>NC_133123.1:31365996-31982246 GCF_033568475.1 Henckelia pumila | reverse complement strand
TAAAGGTATCGACAGAGAAAATTTGAGTTTGACAGAGAAAAAAAAATGAAAGAGGAGGAAGGAGGTTAGAGGGAAACCGATGAGAAAGTGGGAGGAAATGAGACATAAAGAGAGTTTTTTGTCGGTTAGTGTGGGGTGTGGGCGGGGGTATAATGGAAAAATTTGAAAAAATTATCATGACACCAAAAATAGTTTTTATAAGTCACGCACACTTAATAATATATTATAGTTATATAGTGAGAAGTAATATTACAAATATATATTATTTGTTTGCGAGAATTTCGTAACATAACCGCTAGGTTATAAGTAATTTTGAAAATTTTATATGTTTGTCTATGTGTTTCTGATGGAGTTGAGTTATTTGAAATCGAAAGCTATAATTCATCAATGTTGTTGGGAATCCGCCGTCTTCGTCGTTCGATCCGTCATCCTTTTTGTACGCGTTTCACCTGCAAAAACCAAAACAGAAACAGGGAAACCAAACGAGCAGTCATCACGTGAGTAACACAAAGGAATTCGAGGATCAGACGCTACGACTCTTCAGTCCATGGCGAAGGCCACGAAGGCTCTCCCTAACCCAAACTCACGTCTACACATAGTAGGAAATCCCAAGACACTGCCCCACTCACTCACACAAATGCTAGCCTCACAAAGAAGCCATGCTCACACGGAAACGAGGACGAGAGAGGGCAACAACACCTGCCGCCTCACTCTCTCGGCCTCACCTAACGCACAAAGCTCCTACACACAGTAGGAAATCCCAACCAAGACCCAGCAGCCGCCTCACAAAGAAGCAGAAGGAATGGAACGAGGTGCTTAGGAGAAGGAGGCACACAAAGCCCTCTCACACTTCTCTCTCTCACGGTCTCTCAATCTCACACAGAGAATGGAACGCACAACAAAGGAGAGGAGGCACTCAGAAGGAGGCGCACTTAGCCATCTCATATCTGATTAGGGAAAAAGGGGAATTATATAAGGGCTTGGACTGGGCTGAGAAATTATAATGAGTTGGGTCAAAGCCCAACAATCTCCACCTTTTTGCCCAACACCGATTCACTAGTTACGAGAGTCACCTATAGCCATCATCATCGCCCCACACATAAAACACAAAGTTAGTACAAGAACAAATATGCAGCAAACACAAAGTAAGCTACAACACTACACCAAAAAACAGAACACATCTGTCAAAAAATATCAAAGTTTAAAATTTTTTAGACAAAGATTAAACTTTTCAAAATTTTCAAAAACAAGACTCGAACTAAGTAAATGCTCCACCTCGTTTGGAGCGGAGGAAAGTTCTGAAAAAATATCATGCATAACCATTTTTCACATATAAAAATAGAAAAAACAAGCTAGCATATTTCACACAGGAAAAATGCAGATAGTCACAAATACACAGGCACAGGGCAACAAATTTTCACAAAAAAACTGGTAACACACAAAAAACACGTGAATCACAAAGAAACACAGCGGAAACAACAATTAGCCACGGAGATGGAAACACGACAGTAACCAATCACACAAATAAATCCTAGGATTATACCAGCAACAAATGCACACAAATCCTAGGTTTTTACCAGCAACACATGCACACAACATCCGCACCAATTAAGCGGTTACGCTACTAAAGCAGTAAAATAGGTTCCCACCAATATACCAGAGCAAAACTCATCGCAAGAGTTTCGATTCCAACAAAACAATAATGGAAACACGACGACACGGTGGACAGCACACAACTGCGACGTCGGGCAGCGGGCATCTGTGGCGTCGGGCAGCGGGCAGGTGGCTGCGACGGCACTCCAGCGGGCGGCTCCTTGGCGGACAACTTCAACCCATAGCTCTGATACCACTGTTGGGAATCCGTCGTCTTCGTCGTTCGATCCGCCATCCTTCTTGTACGCGTTTCACCTGCAAAAAACCAAAACAGAAACAGGGAAACCAAACGAGCAGTCATAACGTGAGTAACACAAATGGATTCCAGGGCTCAGACGCTACGACTCTCCAGTCCACCGAAAATCCACGTCGAAGGCCACGAAGGCTCTCCCCAACCCAAACTCATGCATACACACAGTAGGACATCCCAAGACACTGCCCCACTCACTCACACAAAATCTAGCCTCACAAGGAAGCCATGCTCACACAGAAACGAGGACGAGAGAGGGCAGCAACACTAAGCTTGTCCGCTTCACTCTCTCGCCCATTCAATTCTCTCCATCTCTCGGCCTTTCCTCACGCACAATGCTCCTACACACAGTAGAAAATCCCAACCAAGACCCAGCAGCTGCCTCACAAAGAAGGAGAAAGAATGAAACGAGGCGCTTAGGAGAAGGAGGCACACAAAGCCCTCACACTTCTCTCTCTCACGGTCTCTCAATCTCACACACAACAAAGGAGATGAGGCGCTCAAAAGAAGGCACACTCAGCCATCTCATTTCAGATTAGGGAAAAAGGGGAATTATATAAGGGCTTGGACTGGGCTGGGAAATTATAATGAGTTGGGCCAAAGCCCAACAATGTATTCTTAGCTACAAAAGTAATCAAGAATTTGACATTAGTCTTTCTAATTTTTTTATATATGTTATTTTTAAAAGAGATATTTTAACATTTATTTGAGCATTAATTTGAAATATAATCTTTTCAATT
Source organism: Henckelia pumila (assembly GCF_033568475.1). Lineage (NCBI taxonomy): Eukaryota > Viridiplantae > Streptophyta > Magnoliopsida > Lamiales > Gesneriaceae > Henckelia > Henckelia pumila. The sequence continues at coordinate 31,979,603 of NC_133123.1, read as the reverse complement.
TTTACCATTTGTTTAGCTTTTTGTATATATATATATATATATATATATATATATATATATATATATATATATATTGTGTCTGAAGGTCATTTTGCAAAAAAATAATTGAAAAAAAGATCATAAATCAAAAAATTTATTTGACCAACTGAAAATTCTTTACAATCATCCAACAAAATATTTGCACCCACACGCTAGACTATCATATCTCAGATATAAATCAACCTATCATATATTCTACCTTTTAATTTCTTGTCATTCCCCTTTCTTCGATTTATTTCTAACCAAACAAACCCTTGTGAATTTAGATACACCAGGTATCCACTTCCATAACTCATGATACAATTATTTATTTGAAACGACTCGATCATAATATTACAAATTTTTTTTAAAACAAATAAATATTTAATATAATATATTTATAAATCACGTAATAATAATAATACCTATAATAATACATAAATATTTAAACTTAGAAATAAACTTACATAAATTATTCTACAAATAATTTCATAGTTTTGCATGCCAATAAATATCTTTAAAATAAACATAAATCCATGCATAAAAATATCACTACTCAAACTCTCATAAAATCTTTAACATAAAATCCATAAATTCATAAATAAATAATAATACTTGTGCGGAAAAGTATAGAATTCTCAAAACCACTGAAAACATAAACTGAGCATAGGTCACGGGCTAGCCAACCACCGGGAGCTCATACATGTTCACCACCAGTCGGGGCTATATTCTCTACATCATAATATGATTGCTCACCTGCACCATTTAAGTCTAGTGAGCCTAGAGGCTCAACACGTTCTATCTCATAGTAACAACATGCTTAAAAAATTCATGCAGCATATAATACATGTAATATAAATAATAAATAATATATATAAATGCATGCCCTTAAAAATTCATAATTCATGATCATTCCATAAACATATCATACATACTCTTTACATAATTCATCATGCATCTAACTAAAGACATATCATATCTTAAAAACTCTGAAGGTTATATTCATGTCGTGTGACCGTATAAGTGATTGATCAATCAAAGAACCAACATATGTGGCGGTGAGATCTCCACCTCTTGGCCTCTTCACCAGGCTGACCCCGGATCCATAGGCAAATCATCATAACATATGGAAAAGCAATCGGGCCCCAGTATCCCGACTCTCAGTCCCGTACTCTATGAAAAGGCCTCCGGGCCTAGGTATTTCATCCCCAATCTCGTATTTGTCACACACCCACTTCAACTTCCTTAAAATATTTTTTTATGCCCAACATCATACATATACATAAATCATTCTCACCATAAAAATCATTCATGATCTAATTTTCATAAAATATTGCCCGTAAATATATATTTAATTAATTAATAATATAAATATAAAAATAATTCTTTTTCAAAATTAAAATATTCATTCAATAATTAAATATATATTTACGGACCATGCATATTTTTCATTGATTGGTACAGGCTGCTGACTACCGACTTAGACCCATTAACTTTTAGACTGACCCAATAACCCAGCTTAAGCCCATTATCTTAAATGTAAGCCCAAATAATAATTTCTGGCTCATTAGTGAAACTCAAGCCCATTAATATTTAATCTGGTCCAATGAGCCTAAATTATCATAATTTGGCCCAATAATATCCACGGACCCTAGACCCATGAAAATTAAAGGACTCACTTAAATAATTATCTAAGCTCAAATAATAAAACCAAAGTGGCCCATTTAATTTAATTACTTAGACTTAAAGTTCATTAAAAACTCTTAAACTATTAATTAACTTAAAAATAAAATACCCGAGCCCAACTAACACAACCCGGACCCGAACCCGAACCCAACTAACTGGACCCGTATTAATTTAGACCCGACCCGGACCCAAAATAACCAACCCGGCCCGCCTAAACCACACAACCCATTCATCCCATTCCCTATACCCTCGGCTGCGCAACAGCAGCTGAACAAAGGCCGCTGCCGCCTCGCTCCGGCCACCCCTGGCCGAAGCTCCACCGCCCAGACTTAGCCCACGTCTGGGTGGTCCGAACGAGTCATGGCTCGACCCAAGCCATGCTTTGTAGCCTAAGACCGAAACCTTCTTCCCCAGCTCTAGCCTAAAAAAATAATATTTAAATCATGCACATAAATAACATAATTCACATAAAGTCATTTAACTCATTTTCTAAATTTTAATTTAATTATTTTCCTAGTTATGCATGAAAAATTTACGGAAGAAATTTCGTACATTACATTATTGGTCCCCCAATCCTCATTTGATGCTTGACCAAAATAGAATCATAAGAAGAACAAGAATAATAAGTGACATCAAACTTTTACCTCATTTTCTTTTCGGAAGACACTTCAAAAGACTCCCAAATTTATGTTCCATTTTCATGTTTAAAGTAACACGGATCAAAATCTCGTCATATGTCAGGAAAATAAATAAATTTGGTGTAACCACGTAACACTTTTCATGGATTAATATATCAAGCAAGGTCGAAAATCGTTTTGAGCCACGATAATGCCTTAAGTAATAAGATAGAAATCCATACGAATCTAACAATTTTTCTTGACTTAGGTGCTTACTAGAAGGCATGCAAACGTAGACCTCTGCATTCTAGTGGTTTGAGGAATTCACTAGAGTCGTCGAAACAGATCATAGTTATAAGTTGTCAATATTACATTTGATCATTGGAGAGGAACCGTTATATCAAAAGCTATGGTAAGAAATATCCATGCATCCCATTAGCACAAAGGAAAGTTCAATCACTTTGTTCAGAATCTAATTCGACACATTGAATGGTCGGAAAATAATTATACTAAAATACAAGAAATATAATTGCGAATCCCCAATTTCTTACCTTTACTGTTGCACACTGCCACCTTCACAGGCGTCAACCTGGAGTATAATGCCTCGGGAGAGTTCAAATCCCCCATTTTTCCCAAATCCAACTTTTGACAATTCACCGACGTCATTTTTTCCCTCTTGGCATAAACAATAAACAAAAGATATATACATAAAGCACCACTAATTTATATCTGGCAATGCAGTTGAATGTAACACGTGAAAGAACACTTGCACTAAAAAAATTGAAAAAATATCATAAATCAAAAAATTTATTTGACCAACTGAAAATTCTTTACAATCATCCAACAAAATCTTTGCACCCACACGCTAGCCTATCATATCTCAGATATAAATCAACCAATCATATATTCTACCTTTTAATTTCTTGTCATTCCCCTTTCTTCGATCTATTTCTAACCAAACAAATCCTTGTGAATTTAGATACATCAGGTATCCACTTTCATAACTCATGATACAATTATTTATTTGAAAGACTCGATCATACTACTACAATTTTTTTAAAAAACAAATAAATATTTAATATAATATATATATAAATCGCGTAATAATAATAATAATACCTATAATAATACATAAATATTTAAACTTAGAAATAAACTTACATAAATTATTCTACAAATAATTTCATAGTTTGGCATGCCAATAAATTTCTTTAAAATAAACATAAATCCATGTATAAAAATATCACTACTCAAACTCTCATAAAATCTTTAACATAAAATCCATAAGCTCATAAATAAATAATAATACTTGTGCGAAAAAGTATAGTATTCTCAAAACCACTGAAAACATAAACTGAGCATAGGTCACGGGCTAGCCAACCATCGGGAGCTCATACGTGCTCACCACCAGTCGGGGCTATATTCTCTGCATCATAATATGCTTGCTCACCTGCACCATTTAAGTCTAGTGAGCTTAGAGGCTCAACACGTTCTATCTCATAGTAACAACATGCTTAAAAATTCATCCAGCATATAATACATGTAATATATGTGATAAATAATATAAATAAATGCATGCCCTTAAAAATTCATAATTCGTGATCATTCCATAAACATATCATACATACTCTTTACATAATTCATCATGCATCTAACTAAGGGCATATCATATCTTAAAAACTCCGAAAGTTATATTCATGTCATGTGACCGTATAAGTGATTGATCAATCAAAGAACCAACGTACGTGGCGGTGAGATCTCCACCTCTTGGCCTCTTCACCAGGCTGACCTCGGATCCATAGGCAAATCATCATAACATATGGAAAGGCAATCGGGTCCCAGTATCCCGACTCTCAGTCACGTACAATATGGAAAGGCCTCCAGGCCTAGGTATTCCATCCCCAATCCCGTATTTGTCACACACCCACTTCAACTTTCTTAAAATATTTTTTTATTCCCAACATCATACATATACATACATTATCATGCACACCATAAAAATCATTCCTGATCTTATTTTGATAAAGGTAGTTGATATTTATACTCCATTTTGTGTTATCTACACTCCATTTTATGTGTAAAATATGTGTCCAATTTACTCACATGAGGAGTGTAAATAACAAAAAATGGAGTGTAAATAACAACTCACTTTCATAAAATATTGTCCGTAAATATATATTTAATTAATTAATAATATAAATATAAAAATAATACTTTTTCCTATTTAAAATATTTATGCAATAATTAAATATATATTTACGGACCATTCATATTTTTCATGGATTCAGGCTGCTGACTCCCGACTTAGGCCCATTAACTTTTAGACTAGCCCAATAACTCAACATAAGCCCATTATCTTAAATTTAAGCTCAAATAATAATTTCTGGCTCATTAGTGAAACTCAAGCCCATTAATATTTAATCTGGCCCGATGAGTCTAAATTACCATAATCTGGCCCAATAATATCAACGGACCCTAGGCCCATGAAAATTAAATGACTCACTTAAATAATTATCTAAGCCCAAATAATAAAACCAAAGTGGCCCATTTAATTTAATTACTTAGACTTAAAGTTCATTAAAAACTCTTAAACTATTAATTAACTTAAAAATAAAATACTCGAGCCCAACTAACACAACTCGGACCCGAAACCAACTAACTGGACCCGCATTAATTTAGACCCGACCCGGACCCGAAATAACCAACCCGGCCCGCCTAAACCACACAACCCGTTCACCCCATTCCCCATACCCTCAGCTGCGCAGCAGCAGCTGAACAAAGGCTGCTGCCGCCTCGCTCCGGCCACCCCTGGCCGGAGCTCCACATAATTTTTTGAAATAATACCTTAACATAATATTTTAAGGCTCATAAAATTTATCATAAAAAATATTTGGGATGAAATTCCTATACCTCGTCCATCCACGGTCCCGTCTATGCAATCGAAAAATATTATTTCTAAAAATCTAATATATAGCATAAATTAGAGTTAAATGCTAAAAAAATAATATTTAAATCATGCACATAAATAACATAATTCACATAAAGTCATTTAACTCATTTTCTAAATTTTAATTTAATTATTTTCCTAGTTATGCATGAAAAATTTACGGAAGAAATTTCGGACGTTACATTATTGGTCCCCAATCCTCATTTGATGCTTGACCAAAATAGAATCATAAGAAGAACAAGAATAATAAGTGACATCAAACTTTTACCCCATTTTCTTTTCGGAAGACACTTCAAAAGACTCCCAAATTTATGTTCCATTTTCATGTTTAAAGTAACATGGATCAAAATCTCGTCATATGTCAGGAAAATAAATAAATTTGGTGTAACCACGTAACACTTTTCATGGATTAATATATCAAGCAAGGTCGAAAATCGTTTTGAGCCACGATAATGCCTTAAGTAATAAGATAGAAATCCATACGAATCTAACAATTTTTCTTGACTTAGGTGCTTACTAGAAGGCATGCAAACGTAGACCTCTGCATTCTAGTGGTTTGAGGAATTCACTAGAGTCGTCGAAACAGATCATAATTATAAGTTGTCAATATTACATTTGATCATTGGAGAGGAACCGTTATATCAAAAGCTATGGTAAGAAATATCCATGCATCCCATTAGCACAAAGGAAAGTTCAATCACTTTGTTCAGAATCTAATTCGACACATTGAATGGTCGGAAAATAATTATACTACAATACAAGAAATACATATCTTTATTCACGACAGTAAACAACATTACATAATCAAATATACAACAAACATGCTTTACTTTGCTTGCTGAATTACTATCAACCTAAGGACTGATTGATCAAGATAGATACTCGATTCAATCGAGTACAATTCATAAGTACACAAGATTTTTTTTTTAAAAAAATTACAAACTAGTTATTAATCAATAAGCAGTACAAATTATTCACCAATTAAACAGTACTGATGCACCTTCTCGAATGTTGGAAATTATTTGCTTTGCAGTTGATTGATCAATCAACTGCGTGCTCTTGGTGTCAATGACCAAATTTAAATAAGATGAATTTGTTGATGGAACAAATACCACACACAAAATATGCACAAGTAGACGGGGGATACACTCATCACGCATGAGAGCTTGAGGCGATTAGGCCTCGAGGTAACCTTTTCTTTCCAAGAATGAAACAATTACTTCAGCCAAAACAGTTGGAGAATCACACATCACTTCGCTTTGCTGCAGCACTATCTGGAAGCAAAAGAGACAACTTCGGGACACCGTGTTCTAAAATTTTATTGATATAAGGCATCATATTGTAAAATCGAGGATCATGTTTCATAACAAAATAAACTTGTTGCAAAAAGCTAACTGAACATAATTAATCATGATAACACTGAATCAACACAGTATTAATGTTGTAACATTGAAGCTTCAAGATCACAAGACATATCATGTTACATGGCCATCTGTGAATAAGCATTAGCATTTAAACATCATTTGTTATTGAATCTAGAAAATTACATACCTCAGCATTCAAAGGTGGCTCATATGGATCATCAACACCAGTGAAACCTGTAAAAGAGTAAGTTGATTTCGCGGAAAATACAAAAGAAATGGAGTGGCTTCAATAAATCACGCAAAACGGACAGATTTGGTTTCTTCCTCTTTAACTATAGAAGACGTTAATTTCAAGGCCCTTACAAATAACATCATGAATTATTTCGTTGAAGGATAGTTGAAGCCAGTGCAGATAGCCTATTCTGAAGGCGCACTCACGGGAAGAGATTAAACAAAAAATCATATGATAATATGTAAACAGATTGGAGAAGAGTGGAAAGAAAAAGATATATTTAGCTGCCTCAAGTATGAGATTAGACATAATTCAGCTAACTCAAGTGTCAGAATTAAAAGGTAAAATAACTTTCTGATCGTGTGATTCTTGTATGACTCGTGAGAGGAATCTTTATTAATATACTCAGTCATGCACTACTCCCAACCATTTCCCATGACAGTCCAGAATACTTCTTTTTGTTACCAATCATGTTTGACAGTTAATATTCCGTGATTGTATATCATGAATCAATGAACTACCGTAGCGAAGAAGTAGATAAGAGCGAAGAAGCTAGAGAAGCAATTGGCTGGGGGACAGCTATGCGAGGACTTTAATTCTCTAGGACATAATGACAGTGCATTGAACTTAAGTAGATAAGAGAAACCATAACCATGTTTTAGAATCACAACCTTCAGCTATACAACACATACCTTTGATTTTTCCAGCTCTTGCAAGTTTGTACAATCCCTTCGGATCCCTAGTCTCACACACTTGTACAGGGACATCCATATATACCTGCATAACATCGAACTTAAATTCAGTAATTCAAGCTATCATTTTCACCACTTTGCTTGCCTACTTGTAGAAACCGCAGGCAAATCAAATCAGCGAAACAAATTTCGAAAGACAATACCAACCTCAATAAAATCTCCTTCAGAAAGTAAAGCTCGACAGGCATCCCGGTCCTTTCTGAAGGGAGATATTAAACTTGCAATGCTAATGAATCCAGCATCCACAAAGAGCTTTGATACCTCTCCTAATGAAGTAAACAATCAGCACTTCCAATCGAAAGAAACAAAAAGTGGTTTGAAAAGAATAACCATAGGAACCAACCGATCCTTCTAATATTCTCAGCTCGGTCTTCAGCTTTAAAACTAAGATCACGGTTCAGACCATGCCTGCAGTTATCCCCGTCAAGGATATAGGAGAGCTTTCCTCTACTGTGTAAGGAACGGCTTAGAGCGCATGCCAGAGTACTCTTTCCTGAAGTAAGAGATCGACAAAAAATAAAATAAAATACCACCACCTACTTCCTGCTGCCAAAACCACCAGCACATAAAGGCCAAGCATATAAAAAACATGTGAGATGTTACCAGTAATGATGAAACATATTTAAATCTAGAACATAAAAGAAAGACAAGAAATAAATTCTAAGGCGAGAAGAAGAAGAGTTTAAACACAAAAACTAGAACATCATTTGCTGAGCAAAAAAAAAACAAGAAAATAACCACGTTGGACCACAAGCATGTACCATGGGATGAATTTTTCTGGAGACTGGAATTCTAAAGAAATGAAGTCACTGCCCGAAAATTTTGGTATGACATTTGTTGAGCGAAAAAAAACAAGAAAATAACCAAGTTGGACCACAAGCATGTACCAAGGGATGAATTTTTCTGGAGACTGGAATTCTAAAGAAATGAAGTCACTGCCCGAAAATTTTGGTATGACAAAATTAAATTATTACACAGCACTCAAGAATTTCGCAGAAAGTCAACAATAGCTAAATCCCTGTTGGAGTTAAGTCAAAGAAATGCTCCAAGAAACCTTCTTTCATCATCTCCATGTCAACAACTTCTAAACACACTCAAGAATAACATGGAACTATTTTTAATCATTCTCCCAACAAGTAAAAACATAGAAACAATCTCTTGATCACATGAAAATGTGCGGCCACACAAATCATGGAGCGATCAAGAACATGATAAGCTTCCAAAAAAACCAATGTCGGGGGATGCTAAAGTGCCAAAAATCCCATTGCTACACAAACCTGAACCACTTAATCCAGTGATCCAAATGACACAGCCTTTCTGATTAAGCAAGTGATGCCTATCAATCTTGCTAACAGCGCAATTGTGCCACACAATATTTGATGAATTTCCATTTGTGGACATCGGAAGCGTACTTTTATCTGTTTATACAATTATCAAGCGTATTAATTAGGCAAAAAATATTCCAAACATATCAAACAATAATTGTCACGACCCAGATGATCCTACACTCAAAAGAGGAATAAAACGGTAAAGATAACGAAATACCTGCAAAACCGCTGCAGTCCTTGGTGCGAACATCGCCGGCTGAATCGCGTTCGACTCCCTTCGCCTGGGCATTGGCATACGTCGTCGTCTTGGAAGCTTCCATCGCCTTAATTGGCCCTGAAAATCTTGATCTTCCAGCTGCTCCATGAATCCCCAATTTCTTACCTTTACTGTTGCACACCGCCACCTTCACAGGCGTCCACCTGGCGTATAATGCCTCGGGAGAGTTCAAATCCCCCGTTTTGCCCAAATCCATCTTTTGACAATTCACCGCCGTCATTTTTTCCCTCTTGGCATAAACAATAAACAAAAGATATATACAGAAAGCACCACTAATTTATATTTGGCAATGCAGTTGAATGTAACACGTGAAAGAACACTTGCATTAAATCAAAAATGGCGTCAGCGAAATTCAAAACGCAAGAACATGTAGAAATTCAAATAATTAGATAGAGTATCTCAGGAAAATTGGATTTTTTTTTGTAATCGACGAGAGAGAGAGAGAAAAAAAAAATTTGCTGCATTTATGGTGAAATTGACATTGGTGCGAGACAAATAAGAATCCCACCATTGGCCAGAGAGATTGAGAGGGAATCAGCAAAAGAATGATTTATATACAACTTCAACCATACAAATTCATACCACAAATATAGAAATTCACATTTCTCTGATGAAAAAAAATATGTAGTAGGTTCGTTAATTACGGAACATAATTATGGAGTGTTTGGAATTCAAGTTTTAAAAATCAGGTTTGTGTGAGAATATTTAATGCTAATTATAAGGGCACTATCCCATGATACCCATGATAGATAATACATACGATTTTCATATTTATATAGTAGACCTCACATGTATTGATAAATGTCAACCGTTAGATGTATATCAAATAAGTGTGTAAGGTATCATCTAACTAACTGTTTTTTACTTGCTCGCAATCTATAAGTTTAATTATTTTTATAAAATCATAATCTTTTGTTGATATTCTCTTATATTATTATGTAACTTTTGGTACACCATATATTATTAATCTATGTGTAACTTATATTATCCAATCTCGTGTTCTTCTCTTCATATTATTTATCCATCTATTAATTATTAATTTTACATCAATCAAATCATTAAAAAATTATCTTACATCAATCAAATCATTGAATTTAAATTACTATATTACAGCTTATAAATAATATTTTTTATATTGTAATTAATGTTAAAATGACAAAATTGTTATTTAACATTTTTATATAAAATTTAATCAATCAAATCAAATAAACTATAATCTATCAATCAATATAAGATTATAGTAACAATCTTTATTTATTTATTTTTTATTACATTATATTACTTGTCTATGTATTATTTGTCTTGTCCCTCAAACAAATGATAATGATAATTGGCGAGTCGTGAATAGAATAATAAGTATAATATATTGCAAGTGTGCATTATGTTGTTTCAAAATTTTGATCAAGTTGATATATTTTACAAAATTAAATATTGATTAGTAAAATATTTTTTTATAATTACGAAATATGAAATTTTAATTGTTTTATTATAGTAAATAAGATTATGAATAAATAACAAATCAACCGATAAAATATAAATCTTTACTATTTTCTAATACTTGAGATAACTAGAGAAACTGTGTAGTGACCCTGCATGGAATCACCTACTAACTGGCAACTAATAGCATGCATTAAACTTAATACAACAATATACTTAACAGAGTAAAAACGTGCAGAAACTTAACCATAATTTACATATCAGCTTAGTAATATAATCCAGGCTTAAATCTGTAGTAATACAACCATATCGAATTTCTTAAAATAAACATCATACAGCTAACAAATCATGTTGTATAATAAACTCCTCAAGGCTCCTGCTCTCTAGTCCTGCCTTGAACTACCAGCTCCGTCCATCCTGCGACCTGCCCCATGGAATAGGGTGTCCAAGATAACAACTAGGACGTGAGCGCTAACGCCCAGTACATAGACATGAGTAAACATATGTATATAAAGCATGCAACACGATGACTGGTAAAGGGTCATCCGAAAAGTCATGCTCAGTACCGGCGCCACATGAGTGCTGCCACCGCACGGATCAACCTCTGGGTGCAACCACACTCGTCTAGTACACCAGAGTAGACAGACATAAATGCCCCCGCCGTCGCGGTACTCTCAGTGACAGACTATCGAGTATAGAGCTGAGCGGCTCTATAATCAGGTATAACAAGGTATAGGCTCAACGTGTATATGCACATGACATATGAGTATAGAAAACGGTAAATCATACATCATGCCATATAATAATGCCAAATAAATGCAACATATAAACATGTATACTCGCTGGCAATCTCAGTCAATGTGTACGTATCTCTAGGCTAGTTCAAGTAAAGTAGATCCTAGGTTCCAAGCCTATATTCAAAAGTTCACCGTATCACTACACAAGTTCTATAAGCCTTAACTAAGCTAATAAGTACTCCCAAAACTTAAATAGATTCCCGAACCATACCTTCGTCCGTAGTTAGCCCTTTGGAGTTGCTAGTCCCGGATGACTATAACCACACATTGGTTATTCTAGAACCTCTATTATAATCGATAGGGCCCTCAAGTGTATATCTCACACTATATAACTGAAGAAGAAAACTCGGGAATTCGTAATTGAAAATGAACTCTGAACGGCCCTATTTATAGCCAAATTTCTCGGCCAGGATCGGAACTTCCGATTTCGGGATCGGAGCTTCCGATCCAGCTCATTGCGTGCATGTCTGCCACGCCAGGATCGGAACTTTCGATCTACGATCGGAGCTTCCGATCTGCTCTATGATCGACACTTGTCAAAACTCGCGACTGAGTCATCGATCATTTCTGGCAGCTGGGGATCGGAACTTCCATTCCAGGATTGGAGCTTCCGTTCTGATCGGAGCTTACTATCCAGGATCGGAGCTTACTATCCGGCCCAAAATTAAAAAGCCCAAATTTTACTTCTGAAGTCCAATAACACTCCGAAATTGATTAAATACCAACCCTTAATCATGTTTAACATATTATTATCTTAAAATGGTATCTGGGTTACTACATTCTCCCCACCTTTAGATATTTCGTCCGCGAAATAACATCTAAAGACAATAAAGATAACAATATGAAACATCAAACCATTTCTTATTACAACAACGGTAATTACATCGTACATGGTAATCAAAAATACAAAGCAAACAACTCAGGATATTCTGCTTGCATACGACTCTCAGTTTCCCAAGTTGCTTCTTCAACGCCTCGGCGCTGCCACTGTACCATCACAAGTGGTATAGTCTTGTTCCGAAGAACTTTCTCCTTCCTGTCTAGGATACAGATTGGTCGTTCAACAAAAGACAGATCTGGCTCTAGCTGAATATCAGTAGACTGAATCACATGAGATTCATCAGCTATGTACTGTCGAAGCAACGACACATGAAAAACATTGTGTATACTGGAAAGAGATGGCGGTAAAGCCAAACGATAAGCAACATCTCCGATCTTCTCCAGTATCTGGAAAGGCCCAATGTAATGAGGAGACAACTTGCCTTTCACACCGAATCTCATCACCTTCCTGAAAGGTGATACTCGCAGAAAAACATATTCACCAGGCTCAAACTGAAGTGGCCTGCGGCGAATATTCGCATAACTGGCTTGTCTATCTTGAGCAACTTTGATCCTATGCTTGATCAAATCTACCTTGTCTACAATCTGCTGCACCAATTCAGGACCCTCGACTTGCCGTTCCCCGACTTCATCCCAGAATAACGGAGTACGACACCGTCGACCATACAATGCCTCGAAAGATGCCATATCAATACTACGATGATAACTGTTATTGTAGGCAAATTCAATCAAAGGTAACTGATCCTGCCAAGATAAGCCAAAATCCATGACAGAAGAACGTAGCATATCCTCCAGCGTACGAATAGTGCGCTCTGACTGCCCATCAGTCTCCGGATGATACGCAGTGCTCAAACTTAGAGTGGTACCCAACGCTTGCTGAAAACTACCCCAAAAACGTGAAGTAAATCGCGGATCTCTATCACTGACAATACTCACTGGAATCCCATGTAATCGCACAATCTCCTGGATATATAAGCGTGCCATGCGATCATAAGAATACTCCCGGTTATAAGGAATGAAATGTGCTGATTTTGTCAAACGGTCAACGACAACCCAGATAGCATCACACTGACGTGAAGTCATAGGCAAGTGGGTAACAAAATCCATAGTCACGTGCTCCCATTTCCATTCGGGAATCTCAAGATTCTGCAGTAATCCACCTGGTCGTCGATGTTCAGCCTTGACCTGTTGACAAACCAAACATCTCGAAACAAACTGATAAACACTTCGCTACATTCCCTTCCACCAGAATCTAGTTCGCAAGTCCTTATACATTTTCATACTTCCAGAATGAACTAATAATCGACTCCTGTGAGCTTGAGATAGAATATCATTCCTGAGCTCCGCAACATTTGGTACAACCACTCTATTGGATAGGCACAATAAACCATCTGCCTGAAAATGGAATCCAAATGTATTAACTCCATTGGCTAGACGTGCCAATCGCTGAGTCTTAACATCAGATATCTGAGCATCTCTGATCCAAGAATACAATGCTGGCTCAGATAGAATAGTATACAAACGAATCTCATTCCTCCCTTTCTTGTGCTTGAGCGTAAAACTCAATGAACAGCACTCTTGAATCATATGGGATATTTCATTAGTCTGAAGTGCAGACAGTCTCACCTGCCGACTCAAGGCATCAGCAGTAAGATTAGCAGAACCTGGATGATATTTGATTTCACAATCATAATCCTTCAGAAGATCCATCCAGCGTCTCTGTCGCATATTCAACTCTGCATGAGTGAATAAATACTTCAAACTCTTGTGATCCGTAAATATCTCAAATTTCTCGCCATAAAGATAATGTCTCCAAATCTTGAGCGCAAATACAATGGCGGCTAACTCGAGATCATGCACTGGATAGTTATTCTCATGCGTCTTCAACTGTCGAGAAGCATATGCAATAACATGTCCATGCTGTGTCAACACATATCCCAACCCCTGACCAGAGGCATCAGTATAAACAACATAACCTCCTGATCTAGAAGGTAGAGCTAGCACAGGTGCAGTAGTAAGACGTCTACGCAGCTCGTGAAACGACTTCTCACAATCCGAGGACCAAATGAAGGTAACATCTTTCCGAGTAAGATGAGTCAAAGGTCTGGCCAACTGTAAAAAATTCTCGATGAACCGACGGTAATATCCCGCTAGACCCAAGAAACTACGAATCTCAGCAACCGTCGTCGGACGAGACCAGTTCAGCACTGCCTCTATCTTACTAGGATCAACAGATATCCCTTCATTAGAAATCACATGACCGAGAAATACTACCCGATCAAGCCAGAATTCACACTTGCTCAATTTCGCATATAGCTGCTTATCTCGTAACTTCTGTAGAACAATCCTCAAATGTTGTGCATGCTCATCCTTGTCATGAGAATAGACAAGAATATCATATATGAAGACGATAACAAATCTATCCAGATAATCTTGAAATACCTGATTCATCAGATTCATAAAGACTGCCGGTGCATTCGTCAAACCGAATGGCATCACCAGAAACTCATAATGCCCGTATCTGGTCCTGAAAGCAGTCGTAGATATATCTGAGTCTCGTACCCGCATCTGATGATATCCAGATCTCAGATCTATCTTTGAATAAACAGAAGTACCCTGTAGTTGATCGAACAGATCATCAATTCGCGGCAAAGGATACTTATTCTTGATGGTGACACGATTCAACTGCCTGTAATCAATACATAATCACATCGATCCATCCTTTTTCTTGACAAACAAAACAGGTGCTCCCCATGGAGAAACACTCGGACGAATATATCCCTTATCAAGCAGATCTTGCAACTGCTATTTCAATTCCCTCATCTCTGACGGTGCCAGACGATAAGGTGCTCGGGATATAGGCGTAGTTCCTGGTACTAGATCAATACCAAATTCAACCTCTCGAACCGGAGGAAAACCAGAAATCTCATCAGGGAATACGTCAGGAAACTCGCTGACAACCGGTAGCTGATCAATACCCGTACTACTCATGGACATATCAACTGCATAGATGAGGTAGCCCTCTCCACCTGACTCCAAGACATGACATGCCTTCAGAGCCGAAACAAGTGGCATCGGAGGTCGCGCACCCTCACCATAAAAGTACCAGCTATCACCCTCAACGGGATGAAACTGTACCAGACGCTGATAACAATCCACAGTAGCGTGATACAAAGTCAGCATATCTATTCCCAAAATACAATCAAAATCCGTCATCGCTAATATCATCAAATTAGCCGATAGCACATTACCCTCAAATTCCAGAAGGCAACCCATCACTAGACGCTTAGTTACTACCTCCTGCTCTAACAGAGTAGATACAACTAAATCCATATCTAATGATACGTAAGGTAATCTATATCTCTTAACGAAGCGACTAGAAATAAAGGAATGCGATGCTCCAGTATCAATTAATACAAGTGCAGGAATACCACATAACAAGAAGTTACCTGCCAACATGCGATCGCTTCCCTCAGTAGCCTGCTCCTGAGACAGAGCAAACACCTGCCCTTGAGTCTGGGGACGAAAACCAGAAGAACTCTGTGGTGCTGGCTGCTGACGTGGAAAAGTAGAAGCCTGAGATCCAACCTGGGATCCTGATCCACTAGCAGAACCCATGCGCTGAGGACAATCTCTCCGCAGATGTCCCTGCTGACCACAAATATAACACGCCCCAGTAGCTCTCCGACATGAAGCTGCAGGATGCTTCCCACCACAGTGGCTACAAAACTCCTCCTTCTTCTTCTTCTTCCCAAAGCGGAATGTACCTCGTGAACCACGAGAACCAGACAAAGTAGTAGGAGTAGAAGAAGACGTAGGTACAGATGGCACAACAGATTGAGCTCGAGGCTCAAAAGATCCACTAGGCTGTGCTGGCATCATCAACTGTCCACGCCTGTTGCTGGTCTCCACAAGACGGCAACGGTTCACCAAAGTCTCATAAGATACCGGGTCATCACAGATGACAACTTGTGCGTAGATATCTTGGTTCAGGCCTTGCAGAAAGATATCATACTTCGACGCATCACTCGCATTGATATGAGGACTGAAAGGTAGCAGATCAAGAAATCGCTGCTGATACTGATCAATAGTCATTGATCCTTGCCTCAAAGTAAGCAACTCCATAGATCGTGCTTGACAAACAGCCGGAGGAAAATACAATTTCTGAAACTCCCGAAAGAAATCCCCCCAAGTCACCTGTCCTCTCTCAGTACGTGCCTGAGCAACCTTGGAATCCCACCAAAAACGTGCTCTATCTTCTAGAACAAATTCTAGAACTTTCAGTTTCTGTTCCTCAGTACACTCGAAAGCTCGGAACGTGCTCTCAAGTTTAGACATCCAGCTTCTAGCTTGTTCAGGATTCTCGCCTCCCACTAAGGGTTTTGGTCCTACTTGCATGAACTTATTAATAGTATAGCGACGTCGACCCTCACGAGGACGATTTTGATCATCCTGATGATGATGGCGACGATGATGATGACCACCTCCCTGGCCAACACTACCGTGACTCTCGTCAGCCATATCCTGAAAAGAATTGCACATTAAAATCCCAAATGCGCAAAAATTACTCAAGACTAAACTAAATCCCAAGTACTAATCCCAAAATCTATGCATGCTCTGATACCAAAAATGTAGTGACCCTGTATGGAATCACCTACTAACTGGCAACTAATAGCATGCATTAAACTTAATACAACAATATACTTAACAGAGTAAAAACGTGCGGAAACTTAACCATAATTTACATATCAGCTTAGTAATATAATCCAGGCTTAAATCTGTAGTGATACAACCATATCGAATTTCTTAAAATAAACATCATACAACTAACAAATCATGTTGTATAATAAACTCCTCAAGGCTCCTGCTCCCTAGTCCTGCCTTGAACTACCAGCTCCGTCCATCCTGCGACCTGCCCCATGGAATAGGTTGTGTCCAAGATAACAATTAGGACGTGAGCGCTAACGCCCAGTACATAGACATGAGTAAACATATGTATATAAAGCATGCAACACGATGACTGGTAAAGGGTCATCCGAAAAGTCATTCTCAGTACCGGCGCCACATGAGTGCTGCCACCGCACGGATCAACCTCTGGGTGCAACCACACTCGTCTAGTACACCAGAGTAGACAGACATAAATGCCCCCGCCGTCGCGGTACTCTCAGTGACAGACTATCGAGTATAGAGCTGAGCGGCTCTATAATCAGGTATAACAAGGTATAGGCTCAACGTGTATATGCACATGACATATGAGTATAGAAAACGGTAAATCATACATCATGCCATATAATAATGCCAAATAAATGCAACATATAAACATGTATACTCGCTGGCAATCTCAGTCAATGTGTACGTACCTCTAGGCTAGTTCAAGTAAAGTAGATCCTAGGTTCCAAGCCTATATTCAAAAGTTCACCGTATCACTACACAAGTTCTATAAGCCTTAACTAAGCTAATAAGTACTCCCAAAACTTAAATAGATTTCCGAATCATACCTTCGTCCGTAGTTAGCCCTTTGGAGTTGCTAGTCCCGGATGACTATAACCACACCTTGGTTATTCCAGAACCTCTATTATAATCGATAGGGCCCTCAAGTGTATATCTCACACTATATAACTGAAGAAGGAAACTCGGGAATTCGTAATTGAAAATGAACTCTGAACGGCCCTATTTATAGCCAAATTTCTCGGCCAGGATCGGAACTTCCGATTTCGGGATCGGAGCTTCCGATCTAGCTCATTGCGTGCATGTCTGCCACGCCAGGATCGGAACTTCCGATCTACGATCGGAGCTTCCGATCTGCTCTATGATCGACACTTGTCAAAACTCGCGACTGAGTCATCGATCATTTCTGGCAGCTGGGGATCGGAACTTCCGTTCCAGGATCAGAGCTTCCGTTCCGATCGGAGCTTACTATCCAGGATCGGAGCTTACTATCCGGCCCAAAATTAAAAAGCCCAAATTTTACTTCTGAAGTCCAATAACACTCCGAAATTGATTAAATACCAACCCTTAATCATGTTTAACATATTATTATCTTAAAATGGTATCTGGGTTACTACAAACTGTTTCTGCGGACACCATTTTTTTTTTATTCCATTTCTACCCTCTCCTCCCTTTCTTTTCATCGTTTTATAATTTTTTGCTATTTTTTTAATATATCCACTGACCACTCTCATCTCACCACGTTCAAGCAAACCGCTTTCACCTTCTTCTTTCCCCATTTATACACTACCCACCCCACCGTTGTCTCTCTCCCGATATTTTTCCTCTTTCCGTCTAATTCTTCTTCTCATCACTGCCGCTCCTTCTTGCCGCCGTTCGACCTCCACCGGTCGCCAAAACTCGAAAATAAATATACCGTTGGAAAGATCTCGACGAGATTATATTTTGATACCAATTTCGCACGGTTTTATCGCGATCTTCGAAAACCCACTGCCGCTTCGCCGTCGATTTTCACCGCTGTAAGTTACCGAAAACTCAAAATTGATTGATGGGTTTTGTTCTTCATGTCGTAAGCTTCGTTTTGGTATCAAAATTTTATAGAAAACTCACGATTACACTTACTGTGAAATTTCAGCTGCCGCGCCGCCTTGCTGCCGCCGTCGCGCTGCCATTCTGTCTCCGTCGTGGTTGATCGGAAAATATTTTGAGTTTGAATCAGCAGCCTAGCTCGGGTTGTAGGAACTGTTCGAGTATGATTTTAGTTTTAGTCCGATTTATGCCATTATTTCAACTAGAAATGATTTATTTTAGGCATTTAAATTAAATATTTGAATTTTAAAATTTTAATACATAGTGTGAACTCGAAATATTGCAAACATATCCAGCATATCAAAAGCAGCCTCATTTATCGCGGTTATGAAAATTTGCTGTTAAAGAATTCAAGATACATTCTCAAACAAGTACCATCGTCGCACACGGTAGTGTTAATTTTTGTATTTTGTTTTATTTTTTTATTTCAATTATTTATTTATTTTGGAGTTAAATACTAATGGTTATATGGTTTAATTACCAGATTCAAAAAATTTTCAATCTCG
The DNA here is from genome assembly GCF_033568475.1 of Henckelia pumila. Taxonomy (NCBI): domain Eukaryota; kingdom Viridiplantae; phylum Streptophyta; class Magnoliopsida; order Lamiales; family Gesneriaceae; genus Henckelia; species Henckelia pumila. Next base: position 31,960,265 of record NC_133123.1, on the reverse strand, counting down.
GGTTATGTTTGAATGTTATATATGTTGAATTTGGTATAAAGAAATAATATATCTTGCATTTATTTGGTGGAAAAAGTTACACATTTTCTTTCAACTGAATTTACAATATTGCAACTAGAAATAGATGGTTCGTTTATTCTTCCAGCGGTTGGAAAATAGATGGTTGGCTCACTAGATTTGTAGAAATCGGATAAAATACGAGTATAAGTTTAATATCATCATTGTTAAGTGGATAATTTTTAAATTTTTTAAAAGAATATATATTTTTCTAATATAACTTAATTTGATATTTATTTTTACTTCATGTCACTTATGCGACTAGATATTTTTTTCTACTTCCGTAATTGATCTGGTAGTTTAATATTATTGATTTTTATATATTTTTCAAGTATGAGTTGCATGAACGTATTTTGCTTCCAACTTTAAATTCCAGATTCATGGAGTCAGCCTATAAGTGCTTTTCTTAAATGTATTGATTTATTATTGTGTTTATTTTTTAATGAGTTACAGTGATGGAAACCTAAATGAATTAATGTATATTTAAATGCAGAAACTTTATTCAACACAACTTTATTTGTAATTATGTCAGTAGGCTAAACTTTTTATTTTTTTTTGGATATTTTGAAGGTGGAATTGCTGGTTGAATTCTTGAAATGGTGAATGGTAGCCAAATTTAGTGAAAGGTAACACAAGTATTTGATGTTGATATCTACACATTTCATTCATTTCTTTTTATTTTCACATCATCTGTTTAGTTTCATAAATTTATTTCTGCCATAATGTGTTATTACACTATTATGACATAAAAAATGATTATTGGTATAGCAAAATCAAGCTTAGCGACTATTGCTGAATTTTCAAATAATTATTTCTTAAAAAAAAATTATCCGCACACATTTATCTACTATTGATTAAGTGAATGAAAATGAAATTTCAAGTATAATAAAGTTTTTAGTATTTTTAGTGATTATTTTGTGATTACATGGATCAACATGCATGTCGCATTCAAAAGCTTCAAGGGTTAAATAACCAGATTATTTCCAGTAATGTTAGTTTTGTAAACCTTATGGTGACTCATAAGTTGAAGACTAATTGCCAGGTTCTCAAGTTGCAGGTTCTCAAGTTGCAACTTTGGGCATCATGATTGCATGAAGCAGGACATGGTTTGTTTTTGCTCAAAGCATGATGTCATTTAGGAATTGATTTGAACAACCAAGAACCCCTGTGGCTTTATCAGGAAACGAGAAGCTCCAAAAGTTGTAATGACCCTGCATGGAATCACCTACTAACTGGCAACTAATAGCATGCATTAAACTTAATAAAGCAAAATGCTTAATAAAGTAAAACGTGCGGAAACAAAACCCATAATTTACATATCAGCTTAGTAAAACAAGTTCAGACTTGATACTGTAGTGATACAACCATATCGAAAAGCTTAAAGTAAACTGTCTAAAACATGTATACAACTAAACAAATCATGCTGTATAAAATCCCCTGAAAATCTCCGGCTCCCTAGTTTTGCCTCGAACTACCGGCTTCGTCCATCCTGCGACCTGCCCCGTGGAATAGGGTGTCCAAGATAACAACTAGGACGTGAGCGCTAACGCCCAGTACATAGACATGCGTAAACATATGTATATAATGCATGCAACATGATGACTGGTAAAGGGTCATCTGAAAAGTCATGCTCAGTACTGGCGCCACATGAGTGCTGCCACGCACGGATCATCCTCTGGGTGCAACCACACTCGTCTAGTACACCAGATTAGTCAGACATACATGTTCCCGCCGTCGCGGTACTCTCAGTGACAGGCTATCGAGTATAGAGCTGAGCGGCTCTATAATCAGGTATAATAAGGTATAGGCTCAACGTGTATATGCATATGACATATGAATATAGAAAGCGGTAAATCATATATCATGCCATATAATAATGTCAAATAAATGCAACATATAAACATGCATACTCGCTGGCAATCTCAGTCAATGTGTACGTACACTACAAGAAAAAAGGCAAACGACAACGGATATAATCCGTTGTCGTATGAGTTCAAAAACCGTTGTACTTTTCAATGTTGTCGAAAGTATATCCTACGACAACGGTTTATATCCGTTGTCTTTGAAGACATACGACAACGGTTCTGCAACAGTTTAAATATGTTGTCTTTTGGAACTTACGACAACGATTTTGCAACAGTTTAAATCCGTTGTCTTTTGAGACTTACGACAACAGTTTTAAACCGTTATCTTTGAGCATGTTTTTTAATAACCAAGTTTTTTACAACGATTTTATTTGAGCAAAGACAACGGTGAAACATCTTAAAAAATTAAAATTTAAAAACACTAATTAAATATTATAATCACTCGAAATTAAAAAAATCAAAAATTAAATTAATATATAATTTTTTAAACATTATAAATTATTCGAAATTAAAAATAATAGAATTCTGATTCAATGACCACTAAAAAATAAATTTATACATTAATTTCGATAAACTTGGAACACCCTTCAACAATCTCTTTTCCTGTTAACTCGTTTTTTTTTCAATGTTCTCCTTTCCAACCTGATACAAGTAGAAGACAACTGTCAAACAAAGATTAAGAGATATCCAAAACATTAAATGAAAAGTACTTTCCACCTATGTTATCGAACAAAAAAGAATAAAATGCGGCTACTATTGGAATAATATACTGAATAGAAAGACGGTATTTTCCACCTAAAGCCAAACAAAGAAAAATGATATATCTTCATAAACAAATATCCAAGTATCAAATCCAAAATCCCATTAGGAAATTACCCAAGTTCCAAGTCCGAGATTGTGCAAATCATCTAAATACCCATACTAAGCAATAACTGCAAGCAATTCGGAAAACAATAAACAACAAGTCTCAAATAACAACTCATGTATCATTAACAAAAACAGAAAATTGTCAAAAACCTTATATTTATTTGTTTATAACAAAGGAAAAGCGGAAGTAACTAACAATGAAATTCAGAAATTAGAGTGGTTATATAAAGTTGGAAATCAAACTGAATGAATTTTCTTTCAAGGGCCATAAAAACATTCAAAATCTGACATATCTGCCACATTTTTATTCCAAGAACCTACCTCAAAATCACCATTCTCGAATGCCCCCTTCAGCCTAACCCAAAAATTCTTTTCAGCTCGCCTTTCTTCTCATTTCCTCCTCGAGAGCCCATACATTTTCTTCAAGCCTACAGCGTTTTTCAAGAAAAAGTCTGCTATATGAACATGCGACCGCTCTCCCTTCAACCATTGAAACTCAACTTTGTTAAGGTGAGACACGATACAGGAAGGTATCATCTCCACTAAATCATCGTCATAATCATTCCACGACCACTGCATAGGAAACATAATAAACTTAAACAAGAGTTCTATCAGGAAACAAAAAAGACAAAACTGAGAATAAGGTTTCAGTCTTTTGCACTTAAAATTTTACTTTTTGCTTGCACTTTAGAAAAATGGAACAACAAAGACAAGGTGGATAGCAAGAAGGTGTTGACAAGCTTACCATATCTAACCTAATATGTTCAAGAGAAGGAGTTGAATGAAGAAACTCTAGAAAAGCTTTGTTGCTGCATTTTGAAGAAATTTCTAGTTGTTTCACCATATTAAATTTAGGAAGTGGAGGCCCATGTTTTGATTGGACGATTGCCTATCACAGATAAATAAATATTATAGTTAATGAGAATAAGGTTTCATTAAATTTCATATTTCATTGAACAAGAAAACTAAAGCTAGCTGCCACGTTACTTGTACTATTAACAAAAGAAAACTTCACAAATACTAAAGTAACTGACATAATATACACCTCAAATCCCTTGCTCTGAAAATAATTGAAAAGATACTAATTACAAGACTTCGGACAATCATACATATCAGTGTGTGTGCGGGGTGCCTGCCGGCATATGTTATGAAGTTATAATAATCTCATCAATAGCAAGCCAACTTGGTTTTCATCAACTTAGGAAATATTATCAATGTTTCAGACACAAGAAACATTTCAATCTCTATATTTAAACATCCACTAGATTTACAATCTCAAATTTCTCGTGCAATGAATCCAACTTATTAACATTGTTTTTTTGGTCGCATCCGGATGCCAAAGAGCTTTGAATGCAAGAAGTAGGAACCATATCAATTGGTTTTCATTTATTCTTGGGTATTAATCATATGATGTACACCCGTGTGTATAATGTCGCAACTCTAGGCCAATCTTGTTGTGAAATTTCATACTCAATGAATTTGTCCCAAAGAGGAAAGCATAAATAATCGCTTTCAACATATTCTAAAGCTCTTTCAAATAACCTGGAACACCAACATAAAGAAAGAAGTTGTGTTATTCCTTAAAGATGCAGGTTAATCCATGATTGGCCGCATAAGCATCTAAGAGGAATGGTGTTGCGGATGTGATAATTCACTCAAAGAGCACGTGACAATTCTGAATTAAGGACAAATGACACTGAATTTACCTTCCTCAAAAGAATCTTACACAGCTCGAAAAGACTCAAGGGAGTAGTCATGAAGGCCATCTTAGCCTTAATGGGTACCATCTTCCTGGAAGCAATTGTATATTGATGCACCTCATGTGTCATGAACAAAAACAGCAAAAATTCACGGAGAACAAAATTACTACGGCCGAGCTCTAATGAGAAGTATAACCAAAGGGGTGATGAGGTCATGTCACAAGTAAAAGAAAAAAATTGGATAGCACTGAAAAGTAGCCACCGATTCAAGGGTTAACACAAGTAGTTGTTTATCCGAAGTGTATTCCCAACAAACCTTTAAACCATACACTTAAATAATGGTTGTTGCGTACGGCTGAAACCATGTTAGAAGCAACAAATTGTCATTTCAACAACAAAACATCAAGGAGTCATGGATAACTACACAGGCTACACGTGAATAAACTGATTCCTGGAAATTACCTTCTGATAGCATCAGGATTTTCATACGTGCCAATTGTAAATACACAGTAGTGCAACCACATGTCAACAGAGTAGGTTACGCTTTGAACAACTCGTTCATAAATCTAAGCAACTTTGTCCATTGAGCTTAGGCGTGCCTCGTGATCAGCATACTTCTTCCAGTAACCATAGCAGAGAGGAAATTCAGCTAAAAAGGCATCATAAACTTTTTGAATCTTCAAAATCTCACCCTAGAAATTAAAAATTAAGAATGAAGAGTTCAATTTGCTTCAGATAGCTGGCAATGTAGAAAAAAATAAAATAAAAATAGAGCCCCTATTATTAAGAGGAAATCATGTAAAAGAAAATATTTGCAGTTCGATTCTTGTTCAGAAAACATAAACTTTAGTCCATCAGCCATACCTCTGATAGTCTCTCTGTCTCTTCTATCAGGGAAATCCAAGCATTAAAGTCCAAGGAATTAGCCGTCACAATGCTCCACAGTCTTTCTTCTTCTGCACTTAGACCTGACATTAATTCTTTAAAATCATAAGCAACAATTCAATTGAGAGAAAAAAACAGAATTTTTTTTTATAATATTCTTGAATCTGACACTCTGCATTATAAGGAAATAGTTTGAAATCACAAAGTGCAATATCATAGGTAAACATGATTGTTCCACATATATTTATTGAAAAAAAACCACCAAAGTTCCATAATCATATGGAATTTTTCAACTACAATCAGCAGCAGTTTTGATCATCATAGGGTTTATGTTAAGTGCAAATAATTTTTCAATCATAATGTTATCTTCATGCTATTGCTATATTGAAGTGAAAAAAATTCAAAACTCATAAGAGGCGACAAAGAAATTCAATAAAGGCAGATAATATATAATACATCACAGCGGTAAATTTTTCTTGTATGGTACCACCACAGTATAATTTCAATGACTGATGCAGTTCAATCAATTCATTATACTATAATTTGCAAATGAAAGTGATATCTCCAATTTATCAATACTTATCCTTAATGCAATCATTGGCATCTAAATAGAAACCCCATACAACTTGCACCGGCACCGGACACCCTCGTAAAAATTCAAAAAACCAAAAACCAAATATTCCCACAAACACGCCTCTCCCATATATTCCCCGATGAAAAGGCTAAATTAAATGCACTATCGCCCTTTGTAATTCTTATTTTGTACTTGACCTCGAATTCAATTATGTCTTTTCTCCACCCATTCAACAAAATCCCAAACAACAGTAAACCTAGACCTTAGCATCTACTAAAAGACCACGAAGCAAGAGAACGAAGCTAGAGAACAAAGAAACAAAACTTACACAGTGATGGTTGCGACTGTAGCGACTATCTAAGCTGTAAACTTGAGATTGAAGTCACGATTGGAGTTGCTAAGGCATGGGCTAGCTGAAAAGAGGTCGGACGATTAGTTTTCGGCAATCGATCGGCGTCTAGAGCACCGGAGAAGAGCAGGGTTGAAGGGGCGACGGGTTGGGGCTAGCGATTGGGTTTCTATTTTTCCATCGCACTTAAGCCACTGAAGCGTGTGTGTAGTAGGTTATTTTTTTTAGAGTAGTAGTAGGTTATTATGTATATATATGTGTATATTTGTTTTAAAATTAAAAAACAAATAAAAAATAAAAACGACAACGGATTAAAAAATGTGTTGTCGTAGATAAAAAAACGCATATAGACAGCAGTTAATTAAAACCGTTGTCATAGGTAAAAAAAACCCGCTCATAGACAACGGTTTTTTAAAATCGTTGTCTTTGACATATATACGACAATGGTTTTTTAAAAACCGTTGTCGTTTTTAATTAAAATACGGCCAAAGACAACGGTTTTTGTAAAAACCGTTGTTAAAGGCTAAAATACAACAATTTACAAATAAAACCGTTGTCATTTTAGTATGGTTAATTACAATATTTGTTGTAGTGGTACCTCTAGGCTAGTTCAAGTAAAGTAGGATCCTAGGTTCCAAGCCTATATTCAAAAGTTCATCGTATCACTACACAAGTTCTATAAGTCTTAACTAAGCTAATAAATACTCCCAAAACTTAAATAGATTCCCGGACCATACCTTCGTCCGTAGTAAGCCCTTTGATGTCGCTGACTCTGGATGACTATAACAACTTCTTTGTTATTCCAGAATCTCTCACTATTACCGATAGGGCCCTCAAGTGTATAACTCACACTATATAACTGATCGAAGAAGGAAACTCAGAATTCGTATTCAAAATGAACTCCGGAGACCCCTATTTATAGGCAAAATTCCCGGACACGATCGGAACTACCGATCCGTGCATGCGTGACACATGGCGATCAGAACTTCCGATCCGAAGATCGGAGCTTCCGATCTGCTCTTCGTTCAACACTTGTCAAAACTCGTGGCTGAGTCATCGAACATTACTCGCAGCTGGAGATCGGAACCGTTCCTGGATCGGAGCTTCCGATCTCTATGCTTCCGATCGGCTTCCGAAGTGGCTGGGATCGGAGCTTCCAATCTGGGTTCGGAGCTTCCGATCCGGCCCAAAATTCAAAAGCCCAAATTTTGCTTCTGAAGTCCAATTATACTCCGGGATTGGTCAATTACTAACCCTTAATCCTGTTTAACATATTATTATCTTAAAATGGTTATGGGTTACTACATTCTCCCCACCTTTAGACATTTATTCCGCGAAATAAAATCTAAAGATAAATCAAGATAACAATATGAAACATCAAACCGTGTTTTATTACAACAACTGTAATTACATCTTACATGGTAATCAAAAGTACAAAGCAAACAACTCAGGATATTTCGCTCGCATACGGCTCTCAGTTTCCCAAGTTGCTTCTTCAACTCCTCGATGTTGCCACTGTACCATCACAAGTGGTATAGTCTTGTTCCGAAGAACTTTCTCCTTCCTGTTTAGAATACGGAATGGTCGTTCAACATACGATAGATCTGGCTGTAGCTGAATATCAGTAGACTGAATCACATGTGATTCATCAGCTATGTACTGTCGAAGTAACGACACATGAAAAACATTATGTATACTGGAAAGAGATGGCGGTAACGCCAAACGATAAACAACATCTCCAATCTTCTCCAGTATCTGGAAAGACCCAATAAAACGAGGTGACAACTTGCCTTTCACACTGAATCTCATCACCTTCCTGAAAGGTGATACTCGCAGAAAAACATATTCACCAGGCTCGAACTGCAATGGCCTACGTTGAATATTCGTATAACTGACTTGTCTATCTTGAGCAGCTTTGATCCTCTGTTTGATCAAATCTACCTTGTCTACAATCTGCTGCACCAACTCAGGACCTTCGACTTGATGTTCCCCGACTTCATCCCAGAATAACGGAGTACGACATCGTGCACCATACAATGCCTCGAAAGGTGCCATATCAATACTACGATGATAACTGTTATTGTAGGCAAATTCGATCAAAGGTAACTGATTCTGCCAAGATAAGCCAAAGTCCATGACAGAAGAACGTAACATATCCTCCAATGTACGAATCGTCCGCTCTGACTGTCCGTCAGTCTCCGGATGATATGCAGTGCTCAAACTCAGAGTGGTACCCAACGCTTGTTGAAAACTACCCCAGAAACGTGAGGTAAATCGCGGGTCTCTATCACTAACTATGCTCACTGAAATCCCATGTAATCGCACTATCTCCTTGATATATAGTCGTGTCATGCGATCATAAGAATATTCCCGGTTGTAAGGAATGAAATGTGCTGATTTCGTCAAAAGGTCAACAACGACCCAGATAGCATCACACTGACGTGAAGTCATAGGCAAGTGGGTGACAAAATTCATAGTCACGTGCTCCCACTTCCATTCGGGAATCTCAAGATTCTGAAGTAATCCATCTGGTTGTCGGTGTTCAGCCTTGACCTGTTGACAAACCAAATATCTTGAAACAAATTGATATACACTCCGCTTCATCCCTTTCCACCAGAATCTAGTTCGCAAGTCCTTATACATTTTCATACTTCCAGGATGAACTGACAATCGACTCCTGTGAGCTTGAGAAAGAATATCATTCCTGAGTTCCGCAACATCAGGTACAACCACTCGATTCGATAAACACAATAAACCATCTGCCTGAAAATGGAATCCAGATGTGTTAACTCCATTGGCTAGACGTGCCAAACACTGAGTCTTAACATCAGATATCTGAGCGTCTCTGATCCGAGAGTATAATGATGGTTCAGATAGAATGGTATACAATCGAATCCCATTCCTCCATTTCTTGTGCTTGAGCGTAAAACTCAATGAACAACACTCTTGAACCATATGAGATATTTCACTAATCTGAAGTGCAGAAAGTCTCACCTACCGACTCAAGGCATCAGCAGTAAGATTAGCAGAACCTGGATGATATTTGATTTCACAATCATAATCCTTCAGAAGATCCATCCAGCGTCTATGTCGCATATTCAACTCCGCCTGAGTGAATAAATATTTCAGAATCTTGTGATCCGTGAATATCTCAAATTTCTCGCCATAAAGATAATATCTCCAGATCTTAAGTGCAAATACAATGGCGGCTAACTCGAGATCATGTACTGGATAATTATTCTCATACGTCTTTAACTGTCGAGAAGCATAGGCAATCACATGTCCATGTTGTGTCAGAACACATCCTAACCCCTGACCAGAGGCATCAGTATAGACAATATAACCTCCCGATCCAGAAGGTAAAGCTAGCACAGGTGCAGTAGTAAGACGTCTACGCAGCTCGTGAAATGACTCCTCACAATCCGAGGACCATATGAAGGCAACATCTTTCCGAGTAAGCTGAGTCAAAGGCCTGGCCAACTGTGCAAAATTCTCGATGAACCAACGGTAATATCCAGCTAGACCCAAGAAACTACGAATCTCAGCAATCGTCATCGGACGAGACCAGTTCAGCACTGCCTCTATCTTACTTGGATCAATAGATATTCCTTCACTACAAATCACATGACCGAGAAACACTACCCGATTAAGCCAGAATTCACACTTGCTCAATTTCGCATACAAATTCTTATCTCGTAACGTCTGCAAAACAATCCTCAAATGTTGTGCATGCTCATTCTTGTCATGAGAATAAACAAGAATATCATCAATGAAAACGATGACAAATCTATCCAGATATTCTCGAAATACCTGATTCATCAGATTCATAAAGACTGCCGGTGCATTCGTCAAACTGAATGGAATCACCAAAAATTCATAATGCCCGTATCTGGTTTTAAAAGCAGTCGTAGAAATATCCGAGTCTCGTACCCGCATCTAGTGGTATCCCGATCTCAGATCTATCTTAGAGTAAACAGAAGTATCCTGTAATTGATCGAACAGATCATCAATCCGCGGCAAAGGATACTTATTCTTGATGGTGACACGATTCAGCTGCCTGTAATCAATACATAACCGCATCGATCCATCCTTCTTCTTGACAAAAAAAACAGGTGCTCCCCACGGAGAAACACTCGGACGAATATATCCCTTATCAAGCAGATCCTGCAACTGCTATTTTAATTCCCTCATCTCTGACGATGCCAGACGATAAGGTTCTCGGGATATAGGCTTAGTTCCTGGTACTAGATCAATACCAAATTCAACCTCTCGAACCGGAGGAAAACCAGGAATCACATCAGGGAATACATCAGGAAACTCACTGACTATCGGTAACTGATCAATACCTGTACTATTCATGGACATATCAACTGCATAGATGAGGTAGCCCTTCCCACCTGACTCCAAGACATGACATGCCTTCAGAGCCGAAACAAGTGGCATCGGAGGTCGCGCACCCTCACCATAAAAGTACCAGCTATCACCCTCAACAGGATGAAACTGTACCAGCCGCTGATAACAATCCACAGTAGCGTGATACAAAGTCATCATATTTATTCTCAAAATACAGTCAAAATCTGTCATCGCTAAGATCATCAAATTAGCCGATAACACATGACCCCAAACTCTAGAAGACAACCCATCACTAGACGCTTAGTTACTACCTTCTGCTCCAGCGGAGTAGATACAACTAAATCCAAATCTAATGATACATATGGTAATCTATGTCTCTTAACGAAGCGACTAGAAATAAAGAAATGTGATGCTCCAGTATCAATTAAGACAAGTGCAGGAATACCACATAACAAAAAGGTACCTGCCAACATGTGATTGCTTCCCTCAGTAGCCTGCTCCTGAGACAGAGCAAACACCTGCCCTTGAGTCTGTGGACGATAACCAGAAAAACTCTGTGGTGCTGGATGCTAACGTGGAAAATTAGAAGCCTGAGATCTAATCTGTGATCCCAATCCACTAGCAGAACCCATACGCTGAGGACAATCTCTCCGCAGATGTCCCTGCTCACCACAAATATAACAAGCACCAGTAGCCTTCCGACACGAAGCTGCAGGATGCTTTCCACCACAGTGGCTGCAAAACTCCTTCTTCTTCTTCTTCTTCCCAAAACGGAATGTACCTCGTGAGCCACGAGAACCAGACAAAGTATTAGAAAAAACATAGGTCCAGATTGCACATCAGATTGAGCCCTAGGCCCAAGAGATCCACTAGGCTGTCCTGAAATCATCAACTATGCCCGCCTGTTGCTGTTCTCCACTTGACGGCAACGGTTCACCAAAGTCTCATAAGATGTCGGATCATCACAGATGATAACTTGTGAGTATATATCTTGATTCAAGACTTGCAGAAAGATATCATACTTGGACGCATCACTGTCATTGATATGAGGACGGAAAGGTAGTAGATCAAGACATCGTTGCTGTAGTAGCCTGTACCCTAATTGAGTAATTAAAGGATTAATGCTAATTAAATAAATTGGGTATTGGATGGATCGAAAGCTCCGAAGGCACGATCGAAAGCTCCGAACAGGATCGGAAGCTCCGATGAGCGATCAGAGGCATCGATAATATTACGTCAGGCATGACGTGTGGTTGGATCGGAAGCTCCGATCAGGATCGGAAGCTCCGATCAGGATCGGAAGCTCCGATCACCCCTATCCGAAGTCAACAAGTGATATTTTGACACGTGGCAGATCAGGATCTTCGGAAGCTCCGATAGCAGGATCGGACGTTCCGATCTTGGTATTCGCGTAATATGGAAGAGCATGTTTCTCACTTGCGATTGGTACTGCAGACTCTTCGAGATGAGCAGTTATACGCCAAGTTGAGCAAGTGTGAGTTCTGGATGGATCGAGTGTTGGAAAACGTGTTCAGATCAATTAAGAATTGATACCCGGTGCAGCGGAAGTTTAAAATTTTATTTTATTATATGGAACAATTCCATATATGGGTATCAAAACTTTTACGATTAAATTTGTTCAAGTAAAAATAAAATCACAATTAAATTTTTACCTCGTCAAGCAAAGGCTTGATCGTGGACTCCAACAGAATTTAATCTGCTCTTCTTGTAAATCCCGGGAACCGATGACAGTCACGATCTATCTCCGGAATTAGGTCCACGAACGAAAAACAGAAACCCTCTGATTGACTGCACTAGAAATCAATCAGAAGTTTTACGTAGAGAATAAACAGATATGATATGTTAATTCGATTTGTAATTTTTCATAAAAATCACAAGTCGAATTTTCTCCAAAAAGGGATAGAGGATTTCGAAAATCCCCTTGAAAATTCTAGAGTGTATTTTCGAAAATTTCAATATACAATGTGTCTAATTTTCGAACCCAATACCTTTATTTATAGATAATTTTTAGTTATAATTGTATCAGGACTCTAACTCCTTAAAACCCACAATCCATAACTTAAGCCCAACAAGCCAAGTCTGTTGTTATAGAAATTAATATAAAATTCATCGTGACTCCGATTGATAAACTGATTTCACCAATGTGCACAGAAATCATTTCTGCATCTTTTAGAGTCAAGATAATTTTTTTGAATCCGAATTCAGTTATTTCCAAAATGCCCATCCCTATGTCATTTTAGGAAATCCCACTCCCTTTAGTTAAGAAGTCCAACTTCTCTTTCATTAAATTTAACTCTTTAAATTTAACTATCTCTACGGGGTTTTAGTAATCCATTACTTGTGTAACCCTCAATGGTTCAGGAATACAGCTAGCCGTGAGCTCACAACTCCTTGTGACTCGGAACAACAATTTCCGACTTACCCATCGAATCATGGTAAGAGCGCCTAGCAACATCACCCCATGATTCCCTAGGTATTACTGATAGTGCCTGCAAGAACCAGTAGATTTTGGTTAGCGTACAGTACGGTCCCTTCATCCATATATCCCGATCGAATCAACAACCATTGGTATATCGAGAGTTGTTCGAGATTCGATAACTATGCATTACATCTTGGAGATCAAATAGTGACATCGCATGTGTTACTAGGAAAACCCATTAACCTAAAACACATCATGTACTCTGGCCAGAGATTCGTCACACTAATATCTCCTCAGATCGCATAGGATATCCACACTCGCAAGTATGTGGTGATTCCTTGACAACAAAGCATCGACTCCTATATGTGTCGTAACTGTACCCAATCCCGAAACCTGATGACCCCAATGGAGTCGGTAAACGAGTCAAAGTACAGTACTAGCATATAGAGTCTCAATGATGTTTCAAGTAATAAGGACTAATGGTGTACAACCAAAACCGCGGACCTTATCCACTCAATAAGTGATAACCACTTGGAAAGTCCGAATAGGGTAGTTCGATCATTCATCATATGAATATCCATTTGCATGCTTTGAACATCTCTATGTTCCATACCAATGAAACGTGGTACTCGGCATCGCAAATGCTAGTCTCAATCTCGAGCGATCCTTATCCTTATTTGCGGACGGCTCAATTGACTAGGAACAGTTTAGAATATACAGTGACTATAAGATGTGTTTCATGATAGATATCCCCATGTGCTACCACATCTTACATACACTATAGTATATTCAAGGTCTTTATCAAAACAACAATAGTATATCATAATATAACAATATGAAGAAAGATAAAGTCAATGTCATTATAAAAGTGTAAATTATATTAAACAAAAGATTGTTTTACATAGAGTCATAAAAGCCCTTAGCCACAAGTTGGCTAACCGGGCACCCACTCTTTCAATCTCCCACTTGCCCTAAAGCCAACTAGTCATACTATGTAATCCCATTGCTTTGCGATATTTGTCAAACAATGGTCCTGGCAAGGGCTTAGTAAGCGGATCAGCGATATTGTCTGTAGAGGCCACTCTCTCGACACTGATTTCTCCTCTTTCCACGATCTCCCGGATGATGTGGTATTTCCTCAGTACGTGTTTGGACTTCTGATGAGACCTTGGTTCCTTTGCCTGAGCAACGGCACCCGTGTTGTCACAGTACACCGGGACTGGACCAACAGCTTCAGGAATTACACCCAACTCTTGGATGAATTTTCTTATCCAAACCTCCTCTTTAGCAGCAGCTGATGCTGCAATGTATTCTGCCTCAGTGGTGGAATCCGCTGTGGTGTCCTGCTTGGAACTCTTCCAAGAGACAGCACCGCCATTGAGCACGAATACAAATCCAGAGGTTGATTTCGAGTCATCCACGTCACATTGGAAGCTAGAGTCGGTATAGCCTTCCAACTTCAATTCTCTCCCTCCATAAACCATGAATAAATTCTTAGTCCTTCGCAAGTACTTAAGAATATCCTTCACAGCTTTCCAATGCATTTGACCGGGATTGGCTTGGTATCTGCTCGTGACGCTCAGAGCATAGGCCACATCCGGTCTGGTAGATATCATCCCATACATGATACTACCTATGGATGACGCATATGGCACGTGTGTCATCTTCTCTATCTCTTCGTCAGTCTTGGAACACATAGACTTGGATAGAGAAACTCCATGACACATAGGTAGATGTCCTCTCTTGGACTCATCCATAGAAAACCTTTTCAATATGGTGTCGATGTAGGTTGATTGAGTGAGTCCTATCATTCTTTTAGATCTATCTCTATAGATCTGAATTCCTAGAATATAGGATGCCTCACCTAAATCCTTCATCGAGAATCTACCTGATAACCATATCTTTGTTGACTGCAACATCCCTACATCATTCCCCATGAGTAGGATGTCATCAACATAAAGTACTAAGAATGTTACCGCATTCTTAACTACTTTCTTGTACACACATGGTTCCTCCGGGTTCTTGATAAAACCAAAATCCTTTATCGTTTCATCAAATTTCTGGTTCCAACTTCTTGATGCTTGTTTGAGATCATAGATTGATCTCTGAAGCTTGCATACCTTATGCTTGCTTCCCATGGATGTGTATCCCTCAGGCTGCATCATATAGATCTCTTTTTTAATGTTTCCATTAAGAAATGCAGTCTTTACATCCATTTGCCATATCTCATAGTCATACCATGCTGCTATGGCAATAAGGATTCTTATGGACTTGAACATTGCGACTGGTGAAAAAGTTTCATCATAGTCAACTCCTTGTCTTTGAGTATAACCTTTTGCCACCAATCGTGCCTTGTAGGTCAATACCTTTCCATCAGGCCCAAGCTTTCTCTTGTAGATCCATTTGCACCCAATTGGAACAATTCCATCGGGAGGATCTACTAAAAACCAAACTTGGTTAGAATGCATCGAGTCTATTTCCGATTGCATAGCTTCAAGCCATAAATTAGAATCCACATCAGAAATTGCTTCCTTGAAGTTTCTTGGATCACATCCAATGTCGGGTTCACTTTGATCCCCTTCAAGGAGAAGACCATATCTAATAGGAGGCCTAGAAGTCCTCTCGGATCTCCTAGTAATAGGCGTGTCTTGTGATGATTCTTGAGGTGTAGGATCACTATTTTGTATCTCGGGTTCTTCTCGAATTTCTTCGAGTTCCATCATCTTGCCTTTCTTATCCAATAAGAACTCCTTCTCCAAGAAGGTGGCATTCCTTGAAACAAACACTTTTGTTTCAGTAGGATGATAGAAATAATATCCAAAGAATTCTTCGGATACCCTACAAAATAACATAAGGTGGATCGACTATCCAACTTATCTCCCACTGTCTGCTTCACGTAAGCAGGACATCCCCAAATCCTCAAGTACGAATACTTAGGAGCTTTGCCATTCCATAACTCGTATGGTGTTTTATTTACTGCTTTAGTGTGGACGTTGTTTAACAACAATACCGCTGTTTCAAGCGCGTAGCCCCAAAATGAAGGTGGGAGCTCAGTGAAGCTCATCATGGATCGAACCATGTCCAACAAAGTTTGATTGCGACGCTCCGAAACACCATTAAGCTGAGGTGTCATAGGAGGAGTCCACTGAGAGAGAATCTCATTCTCTTTTAGATAGTCCAAAAACTCGGTACTTAAGTATTCTCCACCTCGATCCGATCGAAGTGCCTTAATACTTTTACCTAGTTTGTTTTCTACTTCAGCCTTGAATTCTTTGAACCTTTCAAATGCTTCAGACTTATATGTCATTAAATATAAATACTCATACCTAGAATGATCATCAGTAAAGGTAATGAAGTAGGTATTGCCACATTTAGAACCAATCCTAAATGGACCGCAAACATCTGTATGGATCAAATCCAACAGATTTTAACTACGCTCAGGTTTCCCTTTGAAAGGAGATTTAGTCATTTTTCCCTTTAGGCAGGACTCACAAGTAGGTAGAGAGTTAATATCAGATATATCAAACATGCCCTCTCCCACTATCTTGTTCATCTTCCTTGAGGAAATATGACCTAGCCTAGCATGCCAAAGGTTTGCCGGGTTTTGACTATCGTCCTTCCTTTTAATTGTTGTTACTGGTTTATCAATATAATTAATTGGAACGTCTTTTAATTTTAAGCTATATAGATCATTTTCAAGTTGTCCATTTCCAATCAAACATTCATTCTTGTAAATATTGCAAATCACATTCACAAAATTGCAAGAAAAACCATCTCTATCAAGCATAGAAATAGATATAATGTTTTTGACCAAATCCGGAACATATAAAACATCTCTCAAAAATAACTTAAAATTGTTCTGCAAAACTAAATAAATATCTCCTATAGCTTTGGCTTCGACTCAAGGACCATTCCCGAGCCTTAGCTGGGTCTCACCCATCCTTAGCTTACGACTTCTTGTCATCACCTGCAAATCATTGCAAATGTGAGATCCACATCCGGTATCCAATACCCAAGAAGAAGTATTAAGCTAAACATTTATTTCAATGTAAAACATACCCTTTGCAGTTCGCAACTGTTCGAGGTATTCCTTGCAGTTACGTTTCCAATGACCGGGTTTCTTGTAGTAATGGCAAACGTTTTCATCTTTTATCCCATTTGAAACCTTGGCCTTTCCCTTCTTATTTGGTACAATCTTCTTGGGCGGGGCAGAACGTTTCTTACCCTTTCCACTTGGTCCTTTCTTAGAGTTATAAGAGGAGCCAACCAAGAGTACCGGTTTATCCTTCTTTAGTGTGGCTTCATATGTGACAAGCATATTGACCATATCTTCAAGGGTGGCCTCTATCTTGTTCATATTGAAGTTCATCACAAAACCGTCAAACGATGAAGGAAGTGATAGAAACAACAAGTCCGCGCTAAGTTCATGCTCTAAAGTCAAGTCGAGTGTTACCAACTTTTCAATGAGCCCAATCATGCGCACCCCATGCTCACAGACCAAAGTCCCATCTCGCATGCGGCTCGTCATGAGCTCTCTGACGGTGGCATACCTCTCCGACCTTGACTGAGCTCCAAAGAGTTCCTTGAGATTCTTGTGAATGTCAGTAGCATTCACGGTATCCTCGAATCTCCTTTGAAGCTCATCAGACATCGAAGCCTGCATGTAGCATTTGGCCTTGATATCATGGTCCCACCATAAATCAAGTTTGGCCAACTCTTTCGGACTTGTATTAGCCGGGGCTTCCTTCGGAGGCGGCTTCTCTAACACGTAGAAAGCTTTTTACGAAGTAAGAACAATTTTCAACTTACGGAACCATTCCGTATAGTTTGCGCCAGTCAATTTGTTTTGTTCGAGAATTGAAAACAGTGGATTGCGAGAAGTCATTGTAATAGTATACTGAAAAGGAAACAGACAATAATCAATGATTGTTTAATTAATTTACTAAGACATAAAATATGGCGAATTTTTATTTTATGAATTACACTCCCACTATTTTAACGATTTTACTACCCTCTAGTGAAAACGGGAAACTGTTTTCCTTAGTGAGAACATGGAGTCCAATTGAAAATCATGATCCCGAATAATATCAGCCAACCATAATTTTCAAAAGGTAGAGCCCAATTACTTCCAAAGTAACCCCCATATTTTTACCTCATGTCCAATAAGGGCCCAATAATATGACGCCGTTTATTGTGACATGTCAAGATAACCCATCAATATTAAGTTGTGATGGACGGTCGCCATGTGGATCCCCAATAATATGAGTCAATCCCATGGGAGTTCCACCCAACTTACAACATGTGTCGATCCAATGTACAGCTTTCCGACGAACGGGCCCCCCAATAATATGAGTCGGACCATATCCGCGGGTAGCATCTCATACATTGATCGTTGATGGAAGATAGGAATATTTAAACAATATTTAAATTCCCTTTTTATTAATCTTGATATCAATTTTAAATCATATTTAAAATGAGGGATTTTTAATTTTGAAAATTTGTCTCATCATGTAATTTATGTATGCTTGCGGGATTCATACAATTTAGTCTAAACATGCATACATCAATAATATCATATATTATTTAAGGATGATCGATTCCATTAACTAATCGACCCGTGGTTGCCAATCACGAGTCTAAGTCTAATCCTAGGTGATATGCAAGTATGCAATGCAATCCTATTACATTGTGCTTCCAATTTACATTTCTTCGGTCTTTATTGTCTGCTGGGCCCACCATTTCTTCAAATATTTGTCTCCCACTAAGTCTAATAAATTTACAATAAATTTCGATGACAAATATGGGATACATTTTTAGGGGTGGGAACGGGCCATAAACCAGGCCCACTTTTATTACATATGACAATCATATTGGGCTATAAACCAAGCCCATTAATAAACACCAACAACAATAAGACAAATGTAAATCACCTAACATACACCTAAAACATTGGTCATGGCAATCGATCATCCTTTATCCATTAATTAATTCAATAATTAAATAATTTGATAAACATGCAAAGGCATCATAATTTAAAAGATAAAATCATATTTTATCTTATCCATCCATAAGATCATATCTTATCATCAATTGTACCAAAATAATTAATTTTATAAAATTTAATTTAACGGATAAAATTTATAAATTTTCCAAAAATTCAAATTTATCCAAAAATTAATTTTAAAATTTTCGAACTCGAACAATTCGATCCGATGCCTCGTGAACCAATCAAAAACAATTTTTGATCGGATCAAAAACTAGAATTTCAAAAAATTAAAATTTTAATTAAAAATTAAAAATAATTTTTCCCGGGCTGGGCAGCCCGTCGCTGCTCCTTGGGCAGCGACGATCGCTGCCCGATTTACCCATTAAAATTCAATTTTAAATTTTCGTTTTGTTTCAAAAACCGAGGCTTAAAAATTTTGTACAATCGATTAATTTAATCGTTTGATCTGAGCAACCTGGCTCTGATACCACTGTTGGAAAACGTGTTCAGATCAATTAAGAATTGATACCCGGTGCAGCGGAAGTTTAAAATTTTATTTTATTATATGGAACGATTCCATATATGGGTATCAAAACTTTTACGATTAAATTTGTTCAAGTAAAAATAAAATCACAATTAAATTTTTACCTCGTCAAGCAAAGGCTTGATCGTGGACTCCAACAGAATTTAATCTGCTCTTCTTATAAATCCCGGGAACCGATGACAGTCACGATCTATCTCCGGAATTAGGTCCACGAACGAAAAACAGAAACCCTCTGATTGACTGCACGAGAAATCAATCAGAAGTTTTACGTAGAGAATAAACAAATATGATCTGTTAATTCGATTTGTAATTTTTCACAAAAATCACAAGTCGAATTTTCTCTAATAAGGGATAGAGGATTTCGAAAATCCCCTTGAAAATTCTAGAGTGTATTTTCGAAAATTGCAATATACAATGTGTCTAATTTTCGAACCCAACACCTTTATTTATAGATAATTTCTAGTTATAATTGTATCAGGACTCTAACTCCTTAAAGCCCACAATCCATAACTTAAGCCCAACAAGCCAAACCTGTTGTTATAGAAATTAATATAAAATTCATCGTGACTCCGATTGATAAACTGATTTCACCAATGTGCACAGAAACCATTTCTGCATCTTTTAGAGTCAAGATAATTTTTCTGAATCCAAATTCATTGATTTCCAAAATGCCCATCCCTATGTCATATATCCCGATCGAATCAACAACCATTGGTATATCGAGAGTCGTTCGAGATTCGATAACTATGCATTACATCTTGGAGATCAAATAGTGACATCGCACGTGTTACTAGGAAAACCCATTAACGTAAAACACATCATGTACTCTGGCCAGAGATTCCTCATACTAATATCTCCTCAGATCGCATAGGATATCCACACTCGCAAGTATGTGGTGAATCCTTGACAACAAAGCATCGACTCCTATATGTGTCGTAACTGTACCCAATCTCGACACCTGATGACCCCAATAGAGTCGGTAAACGAGTCAAAGTACAGTACTAGCATATAGAGTCTCAATGATGTTTCAAGTAATAAGGACTAATGGTGTACAACCAAAACCGCGGACTTTATCCACTCGATAAGTGATAACCACATGGAAAGTTCGAATAGGGTAGTTCGATCATTCATCATATGAATATCCATTTGCATGCTTTGAACATCTCTATGTTCCATACCAATGAAACGTGGTACTCGGCATCGCAAATGCTAGTCTCAATCTCGAGCGATCCTTATCCTTATTTGCGGACGGCTCAATTGACTAGGAACAGTTTAGAATATACAGTGACTATAAGATGTGTTTCATGATAGCCATCCCCATGTGCTACCACATCTTACATACACAATAGTATATTCAAGGTCTTTATCAAAACAACAATAGTATATCATAATATAACAATATGAAGAAATATAAAGTCAATGCCATTATAAAAATGTAAATTATATTAAACAAAAGATTGTTTTATATAGAGTCATAAAAGCCCTTAGCCACAAGTTGGCTAACCGGGCACCCACTCTTTCATCGAGTGGTCTTTCTTGGCCATATCATATCCAGGGAGGGGATTTCTGTTGATCCAAGCAAGATTGAAGCGGTACTTAATTGGTCGCGTTCGACGACAGTTGCGGAGATCCGTAGTTTTCTGGGTCTAGCAGGGTATTATCGTCGTTTCATTCTGAACTTCTCTCAACTAGCTCGACCTTTGACGCAGCTTACCCGCAAGGGTATGGATTTCGAGTAGTCCTCTGAGTGTGAGGAGAATTTCTGTGAGCTTCGATGGCGGTTGACTTCTGCACCGGTGTTGGCATTACCGTCAGGATCTGGAGGGTATGTGGTTTACACGGATGCTTCTCTTCAGGGGTTAGGTTGTGTCCTGACTCAGAATGGGCATGTGATCGCATACGCTTCTAGACAGCTGAAGCTTCATGAGGACAACTATCGAGTCCATGATTTGGAATTGGCAGCCATTGTGTTCGCTTTGAAGATCTGGAGTCATTATCTGTATGGCCAAAAATTTGAGATCTTCACCGACCATAAGAGTCTCAAGTATTTGTTCACTCAGGCGGAGTTGAACATGAGGCAGAGACATTGGATGGACTTGCTTAAGGACTATGATTGCGAGATAAAGTACCATCCGGGAGCTGCTAATCTCACCGTTGATGCTTTGAGTCGCAAGGTGCGACTATCCGCACTTCACACTTGTTCGATGTCTAGTGCGATCGGTGACTGTTGTACTTCAAGTTATACCTTCAAGCATAAGAAAGGTATGCAGAGTATCCAGATGTTTGCGATATTATTTGAGCCAGCTTTGTATTCGCGGATCCGAGATGCTCAGATGTTTGATTCGAAGACCTAGCGTTTAGCACGTTTAGCTAACGAGGGTAGCTCGTCTGGATTTCATTATCAGTCAGATGGCTTTCTGTGTTTGTCTGGTAGGCTTGTGATTCCGCAAGATGAAGAGTTGCGAGAGAAGATTTTGTCTCAGGCACATCGCACTAAGTTGAGTATTCATCCTGGGAGCAACAAGATGTACAAGGATCTACGTACTCGTTTCTGGTGGAAGGGTATGAAACGCAGTGTTTATCAGTTTGTTTCGAGATGTTTGGTGTGTCAACAGGTCAAGGCAGAGCACCGACAACCTGGAGGATTTCTTCACAGTCTGCCTATTCCTGAATGGAAATGGGATTTTATCACAATGGACTTTGTGACCCAATTGCCGTTATCCCCGAGGAACTGTGATGCTATCTGGGTTGTGGTGGATCGACTCACCAAGTCAGCGCATTTCATTGCCTATAGCCGGTAGTACAATGTGGATCGTATGACACGGTTGTACATTCAGGAGATCGTTTGACTTCATGGAGTGCCTGTGAGCATTGTCAGTGATCGGGACCCAGGTTCACTTCTAGGTTCTGGGGGAGTGTTCAGCATGCGATGGGTACTACTCTTAGTTTGAGTACTGCCTATCATCCGAAGACTGATGGTCAGTCAGAGCGCACTATCCGTACTTTGGAGGATATGCTTAGAGCGTGCGTCATGGATTTTGGTTCAGCCTGGCAGGATCATTTGCCATTGATCGAGTTCGCGTACAACAACAACTATCATACTAGTATTGGGATGGCACCTTTTGAGGCGTTGTACGGGCGACGTTGTCGTACTCCACTCTTTTGGAAAAAAGTGGGGGAGAGACAGGCTGAGGGACCGGAGTTTATCCAGCAGGCGATAGATATTGTTGATCAGATCAAGAAACGGATTAAGACTGCACAGGATCGTCAGGCCAGCTATGCTAATATCAAGCGTAGGCCTTTGCAGTTCGATGTCGGGGAGAAAGTGTTTCTGAGAGTGTCACCTTTCCGCAAAATTCTCAGATTTGGCCTTAAGGGCAAGTTGTCTCCCAGGTTTATCGGTCCGTTTGAGATCTTGGAGAGCATTGGAGATTTGGCTTATCGACTAGCTTTACCACCGCATCTATCCAGTATTCACGACGTGTTCCACGTATCTCTGTTGCGATGGTATGTGGCGGATGAATCTCATATTCTGCAGCGGTCTGAGGTTCAGGTGAACAAGGATTTGACCTATGTTGAGAAACCTATTCGTATCCTGGATTATAAGGATAAGGTTTTACGGAACAAAGTCATTCCTTTGGTTTTAGTTCAGTGGCAGTGCCGAGGCACTGAGGAAGCTACTTGGGAGCTTGAGGACAGGATGCGTGAAGACCATCCTGAGTTGTTTTGATTTCATTCTTTAAGTGTATTCAGTTGCAAACTCTGTAAATGTTTGATTTGAATAAAGAATGTTTTTGATTTCTGTATTGCATTCGGTACTTAAGATCTGATTTTGAGGACGAAATATCTTAAGTGGGGGAGAATGTAGTAGCCCGTACCCTAATTGAGTAATTAAAGGATTAATGCTAATTAAATAAATTGGGTATCGGACAGATCGGAAGCTCCGAAGGCACGATCGGAAGCTCCGAACAGGATCGGAAGCTCCGATGAGCAATCGGAGGCACCGATAATATTACGTCAGGCATGACGTGTGGTTGGATCGGAAGCTCCGATCACCCCTATCCGAAGTCAACAAGTGATATTTTGACACGTGGCAGATCAGGATCTTCGGAAGCTCCGATAGCAGGATCGGACGTTCCGATCGAGGTTCGGACGTTTCGATCGAGGATCGAAAGTTCCGACCGTTGTCTATAAATAGAGGGCCGAGGCTTCATTTCCAATTGCCAATTCCGAGTATTTCCCTCTCCTTTCTAGTCTATTCGATTTGTTCTAGCCTTCCTAGGCTTGACCCGGCGGTCGGCGAGGCGTTCGGTAGTCGTAGCGGAGTTGTGCCCAAGTTCTGGAGGCATCAACATCAAAGGGCTAACGACGGACGAAGGTATAGCTTTTGCTTCCTATAAATATTTAGGAGTATGCAATAGCTTAGTTAAGGCTTTTAGAGCGCTTTAATAATAGTAGTATCATTTGGCAGTGTAGAGCAGACTATAGGCGTGGACCTAGAGTTGGTAGAGCTTGCATTGATTTGAGGTACGGAAGTACTGTTATCCTGACTGAGTATGCATGTATTATGTGACTGCATGGTTTATATGTCATTGATTTATGCTGCATTCATTTGCATACTGAGCTATCTCCTTCGAGATGTCTGTTAGTAGGGTTTTTCCCTATCCTGTTAGTGGTTGAACTTCCATCGATTTGGGTCCGGCATATCCACTTGTATTATGGTATGGGAGCCACCTTCTGAAGCGACGGCACAGCGTGCTACATACCAGGGCCCGATCAGTCTCTGTTATCTGATCCTTGACCTTGAGTTTATAGGGAGTTCACTTTGCATGCATGTATACTCATACTCTCGTACTGAGCGTTTTATGCTCACGTCTCGTACTCTGTGTTTCTGGACACCCTATTCCATGGGGCAGGTTTGCGATTGGACGAGGCGGGTGGATCCAAGAGGGGCTAGTCAGTGGTTGACCAGCGGGAGCTTTGTCTAGGTTTTATTTCTGTTGTTTTGATGTTGATACAGCTATTCGATTTGGTTGTATATTATTTGGATAAATTACAGATTCCTTTACTTGAGATTGTATAACGTTTATGGTTTCCGCAGTTTTATTCTGATATCTGTTTAATTAAGTTAATTGCATGCCTAAGTTCTGTTAGTAGGTGATCCGGGTAAGGGTCACTACATTTATGGTATCAGAGCATGCAAAAGTATTCTTGGGATTTAGTCTCATCATGAGGTATTTTTGTAGATGGAAAATCGTGATGACCAGAGTTCTCATGCAAGTATTGATGGGCGTTGGGGTGATGCCGACCGAGAGCATCGTCGAGAACGGCGTCATCGTCATCGTCATCATGACGACGAGCGTTTCACTGTGCGTCGATTCTTAGCTATGAGTCCTAAGCCCTTAGTAGGAGGTGAGTCTTCGGAGGATGCGGAAAATTGGTTAGACCGCATGGAGACGACTTTTCAGACTTTCCACTGCATCGAGGAGCAGAAGATGGAGACACTTGGCTATCTTCTGGATGGGCGAGCCCGTAGGTGATGGAGGTTTACTTCTGCACCCTTTATTGCGGTGAGAGGAGTGGCCACCTGGGCCGAGTTCCGCACAGCTTTCCAAAAGCGGTATTTTCCTCCTGCACTCCGTCAGTCGAAGGCAGGCGAGCTACTGAGTCTGCGACAGGGAGCCATGTCTATTGATGAGTATCAGCAGAGGTTCTTTGATCTGCTATCCTATTGCCCCAAGATTGCTGATAGCTCAGAGATGAAGTATAATCTGTTCCTTCAGGGCCTTAACCCTGAGATCCATGACCGTGTGGCGGTTGGCGACGACATGTCCTACGAGGGTTTGGTGAGCCGTTTTCACTAGGCGGAGGACAGCATTCGGCGGAACAAGTCTTTCTCTCAGTCGAGGCCTGCTAGTTCTTTGGGTCTCTATGCCCAATCTTTCAAGAAGTCTGGATCTACTTCTTCCTCTGGTTCTGGAGGTGTTGTCCATTTCGGTAAGAAGGACAAGTGTGATCACTATGGGAATAACCATCCATCCGAAAAGTGCCGTAGAGCTTCTGGAGCTTGTTTCCATTGTGGAGAGACTGGTCATATCCGGAGAGATTGTCCACTATCTGGGAGAGGCGGTTCTGGTTCTGGTTCAGGATCTGGTTCTCAGGCCACCGTTCAGTAGAGGTCGCAGGGACAGTCTGCTGGGAGTTCTCATTTGAGGCCACGAGCTTCTGGCCAGGTGTTTGCCCTGAGACATGATCAGGCAGTGGAGGAGAATGAGAAAGTCATCGCAGGTACATTTCTGCTTTATGGTATACCTGCTCTTGTACTTATTGACACTGGTGCATCTCATTCCTTCTTTTCTGCACGTTTTGTTAAGAGGCATAAGTTACCATGCATTGCACTAGACGTAGTGATGTCTGTTTCTACTCCGACGGGCCAATCTGCTTTGGCTAAGCGTCTAGTGATGGGTTGCCCTTTAGAGTTCGAAGGGAACATTCTGTTAGCGAATCTCATGGTCCTGGAGATGGACGACTTTGATTGCATTCTGAGAATAGATATGTTGACTACCTATCGAGCTTCAGTGGACTGCTATCAGATATTAGTACGCTTTCATCAGGAGGGGAGTGAGAGATGGTTTTTCTATGGTGAGGGAGCACGACCTCAGATGCCTTTGGTATTAGCTTTGAGAGCCTGTCAAGCTCTAGAGTCTGGCGGGGAAGGCTACCTTATATATGCAGTTTATTTGTCCGCTGAGAGTTTTGGGATAGAGAGCATTCCTATTGTGGATGAATTTCCAGATGTATTTCCTGATGAGATTCCGGGTTTTCCTCCTGCTAGGGAAGTCGAGTTTGGCATAGAGTTGATGCCGGGTACTTTGCCTATTTCTAGAGCACCGTATCGTCTGGCTCCGTCAGAGATGCATGAGTTGAAGAATCAGCTACAAGATCTTTTGGACAAGGGGTACATTCGTCCTAGTGTATCTCCTTGGGGAGCTCCTGTTCTTTTTGTAAAGAAGAAGGATGGGTCGATGCGGCTGTGCATTGACTATCGGCAGCTGAATCGAGTCACTGTGAAGAACAAGTATCCGTTGCCTCGTATTGATGACTTGTTTGATCAGCTGCAGGGCACGTCAGTTTACTCCAAGATTGACTTGAGATCTGGGTATCATCAGTTGAGAGTCCGTGATCAGGACGTAGCCAAGACTGCATTCCGTACTCGCTATGGGAATTACGAATTCCTAGTGATGCCATTTGGTTTGACTAATGCACCGGCTATATTCATGGATCTGATGAACCGTGTTTTCAGGAAGTATTTGGACAAGTTTATCGTGGTCTTCATTGACGACATCTTGGTGTATTCGCGTAATACGGAAGAGCATGTTTCTCACTTGCGATTGGTACTGCAGACTCTTCGAGATGAGCAGTTATACGCCAAGCTGAGCAAGTGTGAGTTATGGATGGATCGAGTGGTTTTTCTTGGCCATATCATATCCAGGGAGGG
The DNA here is from genome assembly GCF_033568475.1 of Henckelia pumila. NCBI lineage: Eukaryota > Viridiplantae > Streptophyta > Magnoliopsida > Lamiales > Gesneriaceae > Henckelia > Henckelia pumila. The sequence goes on along the minus strand of NC_133123.1, from coordinate 31,933,147 downwards.
GATTTCTATTGATCCAAGCAAGATTGAAGCGGTACTTAATTGGTCGCGTCCGACAACAGTTGCGGAGATCCGTAGTTTTTTGGGTCTAGCAGGGTATTATCGTCGCTTCATTCTGAACTTCTCTCAACTAGCTCGACCTTTGACGCAGATTACCTGCAAGGGTGTGGATTTTGAGTGGTCCTCCGAGTGTGAGGAGAATTTATGTGAGCTTTGACGGCGGTTAACTTCTGCACCGGTGTTGGCATTACCGTCAGGATCTGGAGGGTATGTGGTTTACACGGATGCTTCTCTTCAGGGGTTAGGTTGTGTCCTGACTCAGAATGGGCATGTGATCGCATACACATCTAGACAGCTGAAGCTTCACGAGGACAACTATCCAGTCCATGATTTGGAATTGGCAGCCATTGTGTTCGCTTTGAAGATCTGGCGTCATTATCTGTATGGCGAGAAATTTGAGATCTTCACCGACCATAAGAGTCACAAGTATTTGTTCACTCAGGCGGAGTTGAACATGAGGCAGAGACATTGGATGGACTTGCTTAAGGACTATGATTGCGAGATAAAGTACCATCCGAGAGCTGCTAATCTCACCGCTGATGCTTTGAGTCGCAAGGTGCGACTATCCGGACTTCAGACTTGTTCGATGTCTAGTGAGATCGGTGACTGTTGTACTTCAGGTTATACCTTCAAGCATAAGAAAGGTATGCAGAGTATCCAGATTTTTGCGATATTATCTGAGCCAGCTTTGTATTCGCGGATCCGAGATGCTCAGATGTCTGATTCGAAGACCCAGCGTTTAGCACGTTTAGCTAACGAGAGTAGCTCATCTGGATTTCATTATAAGTCAGATGGCTTTATGTGTTTGTCTGGTAGGCTTGTGATTCCGCAGGATGAAGAGTTGCGAGAGGAGATTTTGTCTCAAGCACATCGCACTAAGTTGAGTATTCATCCTGGGAGCAATAAGATGTACAAGGATCTACGTACTCGTTTTTGGTGGAAGGGTATGAAACGCAGTGTTTATCAGTTTGTTTCGAGATGTTTGGTGTGTCAACAGGTCAAGGCAGAGCACCGAAGACCTGGAGGATTGCTTCACAGTCTGCCTATTCCTGAATGGAAATGGGAGTTTATCACAATGGACTTTGTGACCCAATTTCCGTTATCCCCGAGGAACTGTGATGCTATCTGGGTTGTGGTGGATCGACTCACCAAGTCAGCGCATTTCATTGCCTATAGTCGTGAGTACAATGTGGATCGTATGGCACGATTGTACATTCAGGAGATCGTTTGACTTCATGGAGTGCCTGTGAGCATTGTCAACGATCGGGACCCCAGGTTCACTTCTAGGTTCTGGGGGAGTGTTCAGCATGCGATGGGTACTACTCTCAGTTTGAGTACTGCCTATCATTCGGAGACTGATGGTCAGTCAGAGCGCACTATCCGTACTTTTGAGGATATGCTTAGAGCGTGCGTCATGGATTTTGGTTTAGCCTGGCAGGATCATTTGCCATTGATCGAGTTTGCGTACAACAACAGCTATCATACTAGTATTGGGATGGCACCTTTTGAGGCGTTGTATGGGCGACGTTGTCGTACTCCACTCTTCTGGGAAGAAGTGGGGGAGAGACAGGCTGGAGACCGGAGTTTATCCAGCAGGCGATAGACATTATTGATCAGATCAAGAAACGGATTAAGACTGCACAGGATCGTCAGGTCAGCTATGCTAATATCAAGCGTAGGCCTTTGCAGTTCGATGTCGGGGAGAAAGTGTTTCTGAGAGTGTCACCTTTCCGCAAAATTCTCAGATTTGGCCTTAAGGGCAAGTTGTCTCCCAGGTTTATCGGTCCGTTTGAGATCTTGGAGAGCATTGGAGATTTGTCTTATCGACTAGCTTTACCACCGCATCTATCCAGTATTCACGATGTGTTTCACGTATCTCTGTTGCGACGGTATGTGGCGGATGAATCTCATATTCTGCAGCGGTCTGAGGTTCAGGTGAACAAAGATTTGACCTATGTTGAGAAACATATTCGTATCCTGGATTATAAGGATAAGGTTTTACGGAACAAAGTCATTCCTTTGGTTTTAGTTCAGTGGCAGCGCCGAGGCACTGAGGAAGCTTCTTGGGAGCTTGAGGACAGGATGCGTGAAGACCATCCTGAGTTGTTTTGATTTCATTCTTTAAGTGTATTCAGTTGCAAACTCTGTAAATGTTTGATTTGAATAAAGAATGTTTTTGATTTCTGTATTGCATTCGGTACTTAAGATCTGATTTTGAGGACGAAATATCTTAAAAAAGGGAGAATGTAGTAGCCCGTACCCTAATTGAGTAATTAAAGGATTAATGCTAATTAAATAAATTGGGTTCGGATGGATCGGAAGCTCCGAAGGCACGATCGGAAGCTCCGAACAGGATCGGAAGCTCCGATGAGCGATCGGAGGCACCGATAATATTACGTCAGGCATGACGCGTGGTTGGATCGAAAGCTCCGATCACCCCTATCCGAAGTCAACAAGTGATATTTTGACATGTGGCAGATCAGGATCTTCGGAAGCTCCGATAGTAGGATCGGACGTTCCGATCGAGGATCGGAAGTTCCGATCGTTGTCTATAAATAGAGAGCCGAGGCTTCATTTTCAATTGCCAATTCCGAGTATTTCCCTCTCCTTTCTAGTCTATTCGAGTTGTTCTAGCCTTCCTAGGCTTGACCCGGCGGTCGGCGAGGCGTTCGGTAGTCGTAGCGGAGTTGTGTCCAAGTTCTGGAGGCATCGACATCAAAGGGCTAACAACGGACGAAGGTATAGCTTTTGCTTCCTATAAATATTTAGGAGTATGTAATAATTTAGTTAAGGCTTTTAGAGCGCTTTAATGATAGTAGTATCATTTGGCAGTGTAGAGCAGACTATAGGCGTGGACCTAGAGTTGATAGATCTTGCACTGATTTGAGGTACGGAATTACTGTTCGAGATATCTTGACTGAGTATGCATGTATTATGTGACTGCATGGTTTATATGTCATTAATTTATGCTGCATTCATTTGCACACTGAGCTATCTCCTTCGAGATGTCTGTTAGTAGGGTTTTTCCCTATCCTGTTAGTGGTTGGACTTCCATCGATTTGGGTCCGGCATATCCACTTGTATTATGATATGGGAGCCACCTCTTGAAGCGACGGCACAGCGTGCTACATACCAGGGCCCGGTCTGTCTCTGTTATCTGATCCTTGACCTCGAGTTTATAGGGAGTTCACTTTGCATGCATGTATACTCATACTCTCGTACTGAGCGCTTTATGCTCACGTCTCGTACTCTGTGTTTCTGGACACCCTATTCCATGGGGCAGGTTTGCGATTGGACGAGGCGGGTGGATCCAAGAGGGGCTAGTCAGTGGTTGACCAGCGAGAGCTTCGTCTAGGTTTTATTTCTGTTGTTTTGAGGTTGATACAGCTATTCGATTTGGTTGTATATTATTTGGATAAATTACAGATTCCTTTACTTGGGATTGTATAACGTTTATGGTTTTCGTAGTTTTATTCTGATATCTGTTTAATTAAGTTAATTGCATGCCTAAGTTTTGTTAGTAGGTGATCCGGGTAAGGGTCACTACAGTTGCTGATATTGATCAATAGTCATTGATCCTTGCCTCAGAGTCAGCAACTCCATAGATCGTGCCTGGCGAACAGCTGGAGGAAAATACAGTTTCTGAAACTGCTGACAGAAATCCCCCCAAGTCACCTATCCTCTCTCAGTACGTGCCTGAGTAGCTTTGGCATCCCACCATAAGCGTGCTCGATCCTCTAGAACAAATTCTAGAACTTCCAATTTCTGCTCCTCGATGCACTCGAAAGCTCGAAAAGTACTCTCGAGTTTTGACATCCATCCTCTCGCTTGTTCAGGATTCTCGCCTCCCACCAAGGGTTTCGGTCCTACTTGCATAAACTTATTGATATTGTAGAGACGTCTACCCTCATGAGGACGATATCGATCATCATGATGCGATGATGATGATGATGATGATGACCACCTCCCTGGCCAACACTACCGTGACTATCGTCAGTCATATCCTGAAAAGAATTGCACATTAAAATCCCAAATGCGCAATAATTAATCAAGACTAAACTAAATCCCAAGTACTAATCCCAAAATCTAATCATGCTTTGATACCAAAAATGCAGTGACCCTGCATGGAATCACCTACTAACTGGCAACTAATAGCATGCATTAAACTTAATAAAGCAAAATGCTTAACAGAGTAAAACGTGCGGAAAATAAAACTCATAATTTACATATCAGCTTAGTAAAACAAGTTCAGGCTTGATATTGTATTGATACAACCATATCGAAAAGCTTAAAGTAAACTGTCTAAAACATGTATACAGCTAAACAAATCATGCTGTATAAAATCCCCTGAAAAGCTCCGGCTCCCTAGTCCTGCCTCGAACTACCGGCTCCGTCCATCCTGTGACCTGCCCCGTTGAATAGGGTGTCCAAGATAACAACTAGGACGTGAACGCTAACGCCCAGTACATAGACATGAGTAAACATATGAATATAATGCATGCAACATGATGACTGGTAAAGGGTCATCTGAAAAGTCATGCTCAGTACTAGCGCCCATGAGTGCTGCCACCGCATGGATCATCCTCTGGGTGCAACCACACTCGTCTAGTACACCAGAGTAGTCAGACATACATGTCCCCGCCGTCGCGGTACTCTCAGTGACAGACTATCGAGTATAGAGCTGAGCGGCTCTATAATCAGGTATAACAAGGTATAGGCTCAACGTGTATATGCACATGACATATGAATATAGAAAGCGGTAAATCATATATCATGCCATATAATAATGCCAAATAAATGCAACATATAAACATGTATACTCGCTGGCAATCTCAGTCAATGTGTACGTACCTCTAGGCTAGTTCAAGTAAAGTAGGATCCTAGGTTCCAAGCCTATATTCAAAAGTTCATCGTATCACTACACAAGTTCTATAAGCCTTAAATAAGCTAATAAATACTCCCAAAACTTAAATATATTCTCGGACCATACCTTCGTTCGTAGTAAGCCCTTTGATGTCGCTGACTCTGGATGACTATAACAACTTCTTTGTTATTCCAGAATCTCTCACTATTACCGATAGGGCCCTCAAGTGTATAACTCACACTATATAACTGATCGAAGAAGGAAACTCGGAATTCATATTCAAAATGAACTCCGGAGACCCCTATTTATAGGCAAAATTTTCGGACACGATCGGAACTACCGATATTGGATCGAAGCTTCCGATCCGTGCATGCGTGACACATGGCGATCGGAACTTTCGATCCGACGATCGGAGCTTCCGATCTGCTCTTCGTTCAACACTTGTCAAAACTCGTGGCTGAGTCATCGAACATTGCTCGCAGCTGGAGATCGGAACTTCCGTTCCTGGATCGGAGATTCCGATCTCTATGCTTCCGATCGGCTTCCGAAGTAGCTGGGATCGGAGCTTTCGATCCGGCCCAAAATTCAAAAGCCCAAATTTTGCTTCTGAAGTCCAATTATACTCCGGGATTGGTCAATTACTAACCCTTAATCCTGTTTAACATATTATTATCTTAAAATGGTTCTGGGTTACTACAAAAGTACATCAACATTCAACACATATCTCTCATGTGGCTGAATGGGTATGTTAAATACTCTTAATACAAGAAAGTCTGGTGCAAAAGCTTTAGGTTCTGATCATCATAAGAAGAAAAGAAGATTTTTTTTTCGAATGTGGTCTTATTTATTTTGTTAGGTCTATCTCTCAGCTGGGTGAATGTTAGGTCTTATTTATGTTAAGCTTTACGCTCCAAATCCACCAAAGTTTTATTTTGTGCATAACAAAGTCTAAAAATCAACCAAATATAACACACACATTCCAATTACCTCTACATCCATCCTAGGTAAAATCACGAAAAATAAATGAAAGTTTGTGCAAATGTTGATCAAATCTTTATTTTGACTTGATCGGATTTGTAAAAGTGTTGTATAGATCAAATTTCTTCTAGATATCAACATATTTGTCATTTTAATTGTGGCCCAAGATACAATTATTTTTCCAGATCTTCAATCTCAGTATAATTTTATATCATAGCACACTTATTATTACACGTTATTTTTAATATTTATGTGTAAACATTGCACACGCATTGCGTGTGCCTCGGTCGCTAGTTGTAAAGAAAAAATTTAAATATAATAAGAACTGAGGAAAAAGATTGACCAAAACAATCAGTTATTTTATTTATTTAGTTTTTAGAAGAGTAAAGTTTAAAAATAAAAAAGAGTAAAGTTGAAGAGCAAAAAAAAGGGAAAAAAAGTTACTATTCGGTTGTCTTGTTTTATTAACAACGAGATGAGATGTCATTCTATTTTTTTAGCAAATATTAAATTATAAGTTTTAAAACATATAATTATTATATCCACATAATACATAATATATTAATTTTAGTTTTTTTTTCGAAAACCAATTCAAATTTCAAGAAACTAAAATAGAGTCGTTACAATCAGTGTTTAGGCAATTTGAAAGAAAAGAATGAGCATCATAAAAAACACACAGACTAGTATAAGAATTGGCCACTCTAGCAAGTGTATGAGCAACCACATTCGCTTGTCGTCTAACGAACCGAACATTGAAATTTTGTTCTTTTGAAAGCAACGAACAACATTCTGCAATGATTGTTCCAAATTCACTGCGATCCAGCATATTTGAATAAATAGCATCCGCTACAGACTTTGAATCCGTTTCAAATATAACACACTGTAGCTCCATTGATACAGCCCATTGTAGCGCATCAAGAAGCGCCTTTTGATTCTGATTCACGAACTTCAAACAATCCTCGGTAATTTTGCAGCATACCCATCATAAAATCACCGTTTGAATCTCTAATGATCGTTGCACCGCTGATTAACCGCATTTCCTTGAATATTGTTGCATCCACATTGCATTTCATAAATCCTGATGGTTGTCATTTCTATTTCATATCATTTGTTGTGGCATTTGTCAAGGCCTATTGTGTTTCTGAAACTTTTCTAGCTTACAGCCATTGTTGAAGGAAATCTGCTGCAAGAGAAATGTTTATGGCAGCCTAACCATTAACCTCATTCCAGAGTTTCTCATTCTGGGTTTTCCAAATGCTCCATAAGATCATTACTAGCGAAGGGGCTTCATGAGTGGAACATCTTTCCAAACATCGGAATAACCATTGAGTAAACGAGTGAGAGTCCTTCGCTATATCATTCACAATATGCATTAGTTTTGCAAGCCTTCAACAATTCTGCGCATATGGGCAGTCAACGAACAGATGCCAAGTATTTTCAATCATGGAACTGCAAAGGACGCAACAAGATGATACATCAATCCCACGATGGCTCAGATTTTGACCACAGGGGATGCAGTTCATAGCAGCTTTCCAAGTAAAAAATTTGACTTTTGGGGGTACAAGAAGCTTCCAAATTCTATTCCAATCTCCTATAACAGAAAGTGAATTACTGGAGCCAGTAATATTGTCCATAAACAGGTTGTATCCGGACTTAACTATATAACATCCATTTTGACTAAAATGTCACACTCATAAATCTTCCGATGCAATTTGAGGTAGCGGTATTTTCAGGATTTCATTCATGTCTCGAGGTTGAAACATGGTTTGTATCAAAGGAAATTTCCACTGCTTTGTAGTTTGATCGATCAATATTTGAACTCTCCCATTTTGTTGAACACCATCGAGTTCAGTTTGTACATAGAAATTTTCTGGGCCACGCAACCAAGGATCATTGCCAATATGAACTAACCTTCCATTGCCAATTTTCCACTGTATTTCCCATGCCAAGATAGCTTTGGAGCTCCAGATGCTTCGCCATATGAAACTAGGATTAGATCCTAGCCTTGCATTCAAGAAATCTGAATTCGGAAAATATTTCGCTTTGAGGAGTTTTGAAGATATAGCATGAGGGGCTGAAAAAAATTTCCATCCTTGCTTTGCAAGCATGGCAAGGTTATAACCTTCCAGATTTTTGTACCCCAACCCGTCAAGTTCGCACGCTTAATCTTTCCCAAGACATCCAATGGATACCTCTAACATATTATATTATATATACAGACAATGTCGTTGTACGTTGATAAGTATATATATATATATATATATATATATATATATATATATATATATATATATCAGTGGTGCTCATAGAAGTGCTCACGGTGGTTGCTCATCATAGCAAGACTATATATATATTGAAAGAACATGTTGTGCACATGTCTTTTAAATTATTTCCTTATTGCATTCAATTTCCATATTTATAGTTTTGCCTTTCTTAGAACATGTTTTAAAATTGGTAATATCAGATATATCTTGATTCGAAATATGTGATTTCTGATGATATATTGTTTCCATGCTTTGTAGGTTCTTATTTATGGAAACATATTGAAGATCTATTTATAGGAGTGCTTGGACCGATCTGATAAGACGACAATCAAGAGAGAAGAGAGTGAAACGTAGAGAGCAAAATACATAGAGAAAGTACTGCAGAAATTCTAGAGTATTGAAGTTCGATCATTGAAGAATTTCTGAAGAGATACTACTGCTACGTTGTGTTGCCGAGTGGTGTTGAAAACACTGAAGAACACACGAGTGAAGTGTTGTTCAGAAATTTCTTTGGTTTTTGGTTTTTCGGCTTAGAACTTCCTATTGGGTTATTATTCTAGTTCTTACTAGTTTTTAGGAAGTCTTTTGTTTTCTCAATTTGTTGAGAAAAGTAGTTTTTCATAAAACAATCGCTAGTTGGTTTTTTGTAAACTGATTTGATTTTCTAGTGATTATTTCGTCATAAGGCATCGTACAAGTACTTAATACTTGTGCATAATTATTTTTGTGTTATTTACTTTTACTATTAGTTAATTATTCTGCTGCATAGTGTTATCGTGAAGTGTTGACAACACTGAAAGATAACACAGACTCAAATATTTATTTCTGGTATTTCTGTGATTTCAGACTGTCCAAACCTTACAATTGGCGTCAGAGAGATTCACTTAACAATACTAAGTGTGATTCTGTTTTTGTGTTTGACAGGACATCACAATGGAGATACCTTATTCAGGAACTGCTCAACGCCCTCCAATCTTGGATGGATCCAACTATTCTATCTGGAAAGTAAGGATGCGTGTCTACATCAAATCGATTGATGAAAAGGCATGGCAGCGTGTGCTATAAGGATGGAATCCACCAAGGAGAACTGATGGAGAAGGAGATTTTCTCCTCAAACCAGAAACGGAATGGAATGCCGATGAAACTGCTGCTTCGAATATAAACAACAAAGCTCTTAATGTTATATTTACTTCTCTTGATTCTAATATGTTTTCACTGGTCACTAACTGTGTATGTGCTAAACAGGCTTGGGAAAAACTTCAAATGCACTGTGAAGGATCAGATAGTGTGCGTCGAACCAAAAGAAGGATTCTCACTACTCAGTTTGAAAATCTGAGAATGGAAGAGAGTGAGACAATTGATGATTATGAACGCCGCTTGAGGAAGATCAAGAATGAGGCAATTGATCTTGGTGATGCTATTTCAAATGAACGCTTGGTGAGCAAAGTGTTGAGATCACTGTCGGAAAGATTTCAAATGAAGATTTGTGCCATTGATGAATCAAAAGGCACATCAATTTTGGGATTGGATGAATGGATGAGTTCACTTCAAACATATGAGTTAGAGATGAATTTTGAAAAAAAGGACAAAGGTAAGTCTATTGCACTTCAAGTTTCTAATGACTCATACAATGATTTTGTTGATCTGACACAGGGAGTCAACGAGTCTGACTTAGGAGATGATTCAATCGCCTTTCTTACCAAACAATTTGGTAACTACTTGAAGAGAATGAGGGATTATAAGAAACCCAAAGTTTTGAATGCTTCTGCTGTTGGAAAACCATTGAGGATATGCGGACCAAAACAGAATACCATCCCTTCAAAGAATCAAAATCACTTTCAAAAAGAAGGAAAAACACTGAATATATCGAAGAAGTTTGAATCTGTGAAGTTTCATGAGTGCACAGGCTTAGGTCACTATGCTAATGAGTGCCCAACCAGACTTCGCAAAGGAATGTGTGCTTCCCTAAGTGATGATGAAGATGAGGAAGGAACAGAACAAGGAGAAGAAGAGACTCAAATGCCCTTTCAGTTTTGGTGCTGGAGAAGAAACACAGTGTTATCACAGGTGTCACAACACTTGGTCACAACACTGACCAAAAGGTACTGTGTCTGAATGCATCTATTTCTGGAGACTCAAATCAAAAAGCTGGTGAAGTAGAACTTTCTTGGGATAATGCTCAGAAGATGTATGAAGAATTGTATAATGACTGGATATTAAGGAACAAGACAAATTCTGCTTTAACAAAGGAGAACAGTGAACTGAAAGCTTCAGTGGCTAGACTTGAATTTGTTCTGAGCAAGAAGGATTTAGAACTAGGCAAGGTCAAAGAAGAGCTTAAAGAGCCAATGCAACTCTCGCAAAGTATAATTCAAGCAAGACCAAGTTGGATTCAATTCTGATGATGGGAAAAGATGATAGAGCTGGTCTAGGATTTCATAATAGCAAGTTTGAAGTTGGGAAGTCGTCACAAACTATTTTTGTCAAAGAAAACAGTAACTCTGCTAGTGTTCCAATTGCAATTCCAAAGGGAAAACCAATTCTATTGAAGGCACAATCTCCTGTTCAGAGGAAAAAACAAAGGAAGCGTAAGTTTGTTTGTCATTACTGTAACAAACAAGGTCACATCAAGCCTTACTATTATAAGCTCAGGTGTGACTATATGTACTGGAATACCAGACAAGTTTTTCCATCAGTGTTGCCAACACTGAACCAGAACACTACCAGGATGAAAAATACTGAGAAAAAGGTTTGGTTACCAAAAGCTAAATCCAGTTGTAATGTTGTTTATACTTCCTTGAAAACTAATGTTGCAGGTCATTGGTACTTCGACAATGGCAGTTCACGCCACATGACAGGATTGAAGAAGTATCTTTCTGAATATGTTGAACAGAATAAAGGAAAAGTGACATATGGAGGAAGAGACAATGGAAAGATTGTTGGAAAAGGAACTTTGAATGTAGAAGAACTGCCTAAGTTTCACAATGTTCTACATGTTGAAGGATTAAATGCAAATATTATTAGCATTAGTCAACTTTGTGATGATGATCTTTATGTTAAATTTGATAAGAATTTATGTCAAGTATTTGATAAGAGTAATTCGTGTGTTTTGACAGGGTCTAGATCATCGGACAACTGTTATCAACTTGGAGAGGAACTTGCTTGCAAATTTACCAAGGTTGATGATTTGAATTTATGGCATCAAAAGTTGGGACATGTCAACTTCAAAGCATTGAAAAAACTGAGCCAGTATGATGCTGTAGTGGGATGCCAAATTTAACTTTTGGAGTTCCATATGTGTGTGGAGACTGTCAAAAAGGTAAGCAAACTCGTGTGTCACATCCAGTGTTACAACACTGTGAGACAACACGATGTCTTGAACTCCTACACATGGACTTAATGGGACCTATGGAGGTTGAAAGCTGTGGAGGTAAGAGGTATTCATTTGTGTGTGTTGATGATTTTTCAAGGTACTCATGGTAAGTTTTTTAAGAGAAAAGTCTGAAACTTTCGATGCTTTCAAAAAATTGATAAAGCAGATCACTAATCTGTTTGCTTTGAAGGTTATCAGGATTCGAACTGACCATGGTAAGGAATTTGAAAACTTTGTTTGATCAGTTCTATGAAAAGGAAGGTATATCACATGAATATTCAGCACCTAAGACACCTCAGCAGAATGGCATTGCCGAAAGGAAAAACAGAACCCTCCAAGAGATGGCAAGGGTTATGTTAAGCTCCAAAAATATTGCAAAAAGATTTTTGGCCGAGGCTTTAAATACTGCATGTCACATATCCAATAGGGTATATTTAAGGAAAGGTTCTACTATGACATCCTATGAAATTATCATGGGAAAGAGGCCTAACCTTAAATATTTTTATATTTTTGGATGCATATGTTATGTTTTGAATGACAGGATGCAGTTGGCTAAGTTTGATTCAAAAAGCGATAAGTGTCTATTTCTTGGATATGCTTTGAATAGTCGAGCTTATCGTGTGTTTAACTTGAGAACTAGAACTATCATTGAATCTATTAATGTGGTATTTGATGATTATGCTGATCTAAAGGGGAAAACAATTGAAGAAATATTGATGATCTGCTAGATACTGTCTCTTCACAGACTGATTCCAGTGTTGTCAATAGTATTGTCCCTCCTGAAAAATCACCCAGCACAACACTGAGTCCAACACTGAATATGAATGAACAGAGTACAGAAGAACATGATGATTTTGAAGATGAAATACGAGATGCTGGACATGATGTACCTAGCAAGATTCAGAAAAACCATCCTACTTCACAAATCATAGGAGATGCACAAGGAAGGATGCAGACCAGAAGAAAGGAAAAAGTTGATTATCGAAAGATGAGTGGGTTAGTGTGCATGACTTCTGCATATTCTCAGGTAAGACATTCTTGCTTTGTGTCTAGTATTGAACCAAAAAATGTTGGTTAGGCTTTAAAAGACGAGTTTTGGGTTAATGCTATGCATGATGAACTTGAACAATTTGTTAGGAATGATGTGTGGATCTTACTTCCTCCACCTGATCATAGTAATATCATTGGAACAAAGTGGATTTTTAAGAACAAAACTGACGAATCAGGAAATATTGTAAGAAACAAGGCTAGGTTGGTAGCTCAAGAGTATACACAAGTTGATGGGGTGGACTTTGATGAAACTTTCACTCCTGTAGCCCGAATAGAATTTGTTAGATTATTGTTGACTATTGCATGTCACATGAAAATGAAACTTTTTCAAATGGATGTAAAAAACGCATTTTTGAATGGAATTTTGAGTGAAGAAGTTTATGTAAGACAGCCTAAGGGATTCGAAGATCCACATCATCTTGATCATGTTTATAAGTTGAATAAAGCCTTATATGGATTGAAACAAGCACCTCATGCTTGGTATGGAAGGCTCACAGAATATTTGCTTGACATTGGATTCAAAAGAGGTGAGGTAGATAAAATATTTTTTGTTCAAAAAGTATAAGGTAACATTCTTATCTGTCAAATCTATGTTGATGACATAATTTTCTGTGCTTCATCTCAAAAACTTGTGAATGATTTTGTTGAAAGCATGACTGCTACCTTTGAAATGAGCATGGTAGGTGAGTTGAATTACTTTCTAAGATTACAAGTGAAACAAATGAGTGATGGAATCTTTTTGTGTCAAAGCAAATATGCTAAGAATTTGGTGAAGAGGTTTTGTACTGATCATGTTAGACATATGAAAACACCAATGAGAACTAATGAAAAACTGTGCAAAGACAGTGTTGCTGACAGTGTTGACAACACTTTGTACAGAAGCATAATTGGAAGTTTGCTATATTTGAGTGCAAGTCGACCTGATATTATGTTCAGTGTGTGTTTGTGTGCCCGATATCAATCTGATCCTAAAGTCACATATATGAAAGCTGTAAAAACGAATTTTGAAGTATTTTGCAGGCACTTTAGACTTAGGGTTATGGTACACTAAAGAAACCAATACTAATTTGGTAGGCTATAGTGATGCTGATTGGGCAGGAGATGTTGATGAGAGAAAAAGCACCACGGGTGGTTGTTTTTATTTGGGTAACAACTTGGTTTCATGGTATAGTAGGAAGCAGAACTGTGTGTCACTTTCCACTGCTGAATCCGAATATGTGGCAGCGGGAAGTTGTTGTTCTCAATTAATTTGGATGAATCAAATGCTACAAGACTATGGTCTTAAAAGTGAAACACCAATTGTGTACTGTGATAACTCAAGTGCTATAGATATATCAAAAAACTCAGTACAACACTCTCGAACTAAACACATTGACATAAGACATCACTTCATTTGAGATGTAGTTGAGAAGGACATGATCCATATGGAGTTTGTTAGAACCAATAACCAACTGGCCGATATTTTTACAAAAGCATTAAACTTCGAGAGATTCTCCAGTCTTAGGAAATCTCTCAACATGTGTTCTTTATAAGCACTCACGGTTGATGTCCTTAAGTGTTGCCAACATTGACGGACAACACCAAACATGCATGTGCATTTTTAGGACTTTAGGCATACTGCATATTCATATTGTTCTATGTTTTGCACTGGTTGATAATACTGACTGACACTTTCTAGTTTTTCTGTAAAAGTTATTTTCAGAACACACTTTCCATGAAAATATGCTTTAAACCACGAAGTAGTTGAGGGATGTTCGTGTATTCCATGATCTTGTCCCATGTGAAAAGTGGTTTTAAAAAATAAAAAGCATGGTTTGATAAAATTTCAGTGACCAATGTCTTGAAAATCAAACTAAAATCGGAAGAAAATTGGAAAAAGCTACCTAAGAGAGTCCAATGAAGACCGTTCTTTTAGTGTGCAGGCTACCACTTCTGAATCAAAATAAAAAAGAAGAAACACATGGCTCTGGAAGTGTGACAAATTCAAAAGTATTTTGAAGACTACAGTGTTGTTGGGAAGTGTTGCCAATACTGGTGCTTAACACGTGCTGCACACACTTTGCATGCATCATTTTTTATCTAATCTCATTACATTCTGTTTTAGACACAAATTAGGTCATGCATTGTGCATTTATTGTGATCATATCGTGCTCAGGATTAACAGTTCAAAGACGAACAAAAATTAGAAAAATTGCCCAACTTGCTGAAAATTGAATTGATTGAGATTGAATATGTTTCAGTGGAGTTAAAACTCGATGTGGAGTTATTTATTTTTGTGGAATATTGATATATTATTAAGTAAGAGTTTCAGGGTATCCTTAATTAATCAAATTTAATTTCCTTAATTAGAGAGATTTTTTTTCCCGTAGGAGAATTGTTACCGTTAGGGGGAGATTCTTAGTCTGATATAAGAGATAGGGGCTTTTGATTTTTTTTTTTACCGTTTGAACCCCATATTCCTATATATTTCTAAGCACTGTAGAAATTAATTTTATCGTCTTCAATCTTTTCTAACTCTCTCTGCAAAAATTCTCTGAAACTCTTACTTCCTAAATTGTTTATAATGGCAGGCAAAGCTTTCGATTCGCATGATATACGATTGGAGATGGGTTATCAAGAGGAAGACAAGCCTTCGGAGCTATCTTCTGATCCTATTCTCTCGATTGTACCTGTTGCCATTCAACCTACACCGTTGGCAGCAATTGCTCCAGGAGAACCCGGGAACAAAATCAACCTCGAGAATCCTCCTGATTTCTCAGTGTTGAATCGTGTGTTCCCAACACAGCCAATAGCGAGAAGGTCAAAGCGCCAAGCAGGATTCAACCCCGATTTTACTACCAATAAGAGATTTCGTGGTAAAGGGGAGACTTCACGTCCTATTTTGGATGATCCAGATTTCTCATCCGGAGATGATTCTGCGGATCAAAATTTTGAGGTGGTTGCTAGGACAAAAACTTCTGTTGCTGAAAAGGCCAAATCAAAGAAAGGACTTTCGTCTAGTGGTGATGATTCTTCTGATGAAATTTCTACTGATGTGGCTTCTACTGAGAAAGAGTCATCTAGTGCTGTTGTTGCTGATGATACCACAAAGCCAACCACAGAGGCTCCAGTGTCTACTGATGAGGAAATTTCACTGGCCACTTTCATGGCGAATATTCGGAAAACCAAGGCTAAACCAGTTGCACCTTCACAAGTTCCATCTGATGGTGATGAACCAGATGCTGAAATGTTTCAAGAGTTTGAGAATAACCGGCCCCAAGAGTCTGATAGTTCATCTTCTTCGAGTTCTGAGGAAGAAGACTATGAGGGATGCTGCTTCTGATGGTTCTGGAAGTTCTGAGTAACAAGCTGCTGATGACAGTGTTGCCAACACTGATGACAACACTGCTGTTGAATCTGACTCTGATATTGATCCTGCTAAGGTATACAATATTCAGTTTTATTCAAAGGAATCTGCTGATGAATGGGAAGCTTTGTCTGGAAAAGACTGTTGGGAAGAAATAAATATTGATGAAGTGTCTTTCGAAAAGCAGAACTTGGTGACTTTCTTGAAACAGCATAATTTATATTCTACTGTCACCACTGCCGGACCATTTTCAAGAAGAGCTGTGTTAGAATTTTACTGCAATCTGAACATGAAGACTGGAGATGAAGAATCATTTAAGTTTGGAAGAGTGTACATCCGAGGAAAAGTGTATGATTTTACTCCTGTTTTGATCAATGAGCACTACAATACTCCTGATATCGATGATGATGCAGTTACTGAGGATATTGATCAAGTCACTAAAGTGATCACTGGAGGGATGGTTCAAAAATTTCCACTGCACCCAGACAGGTTGTCAGCTGCAAATCTTTCTTCTTTCTTTTCTGTGCTTCACAAAATTGCGATAAGGAATTGGACACCATCTACCAATACAACAGTGGTAACTAAGCCACAAGCCCTTGCGCTGTTTGCCATTGGAACTCAAGCTCCTTTGGACTTTGGTAATTTGGTGTTTGAAAATATTATGACCTTTCGAGAAGGTGGTTGGAAAGCAACTAAGTTTCCGTTTCCTTCATTGATCTATGGTATGCTGGAATCTCAAAGCTTCACGAAAGAGTATGATGAAGAATTGATTGGAGGAGATGAGCTTATCAAGATCGCACCTAGTTTGCTGAAAGGAAATAGGATGATTGATCTACCATGGAATGGTGCTGTACCTAGTGTCGCCAACACTGAGTCTGTTCCACCCATGACTATTCATAATACTATTGTGATTATGTTGAATTCTACTGCAATTCGTGCTCAAATGGCTCATGCTGAACTGAAAATTGCACAAGTCAAAGCTGATCTCGAGTACTATGAAGCCTTAATGGCTTAGTACAGGACTAAACTTGGACTACCAGGGCCCTCTGGACAAAAAGGGGGAGTAGGATCAAGTGTTGAGCAAGCTAAAGAGACAGATGATTAGAGATGTGGTTGATCATAATTGGTTTTAGGATTTTTTTTCTTATCCTTATCTTTTGTTATTTTGCTCTGAGTTAGTAATATTTTTATGAGTTGATTAAACTATTTGCTACTCTGATCTAGTAAGTGTTGAGAGTTGGTGTTGCCAACATAATCACACAACACTATGTTCTGAGATGATTAAATTCAGGGGGAGCTTTAGTTACATAAGATAGGGGGAGTTATTTGCACTTGTTTGTGTGTTTTGTCCACAAAGGCAAAAAGGGGGAGTTTGAAAGAACATGTTGTGCACATGTCTTTTAAATTATTTCCTTATTGCATTCAATTTTCATATTTATAGTTTTGCCTTTCTTAGAACATGTTTTAAAATTGGTAATATCAGATATATCTTGATTCGAAATATGTGATTTCTGATGATATATTGTTTCCATGCTTTGTAGGTTCTTATTTATGGAAACATATTGAAGATCTATTTATAGGAGTGCTTGGACCGATCTGATAAGACGACAATCAAGAGAGAAGAGAGTGAAACGTAGAGAGCAAAATACATAGAGAAAGTACTGCAGAAATTCTAGAGTATTGAAGTTCGATCATTGAAGAATTTTTGAAGAGATACTACTGCTACGTTGTGTTGCCGAGTAGTGTTGGAAACACTAAAGAACACACGAGTGAAGTGTTGTTCAGAAAGTGTTTCTTTGGTTTTCGTTTTTCGGTTTAGAACGTTCTATTGGGTTATTATTCTAGTTCTTACTAGTTTTTAGGAAGTCTTTTGTTTTTTCAATTTGTTGAGAAAAGTAGTTTTTCATAAAACAATCGCTAGTTGGTTTTTTGTAAACTGATTTGATTTTCTAGTGATTATTTCGCCATGAGGCATCGTACAAGTACTTAGTACTTGTGCATAATTATTTTTGTGTTATTTACTTTTACTGTTAGTTAATTATTCTGCTGCATAGTGTTATCGTGAAGTGTTGACAACACTGAAAGATAACACAGACTCGAATATTTATTTCTGATATTTCTGTGATTTCAGACTGTCCAAACCTTACATATATCATTAGTTTTAATTTTTCTAGTGCGGGACAAAAGATTTTTCATTTCACAAAATAGGTTCTTTGCTGACTTATTCATTATCATTTCATTACAACCGCCAGACTTATTCTAGTCTGAATTTGGCGATTTGGAATCAATTACTAGCTAGCTCTTAGCTCTCTTGCTAAATTACTTCACACTAGGAAGATCAGTTGCTGCAACAAACTTCTAAAATTTGTTCATCATTAAAACCAGCTAATTTATTGGAGATAAACTTCACATCAAATCTAGAAATCTTCCTCTAAATCGTAGTGGCAATATTTTTCATGTCTAAAGCCCTACATGGTTCCTTCCGATTGAGTTCACCTATCTTGACATTACTATATATGATGATTGTGAGAAGTGTGTCTTCGATTTTCTGGATCAGTCCTTCACTCATATCTTATTTGGGCTCAAGGATGTGGACTGGCCATCTATTGCTTTAGGCTTAAGTAAGGGAGCCCAATAGCTAACTAATACACTAACTGTTAGTTAGTTGACAGAAGCGGGGTTAGTTATATAATGGGAGCTATGAGATCGAAGAAAGAGATACAAATCAGAAATTGAAAATTACACAAGAAAGTAAAAACTCTGTGAGACTCTTGTTCGAGAGAGAAAGAGTGATAGACGGAAGAGAAGAAGATAAACAGAGGAAGAACATCAAGCAATACAGATGAATATGAAGATAAGATATTCATTGATTGTCTCGTGATTGATTTAATTCAAAGCTTTATAATCTTGAGACTTCTGTGGGTAATCAATAAAAGTGTCTGGGTGTTTCGTCCGTGGATGTAGGTCATTTTGACCGAACCACGTATATCGAGCTTTGTTGATTGTTCTTTGCAGTATTGTGTGATCTCATATTGGTGTGGTTCTAGCTTAGATAATCTGTAGTGATTGAATCTTGTGTTCTGGATTTCAAAGTGATTTCTTGGTCTGCTGTTATTGATTTCATTGTTAACAAGTGGCGCCGTCTGTGGGAATCGCATAAAAAAGAAATGGGATCACTGAAGTTCGATTTAGAGAAATTCACTGGGAAAAATGATTTTTCTTTATGGAGAATCAAAATGAGAGCAATACTGATTCAACAAGGTTTGATTGATTCTCTTGAAGGGAAAGAAGAGAAGTCTGGGGATGAGAAGACTGTCAAGGAAAAGGAGGTTCTGATGAACAAGGCACACAGTACTATAGTATTGTGCCTTGGAGATAAACCACTACGTGAGGTGGCCAAGGAGACATCTCCAGCTACGGTATGGAACAAATTAGAGAACCTCTATATGAAAAAATCGTTAGCAAATAGATTATACATGAAGCAGAGACTCTATTCCTTCAAGATTCATCAAGAAAAAGAGCTGGATGAACAAATAGATGAATTCATTAAAATTCTTGATGATCTGGAAAATCTTGATATAAAACTTGAAGATGAGGACCGAGCACTGATATTATTGAATGCACTTCCTAAGTCTTATGAGAATTTCAGAGACGCAATGTTATATGGAAGGGAGCAATCAATAACATTGGAAGAGGTGCAGTCGGCAATACAATCTAAGTAGTTACAGAAGAAACTCAAGATTGTTATAGAATCCAAGGGGGATAGTCTGGTTATTCGAGGAAGATCTGAGAAAAGAACAAATAGAACAAAGGATCATAGATCTAGATCTAAAAGCCAGACAATGTTTAAGTGTTTTCACTGTCATAAGGAAAGACATTTTAAAAGGGACTGTCCTGATAGGAAATATAAAGCTAAAAATGAAGGGGAAGCTGCTGTTGTAGCTGATGGTTATGAGAATGCTGAAGCACTGAATGTAACTGAGCAAGATCAAATAAACGAGTGGATATTAGACTCGGGATGTTCATTCCATATGTGTCCTAATAAGTCTTGGTTTGAAACCATTACAGAATCTGAGGAAGGGGTGGTGTTACTTGGTAACAATAAAGCTTGCAAAATTAAAGGTATTGGGACTATAAGACTAAGGATGCATGATGGAACAGACAAGATCTTGAAAGAAGTTAGACTGGTGCCTGAACTAAAAAGGAACCTGATATTTCTTGGCACCCTGGATTCACTTGGTTATGTGTTCAAATCAGAAAGGGGTACAATAAAGGTATTGAAAGGGTCCCTGGTGGTCATGAAAGCAATAAAGAAGAATTCTTTATATATATTACTGGGCAGCACAGTTATTGGAGGTGCAGAAGTAGTACAAGAAAGAGTGAACAACACACGACTATGGCATTTAAGACTTGGTCACTTGAGTGAAAGTGGTCTACAGGAATTAGCCAAGCAAAATTTATTGGGTGGTGATAAGATCACTGATCTGGATCTTTGTGAGCATTGTGTATTAGGCAAAGCAAAAAGGGCAAAGTTCAAACAGGCAGTTCATACATCAACTAAACCATTACAGTATGTTCACTCTGATCTTTGGGGTTCATCAAAAACAGAAACAAATGGATGAGGTAGATATTTCATGTCAAACATAGATGACTTTACAAGAAGATTGTGGGTCTATGTCCTAAAAACAAAGGATGAAGCTCTGAGCAAGTTCAAAGACTGGGTTCAGCTAACAGAAACTAAACGAGACATGAAAGTGAAGAACTTAAGGACAGATAATGGTTTGGAATATTGCTCAGAGGAGTTTGCTCAATATTGTAAGTCAAGAGGGATCACCAGGCATAGGACAAACCCAAGAACTCCACAGCAAAACGGATTGGCAGAAAGAATGAATCGAACTTTGCTTGAAAGAGTAAGGTGTATGCTGCTTTATGCTGGTCTTCCAAAGTCTTTTTGGGGTGAGGCACTGTCTACAGCATGTTACTTAATAAACAGAAGTCCCTCTAGTACGATAGACTCAAAGACTTCTATGGAATTATGGAGTGGAACACCATCAGATTATTCAAAGCTCAGGATCTTTGGTTGCTTAGCATATGCTCATATCAAACAAGATAAGCTGGAACCAAGAGCTTTGAGGTGTGTTTTCATAGGGTATCCTGAGGGAGTCAAAGGGTATAAAGTATGGAACATGGAGCCTACTGGTACAAGATGTTTCAATACCAGGGATATCACTTTTGATGAAACAAGATTAGGATACTTGGTAAACAAAGAACTGGATGTACAAGAAGAGGCTGCTATGAAAGAATCTCAGTCTGAGGTGGAGCTTATGAAGTTGAATTCCTCAAAGGAAATTGAGAAACACTCTGAAACAGTGCAACCAACTGATGATGTGTCAAGCAAGGAAGATTTAAGCACTTATGAGCTAGCTAGGGACAGAACAAGAAGAGAAACAAGACCTCCTCAATGACTTGGATATGCATATCTAACATGGTATGCATTAACTATAGCAGAACAAGTGGAACAAATTGAACCATCTAATTACAGGGAAGCAGTGTCTGGAAAGCACAGAGTGCATTGGTTAGAAGCAATGAATGATGAGATCAACTCATTAATAAAGAACAACACCTGGAAACTAGTCACCAGACCAATGAAACAAAGAGTGCTTGGATGTAAATGGATTTACAAAATAAAAAGAAGCTGGAAAACCATATCACAAGCAGAAATTTAAAGCAAGATTAGTTTCTAAAGGTTATGCTCAAATTGAAGGGATTGACTTCAATGAAATATACTCTCCAGTAGTGAAACATTGCTCAATAAGGATAGTTCTTGCAGTTGTCACTAAACTGGATTGGGAGCTAGAACAGCTTGATGTTAAGACAGCTTTCTTGCATGGTGAATTAGAAGAGATTATCTACATGAATCAGCCGGAAGGTTACATAAAACCTGGAAATGAAAACAAAGTGTGCTTGTTGAACAGATCTTTGTATGGCTTGAAACAAAGCCCTCGACAATGGAATAAAAGATTTGATGATATCATGATGAAACTAAATTTTTTGAGGAGCAACTATGACAGTTGTGTGTACATCATGAAACAAGGGAAACAAGTGACACTACTTCTTCTACTCTATGTGGATGATATTTTGATAGCAAACAAAGATAGAAGGGAAATTCAAAGAATCAAGGACAAGTTAAGTTCAGAATTTGAAATGAAAGATTTAGGCGAAGCCAAGAAGATCTTGGGAATGAGTATTCTGAGAGAAAAAGAATTCAGAAGATTAAATTTGTCTCAATCAGATTATATGAAGAAGGTGCTACTGAGATTTAGTATGAATCAATCCAAGGAAGTAAGCATCCCAGTAGCACAGAACACTAAACTTTCTTCTAAGCAGGCACCCAAAACCGAGGAAGAAAGGCAAGAAATGAATAATACTCCTTATGCTAGTGGTGTTGGAAGTATAATGTATGCTATGGTCTGTAGTAGACCTGACCTAGCATATGCCATAAGTTTAGTTTCAAGGTTCATGTCAAATCCTGGAGCAGAACATTGGAAGGATCTTAAGTGGGTGATGAAATACTTAAGAAGAACATCACACTTGGGGTTAAGTTTTAAAGATCAAGGAAACAATTCAAATCCTATTGTAGGATATGTGGATGCTGACTTTGCTGAAAATTTGGACACAAGAAAGTCCTTAACTGGATTTGTGTTTACATTATTTGGAACAGCAGTTACATGGAAATCTACTTTGCAACCTGTCGTGGATCTTTCTACAACAGAAGCTGAGTTCATTGCTGTTACAGAAGCTATCAAAGCTATCTAGTTGAAGGGATTAGTCACAGAGTTAGGTTTTGAACAAGGACCTGTTGAAGTCTTCTGTGATAATCAAAGTGCTATCCACTTAGCTAAACACCAAGTTTTTCATGAACGCTCAAAGCATATCGATATCAAACTTCATTTTGTAAGGGATATCATATCAATAGGTGAAGTAGTGTTGAATAAGATTGATACAGAGGATAATCCTGCAGATGCATTAACCAAGCCACTTCCACTTGTCAAGTTTAAAAAATGTCTTAACTTGATAAGTGTAAACGAAGGTTAGAAGGAAGTAGTGAATGACGAGCACTCAGACAAAATAGAAGACAAGGTGGAGATTGTGAGAAGTGTGTCTTCGATTTTCTGGATCAGTCCTTCACTCATATCTTATTTGGGCTCAAGGATGTGGACTGGCCATCTATTGCTTTGGGCTTAAGTAAGGAAGCCCAATAGCTAACTAATACACTAACTGTCAGTTAGTTGACAAAAGCGGGGTTAGTTATATAATGGGAGCTATGAGATCGAAGAAAGAGATACAAATCAGAAATTGAAAATTACACAAGAAAGTACAAACTCTGTGAGACTCTTGTTCGAGAGAGAAAGAGTGATAGACGGAAGAGAAGAAGATAAACAGAGGAAGAACATCAAGCAATACAGATGAATATGAAGATAAGATATTCATTGATTGTATCGTGATTGATTTAATTCGAAGCTTTGTAATCTTGAGACTTCTGTGGGTAATCAATAAAAGTGTCTGGGTGTTTCGTCCGTGGATGTAGGTCACTTTGACCGAACCACGTATATTAAGCTTTGTTGATTGTTCTTTGCAGTATTGTGTGATCTCATATTGGTGTGGTTCTAGCTTAGATAATCTGTAGTGATTGAATCTTGTGTTCTGGATTTCAAAGTGATTTCTTGGTCTGCTGTTATTGATTTCATTGTTAACAATGATAAATCCCAATGTCATCGTTGTTCTATTTTTTTTTAATGATTTTTAGATCTACAGTGAGATTATAGGATCTCATATTCTCGTTAACCTTTCCATTCCATTAAAGTTATATCTTTGCAATTGATGATATATAGATCAGCTGTTGAAATCAGCCATGGACATGGTATAATGCACTAGTTCATACATTTAAGCAATTGTTATTGTTATTATTATCTCATGAGATCGTTGTTATGTCTTTTAATGACTATCATTTATTAGGGAAAAAAAATTGTTCATAACTATGATGGACAAGAGTCGGGACAGAATTTTGTGCATGATTTAACTAGACAACTGTAAAATTGGTGTCACTTGAATTTCGTTGCACGTTTTCCAAATATATAATAATAATATCACATGATCATAATTTGTTGTCATCCGACGGTAAGTGACGGTAAGTGATATCTTACTGTGCAGACACTACCTCAATGCACATTTAAAAATTAAAATCTATTAACATATATGAGTTATACTATTTTTTCAGTGAACATTATAAATATTGATAAATTTTAACTATTAAATGCATGATTGAAATAATATCTATAAAAATAACATTACTCGTGCCACTCGAATTTGTCGCCAATTTTCCAAATGTATAATTTATTATTATTGATCCCATCCATCCATCACCTAATTTTCCAAATGTATAATTTATTATTATTGATCCCATCCATCCATCACCTACAACATTGGAATTATCTGTCCCAACTAAAGTAAGTCTTTATATACTTTTCTTTCGTTTTTTTGAAAATGAGTTTTATTATTCGTGTGTTTAGGAGTTTTCACGGATCGTTTAACCGTTCGAACCAAATTGAAATCGAAATTCGGTTTAAACCGAAAATCGAACCAAAAATTCAGTTCGATTTTCGGTTTTTGATTTTTGGTTTTTTGGATTTTCGGTTCGGTTTGGTTTTTTCTCCTGCTTAACCGAACCGAACCTAACCTAACCTAACCGAAAAATCATTTTTTAAATTTTTTTAAATCATTTTTGCATTTTAAATCATTTTTTAGTAATAAAATATATAATAATAAATCTAAATAAATAACAAAAATAATTAAAAATTGAATTTCGGATAAAACCGAAATATTTTCAGTTTTTAACCGAACCGAACCGTTAAAATCGGTTCGATTTTCGGTTGCAAATTTTGGGTGAATTTCGGTTCCGATAACCGAAACTTCGGTTCAGTTCAACTCGGTTCGATTCGATTCGAATTAAATGAACAGCCTTAAATGTGCTTAAGGCTCAACATGTTTCCATCCTAGCGTAGCCATCTTTGATTATAAAATTAATTTTTCTTGATACTTATCTATTTGGTATTTGGAGACATAATTTAATTGGGCAACAACCAACAATGAAATGGACACCACCCCAATTTTATTGCAAGTGTCTCATTTCCATAATTTATTATGGATAGCACATAGCATTTTCGTGATTTATTACCATAGTACGTTTCCACTTTAATTTTGTGGGCTCTTTTGGAAATACGCCATTGCCGTAATTTCTCATGATGTGTAGTGGGTACCATTTATGGGAAGAGAAGATGCTACATGGAATTAGGAGGTAGATTCATCCGTTGGATTGGAGAAAGAAATATCCTATGTTAATATTGATGTGAGGTGAGGTGAGAAGCGAAATACATGAAAATCATGAGATAAGCATGTCAAGAATCCGTATTGATCACCATTTTTGTGAGATATTTTGGTGCGAACTAGTAACTACACCACAACATGTGAAATTAATCTAATCTGATTATTAGTCCCATACGGGGAATCCCCATTTACCACCATTTTTGCTTCAATTGTATGTGCCCTCAACACTGTAGGGTATAGTTGGTTCCTAACTCAACTACTAGCTACCTAATCAACTTAATTTAGGGGTAAAAAACAAGTTCATGTCACTCTCTAACACTCAATGTTTGTATTTTATATTTTGTATGATAATTCGAGAAGTCTGCCCTGCAAGGATGTTGTTAATTATTTTTAGAAAAATCTCATTCCAAATCATTATATATTATTTTCTCGATTTTTTTTTTACCAGAATATCTATTTGATGCCTACCTCGGCTTTACTTTTACTCATATATGCTGGGTGCTTTTTTTACTATAATAATAATAATAATAATAATAATAATAATAATTACTTAAAAAAACTTATCATGTAAGTTGTGACTTGTAACCTCTCATCTCAATTCAATGTCACACTTTCCAAGAAGAGATCAAATGGGGAATTGGGAAAAATGCTTTTTTTTTCCCTACTTGGTAATATTTGAAACTAAAAGGTATTCATATTTACGCAACAAAATATATTCATTTGAAAATATTATAACGAATTAAGATATTAATACCAGCAATATCATTATGTATAATAATTGTTTGAGAATGCCATTGGGAATAGGTATTAAATTAATTTAAAATAATATTAACATGAATCCACATATTATTATTTCACATTTACATGAGCCGCGGACTCAAATAAAAACACTTGGAGGGCCAGCCACCCATTAATACTCCCTTGTTTCCAGGAACTTCAAAATTCCGGATCCTAGACTATTTTTGTAGCCCAACTTTTGAAGCCCAATATAAACTTTAGCCCAGCCCAACCATGTAAGATAAATTCTCTAACCCTAACCCTCTACACAACCCGCAGCAGCACCCTCAGAAATCAGAAGGAACCATCCGGAAAACCCTAAATGAAGTTCAACCCCCGCGTCTCCTCTTCCCGGCGCAAGAGCCGCAAGGCTCACTTCACCGCGCCGTCGAGTGTCCGCCGCGTGCTGATGAGCGCTCCTCTCTCGGCTGACCTCCGGACGAAGCACAACGCCCGGTCCATGCCGGTCCGCAAGGACGACGAGGTGCAGGTTGTTCGGGGGACGTACAAGGGCCGCGAAGGTAAGGTGGTCCAGGTGTACCGCAAGAAATGGGTGATCCACGTGGAGCGAATCACCCGTGAGAAGGTGAACGGATCCACCGTCAACGTTGGTATTCACCCTTCCAAGGTTGTCATCACCAAGCTACGCATTGACAAGGATCGCAAGTCGCTTCTCGATCGCAAGGCTAAGGGACGCGCCGCCGCTGACAAGGATAAGGGAACTAAGTTCACCGCCGAGGATATCATGCAGACCATCGATTAAGAGGTCAATTATCCGAGGTTTTTTTTGGCGATATTGTTCTGCTATGGCTGTTGGGTTTCTTTTAGGACAATCATGTCATACTATTCATCTTTAATGGTACTTAATTTTGCTCTTTTTCGGATTTCAAGTCAATGCCGATAGTTTTGTTTCTTAGTTGTTGAACGAAATGTCTATTATTCTACCATGTCATTCTATCTTTGTTTGTTCATGTTTTCTTTAAAGCTGCGATTTTTTCTGCATTGACAACTTTCTTGAAAATGTTCTACTACCCAGTTCCACTATTGCATCTCCAGTCTTTGAGATTGCTTATTCTGATTTCATTTTTCATTTACTAGTTGTAAATGATAGTCATGAGACATCAATACTGGGATAAATGTTATTCCTTTGCGATTTGAATGCTAGGGTGTATTTTAGGTTTTTTCAAATACTGAGTATATAAATGAAATATTTAGGGTGTCTATTTGAACTTGACCCATAGGAAGATCCATAACACTACCAGCTTTTGGCATACAAGTGAGAAAACTAGCAGGGTTTCAGGACTAGATTAATGCGCTGGAGTTTGAACTCTGAAGACGAGAGAAGAATATGTATACTGATATGATTTTCTACAAGATGATGTGATTGAGTGGACTGCCTTTGAAAATCATTCTTGCTACTTCTTGAGAACCTTCCAGTTTTTTTTATCCTCTTC
Source organism: Henckelia pumila (assembly GCF_033568475.1). Classification (NCBI taxonomy): domain Eukaryota; kingdom Viridiplantae; phylum Streptophyta; class Magnoliopsida; order Lamiales; family Gesneriaceae; genus Henckelia; species Henckelia pumila. The sequence goes on along the minus strand of NC_133123.1, from coordinate 31,905,600 downwards.
ATTGCGCATAGAAAGAGCCCGTTAAATAGTTTTCCCCTTGACCTTTGAGAATCTTCGGTCTGGCGCAGGCCACAATTGGAACGAAAGCAAGAAACTTAGTGGCTTCTATGAACAATTTTGTAGTTGAAATTTAAAATATAAATCGGGCTGCTATTTTTATGGCAATTGCATGCTTGTCATCTTCTTTTGTGAATGGGAACCTCACTGTTTCTGCACCACACTGAAAGATGCCCCAATTGTTTGTTTTTGTGACGAAATATTTTTCTTCATTCAGATCATTGGTAGAATGTTGATATTTTCAATTTTGTTTATTGTTTATATGATGTTAGCCGTGGATCTGGACCCTTTTACTCGGCAATTACTGTGGAAGCCAAATTTCAAATTTTCTCCCTGTTTTTTTGAACCTGTCCATATTGTCTATCTAGCCATTTTGATTTGAAGTCGCTCAAACCACATATTTTTATACTTATAGATGGAAATTGACCATTTGGCTTATGATGTATATAAACTTAAATATTCTTTTTTGAAAACTGAATATATCTTAGAATGCAAAAAGGGCCGTCTTAATGGCAGCGTTCTATGCTTGGCTTTTACAGAGCAAATTATAATTTTAGCGACCAAACACACAAATAGTATTAGAAAATTTTAATTAGGTCGTTTAGAACTTCAGGGATAATCGTGTATGTCCCTCAATCCACTTGTTAGTGACCAAATTCGCATTCATCCAAAGGCATATGATACTCCTCTACCTCAATTCACCATTTCGAACCTTATACAGAAGGTTTTTCCGTACCAGCGCCTCTCTTGAATTTAGCCTTGACTACTGGGTGTAGAGTTGACTCTCGACGGTTGCAGAATCTATCCTAACACCGGAATCCTTGTGCTCGAATGCGATGCAAGATGACCATGATTGATGTCTCCTAATCAATCGATCTGTGTTTTACCCAAATGTTGAGAAATATATCTTTGAAAAATCTTTAATTTCGTATGACTAGAATGGAGACCTGAAAATTGAACAGAATGGGAAACAGAACAGCATGTTTCGAGGAAACAAAGCAAATTATGCTCAATAGCTGAGGATCTCATTAACTGGTAGTGAAGAGGATATAGTTATGAAGGCTCTTAACGTGCTGCAAAACATTTGCTAGTTTCCCGTGATTAGTAACTTCATTTTTAGTAGGGTGATGCCATCCACGGCATTGGATATTCCTACTGCAAACGTGTTCGTTTGTAGAGAATTTTCTGGTGATCTCAGTCTCTCCTCCAGCAGCAGTCTTCTCTTCAGTTGAGGAATGTATTTTGCGTTATGATGCCTTTACACCGTATCCCTAGTCACCCCAAATAGACGAAAAAAAGAGATGGAGTTTTGGCGTCTTTCACGACAAAGAGACGACTTGAACCTTTTAGCCATACAAGTGGTGTCATAATCGGCATCGGCAACCCAAAGCAACCATAGCCATGTCGGCGACACGATTTAAACCTTGATTGGATGGGTACGGTTCAGACCAATGGCTGCAATAATGGGTCCGCATTGGATCCATGCGGGTGGAAGACTTGAAACTCGAGCTGCATAAAGAGAGGAAATAGGACAATTGCAATTAAGGCGGTGCAAGAATTTCACGGAACATGTCGGAGAGTTATGTATCATGATCAAAGTTTTTCTCATCATTACTGGTACATTTTTTCACAAGAGATCCACTCGTTTTTAGCATCCAAAGGCCTGTATACGGCCATATTACATGAGGAGAAGATCGGAAAAATCCGACGGTATGAGACTGGCTAGTAATCAGAACAAGAATTGAGAAACCAACATAGAAACTCCAATAGAATTAAAGCACAATAACCAGCAAACGCTACATGGCATATTTGCCAACAGTGTTCTTAAATCCTACTTGACCAACTAAACAGGTCCAATAATATTCGTACTTGCCAAAAACCAATTAAATCGAACCCCACTGTTCAAATCCAATTGAATTCCACAATCAACGGCAATATGTTATTCACTTCACAACAGAAAAAGCACACAAGTACGAGAGATAGAGAGTTAATATATCAACCAAGAATAATACTTAAGAATTTATGCGCCACAACATACAAATATGAAATAACCGAGAGTCATATTATCCCATTGCAAAACCAAATATCATTTTTGATGCGTATGTTTTGATTGCGTTTACTTAGTGAGATGATATTACACGTGTATAAATCATACTATGACTATTAAAATGATTTTGAAGGATGTTGAATAATGATGGATAAACAATAACATGTTTACTTTGAGTTATTAATTTTAGGATTGAAATAATGATTAAGGGTCGAATTACAGTTTTACTCTACAACTATAATAAATAATCTTATGTTTGATTTTGTATATAATTTGGATTGGATTATTGTTGAATATTGTAAAATATTATTAATTCAAACGTGACTCATTTTCACTTATCAAAATTATTGGGTATAAAAATATGTATTTTTTAAAATATATAAAATTGATAAAGTTGCTCAAATAAAGTTGCTCAAATTTTGTACCCAAAGTTTTATGTCTTGTACCATATCTAAATTGTTTAGTGCTCAAATGTCATATATTAGTACTATATTTTTAATGTTTTGTACTAATTTTTTTTGCAGAAACTGAATGCAAAGTTATGTTTGGGTTTCGAGATTTAAAGCACATTTGCATTTGATTAATAATGAAATAACCATGTATATAAATCTAATACTAATATTTTGTGTAATAAAATTATGGTAGAAATTATTTAATCTTGGATATTTAGACTTTAGAAAAAAAAGTTATTTTCTAGCTGAGTTTAATCTCAAATTTGTTCTAAATGCTCGAACTTTTGTGAACTTGGGCCCTGATTCTCATGACTCACGATATCATTGATAAATCCATACCCAACATAGGTACACCCACCAGTGGACAACGTGGGTTTCAAAACTTGTGTCGTGTTTTGGACCCAAATTATAAATTTTATCTCACATATTAAAAGTAGACGATTTCTTTCAATCAAAATTTCAGGAATATCATTATTTAGATGGTGAAATCATACTTTGTATGGCTTCAAAAAGAAAAGGGGAAAAAAAAAGAAACTGCGGAGATACTTAAATGTTTTTATGTTCATGATTTCACCAACTTAATGTGATTGTCCTTTTAACGTTTTGGTAAGGAGATGGGTCGATGGGAATCATCCCATCCCTTCAAAATAGTTTGTTAACCAAAACTTTACGTCTTTACGGATGTTATTGGTGATGTTTACAACAGAATATGACTCGTGTGAAACGGTTTGTAAGATTGGTCAATCTTACTCATACTTATAATAAAAAAAATAGAGATAATTGCATACATTATTCTCGTGAAATCCTCAAATTGCTAAAAACTCCATATGACAAAAAAAATCTATTAGATCCCTGTGTTTTTGAATCTTGATTACATGTCCTCATATTTTTTAATTTTGAACACAATGGGTATGTGTGCTAAAAAATTGAAAGCACAAAGGGTTAATAGTGATAGGGGGTTTTCATCAATCTAATGATTTCACATGGGTAGTGTATGTAAACATTCTTAAAAAGTAATACTTTTAGCATTAAAAAAGTAATACTTTTCATTGATGAACAAAATAAGATATTTGTCTCACAAAATTGAGTTATAAGTCCGTTTGACAGGAGTTTTTAAATTTACGATAAAATCACAATTCAAATAGAGTTTGAATTTATATTCTACTATAAAATGATAAATCACGATATCAAATTCGAGTTTCATGTTGCATCTGGTGATCTACGCTCGAAATAGCTCGGATTGATTGGCCACCTAAAAAAATATTTTGTCGGATATATGGTATATTGTCTCGGATGATTTGCACCCGGTAAAGCATGGACTAAAAAAAATATTTGATATGCCTATGAGGGGTATTCAAGTTGGTGGAGTAGGTGAACTCTTGGCCAGAGGTCAGGTGTTCGATTCCCTCTACCAACACCTTCTTGGACTAGTCTGTCACACAGGGCTTGCCTAGTGTGGTTTACCTGGCTAACGTAGTTTGCAGGCTATTGTGTTAGTCTGAGGGTTTACCCAGTGTGCACCGATGATAGCGGCTGCGGGTTCCCACGTCACACAAAAAAATATTTGATATGTATTTCAATTTATCGAATTCAATCCAAACTCGAACAGGTGCCAACATTTTTTCAAGACGATCTCGAGCCAAAATTGTATTGTTCGATAGTATGCAAAACTTAATATTTTTTTAATATAAATATACATATATATTAAATAAATAGATTTTGAGCTTTTCGAGTATTTATTTTCGAGCAACAGTTCCGATGGCTCGCAAACATGTTCGAATCTTTCGAACTGGACTCAAACCAAAAATATTAAATTTTACATGCTTCAAATCGAAATTGAGCACAAATATATCCATTTCCAGCCGGAAATTTTCCATCATATTCGACTCGTTTACATCCCTAGTTCTATCACCCGAAGAATGGACTACTGACTATTTTTTTTTGCTTGACATTTGTTTGTTGCAATTGCAACCCTTACATCCCCTCAACCAAATATCGTTTCTTTCATTCATTTTCACAAATCCCAGGAAGGGAAATTTTTGCCTGCAATGACAGCAAGAAAATGCAGGCCAGTTATATACATATACTCACATTCTTGACAAGGAATCTTGGCTGGGCATGGTTGTTATTATGTAATAACTGATGGACCACAACACGAAGACCAACACAGCAGGCTGCAGAATGAGACTATGGGTTATTTAATGGTAAGCTGCAAATATAGAAAGTACGTTTACAGACTGGACAAACTATGCACTGGATCCAAGCATGTGATCAATAGGTAGCCCCCCAGCAGAGTACTTGCACCGTTATTCAAGCTTTACTTGGACCAGGGAGAAATAAATCCACCACCATTTACTAAATCTAAATGTGTGTCCCATCTTGTAGCTGGTGTGGAGCATATTTTGTATTAGATCCTTGTGAAACATATTATAGTTTCGACTATTATGTTGTGTCAACTCGATAGCTAACGAGCATTGGTTCATGAGTTGCAACTATTATGTGATTTGAATCGTCGATAGTAACTATAACATTCAACGCAGCAGACGGGGTGCTAGACCGAGTACTACGAGCAATTGCTGGCGCGCGGATCCAACAAAAGGTGAAAATGGCACAGTACAAGCATGGACCATCAAGCTTATCAAATGCTATTTATTATTACAACTAAATCTTGAACTATAACCCTGACACACCAAAAATGAAGGGCAATCTTTAGAGGTCCTCTGGGAACTTCATGAATCATTGTCCCGAACACAAAAGATATAGATATCAACAAGTAATAAAGAAACTGAGCCAAGCATTCAAAAGCTCATTCAAAAGCCAGCAGTGTTCGACTTCCAGTGCTTTTACTGAATGGCCCAAATGCAGCAAAGATACATCACATCAAACAATAACAATATATCATTCCTCATTCCCCATCCACGCCTTTTAAGCCTCCCCAAATACATAGAAAGAATCTTAAGTCTCCCCCTTCAATATGTAGGGCATACACCAAAGTCTTTTGAATCATGTGCAACAAATCAAAGTTAAAAAGAAAGAAGGGAATTATGAATAAACAATAAGGTTTTCAAAAAAGCGATATGCACTAGTAGCATTCATTAAAACCAAACACTACTACTAAAAATGGCCTTCCACAGGCTTTAATGGAGCCTTTGGACATTTCTTTGGCTCTCACTCCCTCAACAACTGGCTTTTTTTCGCCTACTTTACTTAACTTCTTGCTCATCACTTCCAAGCTAAAGGTATACTTTTCTTTATTTATCCAAATTCCTCCTTTCACTGTTTGCTTGGTTGTCACTACTCGATATTTTTCTTGAATTCTTGAAAATGGAGCCCCCCCTATCAAACTTCAAACCATACCATATTTTGGAACTTCAGCCTCTCATTAAAGATCACAATCAATATCAAGAAAACCAAGCAATCTTCGTAACCCCTTATTATCAAAACTCACTCCTTAAGATTTAGGAACCTTATGCACAGAGCAATGTGGATCACCATCAGTATACGTTAGCCTTCGTTTCGTGCCAATCCCGATTGTTGTATCATCGAGGGCATCAATGGAGCTTGAATTAGTGGTTAACGAATTTCGGGAAATGTTAGATATGGGGGTCTTGGATTTCAACATTACAATCCCTTGTAGTAGACTATAACATGAAAATGTATCCTCCTGCCAAAATAAAGAAATTTAAGATAATCGTGGATTGAGAGAAAAGCTAATTCTTTATTTTACTAGTAATTAACAAAAAAATGCAAAAAGCATTGTAAAGTAAGGGAACTCACTTTTTCAAGGTACCCCCATGATGGGATTTCATTAATCTTCATCTCAAACAACTTTTTCGTTAACTGATTATCATAAGCAGCTAAAACCGCTGCTGCTGCGACGACGGAAGGTCGATGCTCAGATACATCAATCTCTGCATTAAAGAACCCAAAAATTCAGAAATAAGTTTCTTATAGGCACATCGAAGTACAAGACTATACAAATCTATCACGTTTACCTTCCATTACGGCCAAGATCAAATCAGTCGCTCGAGTTACAAGTTCTTTATGCCTCAATTCCTCACAAAACTTGGTGGTGAAATAACTGAGATAAGCAAAAGGAGTGGCACAACTCATTCTCCATTCCAATGTATTAAGAACCAGCAACTCCATTTTTTGAATCACATTTCCTTGGAAATTGTATTCATCTACATGATATTCGGATAATCCCGGTACTTCACATTCCTCCATTTTTGCAGCAAGGGATAAACTTGCGACTGATAATAATCGAATAGCCCACAATTTTTCATCCTATCAACATCAAGAACGTCCCCGAGTCACATAACAAACAGAATGATAAAATCTAAAAATCCCATCTCAAGAAACGTCTATATCAGAGATTTTAGCGAAATATAATCAAATCCACACTTACATCAATCCACCTTCTTGAAAAGAACCGATCAAAATAAATCATTGACAGATAGGCTGTACTTAAGTGAAATCCAAACAGACCCTTTGCCTGTATACACACAAGAATCCAATAGAACCATAAATAATCAAACAAAAAGTGAAGCATATTAGTACCAAGTAACACAAAAGAAAAGGGCAAAAAAAAAATACATCAAGAATCCATTTAATGGCATCCAAACGGGCGCATTTGAACCAGCTTCTCTTTTCCTTCACTGAACATTCACTCCCACTCGCTTGAAAACTGGTCTCCCTCTGTATTAGATTTTCAACATAATCACAATCGGATTCCGAAACAGGATAAAGCTCAAAGTTTTCATCTTTCTGATTATACTGTTCTTGCAAACATGACTCGTTTTCGTTACACAAAAGACTAGAGAATGGAGTTTCAAAATCCTCCATCTCGATTTTTCTCCGGCCTGCGCAAAAATACTGAGCAATCCCGGTATAGAAAAAGAGTAGAATTACTATAAATAATTGTCTCGAAAATTAAAAAGGCTGGGGTTGAACGGGCGTTGAATGGTGAAGAGATTGAGGAAATCTTGATTCCAGAAAGCAAGAATTAAGGTTGTAAGGTTGAGGAGTGGTGTTCTGGTGCCGCCAAATTTAGCGCTTGGAACATATTATAGAGTTTTTATTTATTGTATAATAAATGATTTATATATATAAATGATTCAAATATTTATTTTTCTAGTTAATTAACTCAATAATTTAGATTCATCGATTCGTAATATGATTTCTCGAATTACGTAAATATTGTATCGAATTAGCAAATCTTTTCCATAAGTGATTGAGAGCACATAAATGCTGACTGGGGAATGAATGTGGTTAGACTTATTTTTTGATTGAAAATGAACAAATTATCAAAATACAAATAATATAAGATAATATGTTTATCTCAAATTTTATTTTATAGACAAATCAAACAAGAATAATAATATGACTCATATGTGGTTATTTGCGAAAATGATTTTTTTTTCCGTCTCCATTATTATTATTATTTTTTTGTCGATTAAATTTTCAAAGTTTGAGTTTGATACATTAAATTTTAATTTTTAACTATTTTGATTCAATTACTAATGTGTGACAACTTGAGCTTGACATGTCAATATTTTCTGGTGACACGTAGATAGTTGGACCAAAATAACTAAAAACTAAAATTTAGTGTACCAAAATCAAAAATTAAAATGTTTATTGACCAAAACAAAAAAAATGAATAATTTAATAGAAAAAAAAAAGATTTTCCCGTGATTATTTCGTGTATGTATGTATATTTTTTTGAGTAGGTCTCTCGTGAAACGATCTCATGAATCTTTATCCATGAGAGACGGGTCAATCCTACTCATATTACTTTTGACATAAAAATAATATTTTTTTATAAATAACTCAAATAATATATCCATTTCACGAAATTAACCTGTGAAACTGTATCACATAAGTTTGCTTTTTTGAAACTAACGCATCGAAAAAGACAAAAAATTCAACCTCTTTATGTAATCTTACACTTAAATTAAATTTTATAATAATTAATTTTAAAAGGTAAGATCTTATCTTTTATCTTTAATTTAATTATCATTATATTTTTCTAATCCACCAGTGTAAAATGTATTGTCAAATTTAGATGAATCATCAGTTCATCACCCATTTGTGTTTCTAAAATTAATTATTGCCTGAATTGGTGCACTAAAATAAATAGCAATAGATGCAGGATGTGAAATAAATGAATTGGTTACTATATTTTTTAGAGAGAGAGAGAAAAAAAAAAGGAAAAAAAGAAAGAAATCAGCCTTTGTTATCAATATGCTGATGTATAATCTTTTCTATTTTTTTGTATATAATAGATATGAACTTTTTTATATATTTGAATGTTATTAAAAAAAAATCCAAAAAATTGGCCAAGATGGTTGATCTAACCCTATGATTTGTTCAAAAACAAAAATGATGCGAGGATAAAAGTATAATAATAAATATAAATATAAATTAATTAATAATATATACATATATATATATATATATATATATATATATATATCTGTGTGTATGTGTATACATATGTAGGTCAGTGGACACAAGATCCAAAAACTGGATAATTTATGATACCCAATTGGTGGGAGTGGAGTTATATAAGATGGCAATGATACTGTATAAGTATAATGACAAAATAAATTTTATTGTTCATTGAATGGAATATATATAGTATGAATCAAGTGTACATGGCATTTATATTATATATATATATATATATATATATATATATATATATATATATAATTATATTATTATTATCTATCTAAAAATGTGAATAAAAGGGTAAAGTTGTACAATTATGAATCTACAACTTTATCTTTTTACTCTACACAAATTTATGTAAAAATAAATACATATAAGGATATAAATGTAAAAGTTAAATATTGGCTAGTACATAAAAGTAATATATTATATTACTTATCTATATCATACCAATTACAAAAGTGTGAACCAAGGTCAAAGTTTTTCATTGTGTATTTTCAACTTTGTCATTGGTTATTACACACTTGATAAATTCTATGAGGATACTTTTGTAAAATCAATTATTATGATAAATTCAAAATTGACAATGTGTGCATATTAGATAAGGTTCCAGTTTCCAAAAGATTGAAATACCAAAATAATTTAGTTTTTATTTTTTTATAGATAAAGTGAACATATTTTTTCCACAAAAAATTTAATTAAATTAAATACTTATTCAGTTTCCTAAAAGATTGAAACACCAAAATATTGTAGATGGAATGACATATTTTTTTCAACAAAAAATCTTATGTATTTTAATTTGCTTAAGAACCTATTGAAGTAAATAATTATATCATGAGTTCATAAATATAACAAAATATCATATTTTTAAACGTTATTAATATATATATATATATATATATATATATATATTACACATCGGTGTTGAAATAAATCAATTCATGTGGAGTCAAGTTTTAATCCAAAAAATAAATAAATAACAAACCAACACACAAATATCATATATCTAAAAGTTGAAATTTAAAAATTAACTATTTTTCCTCTTCAAAAAATCTAAAAACTATAAAAATTATTTTATGAGACGATGTTACAATTATCGAAGAAATATTTTTACAAGAGTTGGAGATGAATATCTTCAATTATTTTTAGCAAAATTATAAGATTAATATTATTTAAATATTATTGAAGTCTGTAAATATATCTATGTTAATCAATATACTACGGGTTAGTTAATAAATCAAAAAAAAAGAAGTCTAGATGGATGACACGTCTCACATTAAATTAAAGATCTTGTAAAAATTACGTTGATGAAAATTTTCAATCAGATGAATAAATAATGAAAAATATGCAACAAAATGGTTGAGATAAAATATGGAATGTTAACATTTGTAATTAAAGACATTTAAAATTCAATCAAAAATTTCAGCAATGAGAGCATTGTAAACAAAAAGAGATCAGTAGATTTTGAAAAACGAGAAATCAAAAAGAAAATAGGATTTCCAACAAATACATTGATCGTTAACGATACCGACATACAAGTAATGGAAAACGGTAACATACCAGAATGCAGATGAGAATGATGAAATTATTGTTTTTCTTTGCAAGTAAATTTTTTTAGCATAAAAAAAGAACGTTTGATTAAATAATAATGATAAAAAAATGCCAATGATTGATAAAGATAGTATCACAAGAATTGTTATTAAAGATGATCATGATAATAATGATTCTTTCATTGAGAATAAAAAACACATGATATGAAAAATCGTTAGAGAGAAAAAAAATCCCAAATATAAAAATATTTGACGCAATAATTTAAATTAATGTTTAGAATGCATTATCTATACCAATTTTTTTTCATAAATCAATAGTGATCAACATATAACATAGAAAATTACAAAGTCATGTTTAATATAATTTGATTAACATATCTCACTTATTAACAAATAAAGAATAAATCATACATAAATGATATAGAAAATAAGACGAATTCATGGTTCGAAGCATGTAATAATTTCTCAAGATTAATAAAAAAAATAGAAAACTCGATCGAGCTATAATATTTGCATAAATTTCAATATCAATATTGTGTTAATGTAAAACTACAATAAGCGTAACACTTATTTTTATAAGCTTACATGAATTATTGATAATGTCTTATTCTAAACTGTTAATGTGGATGTAAAATAATCATGACCGTAAATAATACAAACATTGAAATTGCAAGTGTTACATTGTTCGAAAATATTGCAAATATTTTTATTAGTTGCAATGTCGAAGATTATATTGATTATATCACTAAGACATGTAATAATTTTTTTTATTTTCAAAAAGTATATATTATTACCAAGAAAATCATTTATTAACTGCGTGTTAATATCTTCTCATCTCAATTAATTTATTTAACAACGTTTATCGACAACAAAATATGTTTCAACGTGCATCGCACATGACTTTTACAAATATATATATATATATATATATATATATATATATATATATATATATATGACCATTTGTTTTTTAAATATGCATACTACTAATATTGTGAAATAAACAAATTAAAGGGTGTACTGGTCCAGTCAGTACCTTTATTGTAATAAACTTAAGATGAAAAAAATGGAAGTTCATTGATTAATAATTTGAAGCAATGCTATAAAAGAAAAGATTATGTGGTGAAGTTCAAAGTAGATTAATAGTTCGATTAATAATTTTAATGTACTAGCTAATTTAAAAGTGTATCAAATAGTGAATATTTTTCTTTAAAAGAAGATTTCATTGGGGAAAAAAAATGTGAACCTCACATACATTGAACCATTTAATGAACTTTTAGGACAATGTCTTTAACAATCTCGTCTCCTCTTAGTACTTAACATGGTGACAATTGACATTGTTATTCCTACATCTTTCGATTTTTTTCGTCCCCGCGCGCACACATATATAAAATAATAATAACAGATGATGATGTTAGTAATAAAAAAAAAGTGAATGATGTATAAATTAGGGATGGCAATGGGTCGGGTATGGGTAGGATATCGCATCTCCATCACCATACCCATTTATTAAATTCATCACCATACCTGATGCGAACATGGATGGCTCACATGTTGTTCAAGTGGCCAAGGATCCGTTGGAGTTACCAAGAGGACCAGTTACAAGAGGCCGAGCTCAGAAGTTCAAGGAAGCACTTCGATCTTTGTGAGACCTCGATTCTAAACAACTAATCTTGGATTAGACAACAATTAAGCAAACACGATCCAAGACTAAAAGCAAGAATTTATTATTATTATTATTTTTTTTTTTAAAAGGGGGGTGCGCCCGAGCGGCTAAAAACTGCAGCCCAGGCGCCTCCCAAAACAGCAACCTGCTGTTTGGCTCGAAGGGGTGTGCGCCCGGGCGGCTAAAAACTGCAGCCCGAGCGCCCCCTGCTGCAGAACTAGAAAACAGCAAAAAAACAAGGAGGCTCGACTCCAACACTTTCAAAACGAAATCATGCATTACAACGCAACTCAAAACGTTAATACACATGCATACTCCAATACAAGGTAGTTCTAAAGTTATACAATCTCGAACTAATAGAACATGCTTCCGTCTAGCTTATTCAATACAAAACAAGTTCGAATACGATCTAAATTCGATTACAAACTCGAATTCTAAAACAACAAGGCCTCACTCTATCAACTCTTCCACCTATCCATGCAATCTCTGACTCGGTCCTGCCCCACCTGTTGCAAAGTACACATACAAACAAAGACAACAACCGGATAATCCGGTGAGAATACAATTCCCAGTAAAAGAGACAACATGCTATATCAAATAAACATATCAAACATGATATGCATCAATTCACCTCGTATATCAACTTCAGATATAATTCAAGTAATTCATTCAAGTACTGAATTAAAATGATATGCATGTCTTTAAAACTTTTGGATTATCAGACTCAGATAATCAAATGGAATTCTTCTTTCTTTCTTTCTTCGGTTTGGGATCCCGAGGTTAAAATATCCAACAATCACACCGACTACCCTCTCGAGGTGGATGAGGCATATTTTAATCCTCTAGACTTTGGAGCATTATAGAGAGTGTTTCTCGACAATTGGTAAAAATCTGCTAACCAATGTCACTCAACTATAATCATCAGATCGTCTAATTCAAAAAGAATAATCATTCGGCTCAATATGAATGCATATGTCATCTCATGCATTCAATCATAAATTCAATAACCAATTCAAATAAGCATTCAATCATGATTTCAACTAAGCATTCAATCATGATTTCAAATAAGCATTCAATCATGCAAGTATGTGATTTCTTTGGAACACTCGAATCCAGTCTAATTCGAGTTAATCATTCCATACAAGTCTAAGTCGTCTTTTACCTTATTCGCTTCGAAGGTACTTCAATCTGAAATCAATAATAAGGATAATAATCAATATCCAATAAAATTCATTCAAAACACAATCAAACTTCTTCGATTGTTAAAATAAGAAAATCAATACTGTACCGACTTCAATCTTCCAAACTGACCAAAGTTGTTATCTCACAACTCTGCTGACTTCAATTCAATCTATCAGAAGAATTCATAAGGATCAATATCGACATCAAAATCTCAATCAAACTCAATACGATCAAAACATCGCAACGATATCCAAAACTCAAACTGACGGCATAACGGCTATATTCTGACAAACCGAAAACGCAGACAGCATAATATCAATCAATAAACTCATTCCAATCAACAAACATCAATTCCCAATCAATCCCAACACATCTCAAAATCCCCAAATTTCGTAAATAACTAGAAAATTCATATCAATTCCGATCGTCGTTAGATCTTCGAACCGTCTTAGATATACTATCACAGCTATCTCATAATCATCCTTTCCGAATATAAATCAATTCTAAAGACATCCAAAAATTAAAACCTCGCAGAATCGAAAGAAACTTACTTCCAAACGGAGCACTCGTCACTGTGATCGTATATATCCAGTCTGAAATCAATTCTATCGGACGGATCGATCAAAAATGGAAATCCCAAAGCTTGAAATTGCAATGGGGCGATTTCCATGGTGGAGGAGGTGGAGGGGAAGGGATTGGAGTGAAAAAGAAATTCAATTGAATCTTAAATATCTAACAAATTCATTTATTGCGTTTTAGTCCCTGAAAATTCCAAAAATTGCATTCTAGTCCCTGATCAAAATCGAATCGGCCCTCGACTTCTAAAATCTTTGATTATCTCAAATAAAGTCCATTAAGATAATTTTGGGGCGTTACAATCTTTGATGTTGAAGTCACAATGGGGTGTTGGATTTTTTGATATTCCGTTTGGGGGATGTTATAATTTTATGGAGGTCAAAGGAGTTCAAGAAAGTGAAGAAATTGAAGCCCAAGGTCGAAGCTACAGCGCGCCCGCGCCTGGAGATCGCGCGCCCGTGCCTGTTATTTTCGAACCAACGGCGCGCCCGCGCCGTGTCCTGTGAATTTTGCGAACTATCGGCGCGCCCGCGCCGTGTCCTGCGCAACTGTGGCGCACCCGCCCCGACGTATTTTACACAAACCGAAGGTGTTCGTGTGTTTGCGAGATATTATGCATATTTTGATATGTTATGCTATTTTTAAAGTCTTTTATTCCTACTAGGAAACTTTAGGAGATATCTTTGATATCTTTTTGATTTATTGTGCGTTATCTTTCAATATTTTGGGTTGTAATATAAATACTACAATATTCATTATTAATAAACAATTAAGATTTCTGATTATTGATTATTCAATACAAAATTCTCTCTAAAATTTTATCAAAGCTTTTGATTTACCCAAAATCAAACTTATCAAAGTTTCATAGCTTTGTGGCGTTTGTCAATCGATTTTCAATTGGGTTGTCAAAGAAAGGTTCCTTTGAAGGTCTAATTGAATCTTTGATTGTTTTCATCGTGAATTCTCTGTTGCTAGTTACAGGTTCAACTAGAGGTGGAGATTCCAAAATCTGTTACTTGTTTCAAAGTCGGGACAAAATCTTTGAATTCTTTTGTTATAGAATTGAGGTGCGATTCGTTGAAATCGTGTTGCCTTTCATACATAAGATTCATATTATTTGGTATCAAAGCAAAGGTTTGAAACAAGTAAGTTTTCACATCTTTGTGACTATCTGTTCTTCGTGTTCTTCGCGTTCTTCGTCCTTCTTCAAGTTATCTCGAAAAATTCAAAAAAATAAAAAAAAATATAGAGTTGAAATCGGTCAAAAAAAAAAAAAAGTAGAGACCGAAAAAAAGCTTCAAAAAAAAATAGAAGAAGCAAGATAACTATTGGACAATTTTCGTTCTTGTTCATCCTTGGGTGCAAGTCAAAATTCGAGCATCCCTAAATTTCTTCTTCTTGTTTTTGTCAATCTTCGAGAGTCAATCTTCAAGCGTCTAAAAGTTGTGAACTTGAGAGTTTGATTCACTTTTACACAAAGCAAAAACCTACATAAATTTTGAGTGGAAAGAAAACGAGTGTTGGAGTGATTCGTTTGGAGTGATCTGTGAGAACTTGTGTGAGGAATTTTACTACTAACTTTTTTTTTCTTGCAGGTACCATGAATCCTAATAAAGATGCTAGTGAAAGTGTGAACCAAGGAATTTTCAAGGTTCAAATGGAGGCGTTGATGGGACAATTTACTAGGGTGATGAGGTCGGAGTTGGAACCTCTTCATGAGCGGATGAGTAGATTGGAGGAGAGTAGTGGTAATGGAAAAAAAAATAAAGATAGGAAGGGGAATAATTTTGAAGGAGATGAGGAGAGTTTTGATGAGAATTGGGATGGAGAGAGAAGAGTACATGGGGGTAGACATAGGCGAGAAGCAGTACGAGAAAAAAATACGGAGTGCAGTAAGGAGGATGGAAATATTAGTAGTATTAAAATAAAAATTCCAGCATTTCATGGGAAGTCTGACCTGGAGGCGTATTTGGAATGGGAGAAGCGTGTGGAGTTTGTGTTTGATTGTCATCACTATTCTGACCTTAAGAAAGTGAGGTTGGCAGTGGTTGAGTTTGTAGACTATGCGTTAATCTGGAGGGATCAATTAGTGACCACTAGAAGGAGGTGTGGAGAGCCGCCTATTGAGACGTGGGAGGAGATGAAGTGTGTCATGAAGAAGCGGTTTGTGCCTAACTATTATTATCGTGACATGTACATGCGATTACAAACTCTGAAGCAAGGTCCAAGAAGCGTGGAGGATTACTACAAGGAGTTGGAAACCACGATGATCCGGGCCAACATTGAGGAGGATAATGAAGCTACAATGGCCAGATTTTTGTGCGGTTTGAATAGATAAATTCAAGATCAAGTGGAGCTTCGCCACTATTTTTATTTGGATGAGATGGTGCAGACGGCCACGAAGGTGGAGCAGCAGCTCAAGAGGAGAGGAGCTGGTCGACTTCCTACCGGTGGAGGATCGTCGACTCCTTGGCGTCCAAACGTTGCAAAACGGGAGGACAACAAGTCGGTATCCAAGCCAAAATTTGACACCAAATTGGAGGAACCAAAACAAGGGGGTAAAGGTACACCTGAAACTACTAATACTCGTTCTAGAGATATTAAATATTTTAGATGTCAAGGACTTGGTCATATTTCTAGTCAGTGTCCTAATAAAAAAAATATGATTATGAATTCTGGTGGTGATATTGAGTCTGAGAGTGAGGAGGAGGAGAATTATGATGTTATGCTTGCGTTGGAGGATCCCGATGAAGAGGGATATGATGCGGTGGTTGGAAAATTGTTAGTGACTAGGAGAGTGTTGAATGTACAACAAAAGGAGGAGGAAGAAACTCAAAAGGAAAATTTATTCCATACTAGATGCTTTGTGAATAACAAAGTATGTAGTGTTATTATTGATAGTGGGAGTTGCACTAATGTAGCGAGTTATGAGTTGGTGGAAAAGTTGAGTTTACCTGTTATAAAGTATCCTCAACCCTATAAATTGCAGTGGTTTAATGATAGTTCGGAGGTGAGAGTGCATAAGCAGGTGGTGGTACCATTTTCCATTGGTAAGTATGTAGATGAAGTGTTGTGTGATGTGGTGCATATGCAAGCTTGTCATATTCTGTTGGGTAGGCCGTGGCAATTTGATAGAAAGGTGATACATGACGATTTTAAAAATCGTTATTCTTTTACCTTGAAAAAGGAGCCTATTGTATTATTACCTATGACTCCAAAGCAAGTGTTGGAGGACCATCTGAAAAAGAAAGAAGAGGCCGAAAAAAAAAGTGAACAAAAAAGTGAGATGACCTTAGAAAAAAAGATTGAGAGAAAAAAAGATGAAAAAGAAATTGAGAGAAAAGAGGCCGATAAAAAAATATTTATGGTCCAAAAGAGTGAGTTGCGAGAGATTTTACATGTGCATACTCCACTTGTGTTGATTTTCTATAAGGAGTTTCTTCTTAACACAAGTGATATAGCCGGAAATCTTCCGAGTACTGTTGTTTCTCTTTTGCAGGAATTTGAAGATTTCTGATTATTGATTATTCAATACAAAATTCTCTCTAGAATTTTATCAAAGCTTTTGCTTTACCCAAAATCAAACTTATCAAAGTTTCATAGCTTTGTGACGTTTGTCAATCGATTTTCAATTGGGTTGTCAAAGACAGGTTCCTTTGAAGGTCTAATTGAATCTTTGATTGTTTCCATCGTGAATTCTCTGTTGATAGTTACAGGTTCAACTAGAGATGGAGATTCCAAAATCTGTTAATTGTTTCAAAGTCGGGACAAAATCTTTGAATTCTTTTGTTATAGAATTGAGGTGCGATTCGTTGAAATCGTGTTGCCTTTCATACATAAGATTCATATCAATACCCATACCCATACCCATCGGGTATTGAATTTTATCCCCATCCCCATACCCGTCGGAGGATCGGATATCCATACCCTACCCATATACCTATTTATCATATCTACTCCATACAAATACATTTTTTCAAATTTGAATTATTTTGATAAAACTATACTTATTTACTAGATTTTTATACCAAAATTTTTAAGAGAACAATAGAAAAAATAAAACATAGTAGAAAATCTACAACCTAAAAATTATACTCCCTCCGTCTCAATTATAGTGTCCACATTTCTTTTTTTGCTTGTCCCAAATATATAGTCATATATCATATTTAGTAATACTTTTTTATACTTTTTTACTAATATACCCCTATTAACTACACTTTGAAAATTGTGCAATCATTTTTTAATACATTAAACAGGGATAAAATAGGAAGTTTATATAAAATTTACTTTTCCAATAAAGTTTTCTTAATTCGTGTGAAAACTAAAACAAGACAACATATATGGGATAGATGGAGTATAAAAAATAAAACTCCTACAAAATAACATTAGATTTATACGAATAATTTTCATTGTTCCATCCAACTAACATAATTCAACAAAAAAATTAAATTAGCTTTTAATTAATATAAATCAATATGCGTATATATATATATATATATATATATATATATATATATATATATAATCGGGTATCGGGTCAGGTATGAGTAGGATATTACTACATCCTCCTCCATACCCATATACGAGATCCCCATACCTATTTATTTAATCGAATCCAAAACACGCCTCCATATCCTCCTCCATTCGGGTCGGATATCGGATTCCCATCGGGTTCGGAGAAAATTATCATCCTAGTATAAATATTATGATTTTAATTGTAATGAGGAATGAATTAGTTGTGATATGATTGGTGATGGGTAGGAGCGGGTTCACGTGAGCCAGAAGCTGGACCACCTCCCTGCATAAGCTGGGAATTATCATAATTCATACCAATACGCTCCCCCTTCTCTTATTTATTTATTTATTTATTTATTTATTCATTCATCGATCATATTCAATATATATATTTATAAATTATATATATATATATATATATTATTGCACCACCCTCTATTTATTTCAACTCACATTTTATGTCATGCACATATAAGATTTATTTATGATATCGTAAAACAACTCACACAATTTTGTTGTCTCTACATTTTAAACATTTTTCCGAAATGGAACCTGAAAAAATGGGTGGAAAATGTATAAAATTTTAGATGGGGTTTGGATATAGTCATTTTTAAACATTAAAGGGATTAAATGGGGAATATATTTTTTTAAAAAAAACTAATCTTGAATATGTCATTGATTTTTTTTTTAGTAAAGAATATTATTTTGAGATGGTATTATTATCCAGACCAATTTTAGACATGTTATTATTTATGCCGCATGGGACTGTGTGCAAAGATTCTGATTTCTGAACTTTGACTGAGAATTACCTAAACAAGATCCCTATTCCCAATTTTGACTGATTATTAAATTTGGGTTTCTTTTTCATTTATTTATTTTTTATTATTACTATTTTTTTTTTCTCTGCATTAACGCACACGACAACACATATATTATATATTATATTTATATATACATAAATATATGCTGTATTATGGTTTTACGCTTTGCAGCTGCTTCTCTAATTAAAAAAAAAGTCTCATTTGAAAATTATTCATCTTCTTTGCTATTGCATTATTATTATAGTTCTAAATTATGTAATGTATTGATTTTTTTTAACTGATTTAAAGACAACAGCATCATCATCACAAAATGTAACGCATGCCCATTTGCTTATATAATAAAGAAGCCTATTGGAGTACGTTATTTAATCACTTGGAGAATTATATTCTGAATTATCCCACAAAATTATTCCAATATTTTGTATCCGATTGGTTGAAATATATCTTAAAATGACATTTCTCTAATCAATATTTCTTTTAAATTTAAATGTTCCATTTTTTAAAAAATGAAATGTTCTTCGTGCTACGTACTACTAATTTATGTAAGATAAAAATGAATAATATTTATTATTATTTCACATATTTAAAAAGAGATGATGTGGAATGTGACCAATGTGGTGGTCATGCACTTAAGAGTTAGGGGAGTATTTATTTATGATGTGAAATTATTATATGTTTTTTAGCAGTGAAAATTGATGAGTGGGATGAAATTAATAAAGTTCAATTTTCTTTGGCTCAGCCTTTTCTTGTGGGAGTTAGTTGAGATTTGATTTGACCCATCATGTTTTCTTTAATTAATTATTTTCTTGAAATGAAATGTCTCCCTATTCCTCAACCTCTATATTCTAAACACGTTCTTTAATATTATGTTTTCCAAAAATAAAAAATAAAAATAAATTATGCATAACATCCACACACAAAATGTCCCATACTCGAAAAGATCATGTTTGAGAAACATTAATTTGTATCCCAATAGCTTTAACTTTAAATCAAAAGAGCCAAAGTTTGGATTAATATAGCCGGACCTTGGCCGGTCGGAGTCGAAAAGTGATGGCTGTTATACGTTAATAGCTTATCTTGCTCAACAAATTTTGTTGAATAGATTCATCGAGTTGAAGTTGGTTGAAATTTATTTTTAAACGATTGTGTTCCGACAAATATTGAATAAATTGACTACATAATTGATTGGAAAAAGAAAACAGTGTTAATTGCTAACCTGGTTAATACTTTTACCACTAAAATGATCATATGAGTGCAACTTAAATTAAAATTCAAAATATATTAGACTTATTGTCTGGCTAGGAATAGATAATAGATTATTCTAGTTCAGCATTATCTATTCATCGTCGTCCCTTATAGTACATTATTTATTATCTTCTGTTTTTTTTTTTTTTTGCATTATTATTTATTCGCATCAAATCAGATGTCTATTATTGGCCTTTCAAAAATAATATGTCGACTGGTGGAACATGTTATACATGCATACATATACACACACATGACACATATATAATATAATTTCAAATTAATGGGAAACTTTATTTTAAAAAAGGTAATTGGTAACTATTTTGATCCTTGTTTCATTTTTATTGTCAAAGGGCAAGCCCAATTCCGTCTCCTATTAGACCCAACAGTACACCTTATTTTAAGTCCGAGGCCACAAGGCATACAAGGCCCGCATAGGAATAAATAATCCCCAATCGATACATTCTACTATTTTATTTATTTTATTAAATATAAACTGTATTTAGTAACCATCTTTTTCAAAAAGGTAGTATGAACAACACAACAGTTTAAAAAATTAAATTTCGATTTATGAAAAAAAATATCATCAATCTCTATCAAAACCTTTTTTTTAGGGATCTTTCAAATTTCAAAGCCAGATGGATTTAAAAATTTGTGTATCAAATCATTTAAGTTTCTGTTTCGCAAATATTGAAAATTATGGTTTGAAATTTTAAACATAACAAGTCTGGATAAAAACAGTAGTTGGTAATTGATTATTTTGCAAAAAAATAGCGAAAACTTGAATCAATTTATATGCTTCGAAAGTGTGATGGAAAAAGAATATTTTGGGGCAAATGATTTGAATTTAAGAAATAAAATTCATGAAATGAAAATAAAAAAAATCGTGTGTGATGCTTACTAAAATAATGTTGTTTTTACCGATACTCGGAACTCACCTATGCCAATGCTGAATGCTCAACTCGAGAAGGACCTGAAACCACGAAAAATGTGTGAGAAAGGATCGAGAGGGTGTCCAAATGTAGTCATTTGTACACTCAAATTAGAGATATATGTAAATAAGTGAACATATGAGATAAGGTGTCCTAAAAATGAAATTGATGTATTATTAATGAAATTTACAAACTCGATATTTAAAGAGAAAAATATGCGAGACCGCGAGTATTTAGTAGTGGACCATGGACGTATAACTCAGGCACCTCTCAATTGGAAGCTCGCCCGTCTAAGCCTCTAAGATAAGCAAAAAGAGGAGCTCTTCCTCAAGGGGCGAGCCAATAGCCAAGAGCATGCTTGTTATGGGCGACCTCGCCATCTATACTCCTGAGCTCATCCTTAACTTCTTATATCATCCTTAGCTACTCTCAAATTCTTCAGCACATCCTCAGCTCATCCCGAACTTTTCAACACATCCTTAGCTTCTCCCTAGCTCCTTAGCACATCGATCTTTAGCTCCTCGACTATCCCAAACTCCTCAGCACATTTGTAAGGGAATAGGGGTTGCACATAAACTGTTTGAAGTGTTGTCACAAGATGTTGACCATACCTACAATAACACCTTGAGTAACTTGCAGCGGAATAAAATTAAAACGTAAATAAAATAAACAAGCAACCAAATAAATAGACTCAATATGATTTAAGCAAGAGTATAAAATACTCTTGCAGCGCCTCAGGGCAAAACTTCACTAGAAAACAAATCAAAGAGTTTTACAAACCGTAACACTAGTGATTATTGTAAAATTCAATTTCTCAAAACAATTGAGAAAATAAACCATAAAAATAACTCCTAAAAATTCTATTCAAAATAGAATAAATAAAATAGAGTAAGGAGTTAAAAATCTTGATGCCAAAAATTTGTATAGTCGAAACACTCTTCAATCAATGATCTTCAAGTGTTCTTCAAGCATCAAGTAACCTTGACCGATTTGAGCTTTCAAAGATCTTCAATTCTTCTGTCAATGTACGTGTATGAAGCTCTTGGGAAATCTCACGGTCTCTCTCTATCTCTCTTTTCTTGTGAACGCCTATCTCAAATAAATAGACCAAGAATTCTTCTTCAATATATTTTCTTGTAGGCGTAGGATTCCTTTGATTTGATCATATCAAATCTACATAAATAAAGAAATATAAATATTAGATATGATATGTTAAATATTCTAATCAGCTTATCAATATCGCAAATAGGAAATAAATTACATAAATAAAGATTACTTCATGTCCAAGAAAGACAAAAAATATTTAATAAACTCTTTTTCAAAATAGGATGATTTTAAGGAATAAAATATTCCTTTCAATCTCCCCCTTTTTGAATTTCTGGACAAAACATATTTAATTCACAAACATATCAACTAAACTCCCCCTTAATCAAAACTCCCCCTGAATAGATTCTCCCTCTAAGTATATCCAGATGTGTTGTCGCAAGATATTGGCAACATCTAGCTTATGACACCTTAAATCAGAAACCATAAGAGCAAGGAGAAACACAATCAAGAAATCATATCAGAGTTAAAACCACATAAAAGACAGTTTTGACTATGATCAGGAAAAAACTAAACAAATAATAAACAAAAATCTAAACTAGCAAAACCAACAAAAAAACTAAAAACGAAGATTAAAATTGATTGCTCTCAGATTCAGCTTCTTCTGCTTCACTTTCTTCTCTCCCTTTTTGTTCAGAAGGGCCAGCTCCGCTTAGTAGTGATTCATAGTGAGCCTTTAACCCTTCATAATAGGCTAGGTCAGCCTTTGCTTGTGCAATCTTCTACTCAGCATGCACCAATTGAGCTTGTATGAATGCAGGATCAACATCATGAGCAGTAGAGGGGGGTACAAAAACAGCAGTGGCAGAGGAGGTGTTGGCAGCACCTGCCACAACACCTGCGACATCAGCAGACTCAAACCAAGGAAGGTCTATCTTCCGATTTCCTTTGAGAAAAGCAGGTGCGATCTTTAGCAACTCTCCTGGAGCAATAAGTGCTTCATCATCATCCTTCTCAATCTCTTGAGATAGCAGCATAGAATAGATGAGTGATGGATAAGGCAGCTTCAATGTAGGTTGAGCACCATCTGCAAAAGCCATGACTGTGTCAAACACGAGTCGGCCGTAGTTGAATGCAATTCCAGTGCCAATAGCATACAAGACAGGGGCTTGATGCTTGGTCACCACACTGGAATTTTCGGATGGAGTCCAAGTCTTCACAGCAGTTTTATGGAGGACAGAGTAAAAATAAGTGAGCTTGGCTGCTGACAATTTCTCAGGATGAGCTGGGTAAACAGTGACATGTCCTCCAGTGATGACAGATGTCATCTCATCAGTGGTAGGCAGAGCAGCATCATCAGAGGCAGAAGTTTGAATAAATCCATTTATAATGGCAGGGCTGAAAGCGAAGATCTGCCCACGCACATAGACTTTCCCATACTTTATGTATCTAGGATCCTTCACAGCTTCAGTGAGATTGCAGTAGAACTCACGCACCAGTTCTCTGCAATAAGGACCAACAGTAGTAACAATAGACAGTATGTTCCTTACCTCGAAAAATCTCACCATGTTCTGAGCTCCATAGCTCTCAACATCAATGTTATGCTCCTCCAGAAACTCTCGATCAGCATAGTTCTCCCAGCAATCAGCAATCTCCTTGGAGTAAAAAACAGATGAATAGGAAGAGTTTACCTGGTATTCTTCGCCTAAGGTGTTGTCCAGGGTGTCGGCAACACCTTCCTCAGCACCTTCCTCTTCTTGTTCAGAGTCATCAAAATTGGACTCTTCTTCCAACTCCTTCTCAGCATCTGAATCTTCACTCGAATCAAAGCTGGAACTATCAGAAGGTTGAGGGCGGTTGTCAGCAAATTCTGCGAGAATCTCCTCGTCTGGTTCATCTTCAGATTCTGGGACAGGAGCAGTACCAGTGGATGTAGGCTTCTTGCCTTTAGACTTCTTCATTTTAGCCATGAACTGGGCTATTGACATTTCTTCTTCATCGGACAGAACAGAAGGAATAGTAGATGTCCCCACAACAGTAGGTACAGATGCAGGTGCATCTGTCTCAACAATAGTAGCAGCAACAAGTGGAGTTCCTGATTCAGTGGACTCACTCTCAGATGAATCAATTGATGATTTACTTTCAGCGGCAAAAGGAACCGGAATAGCTTCTCCAGATGGTTCCTGGGTACTTGAATTTCCCCTTTTTCGGCGTACAAGCTTGAAGTCTTCATCAGAGCTCTCATCCCCAGAGGTGAATTCAGTGTCCACCAGAGATGGTCTTGATGGTTGTCCTTTTCCACGAAATCGTTTGGAGGCAGTGTAATCTAGGTTGTATCCAGCTTGTCTCTTGGATCGGCGAGTTAAGGGTTTTGTGGGAAACACCTTATTCACCACGCTCATGTCTGGTAAATTATCTACATCGATGGCATTGCCAGGCTCTCCTGGAGCGATGGAGTCCAGAGGCACAGGTTCCTCGGCAACAGGAATGATTGCTTGCTCAACCACAGGGTGTGGTGATGTAGGTATCGTGACACCTTCCGCAGCATCTTCCGTATATCCTATCTCAGAACGAATATCATGTGAATCAAAACCTTTTCCTGCCATTAGAATGTGAAAGAGTAAACAGAGAAGAAATTTTAGGCAATAGAAAAACAGGGAGTACAGAGGATACAATGGTACGAAACAAAGCAAGGAGATAATATCTTTCCTTAAACAGATAAGCACACAAACATATAAGGCACCAAATCTTTTCCTATTCTAACTCGGATTCTGAGTAGGCCCCAACGGTAACAAAATTTTCAACGGTAACTATGAGGAGAACGGTAACAAATCCGATTTAATTTGGCAATAAATCTCTTCGATTTTCTCCGATAATTTCGGCCCAAATATTTCACCAAATATTTTCAAATTTAACTCCTCATCAGAATATAACACCACTGAAACAAAATCCAATCACATTCAAATTCAAAAATTCAGAGGATAGGGCAAAAATCACAAATTTTGTTCGATCAAAACTTTTAACCTTTTGGCTTAGTATATTCACAAATATGCATGCCCTAATTATGTCTAAAAAAAGAGTGTGACATAAAAAATAAAATGCAATTTTATGCACAAATAAATATTGACGAGTGAGGTGTTATCCACGATGTTGACAACATCTCCCAGCAACACTTCAGGATTCAGAAAAATTATTATATCCAATTCATTATTTTTGCAGAAGTGGTAGCCTGCACACTAAAGGAACGATCTTCAAATGGACCCCTTTAGGTAGCTTTTTTCATTTGCTTCTGATTATCAATCAAATTTGATGATTGATTCAATTCAAGCTTCATCATTTTTTCTTTTGTTATTCTGAATTTACAAAGTCATTTTTCACTTGGGACAAGATCATGGAATACACGAACGTCCCTTCACTACTTCGTGACAAAGTCAGAACTCTTCTTTGATTAATCCACATTAAGCTGTAAAAAATTTTGATGAGAATCCTGAGTGAAAACTAGTCAATGGTTACAAAGTATCAACCACATCACAAAACAGAATGAATGCATGAATGCAGTATGCCTAAGATCCTAAAAATGCACATGCATGAAAAGGTGTTGTCACATGGTGTTGGGAACACTCCTGACAGTATCTCGGTTTTGTCTATAATGCACACATACTGAAAGACTTCCTTAGACTGAAAAATCTCTCGAAATCGAAAGCTTTTGTGAATATATCAGCTAATTGGTTATTAGTTCCAACAAACTCAATTAAGATCATGTTTTTCTCGACCAAATCTCGAATGAAGTGATGTCTAATGTCAATGTGTTTGGTTCGAGAGTGTTGTACTGGATTTTTGGATATATCAATGGCACTTGAATTATCACAGTACACAATAGGAGTATCACTCTTAACACCATAATCATTTAGCATTTGATTCATCCAAAGGAGTTGTGAACAGCAACTACCAACAGCAACATACTCAGACTCGGCAGTAGACAGTTGAGACACAATTTTGTTTCTTACTATACCAAGATACTAAGTTATTCCCTAAGTAGAAACATCCTCCCAAAGTGCTCTTTCTCTCATCTAAATCCCCAGCCCAATCAGCATTACTAAATCCTACCAAATTAGAATTGGTTTCTTTAGTGTACCACAAACCCAAATTCAAAGTTCCAGCCACATATTTTAGTATACGTTTTACGGCATTCAAGTGAGTAATTTTTGGGTTAGACTGGTATCTAGCACATAGACAAACACTGAAACGAACAAATTTTCTAAAATAACATATGCGGAATATTTTTTTTTTTTAAATACTAAGTAAAATAAATGTACATACATGCCCATACATATATGCACAACAATAAATAGATTTAAAAATAACTTAAATAAAATGCAACATTTCATACTTAAATATCTGAGTCAAACTTAAATAAAATACTGTCAAAACAATTAACTTAAAAGTTTGCATGCAATAAAATTACTTAATAAAAATAGTATTAAAATTCGCCACTGAAAAGAATTAAAAAAAATAAATAAATAACAGAGTTTAAAATTCTTAAAAATATTCATAATGACTCAGATGACGGCTGCGGGGGATCACTGCCTGTTTGCTCATACGTCTTCGTCGCCGGTAGGTACTACATCTTCCTCTACGTACTCACCTGCACCATATAAGTGTAGTGAGCCTAGAGGCCCAACATGCTAACATAACAAGGATTTAAAATAATTTAAATCACTGAAATACTAATACATAACATATACATGAATGGGCATGCTTAAAAAAAATCATGAATCATAACTTAAAATCTTGCTTAAACTTGATCTTAAATATAATCATATAATACATACTTACACATTGTTGAGCATAATATTTTTCTAACATCGCATGGTCATATCCATAGTGTAACCTTAAACTTAAATGGTTCAACTGATCAGTCTCTTAAAACCAACGTACGTGGCGGTGATGAATCATCTCTTGCTGGTAGTAAACTACCCTTAAATTGACAGTAAACTGCCCTTAACATGTGGGGACTTGCCCCCCTTAAATTGTCACACTACTTCAAATTCCAACATAAAATTATTTTCTTGCTCAACCTTAAACATGAAATCATGCCATAAAATTATTTTATGAATGCGTGTACTTAAATAAAATGTGTGTTCTTCATATATATTTAATTTAATTTTTATACTAACATATAAATACTAAAATAACTTTCATGCATAAAATAATTAAATATATAATTAGAACACATGCAATTTCTCATGGTTTGTACTGAACTGCTGGCCCTAACACTCAAGTCCATTTTTCTTAAATTCTGGCCCATTAACACAGAGACTGGCCCATTAACATACTTAATCTCATTAACACATTTCTAAGCCCAATAAATCAATTAAAGCCCATTAGCACACACTTGGCCCAATAACAACTTAATCTGGCCCAATAGGCCCAAAAACCCAAAGACTGGCCCAATAATTTCCATGGACTCCCAAGCCCATAAAATTATTGGGCTAACTTAATTTAATTTAATTAAGCTCAATAACAATTAAATTCAACCCAAATAATTTAATGGAACCCAATTAAATTTTTGGGATTTAGTTAGGCCCATTTAACACTTAATTAAACTTAAAACTTAAAAATAAAAATACCCGAGCCCGACTCACTTAACCCGGACCCGGACCCAACTAACATAACCCATGACTTTCCAGACCCGACCCGGACCCAACAACCCGACCCGGATCCACTCTAACCATAAAACCCGATACCCCCTCTCTTGCGCATCCCTCGGCCGCGAGCAGCAGCCACTCCATGGCTGCTGCCGGCCTGCTCCGGCCGCCCCTGGCCGGAGCTTCGCCGCCCAGACGTAGCCCACGTCTGGGCGGTCCTAACCTGACCACAACCCCAGCCCCATGCAGCCCTAGCCACCTAGCCGATCACCCCTTCCTCTGAACCCTAAACTGCGTACAAAAGGGACCCGATCTTGCACCAGCCCTTACCTGGGCTCGTTTGGCTCGAACCACTCAAGCCACTCGAGTCCAGACCACCCTCACACAGCCTAGGAACCCTTGTCCAGCAGCTGGATGCACCCATGGAAAATAAAATGTGAGCATGATTCAACAAATACATGAACAAGGCGCATACATCCAAACCAATCTCGATTTCTCTGAAAATTCTTGAATAAAACTGATGCTTACACACACACACGCATAAACACTGATATGACATAAATAAAAACGAAAAGAAACATGCCTAGCACCGAAGGTTGAAGAGAAGTAGGCGTAGATGACGATTTCGGGACGATGGGATGATGATCAACCACCTTGGAAGCTTAAAATCGATCTCCTATGGGGTTTTCTGGGCTGGCACGATGAAGGAGGTGAAGAACAAGGGAGGGGGTGGCGGCTGAAAGCTTGAAGGCGTGTGTTTGGGTAGATTTAGGGTGTAATTTCAATAAAATAAGGTTTTGGATAATTAAAATATTAATAAGGGTTTTAAATATAAAATATATATAACTTAAAAACTCTAAATAATAAGTAAAAATCTGATAACAAATTTAAAATCCCGAAATATAAATTTTAGGAAATTTTAAAGGTAATTAAAAGTCAATATTTTGGCTAAATTTGGATAAAAGGGACTCCTAAAATTATATAAAATCAAATACTGAAAATTTTGAGGAAATAAAACTCAAAATAATATTTTTGGGCTCTAAAAAGACTCATAAAATAATTTGGGTAGAAAGTTGTCATCTCATCCGTCCACGGTCCCGTCTACGCGATAAAATAACAAAATTTCCATAAATCATGAAAAAAATCTCTAATTATGGGTTAAATGCTTCAAAATAACTTAAAACATGCACAAATAGTTTCACATAATTATTTAACCCAAAATCTAAAATTTTAAATAAATAAAATTCCTAATTATGCATGCGAATTTACGTACTAAAAATACTGGGTGTTACAATTCTCCCCCCCTTAATTTGAATTTCGTCCTCGAAATTAAAGTACTTACCCAAATAGCTCTGGGTAGCGAGTTCTCATGTCTGCCTCGGTCTCCCAAGTGGCTTCCTCTTCGGAGTGATTCAACCACTGGACTTTGACCATCGGTATGACCGCGTCCTCAATCTCCGCTCCTCTCTGGCTAAGATCCGAACGGGCCTCTCCTCAAATACTAGATCCGGTGCTAACCGCAAAGGCTCGTGATCTAGTACATGTGCCGGATTTGAGACGTATCTCCGCAGCATGGATACATGGAAGACGTCGTGCACTGCTGCAAGCCCCGGCGGTAGTGCTAATCGGTATGCCAAAGTGCCAACTCTCTCCAAGATCTCAAATGGCCCTATATATCTAGGGTTAAGCTTGCCTCTCCGGCCAAATCGCACTACTCCCTTCATAGGTGACACCTTCAGGAATACGTGATCACCTACAGCGAACTCCAAATCTCGTCGTCGAGTATCTGCATAACTCTTCTGACGACTCTGAGCAGTCCTCATGTGATTCCGAATCTGAGTCACAATATCAGCAGTCTGCTGCACTATCTCAGGACCCAATAGAATCCTCTCTCCAACCTCATCCCAATGAATAGGAGATCTGCATCTCCTCCCATACAAAGCTGCGTAAGGAGCCATACCTATAGACGCCTGAAAGCTGTTGTTATAGGTAAACTCCACTAATGGTAATCTCGTCTCCCATGAGCCCTAAAAATCGATGACACAGGCTCTCAGTAAGTCCTCAAGAATCTGTATCACCCTCTCAGTCTGACCATCTGTCTGGGGATGAAAAGCTGTGCTGAACAGTAGTCGAGTCCCCAATGCTGTATGTAGACTCTTCCAGAACGCAGACGTAAATCTCGGATCTCTGTCTGACACAATCGACACTGGTATGCCATGCAGTCTAACAATCTCCTTGATGTAAAGCTCCGCATACTGTGTCAATGAGTAAGTAGTCCTCACTGGCAAGAAATGAGCTGACTTGGTGAGTCTATCCACGATCACCCAAATAGTTGTGCAACCTCTGGCACTCCTCGGTAAACCAACTACAAAGTCCATCGTAATGTTCTCCCATTTCCATTCCGGAATAGGAAGAGGTCTAAGAAGTCCTGCTGGACGCTGATGCTCTGCCTTGACCTGCTGACAAGTCAAGCACTCTGACACAACTCTCCCGATGTCTCTCTTCATCCCGGGCCACCAATACAATAGCTGCAAATCTCGGTACATCTTCGTACTTCCGGGGTGAATGGAGTACGGAGATGTGTGAGCCTCTGCTAAAATCTCAGCTCTCAACTGATCGACGTTCGATACCCACATCCTACCACGGTAATGAACAATGTCATCCACAACTGTATAAAGAAGACCACCATTGGCCTCATCTCTCTGCCTCCAACGCTGTAACTCCTCATCAGTAGGCTGTCCATCTCTGATCCGATCACGTAGAATCGGCTGCACTGTCAACACTGACAAGCTCGGTGCATGACCACTCGAGTAAAACTCCAAATCAAACCTCTGAATCTCGCTCTGCAGTGGTAACTGCACTGTCAAAAACGATGTCATTGACGACTTCCGACTCAAAGCATCGGCCACTACATTAGCTTTACCTAGGTGGTAGCTAATGTCACAGTCGTAATCCTTCACCAACTCCAACCATCTCCGTTGCCTCATGTTCAACTCCTTCTGAGTGAAGAAGTACTTGAGGCTCTTATGATCAGTGAAAATCTTGCACTTCTCGCCATACAGATAGTGCCTCCAGATTTTCAAAGCGAAGACCACTGCTGCTAACTCCAAGTCATGTGTCGGGTAGTTTTGCTCATGAATCTTCAACTGCCTCGACGCATAAGCAATAACCTTACCACCCTGCATAAGTACTGCACCTAAACCTAGCTTAGACATGTCGGTGTACACCACTAACTCCTCGTGTGGTACTGTCATCGCCAAAACCGGTGCGGTAGTGAGTGCTTCCTTCAGCTGATCGAAGCTCCTTTGACAGTCTGAACTCCAAATAAAATTTGCATTCTTCTTGGTTAAGGAAGTCAAGGGTACTGCAATAGAGGAAAAACCCTTGATGAACTTCCTATAATATCCTGCCAAACCCAAGAAACTGCGAATCTCCGAAGCATTCCTCGGAATATCCCATTTCTGCACTGCCTCAACCTTCGACTGATCCACTGCAATCCCATCTCTCGAAATAATGTGGCCAAAAAATGCCACCTGCTCAAGCCAAAACTCGCACTTGCTGAACTTGGCATACAAACGCTGCTCCCTCAAAGTCTGCAAGGCTATCTGTAGATGCTGCCTATGCTCATCAATGCTCCTAGAGTAGATCAAGATATCATCAATGAAGACTATGATGAACTGATCAAGATACGGCTGAAATACCCGATTCATGAGATCCATGAAAACCGCTGGAGCATTGGTCAGCCCAAATGGCATCACTAAGAACTCGTAATGCCCATAACGTGTCCGGAAAGCAGTCTTGGACACATCTGCATCTCTAACTCGCAGCTGATGATAACCAGATTGCAGGTAGATCTTGGAGAACACCGAAGCTCCCTGCAACTGATCAAATAAGTCCTCTATCCTCGGCAGTGGGTACTTATTCTTCACTGTGACCCTATTGAGCTTTAGATAATCGATGCACAGTCTCATACTGTCATCCTTCTTCTTCACAAATAACACTGGAGCTCCCCATGGAAAAAAGCTAGGATGAACAAATCCTTTCTCTAATAACTCCTGAATCTGCTCCTTCAACTCTTTCATCTCGGTAGGAGCAAGTCGGTACGGTGCCTTTGAGATAGACACGGTGTCTGGCACTAAGTCGATACTGAACTCCACATCTCTCACTGGTGGAATTCCTGCAACAACCTCCGAAAAGACGTCCGGAAAATCACGAACCACCTCTATCTCTGATAATGATCTGCTTGATGGTTCTGAGGCCGTGACAATACTCGCTAGAAAACCTCGGCAACCCCGTCTCAACAGCTTTCTCGCCTGAATATAAGATATCACCTGAGGAATATCACTGCTCTGAGATGCATGGAAAGTAAACGGGTCGCCTTCCGACGATTTTGCTGACACTGTCCTCCGACGAAAATCAATCGAAGCTCCATTGACTGTCAACCAATCCATACCCAATATCAAATCAAATCCGCTCAAAGGCAAAACCACTACATCTGCGCGAATGGAGTGCCCCTGTAGCTCCAACTCCAGCTCTCGGATGACACTAGAGGTAGTAATAATCTGTCCTGACGGCATAGTGACATCATAACCATTGTCGGCAATCTCAGGGGTGATGCCTATCCGTCTGATAAACTCCAGGGAGATAAACGAATGCGTAGCCCCTAAATCTAGCAATGCAAACGTGGAGTTGCCTCCAACTAGAATTCTCCCTGCACGCAGAAGAATCTCAACAATTTCATACTACTACTAAACTTTCCCCCAAAGATGAGTCACTAATAACCCTTAATTCTAATCACAAGTAAAACATGCTTCTCATTCTAACATGCAGATAGGTAACCCAAATAACAAATTATTCCACAAACAAAAATCGAAAATCTTACCCAAAAGAAGAAATCATAAAATGCTAGGGGTAAGATATACCGGTGATCAAGGAGGTATCTGGGTCTGCCTCCTCAGCATGCATCACGAACACTCTCCCTGGAGTGTTCTTCTTCCTCGGGCAATTGGCCATCTGGTGCCCTGGCTCTTTACAATGAAAACAGATGACTGCTCCTAGAAGACATGGTCCCGGATGTATCTTCTGGCACTTCGGGCAAGTAGGATGTCCTCCAGTATTAGGGGCCCCGCCCCTAGGCTGCTGTCTCTGCTGCTGTGGCTTCTGCTGGTTCGGGCCCTTAGACGGCCCAGTAAACTGCTTCTTCGCAGGAGGCTGCGAAGATGGTTGCTGAAACCCAGACTGAAACTGCCTCTTACTCTGCTGTTCCCTCTGGATCTCTCTCCTACCCTCCTCAGAACGCAAGGCTCTACTGACTGCAGCCTCATAAGTAGGGACGCCCGACATGCGAACGTCATGCTTGATTTCTGCCCTGAGCCCCTCAATAAACTGTCTCATCTTCTCAGGTGCACTCCCAGCAATCAACGGCACAAGGTGACAGCCCCTCTCGAACTGTCGGATATACTCCACAATGGTCTTGTCCCCCTGTCGAAGACTCATGAACTCTCGAATCATGCGGCTGCGCACGTCCTCAGTAAAATACTTGGAGTAAAACATCCTCCGAAAGTCTGCCCATAGCATAGTAGTCAGATTCACTCCTCGTGATGCACTCTCCTACCATAAGTCTGCATCACCCTTCAGCATGTACACTACACATCTCACCTTGTCCGCATCAGTCAACCCCATATAATCAAAAATGCTCTCCAAAGAACGGATCCACCCCTCAGCAACGAGTGGATCTGTGGCACCTGTGAACTCCTTCGGTCCCTTCTTTTGGAACCTCTCAGCCACGTCCTCATCATGGGAAAGTCTCGAACGTGCCGCCTGCTGCTCCAACAGAGCAGTAATCCCAGCCATCATGTTTGCATTGGTCTGCTCCAATGCTGAAAGAGGGTTCTGCGGAGGTGGGGATCCCCCACGCCTGTTAACTGGTCTCGGAGGCATTCTGCACCACCACATATTTCTTTACGTAAATCGCCATGCATAACTAAGTACTTAAAAATTTTCTGCTAACATAAATGCTTAAGTCTTAAACATGCTACTACTAAATCATACTAAAAGCAATTAAAACTTACAGATCGGTAGCGTGGATTTCTGAGCTCGCATAGCAGTGATGACCCCTCCAAGAACGCGTCTCTGATATCAATTGAAACGACCAAATTTTCTAAAATAACATATGCGGAAATTTTTTTTTTTTTTAAATACTAAGTAAAATAAATGTACATACATGCCCATACATATATTCACAACAATAAACAGATTTAAAAATAACTTAAATAAAATGCAACATTTCATACTTAAATATCTGAGTCAAACTTAAATAAAAAACTGTCAAAACAATTAACTTAAAAGTTTGCATGCAATAAAATTACTTAATAAAAATAGTATTAAAATTCGCCACTGAAAAGACTTAAAAGAAATAAATAAATAACAGAGTTTAAAATTCTTATAAATATTCATAATGACTCAGACGACGGCCGCGGGGGATCACTGCCTGTCTGCTCATACGTCCTCGCCGCCGGTAGGTACTACATCTTCCTCTACGTACTCACCTGCATCATATAAGTGTAGTGAGCCTAGAGGCCCAACATGCTAACATAACAAGGATTTAAAATAATTTAAATCACTGAAATACTAATACATAACATATACATGAATGGGCATGCTTAAAAAAAATCATGAATCATAACTTAAAATCTTGCTTAAACTTGATCTTAAATATAATCATATAATACATACTTACACATTGTTGAGCATAACATTTTTCTAACATCGCATGGTCATATCCATAGTGTAACCTTAAACTTAAATGGTTCGACTGATCAGTCTCTTAAAACCAACGTACGCGGCGGTGACGAATCACCTCTTGCTGGTAGTAAACTACCCTTAAATTGACAGTAAACTGCCCTTAACATGTGGGGACTTGCCCCCCTTAAATTGTCACACTACTTCAACTTCCAACATAAAATTATTTTCTTGCTCAACCTTAAACATGAAATCATGCCATAAAATTATTTCATGAATGCGTGTACTTAAATAAAATGTGTGTCCTTCATATATATTTAATTTAATTTTTATACTAACATATAAATACTAAAATAAATTTCATGCATAAAATAATTAAATATATAATTAGGACACATGTAATTTCTCATGGTTTGTACTGAACTGCTGGACCTAACACTCAAGCCCATTTTTCTTAAATTCTGGCCCATTAACACAGAGACTGGCCCATTAACATACTTAAGCCCATTAACACATTTCTAAACCCAATAAATCAATTAAAGCCCATTAGCACACACTTGGCCCAATAACAACTTAAACTGGCCCAATGGGCCCAAAAACCCAAAGACTGGCCCAATAATTTCCATGGACTTCCAAGCCCATAAAATTATTGGGCTAACATAATTTAATTTAATTAAGCCCAATAACAATTAAATTCAACCCAAATAATTAAATGGAACCCAATTAAATTTTTGAGATTTAGTTAGGCCCATTTAACACTTAATTAAACTTAAAACTTAAAAATAAAAATACCCGAGCCCGACTCACTTAACCCGGACCCGGACCCAACTAACATAACCCATGAATTTCCAGACCCAACCCAGACCCAATAACCCGACCCGAATCCACTCTAACCCTAAAACCCGATACCCCCTCTCTTGCGAAGTCCTTGGCCGCGAGCAGCAACCACTCCATGGTTGCTGCCGGCCTGCTCCGGCCGCCCCTGGCCGGAGCTCCGCCGTCCAGACGTAGCCCACGTCTGGGCGGTCCTAACCTGACCACAACCTCAGCCCCATGCAGCCCTAGCCACCTAGCCGATCACCCCTTCCTCTGAACCCTAAACTGCGTACAAAAGGGACCCGATCTTGCACCAGCCCTTACCTGGGCTCGTTTGGCTCAAACCACTCAAGCCATTCAAGTCCAGACCACCCTCACACAGCCTAGGAACCCTTGGCCAGCAGCTGGATGCACCCATGGCAAATAAAACGTGAGCATGATTCAACAAATACATGAACAAGGCGCATACATCCAAACCAATCTCGATTTCTCTGAAAATTCTTGAATAAAACTGATGATTACACACACACACACACACATAAACACTGATATGGCATAAAGAAAAACGAAAAGAAACATGCCTAGCACCGAAGGTTGAAGAGAAGTACGCGTAGATGACGATTCCGGGACGACGGGACGATGATCAACCACCTTGGAAGCTTAAAATCGATCTCCTATGGGGTTTTCTGGGCTGGCACGATGAAGGAGGTGAAGAACAAGGGAGGGGGTGGCGGCTGAAAGCTTGAAGGCGTGTGTTTGGGTAGATTTAGGGTGTAATTTCAATAAAATAAGGTTTTGAATAATTAAAATATTAATAAGGGTTTTAAATATAAAATATATATAACTTAAAAACTCTAAATAATAAGTAAGAATCTGATAAAAAATTTAAAATCCCGAAATATAAATTTTAGGGAATTTTAAAGGTAATTAAAAGTCAATATTTTGGCTAAATTTGGATAAAAAGGGACTCCTGAAATTATATAAAATCAAATACTGAAAATTTTGAGGAAATAAAACTCAAAATAATATTTTTGGGCTCTAAAAAGACTCATAAAATAATTTGGGTAGAAAGTTGTCATCTCGTCCGTCCACGGTCCCGTCTACGCGATAAAATAACTAAATTTCCATAAATCATGAAAAAAATCTCTAATTATGGGTTAAATGCTTCAAAATAACTTAAAACATGCACAAATAGTTTCACATAATTATTTAACCCAAAATCTAAAATTTTAAATAAATAAAATCCCTAATTATGCATGCGAATTTACGTACTAAAAATACTGGGTGTTACAAACACTATACATGATATCAGGTCTAGTAGAACTTAAATATAAAAGACTATCAATCATGCTTCTGTAGAGGGTGTTGTCAACACCTTCGGCAACATCCTCCCTAGACAGTTTTTCATTAGACCCCATAGGTGTGCGCATGTGTTTAGTGTTGTTATTCAGAAACTTCTTTACAAGATTTTTAGCATACTTGCTTTGACACAAAAATATACCATCATGCATTTGTTTTACTTGCAAGCCCAAGAAATATGTTAACTCACCAACCATGCTCATCTCAAATGTAGACGACATGCACTTCACAAAATCATCAACAAGTTTATCATTTGAAGCACAAAAAATTATATCATCCACATAAATTTGGCAAATTAATATATTACCTTGAGATTTTTGCACAAATAAAGTCTTATCAACTTCACCTCTTTTGAAGCCAATATTGAGCAAGTACTCAGTAAGTCTCCCATACCATGCACGTGGTGCTTGCTTCAATCCATACAATGCCTTTTTCAACTTATACACATAGTCAAGATGATTTGGATCCTCAAAACCCTTAGGTTGTTTCACAAAGACTTTTTCATTTAGGATCCCATTCAAAAAGGCACTCTTTACATCCATTTGAAACAGTTTCATTCCCATATAACATGAAACAACAAGCAAAATTCGAACTGACTCAATGCGGGCTACAGGAGCAAAGGTTTCATCAAAGTCCACCCCTTCATCCTGTGTATATCCTTGAGCTATCAACCTAGCTTTATTCCTAATGATGTTTCCCGACTCATCAGTTTTATTTTTGAAAATCCATTTAGTTCCTATGACATTTTCATGAGCAGGACGCGGTACTAAGTACCAAACATCATTCCTAACAAATTGTTCTAACTCTTCATGCATAGCATTGACCCAAAATTCATCTTTTAAAGCTTCTTCTACCTTTTTGGGTTCAATATTTGACACAAAACAAGAGAATCTTACCTGAGAATATGTAGAACTCATGCACAACAAACCTGCCATCTTTCGATAATCCACTTTCTCTTTCCTTCGAGTTTGCAAGTCTCCATGCACATCTCCAATGACCTGTGAGGTTGGGTGATTCTTTTGAATTCTGCTTGGAACGTTCTTTCCTACTTCATTTACCTCACTGTTCTCATCAATATTCTCATCAGTAGGATTTTCAACTTTTGATTCTGGATTTTCTATAGGAGGTGTTGTCAGAGGTGTTGACAACACTCCTTTGACAACATCTAAATTTCCAAAATTTTCAAGCAGATCATTAACTTCATCCTCAGCTGTTTTCTTCTTTAGATCTCCAAAGCTTTCAACATCAATTGGACCCATCAAGTCCATATGTAAAAGCTCAAGGCAGCGTGTTGTCACAGATGTTGGCAACACCTCGTGTGACACCCTAGTCTTCTTCCCTTTATGACACGCTTCACACACAAATGGAATATCAGATTTTAAGTTAGGAATACCTCTAACAGCATCTAACTTACTTAAGTTCTTTAAAGTCTTGAAGTTTGCATGACCCAATTTTTGATGTCATAGATCAAACTCATTCAATTTTGTGTGCCTACAAGCCATCTCTTCTCCGAGTTGATAGCAGTTATCCGATGACCTTGTACCTGTCATGACACACACATTTGAATCATCAAAAACTTTGCATAATTTCTTATCAAATTGCACATGCAAATTATCATCACAAAGTTGGCTTATGCTTATTAGATTTGCGGTTAATCCTTCAACATAAAGCACATTGCGAAGCTTGGGCAGACCAACAACATCCAGAGTTCCTTTTCCAACAATGTTTTCCTTTGAACCTCCACCATAGGTTATTTTTCCACTTTTCTGTTCAACATAGTCAGTGAGAAACATTTTGGAACCTGTCATGTGACGAGAGCTACCGCTATCAAAGTACCATGCACCTGAAACATTAGTTCTCAAAGCAGTATAAATCATATGACATTGAATATCAGCTTTTGGTACCCAAATCTTTCTTACATAAGATCTGTTTCTAGGGATGTTGTGGGGAGGTGTTGGCAACACCTTCGATGCAGATCTATACCTGTAGTCTTCCTGCAGCTTAAAACAGTATGGTTTGATATGACCTGGTCTATGACAGTAATGACAGATGTACTTACGTTTCCTTCTAGATTTTGAAGGGGCAGCAGGCTATGGCTTTGGTTTTGGAGGATCACTTGGTGAGGCCTTTTTGTTTGAGCTTTTTGCACTGCTACTTTCCTTGACAAACACAGGGCCTTTCGAACTTTCACCAACCTCAAATATGCTGTTTTCAAAACCTAAACCAGCCGTACCATCTCTTCCCATCATGAGTAACGAATCAAGCTTGGAAGTGCTTGAATTAAACTTGGCCAATGTAGCATTTGCTTTTCCGAGTTCTTTCTTCACTTGGCTTAGTTCCATGTCTTTCTTACTCAGCATGACTTCCAGTCTTGATACATCAGCCTTTAGATCAGAATTTTCCTTCGAAAGAATAGTATTCATCTTATTCCTTTCAACCCAATCAGTATGAAGTTCTTCAAACATCATCCGAGCTTCTTCCATAGACATTGTCTCTTCACCTGTATCATTATCACACATGTTATCAGTAATGGAGGAATTCAAACAAACTGACCTTTGGGAGATGTTGCGGCCAGGTGTGGCAACACCTGCGGCAACACCTAAAGGATTGACTTGAAACTTTTTCTTACTCTTCAGTAGGGCAGATAAGACAGTATGGCTTTTTTCATCTTCTTGTTCTTCTTCTTCAGACTCTCCATCACTCAAGGACGTGTTCATCCCTTTCCTAAGCATGTTGGCACACTCATTTGCATAGTGTCCAAAACCTTGACAAGCATGACATTGAACAGTGTCCAACTTCTTTGACACAAACTTCTTCTTCCCTTCCAACATCAGTCGAGGCTTAGGAGTATCAATAGGTTTCCTTGGTGATTGTTCTGGTCCAGTAATCCTTAAAGGCTTGTTAGAGAACATTGGAGCCTTGAGTTTTTGATCCGTCTTTCTTGACTCTTTCATCTTCTTCAGATAATCATTGAATTTCCTAGTCATAAGAGAGATCGAATCATCTTTCAAGTCAGATTGATGAACTTCTTGATGAAATTGAACATACTCCTCGTATGAGGGTTTCGAGGCTTGAAGGGCTATTGATTTTCCTTTATCCTTCTCTTGTTCTGAATTGTTCATCTCAAAAACTTGAAGGATGCTAATCAGTTCAGTCATCTTCATCTTTAAAGTGTCTTTAATTTCTTCAAGCGCCCAAATCTTTCCATTAAATCTTTTAGGCAAGGATCGAAGAACCTTGCTCACCATAGTTTCACTAGCAATAGGTCCTCCAAGAGCATGTGCCTCTGTAGCTGTCTCTCTAAGTTTCTTATCATAATCAGCAATAGATTCATTCTCATCCATCCTGATATTTTCAAATCTTGCGTTTAACAATCTCAATCTTGTTCTTCTCACGCTATCAGTCCCTTCACAGTGTTCTTGAAGAGCATCTCATGCATCCTTAGCAACAGTGCAATCAGCTATGATTCCATACATCCTCATATCAACAGTTGCAAAAATTGCATTGAGTGCTTTAGCATTGTAGCTTGAACTTTGTGTTTCCTCGGCAGTCCAAGTTTCTTCTTGCTTGATGATATAGTCTCCATCTTTATCTAGCGTCTTTGGAGGAGTCCAACCAGTCAGAATACTTTGCCAAGCACGAACATCCATAGCCTTAATGGTATATCGCATCCTATTCTTCCATAGTGCGTAATTCGTGCCATCAAGGACCAGAGGTTTCAGGAACGAGTTCGCAACAGACGATGAGTCCATCTTATTCCCTGTAATAAAATAAACAAACCAAGATCAGTTCTTAGTGTATCAAGAATATGGCTCTGATGCCACTTGTAAGGGAATAGGGGTTGCACATAAACTGTTTGAGGTATTGTCACAAGATGTTGACCATACCTACAATAACACCTTGAGTAACTTGCAGCGGAATAAAATTAAAGCGTAAATAAAATAAACAAGCGACCAAATAAATAGACTCAATATGATTTAAGCAAGAGTATAAAATACTCTTGCAGCGCCTCAGGGCAAAACTTCACTAGAAAACAAATCAAAGAGTTTTACAAACCCTAACACTAGTGATTATTGTAAAATTCAATTTCTCAAAATAATTGAGAAAATAAACCATAAAAATAACTCCTAAAAATTCTATTCAAAATAGAATAAATAAAATAGAGTAAGGAGTTAAAAATCTTGATGCCAAAAACTTGTATAGTCGAAACACTCTTCAATCAATGATCTTCAAGTGTTCTTCAAGCATCAAGTAACCTTGACCGATTTGAGCTTTCAAAGATCTTCAATCCTTCTGTCAATGTACGTGTATGAAGCTCTTGGAAAATCTCACGGTCTCTCTCTATCTCTCTTTTCTTGTGAACGCCTATCTCAAATAAATAGACCAAGAATCCTTCTTCAATATATTTTCTTGTAGGCGTAGGATTCCTTTGATTTGATCATATCAAATCTACATAAATAAAGAAAGATAAATATTAGATATGATATGTTAAATATTCTAACCAGCTTATCAATATCGCAAATAGGAAATAAATTACATAAATAAAGATTACTTCATGTCCAAGAAAGACAAAAGATATTTAATAAACTTTTTTTCAAAATAGCATGATTTTAAGGAATAAAATATTCCTTTCAACATTATCAGCTCATCTCTAACTCATTAGCCATCTCCTAACTGCATTCCTCACCGCCAAACTTCATAGCTTACCTCTTTACCTGCCATACCTCTTATCTCACTTCCACACATGCGGCATGTCACACCTCATAGCTTATCTCCACCCTTGGCTATAATTGGCACAATTTCAACCCCAACTACTTCACTTGTCCTCCACGTCTTAACTCCTTAGCATACTTCTTAGCATCCTAGCCTCTAGCTCCTCTACCACGGCTTGCCTCAGCTACTCACCTTGCTAGACCGGTGCTTCAACTTGGAGATTGGCCAGACCTTACCCTTCTGTTATGGACCCAAATTGGAGCTCGAACATGTGATGGATCCACTTGTGAGGTATTAATGTAGATATTATTTATTAACTTGGATTTTTTTTCAAGCTCAAAAATAATTTATTATAACTGGATCTCGAATTCGAAATATTATTTCAAATTTGATAACTGATGAATAATAGCATAGTAAATATCCTTTAAATTAACTTGGGCCTATTCCACCAAAATTCTTGAGCTAAAGGTAAGCCCATCAAGTTAGAAGCACATTTTTCTTTGTTGCAAATCCGTAATAAGGTCATTCATCTCAAGATTGAGGTAAACTCTCATGGTCTCATTTGGTGATCTCAAGTCATTTCCTCATTTATCTGATTTTAGGTAATGCTGACTTGAATAACATCATAAAGGTTTTCAGTTTTCTCTTTGAGTGGTAAACCCCGTCATCCCTAACATTTTGATTTCTGATCATGATACAAAAATCCACGCGGTATTACTTTATTTTTGTATTTCGCAAGAGCGACATCTGCAAATTCACGACAATCTTGCATTTCATGAATTGTTATAATTTAGGTAATTATTTGAACTACTTAGTTAAGTCAAGAACTTAGCCACATATGAACTATAACACATCGATCGACTTTTTTTTTTCCTCCTTTTACAATGCAACCAAGTTTTACCTAAGTTATATTTTCTATACAAGTTTAAGCCACCGCAATTTTTATTATATACTAACATTATTATTAGCAAGAAAACTATTTAATTACATATTTCTGTATCAAACCATACCTGACATGAATTAATATAAGGGGTAATTATTTTAAAATCCCTAAACCTAAACATAAATTTCTCCTAACTCCCTACATTCAAATTTTTTAGTTTGCACTCCCTAGTGATCCCCAATTTTGATTAAACAAGTATTTAACTAATCTTTTGTACTTTGGCATTGTTTTACCTATCGAACCAGTTCATGTCGTGAAGAACTATTGGTTGCGCAAGGTTTCCAGCCTATATACTTTAGATTAGGGTCCAACATGCTTCCGTAAAGTAAATCAAATTTAAATACCTCTTTTACCATAATGTCGTCGGGTCATACCTGCCGAGTTTTACGAAGTGCTCCTCACACTCCAACCACGCAGTCGCAACAGATGGTTTCTGCACAAGCTCTTTCAACGACACCCAGCACAGCCTTAATTCGTTTTCTACCTTAAGGCGTATGGTATATAAATTTAATTATAAAACATGAACATGAAAGAACAAGAGACTTTAGAAAAATTATTCAGACATAATATTATTACATAAATCAACTCCTTTGAAGAGGAGAAGACAACTTGTTTAGCTACTCATAGTAGCCTCGTTCTTGAAATACATAAAAGAAAACTTATTACAATAGAAAGAGAAATATTACAACAATTTTATTCGTAAGAAAACTGAAGGAAATGATCGATGTCTTCAGCTTCCTCAAATGCCTGTATTTATAGCTGTAGTTCCACTCGTTTCACCGAGAAACTTCAGGGAATCTTACAGCTGTCTTGTATTTCTTTATGTCATTATTTATGGCATCTTTTACTAGTGGAGGAGGC
Source organism: Henckelia pumila (assembly GCF_033568475.1). NCBI lineage: Eukaryota > Viridiplantae > Streptophyta > Magnoliopsida > Lamiales > Gesneriaceae > Henckelia > Henckelia pumila. The sequence goes on along the minus strand of NC_133123.1, from coordinate 31,861,979 downwards.
AGCTGTCTTGAATTTTTTATGCCATTATTGATGGCATATTTTACTAGTGGAGGAATCACATGCCTGCCACTTTCTTTTGGCTTTATTCTCCTCACATGCCTGCTTTATTGTTGTCGGGACATCTTTTGCTTTTGAAGTAGACCCCTATGAAAACGCATCTTTGGTGGTCCTTGTCCACCTTTGCTTGTCTCGGAAAAATCCTTTCGATCCGTTCGGGGTCTAAAGGTTTTTCCAAATTCTGGCTCCTTCTGATTTGGGCATTCTGGGCAGATATTCTCTGACCATCGTCCAATATGATCCATGTTACAAAATTTTCGGCGAGTTTTTTTACTCCCCGACAGCTTGTTGTTCCACAAAAGATTTCTCTTCTTTTCGAAGAGTTCTTCCGCAAATGCTGTAGTTTTTCCTGTCATTGTGTTCAACAGAAACGATCCATTCACAGAATTCTGATAAAATTTGAATGGAAACTTGACTTTGTCCATCTCAGTAAGACAGACCCAAATACCCCATGCCCTTCTGGTTGAGATCTCATTTTCCCCGAAAGTGGACACCAAGGGTATTTCTTCAGTTTTAGGATCCTTGATAAATTTATGACTGTTTATATCAGGTCTCCTCAGCTTGATAAAATGAAAGGGTTCGTGTGATCCTTTCACTGTTGGTTCTGGAGCTGCACTGAAAAAATATAACTCAAGCACATCTCCTCTGGACAAATGATCATTATTTGCCCATGTTTCTTGGACTGCTTCCTGAATCCATTTTGGTAACTGTGATATCTCCAGAAAGCTTGGTGACGTTGTATAAACTGAGGCCAAAGCCCCAAATTCATATCAGAGTTTTACATCTTTAGGATTGACATTGTTTTTTAGCCAAACCCTTGGATATATTCCTGCAACATCAACCCTGCAAGTGTTCGGGTTGATTTCATTCCTTGTATTCAATTTCTCCCACTTCTGTTGATAAACCTGGAATGGAGAAATAATAGATGGATTAGTATCAATCTTAGATTTGCCCTTGTCAGTGTTGGGTCTAAGATTGATCTCTTCCTCTTTTACCCCAGAGGCGGAGGGTTGACTTGATGAGTTATCCTCATCAATTGTTGCTTCATCCAGATCATCAAAGGCTGATGTTAGATTAGCTCTTGTTTCTTGAGTTTTAGATTCCTCAACATCTTGTTTCACAACCGGTGGTTGTATTTCTTGTTCTTGTAAAACCAATGGTTTTAGTATATCTTGTTTATGAGAAACCAATGGTTTCTCTATAGCCTTCACAATTGGCCCTTGAATAGCAGCCCATAGTTGTGTTTGATCTTGCATACATTCTATAATTCGATTAGATACTTTGATCCGATCAGCTTGTTGTAACCTGCCGGCCATTTCAGCATTAATGGCTAACTGGTTGAACTCGTTTTGAAGCAACCCAAGGTGTTCCCTGAGATGCCTCTGCATTTTCAGGATGGAATCCATGTCACTGCCTTCCATCTCTTGTTAAAAAATCTGCAAGAATATTTTCATGAGATTTAATAATAACAATATCAAAAATATAATTTTGACATAATGCTTGCCATCTTAATAACCTAGCTTTCTCAGGTTTAGATTCAATCTTATTCTTTAGGAAAGCTTTTACCTGGGTGTTATCAACCTTCAGAGTGAATTTTTTAGCAAGTAAAAATAATGGCTATTTTTCAAAAGCCCTTTTAACCGCATAAAATTCCTTCTCGTTGATATGCCATCTAATGGCCTCAGATTCTAAAAAAAGACCGCTACAGTATCTGCATGGTATTTCCCCATCTGGAGTGATTTTGGTAAGGACTGCCGCCCACCAATCGTCGCTGGCATCCATAAATAATACCAGATCATCTTCATCTATGGGTATAGCCATTTTTGGGAGATTCTTACATATCTCTTTTAATTGATTTACACCTTTAGTATGGCCATCGGTCCATATAAATCTAGCATCCTTTTTTAACAAAGGACTGAACACCTTTCTGTACATTGCTAGATTGTTAATGAACATCCCTGCAAAATTAACTACTCCAAGAAAACTCTGGAGTTGTTTTACATCTTTGAGTTTATCTGGAAAATTCTTTACCTTTTCCACAATATGGGGTTGTAGAATTATTCCAGTTTCATCAATCTCAATACCGAGGAATTCAATTTTCCTTGTTGCTATGACTGCTTTCTTTTCAGATAACACCAGCCCTTCTTGTTTACAAATTTTAGAGAAAATCTTTAAGTGTTTAACGTGTTCGTCTATATTTTTTGATGCTATAATAATATCATCAATATAAACAAACATAAAGTTGAAATAATCTTTAAAAAGGTTATCCATCTTTCTTTGAAATATCTGGGGTGCATTAGCCAATCTCATAGGCATAACTTCCCAAATATAGTGTCCTTGTGGAGTAGAGAAGGCTGTGAATTTCTTACTGCCTTCTTCCATTCTTATCTGGTAGAATCCAGACTTACAATCAAATTTTAAGAATACTCTAGCATTTCGTACACAGCTAATTAGATGTTCTCTACTAGGTATGAAGTACCCGTCAAACTTCAGGATTTTATTAATACCTTGGTAGTTAATAACTAACCTGGGTTTCTCTCTTTTTATTTCACCATGATTTCTGACCAGAAAACCTGGGCTACTATATGGTGAAACTCCTTCTTTGATTAGACCAAGGTCCAAATGTTCCTTGATAATCATTCTCATATCCCTTTGATCTGTTATATTCATCGGGATAGGCTTATATCTGACGAATTCATACTTTTTGCCTTCCTTTAGAGTAAGACTGGCTTTGAGTTGATTTCTATCCCACCATGCCAAAGGATGCTCATTATAACTTTCTTTGAGCCTCTTTTTGACATCTTCAAGGGATACTTATTTTCTAACTCTATATCTCTATGATTTAGAGTTACCTTGAGAAGCTCCATATCCTCTGTTTGGAGTATTTGTTCTGTTGTTATTTTCAACATGGTTTCTCCAAACCTTCTTGGATCTTTCATTTTTGGGTGAAAAAGTTGTCCCTTATCACCACGCTGGCTACGAAATATTATCGGCAATTGTCGATAAAAAGCAACTTTGAGTCTTTGAACGATAATTTTATGATCACAAATTGTAGTGAACATAAGTCTTCTTGACTCATTGTCTTGTGTGTACTTCTTAAACATTTGTAAGAAGTTATTTCCTAACAGGATATCAGCTCCTGTATCATGGAAATAGATTGGTGGTGTCTTTACCTTGTACCAAGGTGTCTGACCTGCTCCTCCTATAAGGATCTCTGCTTGTTTTATTCCTTTGCAAAGAATTAAAATTCTTCGAGAGAAATCTCGTCCAGCAATTTTTGGCAAATCTTCTTCACATTTTTCAGGGAAGACTCCTCTTTTTGCTGTACAAATTCCTGCTCCCGAATCAATATAAGCTGCAAAGTATTCAGCCTTATATTGTTCATACAACATCCCTATCAGAATGTATATGGAGAAAGGACTTGTTGTCATTTTTTAAAGGGATTACTAAATGGTCGTGCCATTTTTAACAGACTGTGTTGTAACTCAGTAATCCGATTAAGACTATTCACCTTTAGTCTTCCTAAGGCTTCAGAAGGTAGAGTATGGTTACTCCTTTCTATCTCTTCAATGCGATCTAGTAAATCATGTTCATGACTTACTAATTTCAACAGCTGCTTCTTCCTCTATTTGTAAACAGAGTTCTCGAATCTGATTAAGGGATTGTCCCTTATCCAATTCTCTTGGTTTTCCATTTCGTATAATTCTTATTGAATCCTCCAAGTCTTTTCTTTTGCCATGAACTCTATTCTTTTTTCAAGGCGTTTCCATGGTTTATGGTCCTCCAGAAACTCTAGGCCAAGAATGAGTTGATCCACTTCTTTTCCTGGAATTCCACATATTTGAACTTCCAATTCTCCAATATTTATTAATCCTTGGTAAGTTCCTTTTTCATGTTGTTCCAAATAGTAAATCGAGTTACAAGGGAACTGGTTCCGATGACTTGTAATATCGAATACTATTTTCACTTCTTTCCATCCTTCTGGAGATCTAAGTTTTCCTATTATAGAAAACTCTTTTTCTTCTGGTGGAATTTCTTGAATAGGAGATTTGTCCCATCTTCTACTTGTCATTCGGTTTCCTTGAAAAGATAACCTTCGAGGTTCTATTTTAAGGTCTCTATATAGAACCGGTCTGTCTTGGATTTGAATGTCTGTTTCCTGAATTAAAGGAAACTCAATTCTTTCTGGGTATATTGCATGAGCAACTTTCCCAAAGATCTCTGGAATTTCAATGAACTCATTTCTAATAAATAATTCAGAATGATGAGTATTAGAAAGAGCATATGAAATTTGATATGTAATAGAATATGGTCTATTACCTTCCTTCATTAGTCTCTTTTTCTTGAAGTTTTGATGCAACGTCAAGGCTTGACTAAAGTCCCTATCAGCTAAATTGTAGGCTATTCTTGGATAGATAACTCCTACAATTTTTCCTGCACAAAGATTTCCTGAGATAGTACCCAGGACAGCATCTTGAATATTTCCCATTCTTTTATCGCATACTACGATATCTATGGGTGAATCTATTCCTTCTTTAAAAGTTGCCTTGATCATTATTTGGATTGCTCCAATATGAATCCAAGACATCGTCCTTGCTACCTCACCTTTCAACTTTTGCAATTCCTCTCTTATTTCTTCAAAAGGAATTAACTGCATCTCTATTTGATTACTTGTTAACTCCATGGGGATTGTCATTTCCCTTCTGGATACTTTGTAAATCAAATTATGTCTTCTTTGTCTAAGCCCTAGGTTGCCTAAGACTCTTTCTACTTGTCCTGCCGAAAATCCCTGGTACTTTTGTAACGTTGGATTTTCTCTCATAATCCTTTGGACCATATTATGAGATATCGTGGTTTGGCTAAAGAATCCAGCCAAACTTTCATGTGTTTCATGCCGAAACACTTCTTCTTTATTCTGATTCTGATTCTGATCCATCATCAGAATCTTCTTGACTAAACAATATCTCTTCTTCGTATATGCTTTCATCTGAGGGGATATCCTCAAATTGATATACTTGGACTAGATCTTGAAAGAAGACCGCATCATCCATATCTGGTGTTGCTTCAAAGAGTTTAACTCTTTTTTTCTCGTTTTCTGGACAATTTGTAGATATATGTCCTCTTGCTCCACATGTCCAGCAGTTGCAATCCTTGAAACTTTCACTTGCTCTTGTATGAGTTCTTCTGAAAGTTCTTCTTGATGGTGTTCTTCCCTTGCTTTGTGATGAGCTTGTTACTGGGGATGTTCTTGTAGGTCCACTTCTTCTTCTTGACTTATAAGATCTGGCATTTTGTTTGGACCAAAATGTTCTTGATTTCCAAGAACTTCTCATTCTTTTATTGTAGGGATTACTTCTGAATTTCTTCCTTTTAAATCCCTGTGATCTGTTTCCAATGATCGTTGAAAGATCATTATCTTTACAACATAAAGGTGTACGTTTATTTATACCCCTTATTTTCTTGTAGTTCTTCTGTAATGCTGTCATATGGCACCATTCTGCCAATTTTTCTTTCAAAAAGGACGCGCGTCTTGCCAAAGTGTCAAGATGACCTGGAACGTATTCTTTAATCAGCATTTCTCTCCAGGGACTTGGCATTTTTGCGAAAAATAGCTGAATAGCTACATTTTTCTCGACTCCTGAATTCCATCTGTATTTAGTGAATAACATAATGTATTCATCAACTAAACAGATATCATGTAACTCAAGGCTATACAGAGCTTGAGTATATCTTCTCTTTTTCTCTGTATCTTGATTGTTGAAATAGTCTACCCCTATGAATTGTGCTTTAAATAGGGTGGCCATTCTTTCTCCAATTTCGTTGAGGGATTCTCCTGCTAAGATTGATTCCTTCGTATCTGGCATAGTCATCTTCCAAGCAATCTTGACAGATCCCATTAGACTCATTTCTAGAAGTTTAATGAATCCTTCTTTATTGAGATCTAATGTCTCTGCTGCAATTCTCATAGCTGACGTCCAATCATCTATAAGATCTTTTCTATTTTTGAAGTCCAAAACATCAAGGTTTAACATAACCCCGTAAGGATGTATTGGATCTAAAACAGTTTTTCCGTAAGGAGTTTGATGGAGTGGGATTTTACTCCTTGATCTGGTTCCTGCTGGATGTGAATTTTCTCCAACCTGAAACTCACTATGTGGTTCTTTTGTTTTAACCGCATATCTTGGGGGATTCCCTATGGGTTGTTCACCCTCAGGGGAGTTCATTTTTAGATCTACTACTTTGAAATTCGCAAAAAAATCCGCGAGATCTTGTAGATCCTCGAGATTTAATCTCTCTAAAGTAGTCATCAGATAGTGTTTTTCTCTGATACTGCTTTTATAAGATTAATCATCCTTTCATCATCAATTAAAGGTTTTTGAACCATTTTGGTTTTACCTTTCTGATGTAACAACGTTTCGGTACCAAACGAGAGTGGTAACCTTCCTCCTGTATTTCCTTTTCTGGAACCTGAAGTTTGTTCTAGATTTGTAATTTTAGTTTGAAGATCCTTTAGTGTTACAAGAATTTCTTCTTGTTTCTTAAGGATTTCTTCAATCTGCCGAGGTATTTCATACAGCTGATTGTTGTAATATTGTACCGTCTTTTGAATTTCTCTAAGATCTCCGGAGAGTTTAGAAGAATCTGGGGTAATTTCTAAAAATTGAGAGTTAGAAATCATCTTTCTGTCGTAAGTAATCTATTATGAACAGATTAACTTGTTTATAGGATTTCATATAAATAAAATCCTCTTGATTCAAACCTTCGTTTGAAGTCATCTTTTGTAAAAAATCTTCTCCTCAACAAAGAAAAGTTTAAGTTAACGAATAATATTAAGTCTGAATATTTAACCTAAAGCTCTGATACCATTTTTTGCACATAATTCTTTGTACCAAAATAAGCATTAAAACATGAGATATAAGCACAGAGATCTTTAGATATAAGTATAAAACCTTCAGATCTAAGCACAAAACAACCCATATTGAGTACAAGAATTAAATATTAAATTAATCAAGTTTTGTGGTCCTTAGGGAGTGCAGAGAAAGAATCTTTAAGTGATGGAGTTGGAAGAAAGAAAGGTTTGAGTTTGGGAATTTATTCATAATTGACTCTTAATATAATGACTGATAGGTTACTAGTATTTAATTATTTAGATCGGTTTATTTACTGAAGGAATGTTATGGAATTATGGATGGTTGTTGGATCGAATCAATCTGAAATCGGTCCAAATATGGTCTGGTATAATCTGATTCAATTTGCAACAGTTAAATCGGTTCTGCATTGAGCCACACACCAACATCATTTTTGAATCGAATTATGTTGTTTGAAAACAGTTATGTTACTATGTAATTTAATCTGGTTGAATTCGATCCAAAAATATATTTAATTTTGAGAAAATTATTTCATAAAGAACTTCTTATAGGTACATAATGATTGAAAAAAAAAATTGATTTCAAAAATTAATAAATATTTGTATAATTTATATAATATATATTATATTTTATATATATATATATATATATATATATATATATATAGACACACACAGACTGATCGAATCAATTAACTAGAATGATTGAACTTTATATTGGTAAAGGAAATTAAAATTCTGATTGTAGTAGAATTGTGGTCGATAGTTGATGGAGATTAGTCCACAAACTTGAAAATCTTAATTGGTTGTTTGAAAACTTTTGGACTAGGGATGGCAACGGGGCGGGTTTGGCTAAACCCGGGACCCGCTCTGCCCTGCGAACCCGGCGGGTTCAATCCGGATTAGACCCGTTGGACCCGCCATAAATTAAATAATTTTAAATTTATTAAAATAAAAAAATAAAAAGTTTAAAAATTAACAAATATCATTAAATTTAATTTTAAAAATAGATTTATAATATTTAAGACAAAAAAAATTATTCTCACAAGTTTAAATTTATTAACTTGTAATTAATTAATATTTATTAGCTAAAAACATTATAATGATTTATTTTTATACTAAACATATCATAATAAAATAAATTCATTTCAATCCAATAATATTAAACATTCAAATTATGGATAAAATATTAATTATTTAGTATAATAATATAATTATATATTATTAATATTAAATATATATTTTATATTTATATATATACATGAATATTTTTAATTTATATATATATATATATATATATATATATATAATACTTTGGCGGGGCGGGTCCGGGGCTGGTTTGGCCAAACCCAAGACCCGCCCTGAACCCGCTTGTGGACCCGATTTGGCGGGTCTAAACCCGCACCGTCGGGGCGAGTTTGATGCGAGGCGGGTTTAAGACCCGCCCCATTGCCATCCCTATTTGGGACCTTGAACATGAAGATGAAATTAAATGCGATTCTGTTTGTGCATCTTTCCTTTATCGTTTCACATTTGGGCCTTGCTATTTTGAGTCAACCATTGATAAGTAGTATTTTGTGGAGTTGAAAAGGAGATCGTTGATCATGTCACTTGTATGGGCCGGTTTTTTTTTTTTTTTTTTCCTTTTTTTGTTGTGTTATCAGTCAATATAGTTTTAATTAGAAGTGGGTTTTTGATATATCATATCAAAAATATCGATATGAAAAAAATTTCATATCGATACCCAGGGACGGAGCCACCCCAAAGGATGGGGTGGGCTCCAGCCCAGTCAACTTTTTTTTTAGTTAGTAGTATATGAGCTTTTGTTTTTATTATTGGGCTTACTCCTTACATAAATATTTTGCCTCTTAGTGTTTGAATTTGTTAAGCCCATTTGTTTTTTTTTAAATGTTATTCAGCCCACTTGTAAAATATATTAGTTCAAGTACTTTCAAAATGGATTTGTCATTTGTCTTTTCCTATACTAAAAATCGGCATCTTCTTGTTGCCGATTAAACTTCACTCTTCGGTTTTGCTGGCTGGCCGAACCTCCAGATTGATTAAGGGATTTTTCATTATATTTTAAATTTTAAATATTTAAGTCAGCCTAGTGCCGATAAATTTTTTGGCTACGTCCCTGCCGGTAGAGATACTGAAATTCTGAAATTTTGATATAGAAAAAATTCATAATGATCTCATATAGATATCGAAAAAAATTTCATATACCGAAAAAATGTCTGAATATCGAAAAAATTTCGGTACGGTATCCCGAAAATTCGGTATATTGGGTTCGGTATGTCAGCCCTAGTTTTAGTTCGTAAATTTGCCTAATTCTTTACTCATTGCAGTGTTGTCACGACGTCAAAATTTTTTATTTTTATGATGAATATTATTGGCATGTCCGATACCACATTAGCATTCCAGTGAAAACAAACTAAAAGAAATGTAAATTAGTGAATTAAGACTGTAAATTAACAGATTACATTATCAAAACTGAAAAAAAAAAAAAAAAAAAAGCAAGTCACATTTTGTAAGGTTTTTTTAAAAAAATAATATAAAAATATAAAAAATTTATAAAAATAAAACATTTGTTAAATGTTTACTAAACTATAACAATCCGGGACTTTCATCATAGCTCTGCCATTTTGGCAGAGACTCTGAATCTAATTTTTTTTAATTTTTTATTTAAAAATTTGTTTCCTAAAAATAAATTTTAAAACTCAATTTAATTTTTTGGTCCAAGGCGAGCCGATTTTTCTATAAAAACAAAGAAAAAATGATATGTTTTACATGATTTTTTTGTATATAATTATATGTTAAATTCTTGTTTTATATAATGTTAAATCATAATTAATTCGTTGGATTATATTAATTTCACATACGATTGGAAGGTATTAGCAATAATAATTGAAAAAATTAATTTTTAAGATAATAAAAAATCTAATTTTATATATAATTTAAATCTAAAAGTGTAGTTGTAAAAAATTTAAAATGTACTATACAATACATAAAAAAATAATTTTTAAAAATAAAATTGTAGAAAATAAACATTAAATAACAAAAATTTATTATATTAATATATAATAAAATTTTTCAAACATACAAGGTATAAAACTGTAGCAAATTTTTCTTAACTTTATATAATAATAATAATAATAAGACAAATTTTTGGGTAATCTCGGGTCGACAAAAGACGATTAATTTTTTCGGGTTAATTTTCGATCAGCTCAATTCGACATAAACCCAAAATTATAATCCGAAAAAATTAATAGGCTTTAGTCAAGTTCGAGTTGACAATTTTCGGTTGATTCTGGTTGTGTTCAGGTTTAGAAAATTTTAAAACCAATTTTTGCTAACCTGACAGAACCCATCTGACATATCCGAGTTGACACCCCTAAAAAAAATACGATATTAAATAAAAAGTCAACGAATTAAGTAATAACCTAAAATAAGATTTGAAATATATAATTATAATTATAAAATAAAAATTAATTTGAGAAAAAGATGTTATTACATGTGAAATATTTATATAAATCGAAATACATATAACACAATCAAATAATTTTTTCGTTTTTATAATAAACAAAACATTATTATTGCCAATACCTTCCATTCGTATGTGAAATTAATATAATCCGACGAATTAATTATGATTTAACATTATATAAAACAAGATTTTAACATATAATTATATAAAAAAAAGCATGTACAACATATCATTTTTTCTTTGTATTTATCGAAAAATCGGCTGACCAATAGACCAAAAAGATTTAATTGATTTTTAAAATTTATTTTTAGGAAAAAAAAATTTAAATAAAAAATTTTAAAAAAATGGATTCAGAGTCTCTGCCATCATGGCACAGCCATCTCTGCCAATATGGCAGAACTCCGATTGAATCCGGTACTCAAAGTTCCGGATTGTTATAGTTTTGTAAACTTTTAACAAATGTTTTATTTTTATAAATTTTTTATATTTTCATATTATTTTTTAAAAAAACCCCATTTTGTAATGGTCCTACTCGTGAGACTCCGTTTCGACAGTTCCTTGTAAAAAAATATTTTTAATTTTTTTAAAAATATATAAAAGGTTTTAAAAGTTATTTTTGAGATTTTGATAATAAATATGCGTCCGAACAATATTTCAATAAAAAATGTTTGTACAGTTAAAATTGTTGTTCTATTAAAAATGTTTGTACAGTTAAAAATAATTACAAAGATATTAGGGTAACTATTATACAAGAACATTATAATTATATTTTTTTCTCTTTTGTTTTTTTTATTTTTTTATGATTTATTACCGTTTTGACTTGCGTTTTATATTTTTAAAAATCAAAAAATAATTATTTTTTAAAAAAATTATACTTGGAGAACAGTTTAAAAAAAAACTAAATTCATAAAATTTTTACAAAAAATCTGGTTCATACACATAATTTAAGTTTTTTTTTCATTTGTAAAACACCAAAAAAAAATTAAAATACTGATTTTATTTTATTTTATTTGGATTAAATCACATAGTAAAGGATAATTAAGAATTTAATTGGATGGAAAGGGTTTTATACCAAAAAAATTAATTTGACGACGTAGTTAGGATATTCTCGGGGTGTGTTTACTTGGCTTGATAACCATATGATGAGCTTTTTAATCCAATCACATCCAATGTTTAATTTGAAAAAAAATCAATTCTCCTCAAATCTCAAGGCCCGTCATTCAACTCTTATTTCATGAGATATCTCATCCTTAATTACATAAGGTATAACATATCCTGAACAATATTTGTGGAAAAAAGTGTACAAAAATCCTAATCTACCCTTATTTAATTCCTTTGTTTCCTTCCCAATTTATATCTCTCTCTTTTACAATTCAGTTTATCAATTTTAACTATTTTAAAAAATACATATTTTATACCAAATAATTTTGATACGTAAAAATGACTCAATTATGAATCAATAATAATTTACAATATTAAAAAATAATCAAATCCAAATTATATATGAATACAAAATTACACATAAGATTATTTAACACAGATGGAGGATAAAACTGTAATTCGTTCATCAATCATTGTTTCAATCACAACATTAATAACTCAAAAAAGCATATTATTGTTTATCCATCATTATTTAACATCCTTCAAACTCATGTCAACAATCATAGTATGATTTATCACATGTAATTTCATCTCACTAAGTAAACACAGCCTCGAAATTTCGGACTGGATCGGATTAAATCGATTACCGGAGTGTAGGGTAAAAATTGAACCGGATCAAAACATAATTTGAATCAATATTTTATGTATTTTCTCAACAACTATGTACAAAAATAAGTTATTTGTTAAGAAAAATAATAAATTAAATAAATAAATTATTGGAACGGATTCAAATCAACCTGATTAACATGGTTCAGAATCCGTTTTCAAGAAATACAATCGGGTTTAACATGGAAAAATTGAAAAGTGTTTTTTAAAAACTCTTCCAAACACTACCTAAATTGATACAGAATTGATCAGATCCAATAAACATCATTAGAAGTTAGAACAGCATAAGCATTCGATTCTCAAACTAGCGAAGGCAGACACAAAAATTAGGTGAGATATAACAAGAGTTTTCATTTGACAAGAAACTTAGAACATTCCAAGGACATAAAGAAGTATTAAGATTATAAATTAATAATATGTGGCTTTGAGAAATTCCTTGCTCAATAATGAACTTTTAGATTATTGTTATTGTTATTATCATTATCACTCATTCTTTTTTTGTCCTTTAAAAAAAAATTTGTATTGGAAATGTTCATACGGCCCTTCGGCATTCCTAAGGCTACGCTAGATATATACGCTTTTGTGTGTATAAACTAAATTTTTTTTTGGGACAACAATTTGGTGTCTAAAATTTAGAGATTGTATGGGAATCGAGAATTTTAAAAATGATTTTTTAAAAGATTTTATTTAGATTAATAAAAAGGTTATTTTATTTTATTTTTTTTAGGTAGAGGCACTTTTTTTCTAGAGTTATGTTGCACGTACAATAAATGTTACTCATCACATTCGAAATTACAAAAGTATCTCAAATTCATTGATGGAAAGATTTCTCCATTAAATTAATTTTATGATTTCAAAAATAATGTGTAATTATGTGTAACCTTCACAATATATACTCCCTCCGTCTCATTTCTTTAGGCTACATTAATTTTTCTTTTCATCCGTCTCAAATACATATTCTAGTTTTTTTATTTAAAGTTATTTCTCATATTCTTTTACCAATATAATCCTATTAAATTAATATCATTTACTATTATTTATATAATTAAAACTTCATTAAATAAGGGCAAAACTTGGAAATACATTCCTAAAGTTTACTTTCTCAAATATTTTTTTTTTTAAATTTGTATGGAAACACACACTTGCTTATCACAATGGGACGGATGAAGTATAATATTTGTGTTTCCAATAACATTCGTCACCTAAATCGTGCAACATAACAATAATGTGGACTTAATAACTAATCAAGATCAAACAAAACATTTGATTATTGTGAAAAGAATTAATTATAATTAGACTCGTCTCAAAAGTTATATATAAATTATAATCAAGTTGTTGACTAAACGATCATGCCAAGATTAGAATCAATAATTATCTTAATAAAAATATGCCACTTGAACCTATTTAAAACATTTAATTTACATAGTTGCTAATTTGCTATAATCCATCACAATTTTTGATAAAAGGGACGGTTCAACATGTTTTCGATCATCTATCGTGTAAAAAATATCTTGTGAGATATTTTCATGGATTTTTTTATTGTTATTCATATTTATAATAAAATAATTTTTTTTTAGTAACTCAATTAAAAAAAGTATCTCATAAAAATTTACGGTGAAAACGTAGGACGTGAAATTTTTGTATTTTAAGAAAGGATACAAGGAGTCATACGGAACCCGCGGAGGACAACATATGAATGGGATAAGGTTACGAAAAGATCAGATTACACTCATCAAAATTTCTGGACGCGTTGACTTGGAACAGCTGTCGGTACACCCCACGTTTTCCATACAAAAAAAAAAAATTTAACGGTGTTAAGAGACTCGGGGCTGACACTCTTCCACCTCATCTCCTTATTATTCAAATCATCGAATGTCCCACAAACCATTTTATAAATATTGGCTCTCTTTGATCTCTCGAACTCTCCATCTTTTCGAATTTAATCTCTCTATCTCTATTATTAGAAACATTGCATTGCCAATCATCCCAATGTCAAAAGATTGTTGATTTAGCTTCTTGTTTAGAATTGACATTCTGGGATTCTTGAAAAGAAATAAGCAGTGGTGTTGTTGCTTCAAAACTAAATTAATATTATTGTCACAGAATTCAGAAAGGTGATCTTAAAACTTTTGTGTTGGAATACTGGGTTAAATCTCTTGAAAAAAAACGTGGCTGAAATGGTTTGTTTATATATCATACAGAGACAAATCCCGAGACTTGGTGACGAAAAATGGGACCTGGAAATGAGGAATCCCCGTCCAATTTGGAGAAGAAGAAGACGATGATTTTGCCTGTACCACCTCCGTTGCCTGTTCATTTGAATACGAGGTTTTATCAGAGAGGCCTCTCCACGTCAGGATCAAGAAACAGAGGCCATTGTTGTTCCTATAGCTCCATCGATGATCCCATGGATCGTCTCTTCGACCAAGCTTACAGAGCAGACGTTTCGATTTTGACCGATGATGGTGGGATCATCTACGCACACGCCAGTATTCTTGTAAGTTTCTTTTTTTTTTTTTTTTTTTTTTTTTCCCGGTGGAGACAAACAAATATGCAAACTTGCAATCATCCGTCGTTTGATTATTGGAAAATGGGTAAAAAAAAAAAAATTTGATTGATTGTTTTGGGAAATGTAATGTAATTTAATCTTATCCAGGGTAATGCCTCTCCGGTCTTCAGAAGCATGTTAAAGCAACAGAAAGGCCGAACGAGAGACAAACGCCTACGTTCGATATCGATCCGAGGAGTTCAACCTGAGGCAGCTCGAATTTTCATTAGATTCCTCTACTCTTCCTGGTAATAATCATCATCATTCAATAGTCAATACCAAGATGCATTTAAGATGCGTTTCTTCTGTAATTCGATACGATCTGCATTTGCAGCTACGAAGAAGGAAAAATGAAGGAATTTGCAATGCCATTGCTGGTTTTATCACACGCATACGTGGTGCCTCGGCTCAAGCAAGTATGCGAATCTTGGCTGGAGCAAAGATTATTATCCATCGAAAACGTAGTCGACATTTTCCAGCTTTCGCTTCTGTGCAATGCCCCTCGCCTCAGCTTAATCTGCCATCGTTTCGTTTTGAAGAATTTCAAATTCGTCTCGGCTACCGAAGGGTGGTATGCCATGAAAGAGAGCCATCCTGTGTTGGAGAAGGAAGTACTCGCCTCCACCATTGATGAGGACTTTGTAAGTACCGTTTGGGGTCGAAGATAAAACATTGATTAAATATTTATCTTCGTTTTATCCGATGTTTGTCTCAAGTTTTATAAAAGATTTTGTTTATGATTCTCCAGAGGCAAAAGGAGAGGACGAGGAAGGCCAATGAGAAGAAAATTTACGAGCAATTATACGACGCGATGGAGGCTCTGGTTCACATATTCAGAGATGGTTGTCGGACTATCGGTCCATTCAACAAAACCTTGCGAGACGATTGCGAACCTTGTGAGTACATGGCTTGCAAAGGGTTGGAAGCGCTGGTTCGCCATTTCGCGGGATGTAAGCTGAGAGGCCCAGGCGGATGCGTCCATTGCAAGAGAATGTGGCAAATCTTGGAATTGCATTCTAGGCTTTGTGTTGATTCGGATGCTTGCGGAGTTCCCTTGTGCAGGTGATGTATTGTGTTAAAGAACTAACTCTATGTACGCGATTCGGATGCTAACTGTTGAACTTGTGTTGTTTTACAGGAACTTTAGGCAGAGGAGAAGGAAGCAGAACAAGAAAGAGGAGATGAGATGGAGAATTTTGGTGAAAAAGATAGTGAGATCCAAGAGCATAAATGGAGCTCCATTCTTTGTGTTGGAATCCACATAGTTCAAAGCTTCGTTTATTGCTCTTCTAGTTCGAAAAGATCACCTTTGTCCATACATATGTCATACTAATTTGTAAACAAAGGATCCATTTTTTTTTTATAGATAGAATCAGAATGCGATTATCCAAAGATCATAAAGATTTAGCTCATTTTCAATGATGTCGAGTACTTATATACCTGATAATAAATTGATGGAATTGTGGCCCTAAAAGAGGAACCATTGGAAGGCCGAAATGTTAAACTAATTTTCGGTCTGGTTCGTTCTATTTTGTATGTATGGTGCGATTTAACTTGATGTATCCAAACATTATAAATATTTAGATAGTGTTTGAAAGAACTTCAAGAAAGCATCTTTCAGTTTTTCTTTCACAAAATTTCAAAATTATGTGCAGAAAAAAGCTTTTTAAAAGCTCTCTCAACGCTACCTTAATAATTATGCATTATGACTTGTGAGAAAAATAAAAGAAGTGCAGTTTAAAATGGAGAACTTATTCGAATATATTAAATTTAAGTAAATTTTCAAACACATTATGTATTAAACATTTTGAATAGTTATGAGGATGATTTCAAATATATTTATGATTCGAATATCATTTGAAATTCATGCTTAAAAACCAAATCCATGACCTGGTCCTATAGCAATTAGCATGTATGGGAAAGAAAAGTGGATTTCTTATTGTGAACATTAAGACGACATCGTATTGAAAAACCTCAACAGAAAATCGCGTGAAATTGGAAAGAGGTTCGTACGAGATAAAACAGCTGGAGTCAAAAGATCATTAATTGGTGATTGGTCCCACAAAATGTACAGTGTCCTTTCATGCTCTGACACTTCTCCTGCTTTTATTTATTTTTTCCAAGATTCTGTCCAGAAAAAAGTTCGCAAAAACTGTCATCGAGTACAACATATATCACCAATTTTTATTTGTCAAAAACTTATATGAGACGATTTCAAGGATCATTTTTATGAGATGAATTTTTTATATGGGTTATTAATTAAAAAATATTATAATTTATGCCAAAAGTATTACTTATTATTATAAATATGGGTAAGATTGATCCGTCTCACAAATAAAACCGTCTCACAGGAGTATTACTCTTTTTATTTTTATTTTTATTTTTCAAACATATAAAAATTAGCTTCTTAAAAAAAAACATATTAAATTTAAAACAAACAATCGTTAAGAAAATAAAATTTATCAATAAATTTCATATTTTATCCTTATTTTATTCGTTTAAAAACTGATCGCCCGTCTTTCAAGATTTAGTCATAGATATATATTTGTAAAAAAAAAAAATACTAAATAGTAAATATGAAAAGAGATTATATATTTGAAACATTTGAAAAAACATAGTTGAGACGAAATATGAACACTAATATATTTTTATTAACTAAGAATTAAGTTTGTTTTGAACTTTCTTCTTCGGATTATTCTTTTGATATGTCAAGAAAAAACAAACAAGTACATATGTTTAAGACAAATATAGTATGATTTATCTTTTATCACATGACTCTTTACAAGACATAACAAGCATAAGATTAGCCAGATCCTTTTCTTACATGTGTTTTATTTGTAATGAATGTCAAATCAATGAACAGAAAATACTTTTAACAAAATCAGAAAAAGAAAAAGTTCGGATTCGCTATGCTGGGGAACTTAGTACAAGCCCAGACATACGAACAATGCTGTTTTAATAATCACGTCTTTAATGCCTTGCTTTGCACTTCATTAACATTCCCTTTTCCTTTTTCCAGCTTTCTGAATAACAGCACTGAAAAAAAATTAAAAATAAGCACAATTGGTCTTTTCTAGCTCTGTAAAAATGACAGAATATGAGACTCAGTGATCCACAGAGAGGATTTCAGCCTTTGTCTATATTTGCCCCCTCAATCTATTTTCATTCACTTCTAGTGTTGAAGAATGGCTATGGCTTGGTTGCTTTCTCTTTTCTCCCTCACCTTGTATCTAACTGGTAATAATGTTAACCAAAAGACTTCATCTTTATATACATTGCTCTTGCATTTTCGTTTTTTAAAATATTTCCTCTTTTCTGATGTGCAGCAACTAGTCAAGAATCAGTGGAGTTCTTGGCTGTCCATGATTCAACTCCACAAAATCTTGAAGTTTCATCTGCAAATGGGGTTCCCATGGCTGTTCAAATGGATAATGAGCACCTCAAGAATGTGTCAAAAAGTGTTTTAATGGCCGAATCTTGGGTTAGGGCTCATGTTCTTGCACATTACCCAGCCATTAATGTGAGCACTGTTGTAATTGGTAACACCATTTTATGCAACAAAGATCAAGAAGACAAGTTGATTTTTATCTTACCATCAATCAAGAACATCCACTATTCACTCACTAGGTGGGGTTTGCAGAATGAGATCAAGGTGTCTGCTTCTTTCTCCTCCAATTGTTTGGACTCGAACTTTGAAAAATACAGAGTTGATTTGGCCCAAGATTACATCAAACCTCTACTTGAACTCTTGCAAGAAATAGGTTCACCTTATGTTGTGAATCTCCCTCCACATTTGGTTGATTTGTCACATGAAACCTTGAATACACTAAAATCCCACTCAAAATCCGTTCAAAGTCTAGGGGTTCTTCAATTCAGAAACACTCGAATAATTCTCAGTAGCCCAAGAAAAGAGAGACCATCCACCAGAAAGCTATCATTCATGGATTTATACAGCGGGATAGTTCCATTTCCACCGAGGCCTACTCCTATATCCCCTTTAAGAAGTCCTCTTCCTCCATTAGTTGGAACATTTTCACCTCCACCAAATTCTCTTCCATTTGGCCCTTCACAGCCTACTAACCCAACACCCCATCCATTATTACCCCATTTGGCACCAATGGCTAACCCAACTAGCCCTCCATTTGGGCTTCCCCATTTACCTCCATGCAACCCATCCGGCCCTGTAGGTGCACCAGTGGCAGGAGTCCATCACGGACTGTGGTGTGTGGCAAAGCCTAATGTGCCAGCCGGCACGCTGCAAGAGGCTCTAGACTATGCATGTGGAGAAGGTGGTGCTGATTGTGAAGCCATTAAGCCACAGGGGGCATGCTTTTTCCCTGATACTGTTGTGGCTCATGCTTCTTATGCTTTCAACAATTACTGGCAGAAGACCAAGAAGCATGGTGGCACTTGTAGCTTTGGAGGCATTGCTATGCTCATTAATACTGACCCCAGTAAGAATATATATCTTTTGCTTCTTAATTTATGAATTTTACGGAATACCTGAAATATTTTATATTTTGGAAACTTGAGCCTTAAGCCTTAAGGTATGACCTTAAGGCTTACATGCCTATGATTTCCAGATTCTCGTTGTAACAACATTAAGTTTGTTATCGCAGGTTACGGCCACTGTGGATTCATTCTTACTTAGTTTCATCAATTGAAGAGGTTATTGTCATTTTGAGTTAGGTTTGTTTTTGCTCTTTTGTAAAGAGGAACCAAAGCTTTTAACTCAGGCAAAGAGAGTTTGAAAAATGACCTTGGTCAATCAAATTTTTTGATTTATTACCTTCTTTCAAATAAAATTTGCAAAATGACCTTCAAATACAAAAGAAATGCAAAAACAAAATAAAGAAAAAAAATTAAGAAGGTTAAATTTCCAAATCATGGTCAAACAGAGGTTATTTAGTTAAATAAATCCAAAAAAAAAATACACATCTAAATCAACTGTCCATAACTTTAAATGGCCTTGTACAATGTGAAAAGAGTGTTGTTGAAATATAAAATTTGTCCTGCCAAAATTTAAACGAGGGTCATTTACTAAATCGTCCCCCTTCTTTTATAACAGTCTACGGGATCGTGAATTCTCTTTGTGCTGGTCCGCGTGCCCACTAAATTCTTTTTTTCCTTCGATACCTTTGGGATTGCCACCAAGGAGAACAGTTGTGAACTAAAATTTCAGAAGTAAAAGCAAGACCAATTAAAAGAAAGTTAATATCTTAGCACAAGACCAAGATTTATACTCAACGGATTAAATAAATTACCGAGGAACAAGCAACTATCTGAGAGAACTATGACAGTCTTACCATACAGAACGATATTTCATGACTCTTCTTCATCAGTCCCGTTATCAACAACTCCTTCGCCAGTCTTCTTGTTGCTTGCTACGTTAGTATTATCGTTCTTCTGTAAAAAATAATAGCAGTAGGTCAATCAAATTCCATTCTTAACTTCTCAAAGTAATGCTAATTCAACTGGACAATAAATCTCTTTGATCAGTTGGGGGAATAAAACAAAGCACCACTTCGCCTACTGAATCATTTTGATGATTGGTACATGACAAGAACGCACCAAATGAAATTGAAACGACACAAAATACGCTCTAAGTTAACGTTGGCATTTAAATCACAAATCACTGAATGCATAAAAGAAGAACAATTTAAGCCTCATTCACTAAACCAGAGCTTCTGAAAGTTCCCACCATGAATGAACCAGTAAAATCATTGTTTGTCAACTTCAAAATCAGAAGAAAAAACTCCACAACATAGCTTCAATAAAAAGATGCTAACACCTAGGAATGAGGATGAGAGTGAGACGCACCTTCTCAATTAACCCTTGAGCAGCCATGTACTCGTAATACTTGCGCATCAGCATTTCTTCCTCTACCTACAATTTCCACAACAATTCAGAGCCTCCACATTTAAGTTAAAATGCGATACACCCCATTTCATACTATTAGATGAAGCAGCAAAGTGAAGCCTCTAGCAATAGATGACATCCAAACACTCGTAGTAATTTTCTTGAAATCAATTGTAACATTCCAAATCTACTCTACCTTGTGTATAAAGTATAAACTATGGATACGGATGAAATCGAGAAAATATAGCAGACATCAAAAACAATTATCCGGATAAACAAAACAAAAAACCTTACGAGACCCGATTTATGTTAAAATTTAGACAAGATTAAAGGAAAATCCAATACCAAACAGATCAAAACAAAAACCTGGAGCCTATGCAATTCATGGGACATCGACCTGTATGCGTCCATTAGAAGCTCATTCTGCTTCTCCAAGTGCCTGCATACAATCATTTAGATAAAACTAGAATTGGGTTTCCCAGAAAATAAATTCCATTATGCATATGCAGAAATCAAAGATCAACTAAAACTCAAGACTTACTTAAACATATCTCCCGAGTACTTAGGATCCATGCTGGTCAAGTGCCGAAGGAAAAATAACAATATACTCAGGCAAAAAATCACAACTTATTAAAATTTCAGCATTCACCAACACCGGAAGTCGATCAAAAAGATGAAATACTTCCACTCCAGAATTCGAACCCCTCAATTTCTACGCAAAGGGTGAACAAAATTCCTGAAAGATACAAGATATATACAACAGGGTGAGATTGGGTTTTGGTTTGGATGGTAATGGATTGGGTCTACTAATTTCGATTCAGAACCATTAAAAAAGCCCATTTAGTTTTAGAACAAAATAACCCGAGACTTTATTTTATGGAGGCCCAACCATTGTCGAGCACAAATGTGGTCGTAGTAATAATAAATAATTAATGAATCGTTACCGTAAAAAAAAAAAAATAATTAATGAATCGTCATCTACGTTTCGCCCAATAAACTTGTTGGTTTTCTTTATATATACTAGTGTTCGCATGCACGCATTGTATGATTATACAGTCCGTTTTATTTTTACGAAAAATCAAAAATAAAAGGAGAGATTAATTTTAAAAAGTGTTTTTTTTGTGATGAATAAATTAATTTTATAAAAGTGGTGTTTTCCTAAATTAGTAGTTATCATTGGAAAAAAAATAAATAGTATTTTGGTAATTATATATATATTAAAGGGTGAAAATAAAGGGATTGATCATACCAATATACCAACCCCTCAACTTTAATAAAATAAAAAAGATATATAGAGTTTTGATATGCTTTCACCAATCATGCCCATTTCCAATAGCTGAATGTCACCTCAATGGTGAGCACCAATGACGGAGCAAGAATTCTAAATCCACCCGGGCTAGAATTTTTTTTAACAAAAAACAAAATAATACATATACACAACAATTAAACTCTTGAGTAAAAGACACATGTTCATCGTAATATCAAAAAACTCCTCATAAACAAGATCTTCAATATTTTTTGTCTGAAACTCATACTATTTGAAAACCTTTGGCAAAAATCTCTATCGTCCCGCAAGAAATGAAGTTTAAATAAAATGAATATCTCTAAAATCAATCATTATATGTTGATGAATAAATTAACATTTCATAAATAAAAGATATAAAAATGATCTAAATCGACATACAACGGTGCTATTGAAGCTGTGATTTACGATTATTTGATTATAGAATCTGAGTCTATGCTTAAAGCAAATTCTCTTCCAATGTAGATGATCATAGAATCTGTCAAAAAGTCCTCTCCCATTCTATTACGAAGAATTGTCTTTAACATGCTTCATAGCTGAAAATAATACAAGTTCTGCAGTTGCCGTAGAAACAGGCAAAATTAAAATTGGACGAATCAACTTGTCAATCAAATTGTAGTGTTGCGACTTTTTTGTTCAAGACCTCTCGCATAATGAATGATTGTCAATTATCGGCTTAAACAAATATAAAATATTGTTTCCATTTGAAAATTCATTATTACTGTTTTTTATGTGGGAAAAAAAACTGATTTGATTTTGATCCAAAAAACATGAACATAATAAGAACTGAAATCATCATTGTATACACACATACACACCTTCGTGTATCAAACAAAAAAAAATTAAAAAATCAGAACCATCGTGAATCAAACAAAAAAATCACAATTCATCAATATTGTATACACATGTACTTATGTACATAATCGTGAATCTAATTTATTAAATCAACCCATCACTCAAGATTCAAAAATCAGAACCCTTAAAAAAAACTAAAATCAGCAATTTAACATACCAGAGAATAAAAGTCGGAAAGCAGGAACCCAGACACAAACGATCCTAAATCTGCAAATAAACATAAAATCGATCAATATTAAAGCAAAAATCGGAAAAAAGAGAGCATAGGGAATGTATTAAGGACTGCATACTTACGAGAGATCTTAGCGACAAACTAAAAGAGACGAATGGAAAATCGAAAAGCTCTGAAAGACTGATGAAAGTTTCCTCGGCGAGTTCCTTTTCTTACGAGTCCAGAAGTCTGTCCAGTGCACAGCCCGCTCTTGGCCTATAAAAGTTGGGCTTTTTAATTTTCTTTAGTGGGCTACCCGGGTTGAAATAAGTGTTGCCCAAATTAGTATATAAATTTTTGTTAAAAATATTTGTAGCCCGGGTGGCCAAACACGTGCCTCCGCCCTTGATCAGGGCACAGAGTTGGGCAACAAACATAACAAAATTGTATAGATTTTATCAACCCCACCAATTCGAACATTTTATTAACTCTTTAGGTCAATTGTGATACATTATAGTGGCTTATTTTATGCTTACATATGATAGTTTGTATGAGTGCCTCACAAGATTGATCCTATCTATATTTACAACGTAAAATAATAATTTTTACATAAAAATTCGAATCCAATAAAAAAACTATCTCACGGATGGCCTGTATGAGACCATCATCTTTTTTCTTTCTTTTTTTTTAATGATTTTTTCTTCACACGGCTTCGAAATCGAAAACTATTGAATCGGTCGATCGGGTGAGTTTTCTCGTATTTTAACGAGTAGCCCACATCTTGTTTGGAGAATCCGATGGCTGTTGTTTTGCCACGAAAGAAGACATTTTTCAAGATTTTACAATCTTATCATGTGCCGAGTGTGTGCTTTCATTCATATGGAGTTTATGTGATTTTTTTTTGGAGATATTATTCCAAACTTTGGAGATGATGATTCTTCTTGAAAGCAATGGATCAATCTCTAGCATTTTCCCGACTCTAGAAGATCAGAAAGGTTTTATTGCTTTTGAGGATGCAAACTTCTTTTTCTATGGCTTTATTTTATTGTTATCTATGCTTTACTATATCCATTTTTTTCCCCTTACAATCAAGTAGGATTATCATATAAAAAAAATCTAATATGAAATGATTACATGGGTTAATTTTGTTAGACGTTTATCTTACTCGACTCAACCATAAAAAATATTACTTTTTATATTAAAAATATTATTTTCATTACATATATAAACCGTATTGACTCGTCTCACAAAAAACTTTATATATCTATAACGTGTGATTCAACTGAGTGGCTCACTTATCTTCTTTATCAAGATACATTTATGTCATTGTATCATAAGAAATGTTAACTAATATTATATTTCTAGTCTTGAATTCTAGAGATTAATTTCAGTTTCCCCCCTTTACTCACTTACAAAGTCCCTCATTATTTACTCACTATAATCTATTCAAACTTTATATACAACACAAAAATTCCCGAATATTATTTTTTCAAATATAATATTATTATGAATTTTAAAGAATAAAAATTATCCAAACCCTAGACATTGAAATTAATTGACGTCTCTCTCGTGAAATTGACAATCTACCAATTAGTTGATATGAGAACTCATTTTCAATTAATTTTTTTAAATAATAATACAAACAATTTAGATATAATCAAGTTAACTTAATTTAAAAAACATGTAATTATTTTATCATGCTTGCTCCAAATTTAGTTAGTGAAGTCCCACTACAAAAAGATTGAATCCCAATTATAAAAGTTTACAAACGATCAACTATATTATAAAATCGATTTAAAATAAATTCCTTTGAAAATGAAATTGAATTCCAACCCCAGTACCTGCCATATAAAAAGAAAGAAAGGAAAAAAATAAAATAAAAGAAAAGAAAAGGAATCCCGACAAATTCTCGTGACAGAATCTTTTCACAAGATGTGTCGAAATTTGTAGTTATCAGAAAATTTTAATTATCATAAATTTTTCGAGCATCAATTTATAAGAAGGAATCGTTATGATACAATTACAAACAATTGAAAAAATTAATATTCTTTTCAAACTATGGTTCATTTTCACGGCATAATTCTACGCCAATATTTCGTTAATGTCACGTTTGGACGAAATGAGTTGATTCATAAGAATAATTTTATTCTTCAGATTATTTGAAAAAGTTGATTAGAAATGACATTTATTCTTTGACATATTTCAGAATCATCTCAATTATCATTATGTTTAACTAAATATAAAAAAACCCATCAAATATAAATTCATTCAAAAATATTAAAATGGATCTAAAACCAGTCAAATGCTTTGAAATTATGGAGTTATTTCACACAAATAGTAACTGTATAAAACACAAGATGTATGTAAACTTAGATTAACTTACAAATTTAAAAACCATTTATTAATATACTTTTTGATTTTAAAAAAATTCAAATAAATATACTTTTTGATTTTATTTATTAATAAATAATTTTTTATTAAAAAAATGGGGAAAGTTTTAAAATAAATTACACAGATCATGTGTTGTGTCAAAACGAGGAGAATATGGTCGCACACAAATTAATAAAAAAGTAATATTTATGGAATTTTGATGACATCGGGAGGAGGGGATTTGGGGCAAAGCATGTGATGTGTAGAACGAATAAAAATGAGTCTCAGATTTGGGAAAAGGAATGTGGTCACAATTTGTCCACTAGGTGTGACATGGGAGATGTTCACCATTTTTTTTAATATATAAAAAAGTAATTATTTGATTGGACCAGTCAAATAATTAATTGATTGACCAAATTAAACTTTTAGAAAAGAAAAACTACGAGATATCGACCCTTTTTCTTTCGTCTCTCGAGATAAATTCATATGTGAACATAGTCGATTAATATTTATGGTCGACGTTTGGAGCCAAATCGATCACGATTTTCTCTCTTGACCGAATTAAACTTTATACTATATTTAATGGATGTCTAGTTTTCATTAATGAATTATTTGAACCCCTGTCACAAGTCTCTGATTCAATATATGAATGTATTTCAAGAAACTTGTATGTCGTGATTGATTAATTATGAAATTGTTTGGGTTCACGTGGAATGAATTTATAATCCCCCTAATCAAATTCATACAAAAAAATCAAATATAAAAACCTAGTATGTCAAGTTATACAATCTGAAACACCTTGTAACATAACCACAAAACTCTTACGAAATGATTTTACAAGTTATATAACCCGAAATACCTAGTGACATAATCACAAAAACTCTTATGAGACGGTTTCACATGATCGTGTCACAAGAGATCCACTCCTACATAATTCAGTTTTTAATTATATATTTTAAGAAATATTAGATTAAATAAATTATGTGTTTAGTAAAAAAAAAGGAAAAAAAATCTAAATATCATCCATGAAAAATATAAAATAGTCCAAAATTATATTTATTGAGGATTGACGTAGACTGACTACAAAATCAGCCCTTTCTTACTTATCCTGACCTTCACATCGTAACCTAGTATTCTTTTGTTGATGAATTTGATGTAAAAATTTAGCGTAAAATACAGATAGAGTTGAATGCCATTAATATCAAAGTAGTTGAGAAAGTTGGATTGGTCCATTTTTCTGCCAAAATGTTTGTAAGAGTAAATGTTTTTGTATCTTTAGGATTTGTTTTTTTAACATGTTTTTTAAATAAAAATTTGTTTTTGATAAAGCAGAATAAAACTGTGTTTCCATTTTTATGTATAAAATCCAAGATTCTAAAAAACGTGAAACGTGTCGAAACGTGAGAGTCAAACTTCAAGCTTTTTAAGCTTAAGCGCGATTACTGCGAGCTTAAGCGTTTGCTTAAGCGTAAAAAATCGTTTTTAATTTAAACTATAATGTTAGTCATCTCAAACAAATCAAGTATAATGCATTGATTCTTTGTGAGATTCTAATTCAATTTATTTCATCATTCATTTCATATATCGTGTCATCGACATAAATTAAATTAATTGGTCTAATTTAAAACATTAGCCGTAAAATTTCTCAATATGTACTACATTCACATCATCGCTACATTTAATCATATAATATTATACATTTCTAACATTGCTAACAATCACTCAGTAGTAAAAACGCTAATTTATGATTTATTTTCGTCATATTAATCAATTTTGTTTTTTAGAAAAATCATATTTAAGCGTATTTAATGACACTTTACATGGTCAACCTATGTTTGACTGTTTTTTTACCGTTTTTGGCCGAAGCGAAGCTTAATCAATGATTAGAAGAGTAAAACTTAAGATTTATAAGATTTTATCAATGTTCTAAAAAGCTTAATCAAGCAACATTGATAAAATCTTATAAATCTTAAGTTTTACACTTCTAATCATGAATCTTGAACTCTACTTAGAGAGTAAATGTAAAAAACACTTGCTTTTCAAGAAAAGCATGATAAAAGGGAGCAATTGTGTCAGCTTGGCGTGCCTATCTCTGTATACCTTTGTTTTTATTTCATTCTTAATTCCGTTGATTGTAAAAAAGATTGAGATTTGAGGGGTCCCCTTTGTCTACAAGCGAAAAAGAAGGCACCCACTTTACAGTTGCAGCTGAAATACGGAAAAAAAAGAAAATTTTTATACCAAAGAGACAGCTAATTTTTGTTATAATTTAGTAGTGTGCAGCGCCTTTTGGCAAATGATAGTATTTACATTTTCTTAAGAAGTATTTTGTGTTCTGATATACGGTATAGAGATACAGAAGAAACAGAGTAGGGAGTGGAAAGGGGTATGGTGGTGGTGGGGACGGCGGTGCTGATTCTGAAGAGATAGATGAGAGGGTGGGAACATTCTGAGCTTGGTTTTTGCGATAACCTAGTGTTGCGGTGGTGGCTGCCAAAGATTAGGGACAACTCATCTTTTTGGTGGCTCGGTTTTTTCTGTTTTTTGGTCTCTGATTCCTTTCTGATTTAGTGGTCGTGGGGTTTGTTTTCTTGTTTTTGTTCTTCAAAAATCATTGGGCACTTGGTTCTCCCCATTGAGTTATTGATCTTTGAATCGTGAAGGGCTTCCGTTGATTTGAAAGATTGGTTTGATTCCCATGGGAGTTTAGCTTCTTTTGATATTTGGTGAGTTTTAAAGAACGTACAAATGTTGGTTTTTTCTTCTTCCTTTTTCCCCTCTTGTTCTCTTGTGATGGCAAATGCTACCTTTTTTGTGTTAGAATGTTTATTGATTCTGGGATTTGTTTGGAAATGCTATTTGATAGTAAACTTGTGATTTTTATGTTCTTTTTTTGAGTAAATATGTTACCTTTCGGATTTTGAACTGTTTCTGCATTTGGGGTGCTGCACTGAATTTGTGATTTAGCCAAAGAAAGGGTGAATATGTGAGCAAGAATTGGTTCTTGATTTGGTCTTTTACTGTTCGCCACTAGTTTTGTTTATTCTTTGCTATTGTACCTTTTTATCTTCTGGGGTATAGGCGTTGATGCTTGGTTCTCAACACTCCCATTTCAGAGAACAATTATGCTGATTCTAGCGTGGCTTGTTCATATTTTTACATATGGTTCAAGTACCATACAAAACTAATGATGCTTCTTGTCTGTGATTTTGATGGTGCTCTTTCACTCATTCCAAGATTATGTCGGATTTGACAGGTTTCTCCAACTTCATTGGTTGAACAAAATTTGTCGAGGAAGGTGGATTCTTGTGCATGATTTCTGGAAAGGGAACCTCAGATTTTATGCTATCCTTAAAATAAAGTTTGTAGTTTGAGGGATACATATAGTAACAGCATTAGGGGAGTGTCTCTGTGGTTTCAAAAGTATATTTAGCTCCCTCTCGTTGTTTTGTTGCCGTTTCAAGGGATCAAATTCTCTCATTAAGCTGTTTTATACTTCCATTACTACGTTTTCGGTTTCACTATCCATTTCCTTCAATTCTATTTTTGTTCTCTTGGATAGTAGAAAGGTGGTGTCGCTTAGGTGTTGTGCCCGAAGCCTTTTCCATCCCATCTTCTGTTTATACGTTTTTTGAATCATCAATTTCTGTGATTTATCGAAAAGAAACCTAGTTAGGAGTTGAGATCTTGTTGAGAGAGTAATTACCTGCCAAAATGAAATTTATGAAGCTTGGATCGAAGCCCGACCAGTTTAAGACGGATGGGGATAATGTCAGGTTAGCTATTTCTGCTGTCAAATCCTTTGTTATTATTATTTTTCTTTTGGTGAAATTTTTTGGATTAAGTATATGTTAGAGCCATCAAATTACATCTCTAAGGAGTCTAGAATATGATAATGCTACAGTACTGTCACTTGAAAAGCTCGTATAACCATGTCTGTTTCCTTAGCGAATTTCAACTTGTAACAATGGGTTTATAAAGTTTATAATAAAGATGACATTTGAAACTCCGTGTATTCCAGATATGTAGCGACAGAGTTGGCAACTGACCTGGTCATCAGCGTGGGGGATACTAAATTCTATCTCCACAAGGTAAAAGTCCATTTATCCCAAACTTAAAAGTATCCTAAAAATACAAATTTTCACATCTTGAAAACTTTAGTTATTTGCTACTGACTCCACTACCTATTTCTAGTTTCCCCTTCTCTCGAAAAGTTTACGCCTTCAGAGGCTCGTTTATGGTGGAAGTGATGAACATGACAATGAAATTAACATCCATGATATTCCTGGTGGACCTGGTGCATTTGAAATCTGTGCGAAGTTCTGTTATGGCATGGCAGTGACGCTCAATGCATATAATGTGGTCGCAGCACGATGTGCTGCTGAGTATCTTGAAATGTATGAAACCATTGAGAAAGGAAATATCATTTACAAGATCGACGTGTTTCTTACTTCTACCATTTTTCGTAGCTGGAAAGACTCGATAATTGTGCTTCAGACGGTGAAATCTTTTCTTCCTTGGTCCGAGGAACTGAAGATCATTAGCCACTGCTTAGATGCAATTGCAATCAAAGCTTCTATCCACCCTTCAAAAGTCGACTGGTCGTACACTTATAACCGTAAAAAGATTTTATCTGAGAATGGAAATGAGACACAGTGGAATGGTGTGAAAAAACAACCAACGGTTCCGAATGATTGGTGGGTAGAAGACCTCTGTGAACTTCAAATCGATTTGTATAAGCGAGTTATAACTACAATAAGAGCAAATGGAAGAATTACTGCAGACATTATTGGAGAATCATTAAAATCATATGCTTTAAGAAGACTTCCAAGTTTTAGCAAAGGCACCGCTCAAGGGGGTGATCTCGAAAAGTACAAATACTTGATTGAAACCATTATATCATTGCTGCCAGCCGAAAAAAGTTGTGTCCCCTGTAGCTTTTTGCTTAAGTTATTGGAAGCATCTATTATTTTGGAATGCGGAGAGATGGTAAGAAGGGAGCTCATGCAAAGAATTGGACAGAAACTCGATGAGGCAACCGTCGGTGATATTCTGTGGCAATCTACAACTGGTGAAACGACTTTGTACAGCATAGATTTAGTACTCGAGATGGTTGAACAGTTTGTGATGCAAGAACATAGTGCGCAGAATCATTCAGCCGAAGATCATGAATTCCGGGTGGTGTGTGTAGGATTTACTTCGGATGCTTCCAAGATTAAGGTGGCCAAGTTGGTTGATGGATACCTGGCTGAAGCGGCTAAAGATCCATCTTTGCCTCTATCCAAATTCGTGGAGCTAGCAGAAATGGTGTCTAGCTTTCCAAGATCATCCCATGAAGGAATATATCGCGCTATTGACATGTACCTCAAGGTTTATTATGTAATCCTTTTTAATCTTTTTTCCTTTTTTCGTCTGATTTGATTATTTGTCCTACTTGATGGCAAATTATAATTCGTCTATCATAGCCGACCGGTTTTCACCAGTCAATGCTAGCTTGGGAGGTTGTTATTTTATCCTTGATCACCGTTTTATCCTCTTCATTACATTCAACCATCTCATAAATTCCTGCTACCAATTTAACTTTGATGTCCAATACTAAATATCATCTCCTTTCACAGGAGCGCTCGGGCTTGACCAAGAGCGAGAAAAAGAGGATTTGCTCCTTAATGGATTGCAGCAAGCTATCAGCCGATGCCTGTGCTCATGCGGTGCAAAACGAAAGGCTACCTTTACGAGTTGTCATGCAGGTACTTTTCTTTGAGCAAGCCAAGGCATCTGGCGCTGGTGGTGGCTCTTCTAGAGCTTTACTCCCTGGTACATCCTATGGCAGCTCGAGTTCCACAACAACCAACACCTCCGACGACTGGGATGGCAACCAGACATCTGAGGAACTGAAGACCTTAAAAGGGGAGCTCGAATCTTTGAGCATAAAAAGCAAGGGAGGTGGTGAAACTGATGCCAAGGCGAACACAGAAAAAGTAGCCGATAAAAAAGCAAAGAAGGTTTTCGCGAGACTCTGGTCGAACAAAGATAGAAAAGGCGAAAACAGCAGCTCGGATACATCTGAGAGCCCCTGTTCTACCAGCATCGAAGAAACAAGATCCACGCCTTCAACAACGAAGATGCAATCCTCTTGAAACGTTTATATTCGTCTTTAGATATTAGAACCAAATCCATTAATTGGAGAATTAGAAGATGAGGATTTAGATGCTCTACTAAAAATTTTGGAGCTTTAGAAGCCGACGGATGTGTCTGTAAGAGGGCATATATGTTTTGGATGTAGTGAAGTTTGATATTCGTCTGCCCCTGAATGGAACCGTAGGCTTCATTGTGTTCAGAGTGATGTTAATTTTCGTTTGTTAGGTCTCTTCTTACGCAGAGAGTCTATTTTCTTCAGCCGTTGTAGCGCAAAATTCTTGGAAGAAATTATTTACTACCATGTGTACAAGGAAACTGTTTTGTGTGTTGCCTTGAGCAGGGAACTGCCTTTAAAGCAGCAGCAAATAGAGAATATTGGCCAACTCATCATATTTTTAATCAACGGAGATATTATTTGAGATGACAATGAGTCGGTCAGATACATAACTGATCCGAAACCATCGTATTTTATTTGGAACGGGTTGGCTAAGTACTTTTTTTTATGTAACTTGAAACATCATCCAAAACTTATTTGCAAGTTAAATATGTTGGAACACGTTTTCGGATCCGTAGATATGATACCCAAGGCAGCGGAAGTTTAAAATTTTTATTTTCTGATCTGAAACGATTCCAGATCGTGGGTATCAAATCCATACGATTAAAACAAATAAGTAAAATAAAATAACAATTAAATTTTACCTCTCAAGTCTCAACTTGAGGTTATGGACTCCAACAGATTACTCTGTTCTTCTTGTATATCCCAGGAACTGATGACTCGATCAACACCTGAATCAGGTCCACGAACAGAAATCTAAACCCTCTGATAGGCTGCACTAAAAAGTCTATCAGAAGTTTTTACGATGAGAATTAACAGATTTGATCTGTTAAACCAGACTGCAATTTCGAAAATTGCAGACTGGAATTTTCGAACACAGAGGAGGAAGGGGGCGGCCGAAAACCCTAGGGAGAGAGCTCTCTAGGTTTCGAAAATTATGAGCTGTTCATCCTAATTTCTATACTGCAATAACTTATTTATTACATTGACTGCTAACAGCTTAGGGCCCATTAATCGTAAGTTCAAGTCTGACAAGCAAAACCCGCATGTTCAGAAATTAATATAAAATTCATCGTGACTTAATTTGACAAACCAATTTTACCAATATGTACAGAAACCTTTTATGTACATTTTAAAGTCAAGATAAATTTTCTGAATCCGAATTCAGTGGTTTCCAAAAATGTCATCCTTATGTCATTTTAGGAAATCTCGCTCCCTCTACTCATTAATAAGAAGTCCTACTTCTCATTCGCTAAATTTAACTCATTAAATTTAATTATCTCAACGGGGATTAGAAATCTATTACTTGTGTAACCCTCAATGGTTCAGGGATACAGCTAGCCGTGGGCCCACAACTCCTTTGTGACTCGTAACAACAATTTCCGACTTGCCCATCGAATCATGGTAAGAGCGCCTAGCAACATCGCCCCAGGATTCCCTAGGTATCACTGATAGTGTCTGCAAGAACCAGTGGGTTTTGTTAGCGTACAGTACGGTCCCTTCATTCATATATCCCGATCGAATCAACAACCATTGGTATATCGAGAGTCGTTCGAGATTCGATAACTATGCAATACTTCTTGAAGATCAAATAGTGACATCGCATGTGCAACTAGGAAACCAAGTAACCTAAAGCACATCATGTACTCTGGCCAGAGATTTGTCACACTAATATCTCCTCAGATCGCATAGGATATCCATACTCGCAAGCGTGTGGTGAATCCTTG
Organism: Henckelia pumila; assembly: GCF_033568475.1. NCBI lineage: Eukaryota > Viridiplantae > Streptophyta > Magnoliopsida > Lamiales > Gesneriaceae > Henckelia > Henckelia pumila. The sequence continues at coordinate 31,828,794 of NC_133123.1, read as the reverse complement.
ACAACAAAGCATTGACTCCTATATGTGTTGTAACTGTACCCAATCTCGACACCTGATGACCCTCATAGAGTCGGTAAACGAGTCAAAGTACATTACTAGCATATAGAGTCTTCATGATGTTTCAAGTAGTAAGGACTAATGATGTACAACCAAAACCACGGACTTTTTTCCACTCAATTAGTGAAAACCACTTGGAAAGTCCGAATAGGATAGTTCGATCATTCATCCAATGAATATCCATTTGCATGCTTCAAACATCTCTATGTTCCATACCAATGAAACGTGGTACTCGGCATCGCAAATGCTAGTCTCAATCTTGAGCGATCCTTATCCTTATTCCGGACGGCTCAATTGACTAGGAACTGGTTTAGAATATACAGTGATTACAAGATGTGTTTCATGATAGTCATCCATATCCACTATCACATCTTGCATGCACTTTAGTATATTCAAGGTCTTTATCTAAACATCGTATAACACGTCACAACAAAATAATATGATAAAAGATAAAGTAAATGCCAATATAAAGTGTAAATTATATTAAACAAATATTGTTTACAAATAGAGTCATAAAGGCCCTTAGTCACAAGTTGGCTAACAGGGCACCCACTCTTTCAATCTCCCACTTGCCCTAAAGCCAACTAGTCATACTACGTAGTCCCATTGCTTCGCGATGTTTGTCAAATAATGGTCCTGGCAAGGGCTTAGTAAGTGGATCAGCGATATTGTCTGCAGAGGCCACTCTCTCGATAGCAATGTCTCCTCTTTCCACGATCTCCCGGATGATGTGGTATTTTCTCAGTATGTGTTTGGATATTTGATGAGACCTTGGTTCCTTTGCCTGAGCAACGGCACCAGTGTTGTCACAGTACATCGGGACTGGACCAACATCTTCAGGAATGACCCCCAACTCTTGGACGAAATTCCTCATCCAAACGGCCTCTTTTGCAGCAGCTGATGCTGCAATGTACTCTGCCTCAGTGGTGGAATCCGCTGTGGTGTCCTGCTTAGAACTCTTCCAAGAGACAGCACCGCCATTGAGCATGAATACAAACCCAGAGGTTGATTTCGAGTCATCCACGTCGCTTTGGAAGCTAGAGTCGGTATACCCTTCCAATTTCAATTCTCTTCCCCAATAAACCAAGAATATATTCTTAGTCCTTCTCAAGTACTTAAGAATATCCTTCACAGCTTTCCAATGCATTTGACCGGAGTTGGCCTGATATCTGCTCGTGACACTCAGAGCAAATGCTACATCCGGTCTGGTAGATATCATCCCATACATGATACTACCTATAGCTGACGCATATGGTTTGTGTGTCATTTTCTCAATCTCTTCGTCAGTCTTGGGAGACATTGACTTGGATAGAGAAACTCCATAACACATAGGTAGATGTCTTCTTTTGGACTCATCCATAGAGAATCTCTTCAATATGATGTCGATGTAGGTCGCTTGAGTGAGTTCTATCATTCTCTTAGACCTATCTCTATAGATCTGTATTCCTTGAATATAGTATGCCTCACCCAAGTCCTTCATAAAAAATCTACCTGATAACTATATCTTTGTTGACTGCAACATCCCTACATCATTCCCAATGAGTAGGATGTCGTCAACATAAAGCACTAAGAATGTCACAGCATCCTTAACTACTTTCTTGTACACGCACGGTTCCTTCGGGTTCTTGATGAAACCAAAGTCTTTTATTGTTTCATCAAATTTCTGGTTCCAACTTCTTGACGCCTGTTTGAGACCATAAATTGATCTCTGAGGCTTGCATACCTTATGCTTGCTTTCCATGGATGTGAATCCCTCGGACTACATCATATAGATCTCTTCCTTAATGTTTCCATTAAGGAACACAGTCTTCACATCCATTTGTCATATCTCATAGTCATACCATGCTGCTATGACAATTAAGATTGTTATGGACTTGAACATTGCGACTGGTGAAAAGGTTTCATCATAGTCAACACCTTGTCTTTGTGTATAACCTTTTGCGACCAATCGTGCCTTGTAGGTCAGCACCTTACCATCAGGCCCAAGTTTTCTCTTGTAGATCCATTTATACCCTATAGGAACAATTTCATCGGGAGGATCTACTAAAGACCAAACTTGGTTTGCATGCATGGAGTCTATTTCAGACTGCATGGATTCAAGCCATAAATTCGAATCGGCATCCGAAATTTCTTCCTTGAAGTTTCTTGGATCACATCCAATGATGGGTTCACTTTGATCCCCTTCAAGTAGGAGATTAAGTCGAACATGAGGTCTAGAAGCCCATTAGGATTTCCTAAGAAGTGGCGTGTTATTTATTGGTTCCTGAGATTTGGGATCGTTATTTTGTATCTCGGGTTCTTTTCGGACTTCTTCGAGTTCCATCATATTGCCTTTTCTTTCAAGTAAAAACTCCTTCTCAGGAAGGTGGCATTCCTAGAAACAAATACTTTTGTTTCAGTAGGATGATAGAAGTAATATCCGATCGAATTCTTCGGATACCCTACAAAATAACACAAGGTGGATCGACTATCCAACTTATCTCCCACTGTTTGCTTTATGTAAGCATGACATCCCCAAATCCCTAAGTACGAATACTTAGGAGTTTTGCCAGTCCATAATTCTTATGGAGTTTTATTCACTGCTTTAGTGTGGACATTGTTCAACAACAATACCGCCGTTTCAAGTGCATAGCCCCACAACGAAGGTAGGAGCTCAGTAAAGCTCATCATAGATCGAACCATGTCCAACAGAGTTCGATTACGACGCTCTGCTACACCATTAAGCTGAGGTGTAGCAGGAGAAGTCCACTTAGAAAGAATTCCATTTTCTTTCAGATAGTCTAAAAATTCGGTGCTCAAGTATTCACCGCCTCGATCAGATCGAAGTGCTTTAATACTTTTACCTAGCTAGTTTTCTACTTCAGTCTTGAATTCTTTGAACTTTTCAAATGATTCAGACTTATATTTCATTAAATATAAATACTCATACCTTGAATAATCATCAGTAAAGGTAATAAAGTAGGTGTGGCCATATTTAGTACCAATACTAAATGGTCCACAAACATCTGTATGGATCAAATCCAATAGATTTTGACTACGCTCAGGCTTTCCCTTAAAAGGTGTTTTAGTTATTTTTCCTTTCAGGCAAGACTCACAAGTAGGTAGAGAGTTAATATCTGACATATCAAACATGCCCTCTCCCACTAGCTTGTTCATCCTCCGTGAGAAAATATGGCCTAGCCTAGCATGCCAAAGGTTTTCCGGGTTTTGACTATCGTTTTTTCTTTTTATTGTTGTTACCGGTTTAGCAACATAATTAACTGGAGCGTCTTTTAATTTCAAGTTATATAGATCGTTTTCAAGTTGTTCATATCCAATCAAACATTCATTCTTGTAAATATTGCAAATCTCATTCACAAAATTGCAAGAAAAACCATCTCTATCAAGCATAGAAACAGAAATAATGTTTTTTTTACCAAATTTGGCACAAATAAAACATCTCTCAGAAATAACTTAAAATTGTTCTGCAAAATTAAATAAACATCTCCCACAGCTTTGTCCTCAACTCTGGAACCATTTTCGAGCCTCAACTGGGTCTCACCCATCCTCAGCCTACGACTTCTTGACATCACCTGCAAATCATTGCAAATGTGAGATCCACATCCGGTATCCAATACCCAAGAAGTAGTATTAAGTGAAACATTTATTTCAATATAAAACATACCCTTTGCAGTTCGCAACTGCTCGAGATATTCTTTGCAGTTACGCTTCCAGTGACCGGGTTTCTTGCAGTGATGGAAAACATCTTCAGACTTGTCCATGTTAGAAGCTTTGGTCTTGTGCTTCTTCTTGGGCCCAGTTTTCTTAGGTGGAGCAGAATATTTCTTACCCTTTGCACTTGGCCCCTTCTTCGTAGAAGAAGAGGAGCCCACCAAGAGAACCGGTTTATCCTTCTTGAATGTAGCCTCATAAGTGACAAGCATATTGACCATCTCTTCAAGGGTGACCTCTATCTTGTTCATATTAAAGTTCACCACAAAACCGTCAAACGATGAAGGAAGAGAAAGAAGCAGTAAGTCCGCACACAGTTCGTGCTCCAATGTCAACTCTAGGGTCACCAATTTTTCAATGAGCCAAATCATGTGTACCCCATGCTCACGGACCGAATTCCCATCTTGCATGCGGCATGACATTAGCTCTTTGACAGTGGCGTACCGCTCAGATCTCGACTAAGCTCCAAAAAGTTCCTTGAGGGTCTTGTGAATGTCAGCAACATTCACTGCATCCTCTATTCGCCTCTGAAGTTTATCAGACATCGAAGTCTGCATGTAGCATTTGTCCTTGATATCATGGTCCCACCATTTATCAAGTTTGGCCAATTCTTCCGAACTCACATCAGCTGGGGCTTTCTTTGGAGGAGACTTTTCTAACACGTAGAAAATCTTTTTCGAGCATAGGACAATCTTCAACTTGCGGAACCATTCCGTATAGTTTGCGCCAGTCAGTTTGTGTTGTTCGAGAATAGAAAACAGTGGATTATGCAAATTCATTATAACGATATACTGAAAAGAAACAGACAATAATCAGTGATTGTCTAATTAATTTACTAAGACATAAAATAAGGCGAGTATAATTTTATGAATTACTCTCCCACTATTTTTACGATTTCACCACCCTCTAGTAAAAAAGAGAAAACCATTTTCTTTAGTAGGAACATGGAGCCCAATTTACAAATTATAGTTCCGAATAAAATCAGCCAATTATAATTTTAAAAAGGTAGAGTTCAATTGCTGCTAAAGCAACCTCCATGTTTTTACCTCATATCCAATAAAAGGCCCAATAATATGACGCCGTTTAAAGTGATATGTCAAGTTGACCCATCAATATTAAGTTGTGATGGACGGTCGCCATGTGAACCCCAATAATATGAGGTGATTCCATGAGAATTCCACCCAACTTACAACAATTGTCTACTCAATGCACAGTTTTCCGGTAAACGGGCCTTCCCAATAATATGAGATGGACCACGTTCGCGGGTAGCATCTATCATGCATTGATAGTTGATGGAAGGTAGGAAAATAAATATAAACTATATTTAATTTCCCTTTTATTAAACTTGATATTAATTTTAAATCATATTTAAAATGAGGGATTTTAATTTTAAAATTTGTCTCATCATTAAAAAAATTTGTATGCTTGCAGGATTCATGCAATTTAGTCTAAACATGCATACAATAATAATATCAAATATTAAATAAAGGAGGATCGATGCCTAGATCTAATCGACCCATGGTTGCCAATCACGAGTCTAAGTCCAATCCTAGGTGATATGCAAGTATGCAATGCAATCCTATTATATTGAGCTTTCAATTTATATTTCTTCGGTCTTTATGTCTGCTGGGCCCATCATTGTCTTCAAATATTTATCTCCCATTAAGTCTAATAAATTTCAATGACAAGTAGGGGATACATATTTAAGGGTGGGAACGGGCCATAAATCAGGCTCACTTTTATTACAAATGACAAATCAAATTGGGTCATAATACAAGCCCATTAATAAAACTCAACAACAATAATAAAAACCAAATGTAAACTAACTAGCATACACCTAAAAAAATTGGTAATGCAATCGATCATCCTTTTATCCAATTATTTAATTCAATTAAATGATTGGATAACATGCAATTCAAAATGACAATAAATATAAATAGATAAAATCATATTTTATACATAAAATCCCATTATATATATAAAATCATATTTTATCTAGTATATCCATAAAATCATATTTTATACATAAAATCTAATTTTATATATAAAATCATATTTTATAATCAATTGTACCAAAATTATTAATTTTAATAAAATTTAATTTATTGGATTAAATTTATAAATTTCCAAAAATTCAAAATTTATCCAACAATTAATTTTCTTAAAATTTTGGGTTCAAACAATTTTGACTCATTGCCTCGTGGACTAATCGAAACAATTTTCGATCGGGCCAAAAACTGGGCCCAACAACTATTAGCGGGCCGAAATTCAAAATTTCAAAAAAAATAAAATTTTAATTTTTCTGGGCTGCCCGGGACGATGCTGGGCAGCCCCCGACTATCGGGGGCCCAGCCTCGGCGGCCCAGCAGCGCGCTGGGCTGCTGGGCCGCTGCTCGCGACCCAGCTGCGCGCAAGGCAGTGGGTAGCACCAAAAAAAAAAAAAAAATTTCTTCATTTTGTTTTTTGAAAAATCGAGGATTTGTACAATCGATAAATTTTAATCGTTAGATCCGAGAGCAACCTGGCTCTGATACCACTGTTGGAACACGTTCTCAGATCCGTAGATATGATACCCAAGGCAGCGAAAGTTTAAAATTTTTATTTTCTGATCTGGAACGATTTCAGATCGTGGGTATCAAATCCTTAAAATTAAAAAAAATAAGTAAAATAAAATAACAATTAAATTTTACCTCTCAAGTCTCAACTTGAGGTTATGGACTCCAACAGATTACTCTGCTCTTCTTGTATATCCCAGGAATCAGATTTGATCTGTTAAACCAGACTGCAATTTGGAAAATTGCAGACTGGAATTTTCGAACACAGAGGAGGAAGGGGGCGACCGATAACCCTAGGGAGAGAGCTCTCTAGGTTTCGAAAGTTATGAGCTGTTCATCCTAATTTCTGTACTGCAATAACTTATTTATAACATGGGCTGCTAACAGCTTAGGGCCCATTAGTCATAAGTTCAAGCCTGACAAGCAAAGCCCGCATGTTCAGAAATTAATATAAAATTCATCGTGACTTAATTTGACAAACCAATTTTACCAATATGTACAGAAACCTTTTCTGTACATTTTAAAATCAAGATAAATTTTCTGAATCCGAATTCAGTGGTTTCCAAAAATATCATTCCTATGTCATTTTAGGAAATTTCACTCCCTCTACTCATTAATAAGAAGTCCTACTTCTCATTCGCTAAATTTAACTCATTAAATTTAATTATCTCAATGGGGATTAGAAATCTATTACTTGTGTAACCCTCAATGGTTCAGGGATACAGCTAGCCGTGGGCCCACAACTCCTTTGTGACTCGGAACAACAATTTCCAACTTGCCCATCGAATCATGGTAAGAGCGCCTAGCAACATCGCCCCATGATTTCCTAGGTATCACTGATATTGCCTGCAAGAACCAGTGGGTTTTGGTTAGCGTACAGTATGGTCCTTTCATCCATATATCCCAATCGAATCAACAACCATTGGTATATCGAGAGTCGTTCGAGATTCGATAACTATGCAATACTTCTTGAAGATCAAATAGTGATATCGCATGTGCAACTAGGAAAGCAAGTAACCTAAAGCACATCATGTACTCTGGCCAGAGATTTGTCACACTAATATCTCCTTAGATCGCATAGGATATCCACATTCGCAAGCGTGTGGTGAATCCTTGACAACAAAGAATTGACTCCTATATGTGTTGTAACTGTACCCAATCTCGACACCTGATGATCCTCATAGAGTCGGTAAACGAGTCAAAGTACATTACTAGCATATAGAGTCTCCATGATGTTTCAAGTAGTAAGGACTAATGATGTACAACCAAAACCACGTACTTTTTCACTCAATTAGTGAAAACCACTTGGAAAGTCCGAATAGGGTAGTTCAGTCATTCATCCAATGAATATCCATTTGCATGCTTCAAACATCTCTATGTTCCATACCAATGAAACGTGGTACTCTACATCACAAATGTTTGTCTCAATCTTGAGCGATCCTTATCCTTATTGCGGACGGCTCAATTGACTAGTAACTGGTTTAGAATATACAGTGATTACAAGATGTGTTTCATGATAGTCATCCATATCCACTATCACATCTTGCATGCACTTTAGTATATTCAAGGTCTTTATCTAAACATCGTATAACATGTCACAACATAACAATATGATAAAAGATAAAGTAAATGCCAATATAAAGTGTAAATTATATTAAACAAAGATTGTTTACAAATAGAGTCATAAAGGCCCTTAGCCACAAGTTGGCTAACAGGGCACCCACTCTTTCAATCTCCCACTTGCCCTAAAGCCAACTAGTCATACTACGTAGTCTCATTGCTTCGCGATGTTTGTCAAATAATGGTCATATCAAGGGCTTAGTAAGTGGATCAGCGATATTGTCTGCAGAGGCACTCTCTCGACAGCAATGTCTCCTCTTTTCACGATCTCCCGGATGATGTTGTATTTTCTCAGTATGTGTTTGGATCTTTGATGAGACCTTGGTTCCTTTGCCTGAGCAACGGCACCAGTGTTGTCACAGTACACCGGGACTGGACCAACAGCTTCAGGAATGACCCCCAACTCTTGGACGAAATTTATCATTCAAACGGCCTCTTTAGCAGCAGCTGATGCTGCAATGTACTCTGCCTCAGTGGTGGAATCCGCTGTGGTGTCCTACTTAGAACTCTTCCAAGAGACAGCACCGCCATTGAGCATGAATACAAATCCAGAGGTTGATTTCGAGTCATCCACATCGCTTTGGAAGCTAGAGTCGGTATAACCTTCCAATTTCAATTCTCTTCCCCCATAAACCATGAATATATTCTTAGTCCTTCTCAAGTACTTAAGAATATCCTTCACAGCTTTTCAAAGCATTTGACCGGGGTTGGCCTGATATCTGCTCGTGACACTCAGAGCAAATGATACATCCGGTCTGGTAGATATCATCTCATACATGATACTACCTATAGCTGACGCATATGGTATGCGTGTCATTTTCTCTATCTCTTCGTCAGTCTTGGGAGACATTGACTTGGATAGAGAAACTTCATGACACATAGGTAGATGTCCTCTCTTGGACTCATCCATAGAGAATCTCTTCAATATGGTGTCGATGTAGATCGTTTGAGTGAGTTCTATCATTCTCTTAGACCTATCTCTATAGATCTGTATTCCTAGAATATAGGATGCCTCACCCAAGTCCTTCATCAAAAATCTACCTGATAACCATATCTTTGTTGACTGCAACATCCCTACATCATTCCCAATGAGTAGGATGTCGTCAACATAAAGCACTAAGAATGTCACAACATCCTTAACTACTTTCTTGTACACGCACGGTTCCTTCGGGTTCTTGATGAAACCAAAGTCTTTTATTGTTTTATCAAATTTTTGGTTCCAACTTCTTGACGTCTGTTTGAGACCATAAATTGATCTCTGAAGCTTGCATATCATATGCTCGCTTCCCATGGATGTGAATCCCTCGGACTGCATCATATAGATCTCTTCCTTAATGTTTCCATTAAGGAACGCAGTCTTCACATCCATTTGCCATATCTCATAGTCATACCATGCTGCTATGACAATTAAGATTCTTATGGACTTGAACATTGCGACTGGTGAAAAGGTTTCATCATAGTCAACACCTTGTCTTTGTGTATAACCTTTTGCGACCAATCGTGCCTTGTAGGTCAGCACCTTACCATCAGGCCCAAGTTTTCTCTTGTAGATCCATTTATACCCTATAGGAACAATTCCATCGGGAGGATCTACTAAAGACCAAACTTGGTTTGCATGCATGGAGTCTATTTCAGACTGCATGGATTCAAGCCATAAATTCGAATCGGCATCAGAAATTTCTTCCTTGAAGTTTCTTGGATCACATCCAATGATGGGTTCACTTTGATCCCCTTCAAGTAGGAGATTAAGTCGAACAGGAGGTCTAGAAGCCCATTAGGATTTCCTAAGAAGTGGCGTGTTATTTATTGGTTCCTGAGATGTGGGATCGTTATTTTGTATCTCGGGTTCTTTTCGGACTTCTTCGAGTTCCATCATCTTGCCTTTTCTTTCAAGTAAAAACTCCTTCTCCAGGAAGGTGGCATTCCTAGAAACAAATACTTTTGTTTCAGTAGGATGATAGAAGTAATATCCGATCGAATTCTTCGGATACCCTACAAAATAACACAAGGTGGATCGACTATCCAACTTATCTCCCACTGTTTGCTTTATGTAAGCATGACATCCCCAAATCCCTAAGTACGAATACTTAGGAGTTTGCCAGTCCATAATTCTTATGGAGTTTTATTCACTGCTTTAGTGTGGACATTGTTCAACAACAATACCGCCGTTTCAAGTGCATAGCCCCACAACGAAGGTGGGAGCTCAGTGAAGCTCATCATAGATCGAACCATGTCCAACAGAGTTCGATTACGACGCTCTGCTACACCATTAAGCTGAGGTGTAGCAGGAGAAGTCCACTTAGAAAGAATTCCATTTTCTTTCAGATATTCTAAAAATTCGGTGCTCAAGTATTTACCGCCTTGATCAGATCGAAGTGCTTTAATACTTTTACCTAGCTGGTTTTCTACTTCAGTCTTGAATTCTTTGAACCTTTCAAATGATTCAGACTTATATTTCATTAAATATAATACCCATACCTTGAATAATCATCAGTAAAGGTAATAAAGTAGGTGGTACCAATACTAAATGGTCCACAAACATCTGTATGGATCAAATCCAATAGATTTTGACTACGCTCAGGCTTTCCCTTAAAATGTGTTTTAGTCATTTTTTCTTTCAGGCAAGACTCACAAGTAGGTAGAGAGTTAATATCTGACATATCAAACATGCCCTCTCCCACTAGCTTGTTCATCCTCCGTGAGGAAATATGACCTAGCCTAGCATGCCAAAGGTTTGCCGGGTTTTGACTATCGTTTTTTCTTTTTATTGTTGTTATCGGTTTATCAACATAATTAACTGGAGCGTCTTTTAATTTCAAGTTATATAGATCATTTTCAAGTTGTCCATATCCAATCAAACATTCATTCTTGTAAATATTGCAAATCTCATTCACAAAATTGCAAGAAAAACCATCTCTATCAAGCATAGAAACAGAAATAATGTTTTTTACCAAATCTGGCACAAATAAAACATCTCTCAGAAATAACTTAAAATTGTTCTGCAAAATTATAAACATCTCCCACAGCTTTGGCCTCAACTCTGGAACCATTTCCGAGCCTCAACTGGGCCTCACCCATCCTCAGCCTACGACTTCTTGACATCACCTGCAAATCATTGCAAATGTGAGATCCACATCCGGTATCTGTTAGAACCTAATTGGGGGGGGGGGGGATTTAGGTTCTATTGGCAACTTTAGCAATTTAAAGCGATTATGCAAATACGCAAGCGGAAGACTTAAAGCAATTAATAATAAGTGCAGTAAATAAATGCGTAATGTAAATAAAGCAGTAAAAGGGATAAGAGAAGTTTATGGAAGTTCGACGATAAATCGTCTACGTCTCCCCTTCTTGGTTAAGATCGATTAACCAAGGATCCACTAGCACTTCGAACGATTTGGCTTTGATGGCTCCAATGATAGCCTTACAACTTGACACGATCACCGCGCTGATACAACTCAACAATTGGCCTTAAGGGCTCCAAGGATAGCCACAACACTCGTAAATACACTTGGCTTCACACACAAGTGTTTACAATAACCGAGCAACCAACTCACGAATGAACGTATACAAACAACCCTCGATTTTGAATATATATCTCACAAATATTTCTTTTAACTCTTGTAGGAGATGAACTTGCTTGCAAAGAGAATTGAGAGTGAATTGGTGAGTTGAGAAGGCTTCAAATGGCATATATTTATAGGTGCCAATCCGAACGGGTTCGGGTCGTCCGAACGGGCCTTCGGGTCGTCCGAACCCTGTCTGATTGAAATTCAAATTCTTACGGCTGGTGAACTGTTCGGGTGGTCCGAAGTCATCTTTTGGTCGTTCGAACGGCGGCATTAAATTCATTATGGCAAATTTTCTTCCGACAAAATCTTCATGGCCGTAAAGGAGTTCGGGTCGTCCGAACCTGTCTTCGGGTCGTCCGAAGTAGTCGTTTCGTGGCCTCCGAGAGTGCCTCCGATCTTTATTTAATTTTTGGAAAATCTTCGGGTCGTCCGAACTCACTTCGGATCGTCCGAAGTAGTCTTTTCGTGTCCTCCGAGAGTGCCTCCGATCTTTATTTAATTTCTGGAAAATCTTCGGGTCGTCCGAACTCACTTCGGATCATCCGAAGTAGTCTTCGAAGTCTTCGAACTTGTCCTCCAATCTTTATTAAATTCTAAAATACTTCGGAGCATCCGAAGTTGTCTTCGGGTCGTCCGAACCTGGACAGATTTGAACTTTTGAATTTTTATTCCCAATTTTTTTGTTATCGGTTCTTGCTTCCAATATTGTCTATACTCAAAAATATTATTACCTGCAAATTTCTCACTTTAAACTGTTAGTAACAATTAACCAAGTTTTGTAATCATCAAAACAATTTAATTATGAGAATTGTTAATGCATTAAAAACATTAATCTCATTACACGAGATTTGTATGCATTTAAGGCGTAACAGTATCCAATACCCAAGAAGTAGTATTAAGTGAAACATTTATTTCAATATAAAACATACCCTTTGCAGTTCGCAACTGCTCGAGATATTCTTTGCAGTTACGCTTTCAGTGACCGGGTTTCTTGCAGTGATGGCAAACATCTTCAGACTTGTCCATGTTAGAAGCTTTGGTCTTGTGCTTCTTCTTGGGCCCAGTTTTCTTGGGTGGAGCAGAACGTTTCTTATCTTTTGCACTTGGCCCCTTCTTCGTAGAAGAAGAGGAGCCCACCAAGAAAAACGGTTAATCCTTCTTGAATGTGGCCTCATAAGTGACAAGCATATTGACCATCTCTTCAAAGGTGGCCTCTATCTTGTTCATATTAAAGTTCATCACAAAATCGTCAAACGATGAAGGAAGAGAAAGAAGCAGTAAGTCCGCACACAGTTTGAAACAACTAGGACTCTTTAAACTTAAATGCGGAATTTTTTTTTTTTAAATAATAAAAATACATATACGCCTATACATATATGTAATTCAAAATAAAAGATAAATAATATCAGCATGAAATAAAAATAAGTTTTGCATGCTCCAAAAACACCAAGTGCGGAAATACTAAAGTAAAAGTATAATTTGCTTAAAAAAATCAATAACATAATAAAAATGTATATGAAATAATCCTAAATCATCCAACGGTCACGGGGCCACTGTTCCGTGAGTTCATACGTCCACACCACCGGTAGGAGCTACAAAAAAGTCATCTGTCTCACCTGCACCATATAAGCGTAGTGAGCCTAGGGGATCAACATGTCTAAACTTGGATAACAAGGTTTAAAATAATGATCACATAATCATACTAATACATATACATGATACATGAGCATGCATGGAAATATTTTTCATAACATAAATACTGAAACATAAATTTTAATCATAAAAATCATCTTTCTTCATCATACATAACATAATTGAGCATGGTATTTTTGAAACAGTCTATGGTCATATCCGTAAGTGTGACGCTTATCTGTGCCGACTGATCAGTCTCATAAACCAACGTACGTGGCGGTGATAAATCACCTCCTATGGTAGTAAACTACCGCATAAATCATATATCATATGGTGAATAACCACCCTTATGTCACACTACTTCAATTTCCATCAAAAAAATATTTTATTACTCAACTCATACATAATCATAATCATATCATATAAATTTCATGAATGCATGCACTGAAAATTTGTCCGTGATATATATTTAATTGATTTTTCATAATAAATATACTTATACTTAAAATATAAACTTCATGCATAAAATAATTAAATATATATTTTGGAATTAATTATTTTTCATGGTTTCGGTCCAGACTGATGGTCTCCCTACTAAGCCCCTTAACTGACTTAAAGGCCATTAAATAACTTAAAGCCCATAACTAAATAACTAATTTTAAAAATTACAATTTTTACTAAAATAAAATATTTAATTATTATTGGGCTTAAATAAAAATATTTAGGCCCATTAACTAATTAATTCCTAAAAATTCATTAGGCTGACCCATAAAATCACAGACTGACCCAAAAATTTCTATGAGCCCACGAGCCCATAAAATCATTGGGTTAACTTAAAAATAATTTTGAAAGCCTAAATAATTTTATTTCTAATTAATTGGCCCAAAAACCAATTAAAACATAATATATTTAAAAATTAAAATACTCGAGCCCGGCCCACTTAACCTGGACCCGGACCGACCCTAGACCCTAAAAACCCGACCCAGGCCCCTGACCCAACCCGGATCCACCCTAGAACCCATAACCCGAACCCCCCCTTTTCTGCTCCTCTCTGCGGCGGGCAGCAGCCATCCGCCCTGCTCCGGCCGCCCCTGGCCGGAGCACCACCGCCCAGACGTAGTGAAACGCCTACTACTAATAAAATGCGGAAAAACTTTTTTTTTTAAATAATACTATAAATATACGCCCATAGATATATGTATATAAAAATAACATATATTTCTTAAATAACCTGAAAAATATTAAATAAATAAATAAATCCTTAAAAATGTTTCATGCATCAATTTAAAATGATAAACAATGCTGCTGAAAAATCTCATATGTGGAATAATAATAAAATAAAACATGTTTCAAAATTCCATCATAATAGACTAAATAACTGCGACGGTCACGGGATCCACTGCTCCGTGAGCTCATACGTCCTCACCACCGGTAGGAGCTACATAAATGTCATCATGCTCACCTGCACCATATAAGCGTAGTGAGCCTAGGGGCTCAACATGTCTAATCCTTTATAACAAGGTTAAAAATAATGCATCACGTAGATACTAATACATATACATGTACATGAGCATGCATGGAAACATTTTTCATAACATAAATGCTGAATCATAAATCATAAACATAACATAACTTTCTTCATCATACATAACATAATTGAGCATGTCATAAACATAAAAACTGAGTATGGTCATATCCATGAATGTGACTAATAACTGTGCCGACTGATAAGTCTAAAGAACCATCGTACGTGGCGGTGGATAAATCTACCTCTATGCTGGTAGTAAACTACCTCTGTGCCAGTGGTAAAACCACTTCTATGCCGGTAGTAGAACTACCTCTGTGTCAGTGGTAAAACCACTTCTATGTTGTCACATCACTTCAATTTCCATAAAAATATTTTTCATGCTCAATTCTTAATCATAAACACATCATAAAATATTTCATATATGCATGCACTTAAAATATGTCCGTAATATATATTTAATTAATTTTAATAATAAATATACTTTTACTTAAAATAGACTTCATGCATAAAAATAATTAAATATATATTCCGGACTTAGCTTATTTTCATGGGTTGGTCCAGACTGCTGATCACTCACTCTAAGCCCATTAAACTTAAATAAAATCCAATAATCATATTTTAGCCCAAATAACTTAATTAAACTTAACTTGACCTAAAATAAAATATTTAAGCCCAATTACTTAACTTAAGCCCAATAAAACTCTAGACTGGCCCAAAATCCACTGACTGGCCCAAAAATTCTCATGGACTCCCAAGCCCATAAAAATCATTGTGCTAACTTAAATAAATTATTTAAGGCCCAAATAAAATTATTTGGAGGTTCAAATAATTTTATTTCTAATTAATTTGCCCAAAAACCAATTAAAACATTAAACATTTAAAAATTTAAAATACTCAAGCCCGGCCCACCTAACCCGGACCCGGACCGACTTAACCCGACCCATGACTACCTGACCCGACCCAGCACTCAACCCTGACCCATAACCCGACCCAGCAACCCCCCAAACCCGATCACCCCTCTCCTTATCTTCTCGGCTGGGCGAGCAGCAGCCATTCCATGGCTGCTGCCGCCCTGCTCCGGCCGCCCCTGGCCAGAGCACCACCTCCCATGGATAGCCCACATCCAGGGGGTTCTAACACAATAAGAATCAGACCAAACCATGGCCCGAGGAGTGAGAACGAAGCTCTGCACCAGACGCCTTCCTCCTCCTCGCGCGCAGACTGAGCAGTCGCCAAACTTTCGTTCGTGCGGCTTCCTCCAACAACCAAAGACCGTGAAACCACTTCTCAATTTTAGCCAACATCTAAATCTTTTAAACCCAACAAACCACGCACAAATCCATGGCCTGAGTAAGGAGAACGACCCCTCTCTTCCCAAAGCCCTAACCTGCGCGTCTGTGTGTATCAGAAGTGAATAGCTTCGTTTCCAGCCTATGACACCCTAAAACTCTGAACAAACTCGACCCTAAGCACCCTGGGACCCCTCTGACTCGAGCCCTCAACCCTGGACCATACCATGCTGAAGAAAAACGTGAGCCATGCCAAGTAGACACTCAAACATGCATCAAACATCCATGAAATTGCATAATTTGAAAATATCTGATAAAAATCTGAATAAAACCCAAACTGAATGGTTAATAGCTTATATGGTGTTCAAACGAAATAATAAACATGCCTTAAACGAAGATAGATTGAGAAACGAGACAATAATCGCGTGTACGGCGCTCCGGGACGACGAACGAACCAAAGACTCCAAGAATCTATGAAGGATCGGCTATGGAGATTGCTTTCTGCTGAACGTGAGAATGGGGGTGGGAGGAGATGGGAGTTGTCGGCTGAGTGGGGTTAGGGTAGGGTAGGTTTTTGTTTTAAATTTTTGTAACTAGGAATAATTTGGGATAATAACTAGTATAAAATAATTAGGTAGATAATATAACATAAATATAAGATTTTAAACTCTTAAAAATACCTACTAATCTGATAACTAATCAAAAATCCCGAAATACTAATTTATAGTATTTTTAAAAATTAATAAAAGTCATTAAAATGACTTAGTTTGGCTAAAAATCAACTCTTAAATAAATATATAATTAAATACTAAAATTTTCTTGACAAAATACCTTAAAATAAGATTTTAAGGCTCATAAACTCATAAAATATTTTTGGCTAAGAATTTTTGGTATCTCGTCCGTCCACGATCCCGTCTACGCGATCAAAATAATAAATATTCTCAAAAATCCAAAAATACCATAACTGCGGGTTAAATTATAAAATAAATTTAAATCATGCATATAATTCACATAATAACACAAATATGTCATTTAACCCAAATATAAATTTATAAATAATTATTTTCCCTAATTATGCATGCGAATTTACGTATTAAAATTTTCGGGTGTTACACGTAGCCCACGTCTGGACGATCCTAACCCACTATGGCTCAGCCTGAGCCATGGTCAAAAACCAAGAAGCCGAAGGCCTCTTCCACCAAACCCTAACCTGCCGCTAGCCTTGACCAAAACAAGCCCCAGCTCGCACCCAGCCCAAACCGGCCTGAACCACCTGCTCCTGCTTGACCCTAAGGCACCCTAGGACACCCCCTGACCGAGCCATCAGCCTTGGACCGAACCATGCAAGGGGAAAACGTGAGTCATGGCAAGAAACACAAACACATGCATCAACATATTATAAAATGCATAAATTCGAACCATAGCAAATAAATTCTGAAATAAAACATAATGCATGCATAATATCTTATATGGTGGCCAAACGAAAGATTTAGACATGCCTTTTAATTATTGGATGAAGATTGATGCATTTTCGGGGCTCCGGAACGACGAACGGCCAAAATCTTCCAAGAGAAGTGATGGATCGGCTATGGAGGATAAGAAATCTGGAAAGTGGCGTGAGAAAGGTTAAAGAAGATGATAGGAGGTGGCTGATAGGTTTTTGATCGGCTAAAAGAATTAATTTTAGGTTTAAATTTGAGTAGATAATGGGTTAATAATAGATATTACTTAATATAAAGATATTATACCTTAAACATAATATTTTAAACTCTCAAATAATAATAACAATCTGATAAAATATCTCAAATCTCGAAATATTAATATAGGCTAATTTTAAAATTTAATAAAAGTCAATAAAGGGACTAATTTTGACTAAAAATCAACCCTTAAATAAATATATAATTAAATACTAAATTTTTCATGACAAAATACCTTAAAATATTATTTTAAGGCTCATAAAACTCATAAAATATTTTTGGCTAAGAATTTTGGTATCTCGTCCGTCCACGGTCCCGTCAACGTGATCAACTCTATAAAATTCTCAAAAATCTAAAAATCCTAATATTGCGGGTTAAATGCTTAAATAAATTAAATCATGCATATAAATCACATAATAACACATAAATGTCATTTAAACCAAATATAAACTTTAAATAATTATTTTCCTTAATTATGCATGCGAATTTACGTATTAAAATTTTTCGGGTGTTACAATTCTCCCCCCCTTAAATTGAATTTCGTCCTCGAAATTAAAGTACTTACTCGAATAACTCCGGGTAGCGAGTCCTCATGTCTGTCTCGGTCTCCCAAGTGGCTTCCTCCTCTGAATGATTCTGCCACTGGACTTTGACCATCGGTATGACCCGCGTCCTCAATCTCCGCTCCTCTCTGGCTAAGATCCGAACAGGCCTCTCCTCAAATACTAGATCCGGTGCTAACCACAAAGGCTCGTAATCCAGTACATGCGCCGGATTCGAGACGTATCTCCATAGCATGGATACATGGAAAACGTTGTGCACTGCCGCAAGCCCTGGTGGCAAAGCCAAACGGTAGGCCAACGTGCCAACTCTCGTCGTCGAGTATCAGCATAACTCTTCTGACGACTCTGAGCAGTCCTCATACGATCCCGAATCTGAATCACAATGTCTGCAGTCTGCTGTACAATCTCGGGACCAAGTAGAATCCTCTCACCGACCTCATCCCAATGCACGGGAGATCTGCATCTCCTCCCGTAGAGAGCTGCATAAGGAGCCATACCTATTGACGTCTGGAAACTATTATTATAAGTAAACTCCACCAACGGCTATCTAGTCTCCCAAGAGCCCTAAAAGTCGATGACACAAGCTCTTAGTAGATCCTCGAGAACCTGGATCATTCTCTCAAATTGACCATCTGTCTGGGGATGGAACGCTGTACTGAACAATAGTCTACTCCCCAATGCTGTATGCAAACTCTTCCAAAAAGCAGATGTAAACCTCGAATCCCGGTCTGATACTATAGACACTGGTATGCCATGCAGTCTAACAATCTCCTTGATGTAAACCTCTGCATACTGTGTCAAGGAGTAAGTAGTCCTCACCGGCAAGAAATGAGCTGACTTGGTGAGTCTATCCACGATCACCCATATAGCTGTACATCTTCTAGTACTCCTCGGAAGGCCAACTACAAAGTCCATCGTGATGTTCTCCCACTTCCATACTGAAATGGGTAGAGGATTAAGCAACCCTGCTGGACGTTGATGCTCTGCCTTGACCTGCTGACAAGTCAAGCACTCAGATACGAATCTTGCGATATCACTCTTCATGTCGGGCCACCAATGCAACGTCTGCAAATCTTTATAAATCTTCGTACTTTCTGGATGAATGGAGTACGGAGATGTGTGAGCCTCTGTCAGGATCTTAGTCCTCAGCTGATCAATATTCGGTACGCACATACGACCACGATACTGAACAATACAATCACTGACAAAAAAAATAAGATTGCCCTTGGCCTCATCCTTCTGCCTCAATCGCTGCAACTCCTCATCGACAGACTGTCCATCCCTGATACGATCTCGAAGATTCGGCTGTACTACTAACACTGCCAAACTCGGTGCGTGACCGCTCGAATAGTACTCCAAACCGAATCTCTGAATCTCCTCCTGAAGTGGCAACTGTACTGTCAAACAGGATACCACTGAAGTCTTCCGACTCAACGCATCAGCCACCACATTAGCCTTACCCGGGTGGTAGCTAATGTCACAGTCGTAGTCCTTCACTAATTCCAACCATCGGCGCTGTCTCATGTTCAACTCCTTCTGAGTGAAGAAGTACTTGAGACTGTTGTGGTCTGTGAAAATCTTGCACTTTTCACCGTACAAATAATGCCTCCAGATCTTCAAAGCAAAAACCACTGCTGCTAGCTCCAAGTCATGCGTCGGATAGTTCTACTCATGAATCTTCAACTGTCTCGACACATAAGCAATGACTATGTCCCTCTGCATAAGCACGACGCCTAAGCCCAGTTTAGACGCATCCGTGAACACCACTAATTCCTCATGGGGTACTGGCATCGCCAACACTGGAGCAGAAGTGAGTGCTTCCTTAAGCTGATCGAAGCTCCTCTGGCAGTCTGAACTCCATATAAACTTCACATTTTTCTTGGTCAAGGAAGTCAAGGAAACTGAAATAGAATAAAAACCCTTGATGAACTTCCGGTAGTAGCCTGCTAAACCCAAGAAACTGCGAATCTCTGAAGCATTCTTCGGAATTCCCCAATCCTGCACCATATAAGCGTAGTGAGCCTAGGGGCTCAACATGTCTAAACTTGGATAACAAGGTTTAAAATAATGATCACATAATCATACTAATACATATACATGATACATGAGCATGCATGGAAATATTTTTCATAACATAAATACTGAAACATAAATCTTAATCATAAACATCATCTTTCTTCATCATACATAACATAATTGAGCATGGTATTTTTGAAACAGTCTATGGTCATATCCGTAAGTGTGACGCTTATCTGTGCCGACTGATCAGTCTCATAAACCAACGTATGTGGCGGTGATAAATCACCTCCTATGGTAGTAAACTACCGCATAAATCATATATCATATGGTGGATAACCACCCTTATGTCACACTACTTCAATTTCCATCAAAAAAATATTTTATTGCTCAACTCATACATAATCATAATCATATCATATAAAATTTCATTAATACATGCACTGAAAATTTGTCCGTAATATATATTTAATTGATTTTTCATAATAAATATACTTATACTTAAAATATAAACTTCATGCATAAAATAATAAAATATATATTCCGAACTTAATTATTTTTCATGGTTTCGGTCCAGACTGCTGGTCTCCCTACTAAGCCCCTTAACTGACTTAAAGCCCATTAAATAACTTAAAGCCCATAACTAAATAACTAATTTTAAAAATTACAATTTTTACTAAAATAAAATACTTAATTATTATTGGGCTTAAATAAAAATATTTAGGCCCATTAACTAATTAATTCCTAAAAATTCATTGGGCTGACCCATAAAATCACAGACTGACCCAAAAATTTCTATGGGCGCACGAGCCCATAAAAATCATTGGGTTAACTTAAAAATAATTTTGAAAGCCCAAATAAAGTTATTTGGAAGCCCAAATAATTTTATTTCAAATTAATTGGCCCAAAAACCTATTAAAACATAATATATTTAAAAATTAAAATATTCGAGCCCGGCCCACTTCACCCAGACCCGGACCGACCTGACCCGACCCTAGACCCTAAAAACCTGACCCAGGCCCCTGACCCGACCCGGATCCACCATAGAACCCATAACCCGAACCCCCTTTTCTGCTCCTCTCGGTGGCGATCAGCAGCCATTCCATGGCTGCTCCGGCCAGGGCCGCCCAGACGTAGCCCACATCTAGGCGGTCCTAACCCACCATGGCTCAGCCTGAGCCATGGTCAAAAACCAAGAAGCTGAAGGCCTCTTCCACCAAACCCTAACCTGCCGCTAGCCTTGACCAAAACAAGCCCCAGCTCGCACCCAGCCCAAACCGGCCTGAACCACCTGCTCTTGCTCAACCCTAAGGCACCCTAGGACACCCCCTGACCGAGCCATCAGCCTTGGACCGAACCATGCAAGGGAAAAACGTGAGTCATGGCAAGAAACACAAACACATGCATCAACATATTCATAAAATGCATAAATTCAAACCATAGCTAATAAATTCTGAAATAAAACATAATGCATGCATAATAGCTTATATGGTGGCCAAACGAAAGATTTAGACATGCCTTTTAATTATTGGATGAAGATTGATGCGTTTTCGGGGCTCCGGGACGACGAACGGCCAAAATCTTCCAAGAGAAGTGATGGATCGGCTATGGAGGATAAGAAATCTGGAAAGTGGCGTGAGAAAGGTTGAAGAAGATGATAGGAGGCGGCTGATAGGTTTTTGATCGGCTAAAATAATTAATTTTAGGTTTAAATTTGAGTAGATAATGGGTTAATAATAGATATTACTTAATATAAAGATATTATACCTTAAACATAATATTTTAAACTCTCAAATAATAATAACAATCTGATAAAATATCTCAAATCTCGAAATATTAATATAGGCTAATTTTAAAATTTAATAAAAGTCAATAAAGAGACTAATTTTGACTAAAAATCAACCCTTAAATAAATATATAATTAAATACTAAATTTTTCATGACAAAATACCTTAAAATATTATTTTAAGGCCCATAAAAATCATAAAATATTTTTGGCTAAGAATTTTGGTATCTCGTCCGTCCACGGTCCCGTCAACGCGATCAACTCTATAAAATTCTCAAAAATCTAAAAATCCTAATATTGCGGGTTAAATGCTTAAATAAATTAAATTATGCATATAAATCACATAATAACACATAAATGTCATTTAACCCAAATATAAATTTTAAATAATTATTTTCCTTAATTATGCATGCGAATTTACGTATTAAAATTTTCCGGGTGTTACACAGTTCGTTCTCCAATGTCAACTCTAGGGTCACCAATTTTTCAATGAGTCAAATCATGTGTACCCCATGCTCACGGACCGAAGTCCCATCTCGCATGCGGCATGTCATTAGCTCTTTGACAGTGGCGTACCGCTCAGATCTCGACTGAGTTCCAAAAAGTTCCTTGAGGGTCTTGTGAATGTCAGTAGCATTCACTGCATACTCAATTCGCCTCTGAAGTTCATCAGACATCGAAGTCTACATGTAGCATTTGGCCTTTATATCATGGTCCCACCATTTATCAAGTTTGGCCAATTCTTCCGGACTCACATCAGCCGGGGCTTCCTTCGGAGGAGACTTTTCTAACACGTAGAAAATTTTTTTCGAGCATAGGACAATCTTCAACTTGCGGAACCATTCCGTATAGTTTGCACCAGTCAGTTTGTCTTGTTCGAGAATAGTCAACAGTGGATTACACGAATTCATTATAACGATATACTGAAAAAAAACATACAATAATCAGTGATTGTCTAATTAATTTACTTAGATATAAAATAAGGCGAGTATAATTTTATGAATTACTCTCCCACTATTTTTATGATTTCACCACTCTCTAATAAAAACGAGAAAACCATTTTTTTAGTAGGAACATGGATCCCAATTTACAAATTATAGTTCCGAATAAAATCAGCCAATTATAATTTTAAAAAGGTAGAGTTCAATTGCTGCTAGAGCAACCTTCATGTTTTTACCTCATATCCAATAAAGGGCTCAATAATATGACGCCGTTTAAAGTGATATGTCAATTTGACCCATCAATATTAAGTTGTGATGGACAGTCGCCATGTGAACCCCAATAATATGAGGTGATCCCATGGGAGTTCCACCCAACTTACAACAATTGTCTACTCAATGCACAGTTTTTCAGCGAACGGGCCTTCCCAATAATATGAGATGGACCACGTTCGCGGGTAGTATCTATCATGCATTGATAGTTGATGGAAGGTAAGAAAATATAAACTATATTTAATTTTCCTTTTATTAAACTTGATATTAATTTTAAATCATATTTAAAATGAGGGATTTTAATTTTAAAATTTGTCTCATCATTAAAAAAATTTGTATGTTTGCAGTATTCATGCAATTTAGTCTAAACATGCATACAACAATAATATCAAATATTAAATAAAGGATGATCGATGCCTAGATCTAATCGACTCGTGGTTGCCAATCACGAGTCTAAGTCCAATCCTAGGTGATATGCAAGTATGCAATGCAATCCTATTACATTGAGCTTCCAATTTACATTTCTTCAGTCTTTATGTCTGCTGGGCCCACCATTGTCTTCAAATCTTTATCTCCCACTAAGTCTAATAAATTTACAACAAATTTCAATGACAAGTAGGGGATACATATTTAAGGGTAGGAACGGGCCATAAACCAGGCCCACTTTTATTACAAATGACAAATCAAATTGGGTCATAATACAAGCCCATTAATAAAACCCAACAACAATAATAAAAACCAAATGTAAACCACCTAGCATACACCTAAAAAAATTGGTCATGGCAATCGATCATCCTTTTATCCAATTATTTAATTCAATTAAATGATTGGATAACATGCAATTCAAAATGGCAATAAATATAAATAGATAAAATCATATTTTATACATAAAATCCCATTTTATATATAAAATCATATTTTATCTAGTATATCCATAAAATCATATTTTATAATCAATTGTACCAAAATTATTAATTTTAATAAATTTAATTTAATGGATTAAATTTATAAATTTCCAAAAATTCAAAATTTATCCAACAATTAATTTTCTTAAAATTTTGGGTTCAAACAATTTTGACCCATTGCCTCGTGGACCAATCGAAACAATTTTCGATCGGGCCAAAAACTGGGCCCAACAATTAGTAGCGGACCGAAATTCAAAATTTCAAAAAAAATAAAATTTAAATTTTTCTGGGCTGCTCGGGACGATCCCGGGCAGCTCCCGACTATCGGGGGCCCAGCCTCGACGGCCTAGCTGCGCGCAGGGCAGCGTGTAGCCCCAAAAAAAAATAAAAAAATTCTTCGTTTTGTTTTCTGAAAAATCGAGGATTTGTACAATCGATAAATTTTAATCGTTAGATCCGAGAGCAACCTGGCTCTGATACCACTGTTGAAACACGTTCTCGGATCCGTAGATATGAGACCCAAGGCAGCGAAAGTTTAAAATTTTTATTTTCTGATCTTGAACGATTTCAGATCGTGGGTATCAAATCCTTACGATTAAAACAAATAAGTAAAATAAAATAACAATTAAATTTTACCTCTCAAGTCTCAACTTGAGGTTATGGACTCCAACAGATTACTCTGCTCTTCTTGTATATCCCAGGAACTGATGACTCGATCAAATCCTGAATCAGGTCCACGAACAGAAATCTAAACCCTCTGATAGACTGCACTAGAAAGTCTATCAGAAATTTCTACGATGAGAATTAACAGATTTGATCTGTTAAACCAGACTGCAATTTTGAAAATTGCAGACTGGAATTTTCGAACACAGAGAAGGAAGGGGGCGGCCGAAAACCCTAGGGAGAGAGCTCTCTAGGTTTCGAAAATTATGAGTTGTTCATCCTAATTTTTGTACTGCAATAACTTATTTATAACATGGGCTGCTAACAGCTTAGAGCCCATTAGTCATAAGTTCAAGCCTGACAAGCAAAGTCCGCATGTTTAGAAATTAATATAAAATTCATCGTGACTTAATTTGACAAACCAATTTTACCAATATGTACAAAAACATTTTCTGTACATTTTAAAGTCAAGATAAATTTTCTGAATCCGAATTCAGTGGTTTTCAAAAATGTCATCTCTATGTCATTTTAGGAAATTTCACTCCCTCTACTCATTAATAAGAAGTCCTGCTTCTCATTCGCTAAATTTAACTCATTAAATTTAATTATCTCAATGGGGATTAGAAATCTATTACTTGTGTAACCCTCAATGGTTCAGGGATACAGCTAGCCGTGGGCCCACAACTCCTTTGTGACTCGGAACAACAATTTCCGACTTGCCCATCGAATCATGGTAAGAGCGCCTAGCAACATCGCCCCATGATTCCCTAGGTATCACTGATAGTGCATGCAAGAACCAGTGGGTTTTGGTTAGCGTACAATACGGTCCCTTCATCCATATATCCCGATCGAATCAAAAATCATTGGTATATCGAGAGTCGTTCAAGATTCGATAACTATGCAATACTTCTTGAAGATCAAATAGTGACATCGCATGTGCAACTAGGAAACCAAGTAACCTAAAGCACATCATGTACTCTGGCCAGAGATTTGTCACACTAATATCTTCTCAGATCGCATAAGATATCCACACTCGCAAGCGTGTGGTGAATCCTTGACAATAAAGCATTGACTACTATATGTGTTGTAACTGTACCTAATCTCGATACCTGATGACCCTCATAGAGTCGGTAAATGAGTCAAAGTACATTACTAGCATATAAAGTCTCCATGATGTTTCAAGTAGTAAGGACTAATGTGTACAACCAAAACCACGGACATTTCCACTCAATTAGTGAAAACCACTTGGAAAGTCCGAATACGGTAGTTCGATTATTCATCCAATTAATATCCATTTGCATGCTTCGAACATCTCTATGTTCCATACCAATGAAACGTGGTACTCGGCATCGCAAATGCTAGTCTCAATCTTGAGCGATCCTTATCCTTATTCCGGACGGCTCAATTGACTAGGAACTGGTTTAAAATATACAGTGATTACAAGATGTGTTTCATGATAGTCATCCATATCCACTATCACATCTTGCATGCACTTTAGTATATTCAAGGT
Organism: Henckelia pumila; assembly: GCF_033568475.1. NCBI lineage: Eukaryota > Viridiplantae > Streptophyta > Magnoliopsida > Lamiales > Gesneriaceae > Henckelia > Henckelia pumila. The sequence continues at coordinate 31,802,482 of NC_133123.1, read as the reverse complement.
CTTTATCTAAACATCGTATAACACGTCACAACATAACAATATGATAAAAGATAAAGTAAATGTCAATATAAAATGTAAATTATATTAAACAAAAATTGTTTGCAAATAGAATCATAAAGGCTTTTAGCCACAAGTTGGCTAACAGGGCATCACTCTTTCAAAATACACGTTAATCGAGGTAATTGGAATTTTTCTACCCAAACGGGTTTGGATCAAGCGACGAATTTTGTATAATTGGAAGAAGTTATATAGTTTTTTTATAAAAATTTGGAAAAGACCTTCTCTAATGTTTTGATCTCGATAAAAGTGAATTCCGGGGCATTACAGTTTAGAGACTGAAAATTTTTATCAGAAACATATAAAAGTACTTGAAATAGTTTACAAGTATCACATTATCTTAAACATCCATATATATATATAGTTTTTCCACTCAACTAAGTTTTTTTTAAAAAAAATAATAATAAAGTAAAGAATGTCTTGGTGTCTTCCCAGAAAAGTAAGATGGGCTCATTTTCAACAAGTAGACTTAATGAAATCTTAGAGCAGGCCACTTCAAACTGAACAGTTTGGACATGGATTCTAGGTCATTTACTATTTTATTTTATTTTTCGAGTTTGAGAAAAATTTTCGTACAATTAATTCTTAAATCTGATATCTTGTCTTAAATTTGAATGTTGTAACCTTGATGTAAGGTGCTAGATCGGTCTATTAGCTATCGACATTTGCTATTATTTGAGAAGTATGGGAAAATGTCCGGCAGGATTTTTTGGCCAAAATATTTAGTTAGTCTAACCCAAATAAAAATATATTCAAATAATTAGAACTATCAAATTCTTTTCTTTTTCTTTTTTTTTTTTGAATCAAGAACTATCAAATTCTAATTTAACAACAAACATGTTGCTAATTTTTTAGTTATTTTTCACCTTCTCCCCTGCATTTAATTTTCGTGCATACTTTTAATAATATAGTTTTTTGAAATTTCAAATTGGACTTGAAAGTGATATTTGATTTTATAGCTTTCTTTGTCTTGTACTCTTGTATGTGCATGGTTTCCTGTCTTGTACGTGCATGGTTTTCGCTGGTTTGAAGGGAATTTAATTTTAGTGTGAACATTTGTTATGTGTTGAATGATTGAAAAATGCTCAATAATAGGTCTACATGAATTTTGTGTTAAGCGCTTGCAATATGAGGGTCTTTGTTTAGTTTAAAATTTACACATTGCTGATTTGAGGTATGATATAAGTAATATATAGATAAGTAGTATAATGTAATAAAAAATAAATAAAAAATGATAGTTAAAATTGTATCGGATTTGATTGATAGATTATGGTTTATTTGATTTGATTGAATAAATTTTATATAAAAATATTAAATGACTATTTTGTCCTTTTAACAATAAATAAAATAAAAATTATATTATTTATAAGGGGTAATATAGTAATTTGAATTCAATGATTTGATTGATGTGAGATAAATAATTAATAATTTGATTGATGTAAAATAAATAGTTAATATATAGATAAATAATATGATGAGAAGAACGTGAGATGAGATGAGATGCGTTATACATATATTAGTAATACTGTGAACAGAACGGTGCCTTAGCATCTTGATATGATAATTTTTCTCACCATTTTCCATTTTAAAGCAATCATAAAACAATCTTTTTTAGATATATGAATTGTCAATACTTTGTTGAGAAAAAAATTGCCCACTTGTTGAAAAACTTTTGGCTACGGCCTTGATCATAATATACTTGTTTCGTATAATTTATTTAAGTCCATTGGACTTAAATATATCACTTTCTTTTCTTCGTTTTTTTTTCTATTTTTTTATAAATTTTCTAGGTGGTCTAAAAGTTTAAGGCCACTAACATGCTGCAAATATTGTTAAATAACGTTACCACTATGATATGTACATACATATTATACAAGCACTAATTTTTTTCCCCTTAAAGCATATTGGCAACCTCCTAGGGTTATTAAAGAATTTTTATTTATTTAGGAGACCTACAAATATGTAAAACTTTATGTATAATAAAGTTAGAGAATAATTTAAAATTTTATTATTTGAAAGATTATATATTGTTCTAATTATTTCACATATTTGGAATTCCCCAAAGAATATGCCACGGCATGTTTTTAGCATGTAAATAGTGTTTTGGAAAATTCCGTAGATATAATGATTTCTGGAGAAAAATAAAAAAAAATAATTATTCGAAGTCAACAACCAACTCATAAAAAAAAACAGGTTGACCCTGAGGGGATCTCATTCCACATGAATCAGAGACTCATTGGCTCATGCGGAGGTTAAATCGAGGGATAAGTCAGATGCCCATTGGCTCATGCGAAGGTTAAATCGAGGGATGTGCACAAGCGGCAGAGACCTGAAGGAGAGAGCAACATGGTCCAACCCTCAGAGCATACCCCACAATATTTCAGCAGAAAATATGCTCCACACGAGAATCGAACCCGCAACACTGAAAAATATCTTCTCACGTCACTTCATGCCTTACCAACTTGCCTATACCCCTTATGGGCTTCAACAACCAACTCATGTTTATATATCTGATCGTTGGAGAGTGGGAGGATGTGATTTTCTTTGTACATATCTTGTGGGGAAGAGTTGAAATTAGATTTCCAAATTATTGCGCATAAAAATGGTTAGGTCCACTCTTTCGCAAGAGCTCCATTTCATAAATTTTGTTTTACCTAATCATTATTAGTTTTTCTATAAATTAATCATATGATGCAAAAAAATATCATAAATAATATTTATTCTTATGTATAACTTTATGCTTCCCTATACTTGAAAAAAAAATTAAAAATCAATTATACAAACACGAAATATGCACAATGTACGTTCAGGACCATAAAAGATAGAGACACAAAGTGGTAGCTTAATCAATTTGGTTTTCCACAAAATAACATCGTCTAATCGCAATTTAACTAATTTTTTTAAATCAAAAGTAAAACGCAAAAAAAAAAAAAAATTAAATTTTAAAACACAATAGAAATTCGAACGAATCGATTAGGAACTGCTTCCTATACATTTATACTTGCCACAAAACTCATTACCTTAAAAGCAAAGACATAAAACCCAAAAAAAAAAAAAACAATATCAACTTGATTAAAAAAATCTAAAAACCATACACTATTTTTTTAACACAAAAAATTTTAAAGATGGATAAACGGGTCAATTATATGAGATAGATCTCCTATCCAAACGAATTCTGAAAAGTTTGTACAAATTCATTCAATATATGCACCCGACCATTCGTTCAAATTATAAATTCCCAAATGTAGATATATAGAGAAATGGCAAATCACAACCCATTAATTTGGTAGGTAATAAAGAAAATGTTTGAAACTCTTTTCCAAATCCCATAAAACTGAGGTTTAATTGGAACCCAATGTAAAGTATATTTAAAAAGTGAGACATTATTAAGAACAAAGTAAGCTCACCATATTGTAGATATATAAAAAGGAAAATAATGTTATATTAATTAATTCCACTTATAATGTTTTAGTTTAAATGGGAAAAAAAAAGTGCTCAACTCGATCAAATGGATGGAAAAGGACAACTTTTGACAATGTGAAAAAGGAAACCCACCGTTTCTAATTTCAACCACAATTCCTCGTACCTAAACCACCTATGAGGCTATAAATGCGCTACGTGTATGCGTATATATTTTATGTGTAGACTCCATCTAATAATATCTACTTAAAACAAATATTTTAAAAAATGTTAATTATCATGCATGATTTAGCATGAACTCCTTTAATAGAGTGATGATGGGGTATGCCAATGAGGTCTTGGCCTAGTGGTCAAGACTGAGGCTCTGAAACCACGAGATCTCAGGTTCGATTTTCGTTGATTGCAGGTAGATTTCTTAATTTATTTAGGTAGATTTACTAGCTAATTTCTTAGCTCGAGACAAGCATGTCTCGAGTCCATGCTCAAGTCCCGTCGGTTGTACGGACAAATTTCACTCGTGTTGCAATATGATGTAATTTCGATATTCGATGCAATTTGTACTAAATAAATTAGTTTCTATATGAGATCATTGTACAATTGTGCACGAGAATGAGAGAATGAGTTAACGGACAAATTTCACTCGTGTTGCAATATGATGTAATTTCGATATTCGATGCAATTTGTACTAAATAAATTAGTTTCTATATGAGATCATTGTACAATTGTGCACGAGAATGAGAGAATGAGTTAACGTAGAAGTTAACGAGCCATTTTATTTTCAATATTACCCTTTCTGAGTCTCCGACCAACTTGTTTTTAGTTAATATTCTTTTCAATCCATCTCAAATTTTTTTTTGGGAATCCAACCCGTGTGTTTATCTTTCCTTAACAAACACAAATTAGGCAAAGTTTGGCAAGAATCATTCACAATACCTAGGTCAAGAACTACCTAAATAAAGCTAAAATGGTTCCAAATTACAAGAAAGCAAACGTGCATACCGAGTTAAAATGATGCCGATTTCACGTTAATTTATGGTTCTAGTTGTCAATAATGCACTTGATTTGCAGAATTAACGCAAAAAGGAAGGATTTTTTTTAGGGTTTGTGGCTTACATAATTAAGTTAAAAAGACCAAAAGTAAATAGATTAAAGGTAAAAGCACTTAGCTCAATGCACCATATACCATAAACTCTCGATGACTCAATTTTTGTGATTAGATTTAGGCGGCGTACTTTATCTTGGATTTCGCCTATAATATTTTGTTAAAAGAATTATTTCGCACAAAATTACTAAGGGAGTGTTTGCAATAGATTGTGCTTTTGTAGAAGTGATTAATTTTATAAATTATAAAAAAGTTAAGAAAAATTAAAATTTGATAGTGTTTGGAAACAAATGTGAAAATCTAAAAATCAAAGTTTGGTAGTGTTTGATAAATAAGTTATTAGAATGATTTTAACAATGACCTTCATATTAGAATCACTTTTGGAGAATCATAATCATCACATGACTAGCTTTTGTATTTCAATTAAGTTAAGCATAAGCTAACACATAATCTAGGTTTAAGAAATACACAAAAATAATTTTTTTAAGCCAAAAGCTAACACTCACTTTTTTTAGTGATTACAAACATTCTCTAAGTACTGTTTAATTTGGTTGATCAGACAGCTTCTCATATTTAATTACTCTTGTCACGGTCGTCCACTATATACTTTAAGCAAATTGCATTGCAATCAATTTACAATTAAGATTTCTTTTTCACGAAGATCTTTCTTTAATTCACATATATTGTTTGGCTTCCAAAAAAAAACCCCCACATGTATTAGATAATATTTACAATTCAAATCATCATCATCTTCTTCTAATTAACTTTTTGACATATCATCTGACACTTACCAATTTATTCAAATATTATAATTAGTAATAATAATACAACTTCAATATTTTAAACCACACCGATTCTCAAAGTTAACTACCAACATAAGGCGAGAGAGCACCGAGAGTGCAATACAAGTGATTGCCACAAATTAAAGTACTACTTGTTTTGAAGAGTTGGCTTTTAAATGTCGTCACTTTCATTATTGAATGTGAATTAAATAAAATTAGAAAACAAAAATATTTACAGCAAAGGAAGTATTTTAAATTAAAAGTGGTGCTTTCTATTTACAAGTCTATATGAACAGTCCCCCAATTAACCAATAATAAGAGCCATATTTGGAGTGTGCAGCAGCTCAAAATATTAACCAGCTTTTAAATTTGTCTGCTGACTCCACTGCCCAACTCAAACCCAATGTGCATCCAATGATCTTGTTCCCATAACATTATAAATTATATACATATATATATCTTTTGCTACACTTTCAATGATATTAGGCGTGATTATTTTTATTTCATTCCCCTTAAATTATATCCGTTTCTCGATTCATGCATGTCATATATTTGTGTTTTTATGATGAAAAAAACCCTCAATATATATATTCTTTATTTTGGATGTGCATCGAATAAATCATAAATATACGCAGTAGTATACAAATTATACACGTCAAATAAATCTATATATAGAAAATTGCAGACAAGCTCGAACACCAAAAAACATTAGTAGGATTTGTATGTCCGTTTTGAGAAATCGTCTTTTCAAGTTTACCTCATAACATATTAATTATTTCTTTTATTTCTTAACAGTCAAACGGATTAATTTTTTTTAAATGTGGCTATATATCACACTTCTAAAATGAGAAGGTACTTCAAAATTGCTATATAATCGAATGATAAGAACATTCATTATGTAATAAAAAAATATAAGAATACATACAATTAATGTGAAATCACATTCAAGTTAGTCTAACATGCTAGAAAAAAAAATAAAAATCCACCCAAATGTATATTCTCAATCATCATTAATTTTTCTACCTGAAAAAAAAATCATTATTTATTTTTCAACATGTTTGGACCTGATTGGATAAGACGCGAGTCGCTCCGCACATGAAATTATATATGGGATACGCTAAAAAGTGACGCAACTTAGAATTCACATGATTTTGTCTGTTCAATTCAACCATCCCATTGTACTAAAAAAATAAAAAATAAAAAATAAAAAAATAAAAAAAAATTCAACCATCCCATATTCCCATTACTTATTTAACACCACGCTTCTCATCATCGTGGAACAATAGGGATACCTTAATTTCCACCAAAATCAATTTCCCATGATTGGCACAAAAATTTATCATAAATTTATTACCAAGTTTTGGGTGCAATTTTATCCCCTTTATTTAAGGTGTCACACATATGGGGTCGCATGTGTATAATATTGTTATGTCAACATTTTTAATAAAAAAAATTGCTAAAGTTTTCAAAAATCGAAATATATAAAATCAATATTGAAATTTGATAACATAAAAGACCAAAATTAAAAAAAAAAAAACAAAACAAAAGTACATAGTTGAAGACTACAAAAATAATCATGCAAAATAGTTATTAGTCTATTTAGGAATTTTAAAATACTTTCAAAGCACAACCACTTAACGGATGTTGTCCAAATAGTAGTTACGTAAAATTAAACACGGAAAGTGATGTTGTAAACTAAATCACACGGGAATTTTTTTTAATAGTTGGAAAGATGTATGCAATTTATATATATATAAATTAAATGTTATACACATGATTATATAATATATTTTGAAATTACATAACTATCTCTAATGCACTATCTTTAAAAAAAAACTCTTTTTAAAAGTGTATTTGTGGTGGTTTTGTATTCAAAAATAGATAACCGTGTATGCAACTTTCGTTGTACAAATAACCTTTTTTTTAGTTTGAAATCCATGTAATCAGGGGAGGCTCTATTAAGGGGCAAGAGAGGGCAGCTGCCCTCTCTTGATTTTCTTTTTTAATACTCTTACATGTAAAATAAATTTATAATTTATGAGTATAGATTATAAACCAAATACGAAAATACAAGATAGGGGCAAAAATCTTAGATATTTTTCGTTATTTAATATGTGCAAAGTGATCTGAAAATTTGTGGCTCATAATTTTTAAAAAAATTGAAACCTAAACGCTAAGTTTTTAAACCTAAACACAAATGAGTTTAAGTTTTTTTAAACCTGAAAAAAATTTATTGAAGCAGGAATTGTTAGCTTATAAGCTTGTGAGTTTGAATTTGATTTTAACAGTCATATCAACCGCAAAGAAGAAAAAAAAATTTTGCTGTGAAAATTAATACGAATATTATAAATTACTTATACTAAAAAATATATATTTTGTAGTTTTTCGATTGAAGTTGTTAATAATTTTCAAAAAATGTCAAGTTGTTGGTGTATATTGTAAGTTAAATTTGAAATCTAACAATATTATTTACATTATTGGAGTACTATATTTAAATTTTGTTGTGTGTATGTAAATATATATATATATATATATATATATATATATATATATATATATATATATTTGTGATCTTTGGTTCTTCGTCTGCTCTCCCTTGATAATATTCCTGGATCCCCTGCATGTAATACATGTCAGTTTCTTCAATACTTTTGTAGTTTTGTGTGTATAATCTTTAATTCAAAATTTTAATATTTAATATCTCAATAAATTTATTGCTACAGTCCAAATATGATATCCATGGTTGATTTTATTTATATTATACTCTACAAAATAGTCAAAATACTATTATAAGGTTGTGACATTATATAAAATTCCATAAAAACCGTGTTATTTTATAACTGAAATGTTCGATTATTATTTTAATTTTCAGTTTATTCATTCCTCTAATTAATTTGAAATATTTGAATATGAAATACAGAATAATAAATAAATGATTGAATTTCTTAGAGCCACTAAATATGCTTGTACCTTCAAATATAATCTAGCATCAACCATCGTCTGCTCCACAAAAGAATACATGGCCAATAATGCTACATTTGTTTCAAGTGGATGATTGGCATATGCTATGCCTCCTGTGTAGATTTTGTTCATGATTTTTCGAATTAAATTGAAAGTGGATAACATATTTATGATCACAAAGTTAAAAAAAAAATTGGTAAACATTTTTAAAAGCAATAAAATTCAATATAATTGGTTTGATCAAAAGTCTATTGCTAAGCTAAAAACTATTGCTATCAGTCAATGCGTAATTTTATTTTCTTATATTCTGTGATATCGCAGAACCTCACAAAAATATATATCGGACAGATACGAAGAGTTGTACTTATATAAATGTTGATGGGTGTGGTTATTAGACCAATGCGTCTGAAAAACATGTCTTACTATCGGTGATGTCTCATATTATATTTGAGATCGGTCTTATCTTTCCGTCTCATCCCTACCAAAGATAGTATTGCCCTTTATTCAAGAGCAAACGTTCCTCTTTACGACTCACCTAGACAACCAATCAAATAACGCTAAATGGTGTGACACATGACTAGAGCTTTTAGAAAGTCATTCATCTGGATACTACGCTAACTCATACACACTTAACTCAAAGCAAAAATAAAACAAATATTAATCATGTTAAATGTAATGGCTAGCTAGGGATGTTCGCGGCAAGAATATCTATTTTAAATTCGATTAGAACTCTATAGTCATTTGAAAATAGTTCATAGCACATAATCTACATGAAGATCCAAATATACATTTTTGTGTTTTTAAATATTAAAAAATTATGATAGAATCATGAAAATTATCTTCAAACCGTTTTGACAATCTGGTAGTTGGACATTGACAAACAAATTTAATTAATTTCCTATTTCCAATCAATTTCTCAAAGGTCCCTACATTTGTTATTAGCCAAACAAGTCACTAACAAAAATTAGTATCGGAGTTATTAAAAAGATGATGATGCGTCACATTTTCAAAATATGTGGTGAAAAGCGTCACATTTTCAGAATATATTATGAAAAGGATGGCCAACAAACAAAATCATATCAAGAAAGGTTTACAATGTGTTTGGATGTCTAAAAAATGAGATTTGAAATTGTAATTAGAATTGGGTTTTAAATTCATGGAATTAGAATTCTATTCAAGTGTTTGACAAAACTTTAAAATATAATTTGGAATTTGATAGCATAAATTTTGGATAAATAATATTTTGTAAAAAAAAAATTTAAAAAAAACTTAAAATTTATAAGTAAAGTATATAAATTTATTAGTAAAAATAATTTTATTATTTTTATAAACCCAAATCTCATTAAATCCTATCAAATAACAATCTCATTTTTCCAAACACTAAAACAATATCTTTAATTCCAGATGCCACCAATCTTCTACTTAGAGTTAATTGTGTCAGGAAATATTTGAGATGCAGCGTAAAAAAAATTATAAGAAATGATTCACTTGGCTCCTTGGAACAATAAATTTTCATATATTGAGATAACGATCTAAACGTAACATTTAGACTCAGAAATGGTTAAATTTTCTATATATCATACGGTTATAATGGATTATAATTTTTAATAAAATAACAAATGTTGACTCATACAATTAAAGTCAAGATTACAGAATCGAATTTCTTTAAGTTTCATGTAACTCTTACATAATTTAAAAAATTGATCCAACGATGGTTTGCAATGTGACTCTCTCAAATTTTCATTGAATGTTTGAAAATATAATTTGAAGGATAGTTTCGATATAATATTTTACATTTGTTTCTTGTTTAATTAATTTATCGTTAGATGGGTTTACCTTGTTCATATTTACAATAAGAAATAATATTTTTCTCGTGAGACGTTAACGAGTTAACTTTATTCATACTAGCATATTTGCACACACGATGTGTGTGACGAATTTTTTTTTATTTAATTTCAATAAAAAATCTAATAAATTCATAGCAATAAAAATAATTTTTTTTTGTTAAGAATGATAACCATAAGTAATTAAAACATCATTTCTTATATTAGGTATTTTTTATTCCATTAGTTTTTTCAAATAATTAGGAATTTAAAAATAGATAAATAAAATGATTTTATTATATATTAAATATAAATAATTAAATAAAAAAGAAAAAAATAGAGATAGTGGAGAGAAACAGTTTGTGTGTGTGTGTGTGTTTAAATATTTTTTAATATCTTGGCATACCAAGAGATCAACTAAGGGTCTCTTGCATAATGATAATAATAAATATACAATAAAAAATAGTATTTTAACATTAAAAGATAATATTTTTTCTCAATTGACTCAAATAAAAAATTCATCAAACAAAATTGACACATAAATAACACATAAGATTGTCAGATGAGTTTTTATGTTTCTTCATTATTTATATAAAAGAAATGTTGCCACAATAATATTTTTACAATTTCTTATTTTTTTTTGACATTTTTATGCAGCTTGGAGTATTAATTGAACTAAACCACATCCAATTACAAAATATATAAATGGTAGGAAGGCCTGAATATTTCCTTTACAACAATGACAATTAACAACTAAACAACAAAGCTGATTCAACAAATGCCCCTTCTATTCCTCTCCACTCCTTGTCCTCACACCTCATCATAATAATATTATCACAATTACAAAAACAAAACACCTAAAACTTAAATAAAAATACAAGAAACACAAAAATCAAAGATCATTTTCTAAACTTCCATAGAGAGTGAAGTTGATTTTTACGATGTTTACATGGTCAAAATTTGAGTGTTTTTATCACTCCTACCAAACTCGACTCTAAAACTCTCTGGGGTCGACGAAAATGGACGTAGCAGGAGGTGACTTAGTCCAGTCGCCCACGGCTCCGTCACTGTAGTCTTCTCCCAACCGTTTCATGCACCACAAGTCCTCCGGGCACGACAGACTTTTCCAATGTGGGATTCCGAACCTGAGCGGCTCCCGGCTAGCCACCTCCGTGGCCACCACCCCACAGTCATGTTCCTTGGCCAGATTGTGGGCCAGCCCACACAAAGACTTTACAAGCTTAACAGCGTCTGGGCCTTCACCTCCAAGCCCATACAGGAAATGGAACCCAAAAGGCCTAAAAACTTCAGGCACCGAGGGCAGACCCAACCAGGGCAAAGCCCGGTCCACAACACGAGTAGTCTTAGCCAATGCCTTCCTCACGCGCGACGCGCCGCGGACCTCGAGCCGGAATACGTCCTTACAGTTCCACACGCTGAGCACCGCCCACGACTCCGGCGGGCTGGCCAGGAACTCGGCGGCGCCAGGCCATGACTCGGCGGAGTACGAACCTCTCGGAACGGCGATGAACGTCCCCAAGCTGAGCTTATTATTCAAGACGGAGTCAATGTCCCGCGGGAAAAACTCGGTGGTGGAGAAGCGGCGGCGGTATAAGGCCTCCGCGTCGGCGCAGCCGAGCCTGATGACGGTGACCCTTTTGTTGATCTTGACCCGGTGGGCGAAAACGGGCTGTACTAGAATGGAAGGCGTACGGAATCTTGAATAGCAGCATTTCTCAGTGAAGAGCTTGACAGATGCTTCGTTGTCATTTTCAGTAGCCATGTAGGAATATTCAGCGCCATTTTCTCCGAACCATCGCTCCATTTTCCGCACTAGCTTCAACCCAATTCCCATTCTCCTGCAAGCGTACGTCCAAAAAAGCATTAAACAAATGTTGAGGAAACCGATCGTCCCCACATGTAAAAAAGAAGTAAACTTTTAGACAGCAAGCACTCGTATCTTTTCTCGTGTGTGCGCGTAAATATATCATACGTGGGTATGAACCGAGGAATATTTAAATAAGTCGGCAAACAATAATTAGTTGAGCCACCATCCATTTTTGGAATACCACTTGATGAATTATGGACTATTCTTGAATGAGACAAAGATTTATAACGTGAGACAAATTCGAGTGAGGAGCAAGAAACGGAAAAGGATGGGGATGGCTTTTTTTTTTCCTTTATTTAATTTATATAACATATATTTACCGATGAGTGGGGGAGACACGAAGGCCTAAAATATAGGCAAGTTTAGTGTACACAGGGTGGGGTTGATTGAGTTTCGTGGGGCAGTTATTGCCGTTTCTGGGGAGCTTCTTCCCGCAAGTAACGGTTTTTATGCAACCCCTGATCATCCCCACTATTTCTCTCCTCCCCTTGTCTTCTCCGCCGCCCGCCACCACCATCTCCGCCACCTAAGACGTCCACAAAACAAAGCCGATCAGTTTCCGAAACAACGATGCTGGAAAAAGTTAGCAGAAAATAATAATAATAATAATGTAGGAAGTGATGTTACTGACCAGCATGAGGTAGGCGGGAGAGTGGCGGACCCGGCAAATGGGGTCTCCCAAGAGGTCGGTGAATAGGGAGAGCTTCCCGCTGGGCCCGACCTCACACCTATTCTCCACTTCCTCCACCGCACCACAGTCCTTCTTCGCATCATATTCTCTCACCACCACCACCGCCGCCGCCGACATGCCACCTTCCACGACCATTTATCTCCAAAAGGGAGGCTAAAGATCGCAGCTTTTTCTGCTTATATGTACCGAGTGATTGAAGTTGGAAAAGCGAGGGGACGAGAATCTTATGGAAACATGGAATTAATTAAGAAGCTGCAAATGATTTTAAAGCAAAAGAAGCCTGGAGAAAGGACAACCCGAGAAAAGGAATGAGAATCTTAATCTTAAAATTTCTATAAGGCAACAGAATTGGTGCGAGAGGAATCAATCAGCTAGCTAAGCCTCATCATTCATTTTATTTCTCACTAGCTCACCTATGATTTTCAGACTAGTGCGCTCTTTTTATACTTGAATTTCCCAGTGCCCACCAGGATTATGGCCGGACCCATAACATTTATTTGGTGTATTTAAAAAATATAGATTTCTAAAATATTATATTTTAATATTTATTAAAAACTCAAAATTTATTACACCATTCATCGAGTGTAGTAGAATAACAAAAAGATGAGTATTCATCAAAAGAACAACAAAACAAAACTTGGAGCTTGATGACTCAACTGTTATTGCATATATTCCAAAATTTGTGCGTACATGAAATAGTAGCTTTCAATAGTGGCTTTCATCTATATACTCTCATTCGATGTTTTTTTTTCTTTTTTCTTTTTCTCTAAGACGGGTTTAATCTTGGAACATCGGCGATAATATGCCCTAATACATAAATTTTTCACGAACAAAAAGAATTTCAAAACAACATTCTTTTGAAGCTACAAGTTTGGATAAATGAGGAGTCAATGGATTAATATTTATTTATATTTATATATAATATTGTGAGTTTCAAATGTAAACCTTCGGGGATTTTGACCTTAAACATTGGCGTTTGCTCTAGCTAAGACGTCGTTTTAGTTCAAAACGACACATTCACGTGAAGACTTTTGAGTTTAATTTATCACTTGAAAACCTTTTTGGGGAAGTCTCTGTCTATTCCTTTTCCGTGTCCCTTCGGCTCTATCTATTTAAATCCGACGACATACTAATATTATTTAATTAAGCATTTCATTATTTTGAATTATTTCAATGTGCTTCAATATTAATAATTTAATAATATAATAATACTTGGTGTAATAGCGGTCCCTGCTGGGTATACCCATACAACAATTGATACATGTACGGTAATCGAAACGTGTCAGTTTGAGCTGCGGTATATAATTTTAAAATTTTAAGTTGATCGATATCACTCACTATAATTTTTGGTAAAACTTAAAGCAATCAATCCTTATTTGAGATCCAAGAATATCACCGGAATAACCTCCTTTGAAAACCAAAATAATGTTAGCCAAAAAAATTTCTGGGAGTGATTATTTGATCAAAGGGAATCAATATATTTCTGAAAAAGGTCTTATTTTTCAAAATAAAAAGTATTTAAAGCAATCCAGAAATTGGTTAATCCGTATTTCACGTTGAGTTAATCTTCTCACACCACAAAACCGTTGGATAAAGGGGAAACTCTCATATTTCAACAATAAAATCAAATCAAAACCATATAATGCGAATCCAAATTTAAAATCTGGCAACGCAGAGAAATATTTCAGTATGTGATAAAAAAAATTGTCGAGAATCAAATTCAGTTTTTTTATTATTATTAATTCAGATTATTATTGTTATTATGAATATTAATCATAACAGGTTATGTAAAAATGGCGGCGGTGGCTGCGCAGTCTTGTTTTTATTTAGAACAAATGGCCGTTTTGTGTCTCTCACTGGCCCCAGCATTTATTCATTTATTACAATTGTCATCGTGACCCCATCTATAATCATTACCGTTCTTTTAATTTTCCTTCTCAGATTACTTCCCATTAATATTTATATTATATTATATATATGTGTGAAAAAAAAAAACATTTAAACATAGCATATGGGTAATACTCCAATGATAGATCTAATGTTTCATGATTTGTCACGTTAACAATATATAATTAATTACGCCTATGTGTAAAAATACGAACCGTTGGATGCATGATTTGGGTATTACCCATATGCTGGGATCTCATCTACCAACAAAAAAATATGTGCGTGTAGTTATGATCCTCAACTCATTTAGTTTTTCAATTAAGCTTCATCTGATGTGATTTGAATTTACCATAATAATTTCTTTTACAAAAATATCTCAATTTATTTTTTGTAATCTATTAATGTTGGGAGTATGCTTCTGTCAGCTCGATTGAAAATGAAAGAAGATGAAATCAGATCAAAAAGTAGAGATCAGATGAGTTAGTGATCAGCTCAAGTACTGGGATCAGGTCGAAGTTTATGGGCAGATGAGTTTTTCAGATGAGTTCAAGCAGATCGACTTGAAGGCAGAACAAAGTATGAGAGCAAATCAGATTGATGTAAGAAGAGCTTATCGGGTTTGGGCCATGTTGATTTTAAGAATGAGCCAAAGTAACTTGTTGACCTAAAAGCCTAAGATGAAAATCGGCATCTTCTCTATATATATATAGATAAAAGCTGTCATAACAGAATTACGAAAACATAACAGAATCTTCAACCTCCAGAAAAAGATTTGAGAGAAAGAAGAGAAGAGAGAATTCAGAGAGAGAGAGAGAATTGGGGCGCAAATTGTGATGGGATAATTCAAAGTGATTAAGTTTGAATTGAGTCTGTATCTGGCGTTAGAGTTTTCTGGTCTGATTCTGTAATAACCTCTGGTTTGATAAAGTGTTGTGTTGCTCTCCCATGGACGTAGGCAAATTTTTTGTCGAACCACGTAAATATTTATGTCGTTTAATCGCTTTTGCATGAGTTTGTTTTGATCTGTGTTGTGTGATTTTATTCAAAATATGGGATTGTGTTCTTGAGTTTGTTGTGGGTGTTTGTGCATGGTGAATTCTCTGATATATCGAATTTGTTCTGTTTCATTTCTAACAATTCAAATATACACAAACTATTGACAAAGTTTACACTTCATAGTTACACACAAACATATATTGAAGTTTACACTTCAATTTATTTCACATAAAATTTGCTGCTGAATTTAATTATGTATTTTTGCAATAATATGTGGTATAATTCAAGGAGTAATTATTTTAAAATCCATAAACCTAAACATAAATTTCTCCTAACTCCCTACATTCAAATTTTTTAGTTTGCACTCCCTAGTGGTCCCAAATTTGGATTAAACAAGTATTTAATTAATCTTTTGTACTTTGGCATTGTTTTACCTATCGAACCAGTTCATGTCGTGAAGAACTATTGGTTGCGCAAGGTTTTCAGCCTATATACTTTAGATTACGGTCCAACATGCTTCCGTAAAGTAAATCAAATTTAAATACCTCTTTGACCATAATGTCTTCGGGTCATACCTGCCGAGTTTTACGAAGTGCTCCTCACACTCCAACCACACAGTCGCAACAGATGGTTTCTGCACAAGCTCCTTCAACGACACCCAGCACAGCCTTAATTCATTTTCTACCTTAAGGCGTATGGTATATAAATTTAATTATAAAAATGAACATGAAAGAACAAGAGACCTTAGAAAAATTATTCAGACATAATATTATTACATAAATCAACTCCTTTGAAGAGGAGAAGACAACCTGTTTAGCTACTCATAGTAGCCTCGTTCTTGAAATACATAAACGAAAACTTATTACAATAGAAAGAGAAATATTACAACAATTTTATTCGTAAGAAAACTGAAGGAAATGATCGATGTCTTCAGCTTCCTCAAATGCCTGTATTTATAGCTGTAGTTCCACTCGTTTCACCGAGAAACTTCAGAGAATCTTACAGCTGTCTTGTATTTCTTTATGCCATTATTGATGGCATCTTTTACTAGTGGAGGAGGCAGCTGTCTTGAATTTTTTATGTCATTATTGATGGCATCTTTTACTAGTGGAGGAATCACATGCCTGTCACTTTCTTTTGGCTTTATTCTCCTCACATGCCTGCTTTATTGTTGTCGGGGCATCTTTTGCTTTTGAAGTAGACCCCTGTGAAAACGCATCTTTGGTGGTCCTTGTCCACCTTTGCTTGTCTCGGAAAAATCCTTTCGATCCGTTCGGGGTCTAAAGGTTTTTCCAAATTCTGGCTCCTTCTGATTTGGGCATTCTGGGCAGATATTCTCTGACCATCGTCCAATATGAGCCATGTTACAAAATTTTCGGCGAGTTTCTTTACTCCCCGGCAGCTTGTTATTCCACAAAAGATTTCTCTTCTTTTCGAAGAGTTCTTCCGCAAATGCTGTAGTTTTTCCTGTCATTGTATTCAACAGGAACGATCCGTTCACAGAATTCTGATAAAATTTGAATGGAACTTGACTTTGTCCATCTCAGTAAGACAGACCCAAATACCCCATGCCCTTCTGGTTGAGATCTCATTTTCCCCGAAAGTGGACACCAAGGGTATTTCTTCAGTTTTAGGATCCTTGATAAATTTATGACTGTTTATATCAGGTCTCCTCAGCTTGATAAAATGAAAGGGTTCGTGTGATCCTTTCACTGTTGGTTCTGGAGCTGCACTGAAAAAATATAACTCAAGCACATCTCCTCTGGACAAATGATCATTATTTGCCCATGTTTCTTGGACTGCTTCCTGAATCCATTTTGGTAACTGTGATATCTCCAAAAAGCTTGGTGACGTTGTATAAACTGAGGCCAAAGCCCCAAATTCATACCAGAGTTTTACATCTTTAGGATTGACATTGTTTTTTAGCCAAACCCTTGGATATATTCCTGCAACATCAACCCTGCAAGTGTTCGGGTTGATTTCATTCCTTGTATTCAATTTCTCCCACTTCTGTTGATAAACCTGGAATGGAGAAATAATAGATGGATTAGTATCAATCTTAGATTTGCCCTTGTCAGTGTTGGGCCTAAGATTGATCTCTTCCTCTTTTACCCCAGAGGCGGAGAGTTGACTTGATGAGTTATCCTCATCAATTGTTGCTTCATCCAGATCATCAAAGGCTGATGATAGATTAGCTCTTGTTTCTTGAGTTTTAGATTCCTCAACATCTTGTTTCACAACCGGTGGTTGTATTTATTGTTCTTGTAAAACCAATGGTTTTAATATATCTTGTTTATGAGAAACCAATGGTTTCTCTATAGCTTTCACAATTGGCCCTTGAATAGCAGCCCATAGTTGTGTTTGAGCTTGCATACATCCTGTAATTCGATTAGATACTTTGATCCGATCAGCTTGTTGTAACCTGCCGGCCATTTCAGCATTAATGGCTAACTGGTTGAACTCGTTTTGAAGCAACCCAAGGTGTTCCCTGAGATGCCTCTGCATTTTCAGGGTGGAATCCACGTCACTGCCTTCCATCTCTTGTTAAAAAATCTGCAAGAATATTTTCATGAGATTTAATAATAACAATATCAAAAATATAATTTTGACATAATGTTTGCCATCTTAATAACCTAGCTTTCTCAGGTTTAGATTCAATCTTATTCTTTAGGAAAACTTTTACCTGGGTGTTATCAACCTTCAGAGTGAATTTTTTAGCAAGTAAAAATAATGGCCATTTTTCAAAAGCCCTTTTAACCGCATAAAATTCCTTCTCGTTGATATGCCATCTAATGGCCTCAGATTCTGAAAAAAGACCTCTACAGTATCTGCATGGTATTTCCCCATCTGGAGTGATTTTGGTAAGGACTGCCGCCCACCAATCGTCGCTGGCATCCGTAAATAATACCAGATCATCTTCATCTACGGGTATAGCCATTTTTGGGAGATTCTTACATATCTCTTTTAATTGGTTTATCCCTTTAGTATGGTCATCGGTCCATATAAACCTAGCATCCTTTTTTAACAAAGGACTGAACACCTTTCTGTACATTGCTAGATTGTTAATGAACATCCCTGCAAAATTAACTACTCCAAGAAAACTCTGGAGTTGTTTTACATCTTTGAGTTTATCTGGAAAATTCTTTACCTTTTCCACAATATGGGGTTGTAGAATTATTCCAGTTTCATCAATCTCAATATCGAGGAATTCAATTTTCCTTGTTGCTATGACTGCTTTCTTTTCAGATAACACCAGTCCTTCTTGTTTACAAATTTTAGAGAAAATCTCTAAGTGTTTAACGTGTTCGTCTATATTTTTTGATGCTATAAGAATATCATCAATATAAACAAACATAAAGTCGAAATAATCTTTAAAAAGGTTATCCATCTTTCTTTGAAATATCTGGGGTGCATTAGCCAATCCCATAGGCATAACTTCCCAAATATAGTGTCCTTGTGGAGTAGAGAAGGCTGTGAATTTCTCACTGCCTTCTTCCATTCTTATCTGGTAGAATCCAGACTTACAATCAAATTTTAAGAATACTCTAGCATTTCGTACACAGCTAATTAGATGTTCTCTACTAGGTATGAAGTACCCGTCAAACTCCAGGATTTTATTAATACCTTGGTAGTTAATAACTAACCTGGGTTTCCCTCTTTTTATTTCACCATGATTTCTGACCAGAAAACCTGGGCTACTATATGGTGAAACTCCTTCTTTGATTAGACCAAGGTCCAAATGTTCCTTGATAATCATTCTCATATCCCTTTGATCTGTTATGTTCATCGGGATAGGCTTATATCTGACGAATTCATACTCTTTGCCTTTCTTTAGAGTAAGACTGGCTTTGAGTTGATTTCTATCCCACCATGCCAAAGGATGCTCATTATAACTTTTTTTGAGCCTCTTTTTGACATCTTCAAGGGATACCTTATTTTCTAACTCTATATCTCTATGATTTAGAGTTACCTTGAGAAGCTCCATATCCTCTGTTTGGAGTTCTTGTTCTGTTGTTATTTTCAACATGGTTTCTCCAAATCTTCTTGGATCTTTCATTTTTTGGTGAAAAAGTTGTCCCTTATCACCACGCTGGCTACGAAATATTATCGGCAATTGTCGATAAAAAGCAACTTTGAGTCTTTGAACGATAATTTTATGATCACAAATTATAGTGAACATAAGTCTTCTTGACTCATTGTCTTGTGTGTACTTCTTAAACATTTGTAAGAAGTTATTTCCTAACAGGATATCAGCTCCTGTATCATGGAAATAGATTGGTGGTGTCTTTACCTTGTACCAAGGTGTCTGACCTGCTCCTCCTATAAGTATCTCTGCTTGTTTTATTCCTTTGCAAAGAATTAAAATTCTGAGAGAGAAATCTCGTTCAGCAATTTTTGGCAAATCTTCTTCACATTTTTCAGGGAAGACTCCTCTTTTTGCTGTACAAATTCCTGCTCCTGAATCAATATAAGCTGCAAAGTATTCAGCCTTATATTGTTTATACAACATCCCTATCGGAATGTATATGGAGAAAGGACTTGTTGTCATTTTTTAAAGGGATTACTAAATGGCCCTGCCATTTTTAACAGACTGTGTTGTAACTCAGTAATCCGATTAAGACTATTCACCTTTAGTCTTCCTAAGGCTTCAGAATGTAGAGTATGGTTACTCCTTTCTACCTCTTCAATGTGATCTAGTAAATCATGTTCATGAATTACTAATTTCAACAGTTGCTTCTTCCTCTGTTTGTAAACAGAGTTCTCGAATCTGATTAAGGGATTGTCCCTTATCCAATTCTCTTGATTTTCCATTTCGTAGAATTCTTATTGAATCCTCCAAGTCTTTTCTTTTGCCATGAACTCTATTCCTTTTTCAAGGCGTTTCCATGGTTTATGGTCCTCCAGAAACTCTAGGCCAAGAATGAGTTGATCCACTTCTTTTCCTGAAATTCCACATATTTGAATTTCCAATTCTCCAATATTTATCAATCCTTGGTAAGTTTCTTTTTCATGTTGTTCCAAATAGTAAATCGAGTTACAAGGGAACTGGTTCCGATGACTTGTAATATCGAATACTATTTTCGCTTCTTTCCATCCTTCTGGAGATCTAAGTTTTCCTATTATAGAAAACTCTTTTTCTTCTGGTGGAATTTCTTGAATAGGAGATTTGTCCCATCTCCTAGTTGTCATTCGGTTTCCTTGAAAAGATAACCTTCGAGGTTCTATTTTAAGGTCTCTGTATAGAACCGGTCTGTCTTGGATTTGAATGTCTGTTTCCTGAATTAAAGGAAACTCGATTCTTTCTGGGTATATTGCATGAGCAACTTTCCCAAAGATCTCTGGAATTTCAATGAACTCATTTCTAATAAATAATTCAGAATGATGAGTATTAGAAAGAGCATATGAAATTTGATATGTAATAGAATATGGTCTATTACCTTCCTTCATTAGTCTCTTTTCCTTGAAGTTTTGATGCAACGTCAAGGCTCGACTAAAGTCCCTGTCAGCTAAATTGTAGGCTATTCTTGGATAGATAACTCCTACAATTTTTTCTGCACAAAGATTTCCTGAGATAGTACCCAGGACATCATCTTGAATATTCCTCATTCTTTTATCGCATACTACGATATCTATGAGTGAATCTATTTCTTCTTTAAAAGTTGCCTTGATCATTATTTGGATTGATCCAATATGAATCCAAGACATCGTCCTTGCTACCTCACCTTTCAACTTTTGCAATTCCTCTCTTATTTCTTCAAAAGGAATTAACTGCATCTCTATTTGATTACTTGTTAACTCCATGGGGATTGCCATTTCCCTTCTGGATACTTTGTAAATCAAATTATGTCTTCTTTGTCTAAGCCCTAGGTTGCCTAAGACTCTTTCTACTTGTCCTGCCGAAAATCCTTGGTACTTTTGTAACGTTGGATTTTCTCTCATAATCCTTTGGACCATATTATGAGATATCGTAGTTTGGCTAAAGAATCCAGCCAAACTTTCATGTGTTTCATGCCGAAACACTTCTTCTTTATTCTGATTCTGATTCTGATCCATCCTCAGAATCTTCTTGACTAAACAATATCTCTTCTTCGTATATGCTTTCATCTGAGGGGATATCCTCAAATTTATATACTTGGACTAGATCTTGAAAGAAGACCGCATCATCCATATCTGGTGTTGCTTCAAAGAGTTTAACTCTTTTTTTCTCGTTTTTTGGACAATTTGTAGATATATGTCATCTTGCCCCACATGTCCAGAAGTTGCAATCCTTGAAACTTTCACTTGCTCTTGTATGAGTTCTTCTGAAAGTTCTTCTTGATAGTGTTCTTCCCCTGCTTTGTGATGAGCTTGTTACTGGGGATGTTCTTGTAGGTCCACTTCTTCTTCCTGACCTATAAGATCTGGCCTTTTGTTTGGACCAAAATGTTCTTGGTTTCCAAGAACTTCTCATTCTTTTATTGTAGGGATTACTTCTGAATTTCTTCCTTTTAAATCCCTGTGATCTGTTTCCAATGATCGTTGGAAGATCATTATCTTTACAACATAAAGGTGTACGTTTATTTATACCCCTTATTTTCTTGTAGTTCTTCATTAATACTGCCATATGGCACCATTCTGCCAATTTTCCTTTCAAAAAGGATGCGCGTCTTGCCAAAGTATCAAGATGACCTGGAACGTATTCTTTAATCAGCATTTCTCTCCAGGGACTTGGCATTTTTGCGAAAAATAGCTGAATAGCTACATTTTTCTCGACTCCTGAATTCCATCTGTATTTAGTGAATAACATAATGTATTCATCAACTAAACAGATATCATGTAACTCGAGGCTATACAGAGCTTGAGTATATCTTCTCTTTTTCTCTGTATCTTGATTGTTGAAATAGTCAATCCCTATGAATTGTACTTTAAATAGGGTGGCCATTATTTCTCCAATTTCGCTGAGGGATTCTCCTGCTAAGATTGATTCCTTCGTATCTGGCATAGTCATCTCCCAAGTAATCTTGACAGATCCCATTAGACTCATTTCTAGAAGTTTAATGAATCCTTCTTTATTGAGATCTAATGTCCCTGCTGCAATTCTTATAGCTGACGTCCAATCATCTATAAGATCTTCTCTATTTTTGAAGTCCAAAACATCAAGGTTTAACATAACCCCGTAAGGATGTATTGGATCTAAAACAATTTTTCCGTAAGGAGTTTGATGGAGTGGAATTTTACTCCTTCTTGATCTGGTTCCTGCTGGATGTGAATTTTCTCCAACCTGAAACTCACTATGTGGTTCTTCTGTTTTAACCGCATATCTTGGGGGATTCCCTATGGGTTGTTCACCCTCAGGAGAGTTCATTTTTAGATCTACTACTTTGAGATTCGCAAAAGAATCCGCGAGATCTTGTAGATCCTCGAGATTTAATCTCTCTAAAGTAGTCATCAGATAGTGTTTTTCTCTGATACTGCTTTTATAAGATTAATCATCCTTTCATCATCAGTTAAAGGTTTTTGGACCATTTTGGTTTTACCTTTCTGATGTAACAACGGTTCGGTACCAAACGAGAGTGGTAACCTTCCTCCTGTATTTCCTTTTCTAAAACCTGAAGTTTGTTCTAGATTTGTGATTTTAGTTTGAAGATCCTTTAGGGTTACAAGAATTTCTTCTTGTTTCTTAAGGATTCCTTCAATCTGTCGAGGTATTTCATACAGCTGATTGTTGTAATATTGTATCGTTTTTTGAATTTCTCTAAGATCTCCGGAGAGTTTAGAGGAATCTGGGGTAATTTCTAAAAATTGAGAGTTAGAAATCATCTTTCTGTCGTAAGTAATCTATTATGAACAGATTAAATTGTTTATAGGATTTCATATAAATAAAATCCTCTTGATTCAAACCTTCGTTTGAAGTCATCTTTTGTAAAAAAACTTCTCCTCAACAAAGAAAAGTATGAGTTAACGAATAATATTAAGTCTGAATATTTAACCTAAGGCTCTGATACCATTTGTTGCACATAATTCTTTGTACCAAAATAAGCATTAAAACATGAGATATAAGCATAGAGATCTTTAGATATAAGTATAAAACCTTCAGATCTAAGCACAAAACAACCCATATTGAGTACAAGAATTAAATATTAAAATAATCAAGTTTGTGGTCCTTAGGGAGTGCAAAGAAAGAATTTTTAAGGGAGGAAGTTGGGAGAAAGAAATGTTTGGGTTTGAAGATTTATTCATAATTGACTCATAATTCAACGACATGCTCTATCCATAAATGTAATTTATTAGATATATATAAGATGGATTTATCCATATCAACATATGCACACATTATCCATGTCTTACTAAAATAATTATTAATTTGTAATGGGTATCGAGCCCGCCGTTAAAAATAATTTCATCTCCATCTTAATTATGCAGGTTTTTTTCCTTCCGTTGTCCCATGACGTTCCCATTTGATCCACAAATCGCATTCGGTATATATTTTCGTTCTAACTCTGTTTTGGATTGGTTGTATACCCAATCTGATAAATCCGGAAGTGATCCAATCCGATTCGAAATGAGATTGTTACGATTTTCATTGCTATGGTAGTGTTTAGAAGAGAGATTCTAAGAAGCACTTCTCCGCTTTTCCTTAATAACATTTTAAAATTTTATGAAATTTTGTTAAGGAGAAACTGAAAAGTGCTTTTTAAAAGCTTTCTCAAACACTATCTATATATTGGGAGAAGCCGTTTAATTAATAATGCCCCAATAATGCGAAAGCCACACGTTAAGGACAAAATAAATGTATTAATCATCAAACAGTTTTGATAATGATTGGGTTTTTTTAGGAAGTGCGGAGGTCATCATATTTAAGGGTTAGTAAATTGTCATTCATGATTTTCATTTGGTAAGTTATGGACACTAAAGCTGGTTAGTGGGGATATTATAACGCCCAATTATTAAATAATTCAAAGGGCATTATAGTTTGTGTATTTGTCTCATATGATTAAATTAGTTATATTCAAATCTATTGGACTAGCCATCGAACCTCGAGGAAATGAAAGGAAAGAATTTATCGCATTAATAAAACTTATAATTTATATATATATATATATATATATATTAATAGTAGATTCGTTTTACAAAATTAATACATGAAACGATTTCATAAGAGTGTTTTTGTATTATAATTCTGATATCCAAGCTTTGTGTTATAGCTACTCAATTGATGATTAACTGTCAAGAATCAAAATATGGAGTTGGAGTTCGATTTCGATTTTGATGATAATTTCGATAGTAACTATATAACCTTAGTCCTCTGGTATAATTAAAATATATTATTTTGAAGATAAATGAAGAGTTTTGAAGTAAATTTATTAGTAGTAAAAAACAATCAATTTAAGAGATAAAAAGATTATTTTAAAATTATTTTTTTCACAAGACATCTATCTCTCCAAACAATATATATATAAATTCCAGATAATTTCTACATGGACATACATTAAAAATGGAACCACTAGAAAAAATAGATGAGGTGGCATTAAGATGTTGAAAGAATGCAATATTAACATTAATAATTGTACTCTTGACAAACAATCTTATGTGTTTGTGACAACATGAGAATTATGAATGTTGCTATCATTGATGTTGGTGGATTTTACTTGTCCTTCCATAAAAAATATTCTGCATTATTATGATTTTGCCTTCATATTTTCTAAAATTGTAGGAGGACAAAAAACTATTGTCCTATGTTTTTATTTATTTCAAATGATCAAAGTTTTTATTATAATTTTTTTTGTGTTTGTAATTATAAAAAAATTTATAGTTAACGATAACGATACAACTCTAATATTTTAAACAGTCTAAATGTGTGTTGATTTCACTCTTTGGAGAGTCATATTATTACACCCAATAATCTCATTCTCAATAATTACACTTTTCGTAATATTTTATGAGAACTTAACACGTGACTTTGACTCTAATAACAATTATAATATAATTTTCTATTATATCAAAAGCTACAAGCGATTAAAGATACAACTCTGATTTTTAAAATTGTACAATACTCAAACACCTCTTTTGTAACTAACAATTATTACACCCAATAATAGATTTCTCCTCGCTTTCAAATTTTTTGGATAAAAAAGTTCGACATAAATAGTATATTCCCCACTAAAATGTTATAATTAATATTGTTTTCATATGATTAGTATCATACGACATGTATATGTCAATATTGACATACTATTTTTTTTGGAGTTGAAAGTACCTGAAAATGTATTTTTTTGTACACCTGAAAATGTATTTTTCTGTACACCTGAAAAAGTATTTTTTTTTCAAAAAAAAACAACCTGAAAAAGCGGTATTATTAATTATGTGGAATATGTACCACCAAAAAAATCAATAATTATAAATGAACATTAATTTATAAACTTTTTTCACCCGGGTGCGTGGTCCAAAGATCCGAAACCCTTTAGAAGCTCCTAGTACTTAGTAGTATCAAATTTAATTAATTGTTTGTAAATTTAATAAAATAATGCGATTTATTAATATAATTTATTAGATATATATTATATATATATACAGATTTGATATTATGAGCACCCATGATGTGCACTGCTGACGTGACATCATCTACATCCAATAGTTGAACGCCACATCAGCAAATGCATATATAAGTGCACATGATAGGTGTTCACCATATCAACACTCTATATATATATATGCATGTTTCCCACTTTAAAAACACATATTTGGGAATAGAGTCACTCATTCGCTAGTTTCTTTTGCTATTTCATCCTCGACCCCGTTTTTTTGGGAATTCAAGAGCTTTTTTTTTTGGTTGATTGATCGTGTAATATCAGACTTTTTGTTTGATTAATATTATCACATCTTTCTTCAAAACAAAACAAAAAAAAAACACACACACACATATCTTTGGGACCATTTCAACCTAAAATTATATTTATTGCACATTAATGCGCCTACAATAACACGCTAATTTGGTACAATGTTTCGTCCGGCCCGGGCTATGCTATACCGGGTGAAGATCACCCGGTGCAGCATATCCCCTTGATTGGGCACCCGGGCCCACTTCATTGGGCATGGAGTACACACATTTTTGTGGGTCCCATGCCCAATGAATGACAGATGCTGCATCGGATGATCGTCACCCGGTGTAGCATAGCATCTACCATTCCGTCCAATCTGAATTTAATTAATTGGATGATAATCAGATTATAAATCTATAATAAAAAATTTAAAATTTTCTCCAACCATTATACGCCCAAAGAAGCTATTTTAGGGGACCGGTTCCTGATTGATTAAACCGGACTGAGTTCGAACCGGTTTCCGAACAATCCGATCCAACAAACACTTCCTCCATCCAAGTGGAATTGATATAAATGTTTAGAGGGTTGTGCTTTTCTTTAAAAGCATTCATTATGTCTATCTATGGAGAAATTTATATTTGAAAAAAAATTACAATTTTAGTTCGATATATTCGTAGCTTCGCTATTTTGGTCAATTTTGTCAGTACAATTTTAATCAAGTACACTCAACTTAAAATTTATCAAATTAATTAATTATCTTAGATCCTTAAGTGAGGTCGATCAAGCTCAATATCATGCACGAAAAATATATATATCCAGGTTGCAATGTTGTAAATGGCGGGAGGCGGTGGCGGGACGGTCAGGGACCGCCTATCGCCTCGGCTGCGCAAGCGCTTGAATTTTTTTAGCAATATTTTATATATAAAATATATTATATATAATCATGCAATGTAATTATATGTTTTTATTTTTTTAATATAATATATATAATTAAATAATGTTTATGCATAAAAAAGTTTTATACAATATAATACAATATAAACAAAGTGCAAATAAATATATAAATGCAAATAAACAATATAATTAAGGTGGTGGCCTGGTTGATGGAAGCTGGAGGCAGTTTGAGGCAGGTGGTGACTGATAGTGGATGACACTAGAAACTAAAAGTAAATAAAAAAGAGAGTGAGATGTGTTTTTATTATATCTATGGTTTTGAAAATTGATTGATTTTGACGGATTTTTAAAATTATTTGACTTTGATATATAGTTGAATGAGATTTTAAAATCATTCAACGTTCAGCCGCCTCTGCTACCTTGACCACCCGTTTGCCCCCCTTGCCCGTCGAATGGCCTAAGATCGCCTACTGAGACTGCCTTAGACAAAGGCGGGGCGGTCGAGGCTGCATGCCGCTTAGGCGACTTCCTCGATCACCATTGAGAACACTGCCAGACTGATTTGGATTATTTTTACTCATGCGAAGGTTATCCTTCAGTCACCAATATCAGGCACACAAAATTAGTGTAAAAAAAATTCTAGTTTGGGGAGACGGGGACTAGACAATCTTTCGACATAATTGTTTGTGCAATTATCACCCATCTATAGGCATCGTTAAGACCATACTTGGTTTGGTTTTATAATTTTTAAAATGTGGTAACTAATCATTTTTTTTTTCTGTGGACAAGATATTCGAAAAAAGTTAAACAAATAGTGTAAATATCAAGGGGTATATGCGAGCTGATAAGGCCTGAGGTGACGTGGAAAAAAATTTCTCAGCGTTGCGGGTTCGATCATCGTGTGGAGCATATTCTCTGCTAAAATATTGTGGGGGTATGCTCTGGGGGTTGACTATGTTGCTCCCTCCATCAGGTCTCTACCGCTCGTGCACATCCCTCGAGTTAACCCCGCATGAGCCAATGAGCCTTTGAGTCATATGGGATTGGGTCCCTTTGGGATCAACCCTTTTTTTTAGATAATTAGCCTTTCGGTTTGTTGCTTTCAAATTCTTGTAATTTTTTGGGAGGTTTTGGTTTAGTCCCCTCTCATGTATTTACCATTTGTTAATCTAATAAATTGGTAGAGGTCCGCATAACCCACCACAAAAGGCGGCTTTGGGAAAAGAAAAAGAAAGAAAGAAATTTAAATTCCAAATTTCTTATATGAACAAATTAATTTATTCAATTATACTTTTTACATTTTTTGAATCAACCCAATATCTTAGATAATGCATCTATATACACGCAAAAAACTATATGGCTTAAAATTAAATTAAAAACATATAATCTAAAATTAATTGTTGAAACAATATAATAATAAATTAGTATCCATAATTACAGACAAGAAAAACTAAATTTTTTGTCACGTTTATTTTATTATTTGTGATCTTGGTTATTTAGATCATCACAGTTCAGTCTTATTCTCCTATCTTTGTGTGTGTGTGTATGTTTATTTTTTTTTCAATTTTATGTTTTTTCTGCCATGTTGCTAATGTGATACGATGCAGCACGTGACATGTGCCATATCAAATCAGTACTCTAGATAACTAAGACTATAATTGAAAAAGAAAGATATCATGACCAAAATATGAAATTTAATAACACAAAATACCAAATCACAATAAACGATCAAATTATGATTTTCTCCTAGCTAAACTTAATGAAAATTAAATTATTTAACTGTGTCTAGTCGTGCACTATTACAAAAACTATAAAGCATAAGTCTCTTATGAGCAGGGAATTAAGGATCCAAGGGTGGTCGGTGATTGCATTTCACATTTTCACCCCTCAACTTTTTCCATTCTCTAGTATGTTAGCCTCAAAATTCACAGTAGCAATTATTTTTATAAATGATTTACCCACTCCACCCCACCCCACCCCACTCTCACTTCTCATCCGATAAAAAAATATTTGGTATCCCTCAGTTGAATTTTTTTGGCTTGACCTTGCTTATGAGACAATCTCATTAATGTATATCCTTGAAAAGTATCGATCTAGTTCATAGCTGCAGCGAAAATTCATATTTTTAACATAATTAATAAATTCAAATGTCGGCCGTTAGATTCAAGCCGAATATCTATTTAAAAAAATCGATATGTAAGACAATTTCATATGATCTCTAGCATGTATGGCATATTATATGTCATTTATGTGCGTTCAGTGATAGGGGTGGGTTTTCGGTATATCGTATCCAAAATATTGGTATGAAAAAAATTCATATCGTTACCGATATCAAAATTTCAAAATTTTGGTATGGAAAAAATTCATATTGATACCGTACAAATACCGAAAAAAAATTCGATATACCAAAAAAATGTTTGTATGTCGAAAAAATTTCGGTACGATATTTCGAAATATCGGTATTTTGGTTTGGTATCCCAACTCTATTCAGGGATATATCCTTGCTAATTACCCAACTTTTTTTACCATAATTAAATCTTATATATATCCTTCCACTTGCAAAAATTTAATAACCCAAATTTTTTTTTTATAAAAAAAACATGGTAAAAATTTATTACCTAAACAGAAAATAAAATATTTGACAGATCATGGGTAGACAAAATCCTCGGTTCTGTAATTACAGGAATCTTGTTCCCTTTCTCGTTATTATATCAATTGTACGAACGTTTCATAAATTTTTACTTGATTATATTCGAACATGAACAAAGGAAGACAAAAATTGTAGGCCTGGTACTTCCGCACATTTACCCCTTGTAACATGCCATGCCACGTCCCTTCTTGTGTTTCCACTAATTAACAAAAATTCGATATTTTATTTTGTTAAAAAGTTAACAATTATTTGTTAAATTTGCATACATAGAGGGTAAAAAATAAGAGAGTCGATTGTTCACTAGACATTTTTTGGATAAGGTAGATCGATGCAAACAGATAAAAATCACAAAGTTATTCAATTAGGAGTTTATTGGGAAATTTTTATACGATATTCGGGCAGAATAATTTGCCTGGATCGACAAGAATTTAGAAAGAATCATGATTTGTTTGAGGAAAAGGGGATCATGTCTTTCTTAGATCCCTTGTAAAGTAAGATTTGACCCAAAATTAGAAGTTTGAGTGGCTCGAGGAATATGAGGAAAGTTTTAGTTAAGGGACAAGAATTTATAAAATAATGTTTTATTATTTTTTTAATGATTCTTAGTGCCCGAAAAAATTATTTAAAAAATCTTGAAAATTGTGGGTATTGGTGTGGGCATTTGTCCACCAAGTTAAGCATATGTGGTGTCACGAAGAATTTAAATTTGACCCGGCAAGAATTGATTCTTTATCTGGTCTCATGGATTAGGAAATTGACCACACAAGGAGACCTTTGTTTCTGTCCCTTTGTTGCATCTTTTAAGGGTCGAGATATTATTGAAGTTCACTTTTCCTCCATGTATAAAACTTAGATACAATCAATCATCTATATATACACTTTAGATCCGGATTAGGTCTAAAGTCATTGAACATGATTTCTTATTAATTTGCAAGATCCCTGGTTGAAAGTTGCAGCAGATAGTGACGATATATATAACTCTCGACTACTACTTTAGTTTATACTTGAATTAATATATTGAGATGATTAATTTCAAATTCATACTTCATAATATCAAGACATGCAATTTAAAACATACATCAAATATTGATGTTTTATTCACTAATCAAATCTATCAATCCAAGCGCTATCTTAATTCATACAATAATCCAAACACTAGGTGATTATGTTTATCATTCTTTTCAACTGATAGTTGCACAATAGTCACAATCTCATATTAACATTGCAATACCAACTTGCAGTTTTATAGTAATCAAGTATCTAACCTCGGTTGTAATACCAATTATAAGATCAAATAGTCGCTAATTTACAAAAAAAAAAAAAAAAAAAAAAAAGTACATAGCCGGTAGGTAGTACTAATAATCTAATTACTTAAATATTTTAAATCGTAAAATTTTTGTTTTAATTAATCATTTTCATTGTATAATTATTTTCTCACTGTGTATACTTTTGGATCGACTTCTCCAACGTTTATCATAACTGATAAAAATCTCATTCATGCTCCAGTCTCCACACACGAAAAAGACATGGGAATTTAATTTGTTTCGCTAACTATGAACAAAACTAATCTGGCCTTGCCCGTAATATACCATTTTGGGTTGAATGGTTCATTGAATGTAAACCCATTAGCCATTATTTAGCAAACATTTACTTGGTGATTTTATATTTAACCCAACACCTTTCTAACAATCAAGCAACTGCATGTGAAAAAGAAGGTACTAACTACCAACTAAAACAAACACACACACACACACACACACATTATATAAATATGCTCAATTAATATGTGTTTTATTTCGAAATTCACGTGTCTGGATTAACTGGCGTTGGCCTGTCCATATTCCCAGATGCAGTAGTCCAGCTTTGGATGTTGGAATCATGCAGAAGATGGATAAAATTAACCTCAAAAGAAAATTAATTTAGTATATATTTGTATATGTATATGTGTGTGTGTGTGTATGTATAGCAGTGGGGGACAAAAAATATACATGGATCTAGTGTAGATTTGGTTTTGTACTTGAGAAATGTATTGGGGGGACGTATTTGGGAAGTGCTGAGGAGCTGTCAATTCTGCGTTTTGTTTTTATTGTACATATTTTTTGACATTTTCTACGCCAAGTGTCCGACTCCCCTGCATGAGTCAAATCCCTGTTTATATTCATAGTATGTGGATGTGATTGTGTGTGTATTTTTATTTTTTTTTATTCACAAATACTCTGCCGTTTTGTTCGTCTGTGTTGTTGTATTAATTCCTTATGTCTTTTTTTTTTTTGTTTTGGAGTGGCATTTATGTAGTTATGTGTCTACTATCACACATAAGTATTACCGGTAAAAAATAAATAAAAATATCAAACATCGAAAAATACATGATTAAAATTAAAATTTAAATATATATATATATAAATTTTTACTATGATGTCTACCTATCATGTCCACAAATCATGCCCATCAATAACGTGGCACTATATATGCCGTGAAGTAAATCCCTAAGTTATCATAGAAGTCAATTGCTATCATCCAAACACATTTTCAAGCAGATTTTTTTCTTAAGCATCATGTTAAATAATTTTAGAATATTGAAATATGAACCAAAATGGAAAATGTACGTACACACTTGTATATATATATATGCATGTGTATATAATGGACGGACACACACATTAAAAAAATACAACAACATTTGTTCTTATCCAATTTTGTGTTTCCCCATGTACACGATTTTAGGCCGTTGGTGTCAAAATCAGGCCCTTGGCTCAGGGTATAGACTTCTGGAATAGAGTTTTTATGACATCAAGAAAATTTCGATACTTCACACATGTTGGTCATTCAACGGTGCAACGTGACTTCCAATGTGAATTCAAAGGACTACCAAACTGGGAAATACATGTAAAAATCCATGTAAACATTACAATAATCGATGTCCATGTAACATTTCAACATATGTTCACAAGAAAAAATCGATTCTTCGTGTTGTAAACACAATTATAAAATTAATGCTTGGGGAAATTTGTCAAATTAATTCTAAAACTTGTTCTGTTTGGGTTTTCAGTCCTATAAATTGTCAAAGTTTGGAATTTATTCAATTATTTCGTTTCTATTTGTTTTTTTTTTTTTTTTGTTTTTTTTTCTCGTTGGAAGTCCACTTGGCGCTGAATATTGCAAGTGTAGCACTAGGATGTTGCTACTTGCTAGCATGAAGTCAGATATTATTGATGTCTGGTACCCTGTCAGCAATCATAAAAAAAATGATCAAACGTAGAAAATGATCAAAATTAAATTTTGATTATTTATGAGACTAAAATAAAAAAAAAAACCATCTTATAGGATTTGGTCCATGCAATTTTCTCGTTAATACTCTGTAGCATATTGAATATATAATGCATGCAATGCACCTGCAGGGATTCACAAACCAGAAAGGACGTCTAATCAAATCAGATGGTTCAAGCCTTTTAGAATCAACAATTATCTTGCTCCAATGTTACGTCGATACTCTATTGAGAAAAACAAAAAATAAAAAAGACTTCGAGTTAGTGGACTATTTTAAATCGATCGATATATAACATGATCATAAAAGTATAAAACGTGTAAATTGTAATTACAAACCCAAAAATATAATAATCACGAGGAACTTAATGTACAACATGCATGTTTTTTGAGAATTCAACAAACCCTAAGTAATATTCTAAATGAAGGATCCGACAAGCGAGATTATAAGGAGGTGTGTCCATTTTGTGTTCACTAATCGAGTTATCTTTTCCTTGGGGGTGGCGTTTCTTGTTTCTTGATCATTTATAATTATTCCGTAAACTAAACATTGATGATGTAATTATGTTTCATGTCGGATTCGATTCATTATAATATGTAAGTTCATTACAATTTACAAGTCATGTTATGGTATTCGGAATTTTATAATTATTTGGATCAAACTGATTAGGAATTCAGCTTTTTGAGATAATAAATAATTCATTACGTGACAACTAAAGTAGATATTATTAGGGGTTGGTTTTCGGTTTATCGTATCCAAAATATTGATATGAAAAAAATTCATAGCGATACCGATATCGAAATTTCAAAATTATGTTATGAAAAAATCCATATTGATATCGTTTAGATACCGAAAAAAAATTCGATATACTAAAAAAATATCTGTATATCGAAAAAATTTCGGTACGATATCCCGAAAAAGCGAAAAGTCGTTATTTTGATTCGGCATCTCAACCCTAGATATCATAACTTCAAAATCATTTAAATAGATGAACTTGATACAACTAGGGATGATAATGTGTCGGGTCTAGATCTGGTCATGTATTAAATATGCCCTGATGAAATGAGTCTAGACCGGCTAAATGGGTCCGAGTTTGGCTAAACTCGGCCCGCCAATAAATAAATAATATATATATATATATATATATATATATATATATATAATATGTAATATTAATAATATGTAATTATATTTTTATATTAAATAATTAATATTTTATCCATAATTTAATTTTATAATATTTTTTGATTGAAATGAATTTATTTATTACGATGTATTTAGTATGAAAATATATGATTATGATATTTTTTTGTTAATAATTATTAATTAAATATAAGTTGATAAATTTTATTTGTGAGAAATTTTTTTGGTCTTAAATATTAACAATATAAATATGAAATTATATTTAATGATTTTTGATAATTTTTAAACTTTTAATTTTTTTATTTAATAAAATTAAAATTATACAATTTTTGACGGATCGAACAGGTCTAATTCGAATAAGACTCGCCGAGTTCGCACGGCTGGACATGTCCCAGGTTTAGTCAAATCTGCCCTTTGATTTATAAAATCCAGCTCAATTAATCGAACTTGAGCAGATACCAGCACGAAAATTATATGTAATGTTCAAAATAAATTCCAGAATTTGACTCAAGCAACAGTTTAATTATGTGAAATAATTATAATTATCTATTACTATATATAAAGAGAGAGGGAATAATAGAAACCACCATTTGGTGAATTTTTTTACATTCCAATAATACCCTTCTAGCTTCCCACTACCCATTATCCACATTTTTCAAAACAAAAATCTCATCCAATTATATTAATCAGCATATTCTTTTTTTCTCACAATCTCAACATTTTTAACGCCTAGCATCTATATTTTGATTGGTTAATCATTAAGGCTGCGTTTACTTGCTATTGATAATTATATGATTGTATTAATAATCTTATCAATCTAATGTTTACTTGCTTTTTAGGGCACATATTAAAATATCATCCTTACTTACCTAATTTAAACTTTAAACCTTGATGATTTATCGCAAATAAATGGTGTGATAAATAATTATTTTAACTAATTATGTTTTTAATTGAAAAAAATTATATTAATATCCTTTACTTGCCAAAAAAATAATATATGAAAACCTCATTTAAATAAAATTATAAAACATGAATATAAATTTCAAATATCTGAAGATATATTTAATACATTTCATTTGATTTTAATATATGAAAAATTCATTTAAAAATTAAAAAATATGAATAAAAATTCTAATAATTTAATATATGATTAATACATTTCATTGGATTTTATCCTTATTCATGAAAAACTTTTTTTAACTCAATTTAGTACTTTTTATTTTAAAAAATAAATAATATTTATACATAATAATTTTGATGAATTAAAATAATTTACATGTGGATTAATAATAATATATATTCTTCAATAAAATCACAATCTTAATTTTATAAATACAAACTAAAAAGAAGATTATATATTATAAGTAAAAAAAAAAATTGTAACTCGTCACTTAATCATAATATCAATCACAAAATTGATTCATCAAAGTAAACATGTTATTGCTTATCCATCATTATTCAACATCCTATAAAATTAGTTTAATAATCTTAATATTATTTATCTATTAGTGGGTTTTCAAATTATAATATAAAAATTTTTATCTTATGATGTAAATATTAAAATTTTATTAGGTTCCAATTTAATTTTTTTATATATAAAAAATTACATAAAAGTTTTATTAAAAAACTAATTTAGAAAATAAAATATTTTAGACACACGCAGTACATATGCATTATCTCTAGTTATAATTATATATACTACTGGGTAGAGGATGATTCCTTTTGGCGGAAGTGGTAGCAATATCACATCAATTATCATGTTTTAGGAAGAGGACAAAATTGGGTAATTCGATCGAAAAGCATGGGACTTCGTCACTTGAGGATAAGAACAAATTCGAAAGGAGATAATTCTTCACGAGTTATTGAGATGTTTATAATTTATATATACTAGCAATTTTTTTTGACATAATATATACTAGCAATTTACATACACAAATGTAGGTGTTTGTTAACATATATATATATGTATATATATATATATTATTTAATTTCAATTTTAGAAGATAATTTATGTGCAATAGTTGTTATTATTATTATTATTATTATTATTATTATTTAAAAAACAAACATCAAATAATTAAAACATGATGGAAGAGTTACTTTTCGAAATCTAAATCAATTGAAATGACTACTTGCACATTTGATTTTTTTTAAAAAAATTTATTAGATGGAAGATAATTTTGAAAATTCACTTAAATTGCTAAAAACAATTGTTAGACCATCATCTCGCTTTATTAAATATTAGTTACGGAGCACACGCATTGCGTGCGTAATATAAAGTATGATATTAAAATTTTGTGCTCCGAAAATGCATGTGGTGGGTGAGCAGTTAGATTTCCAATTGAAGAGAAAGTGGGAGAAACTGCTCTGAAAATTTAGCTGCAATCAAGAGGCAAAATTGAAAGGAAATTTTGGTATCCTCACACTATACCAAAAATAATTTTTATAAGGGTATAAGATAGTATAGATAATAGATAAATAAAATATGTAAAAATTCTTCACGGTTTTTCTTTTTATATTTTTAAGAGAGAATTCAGCTTAGTATTTTTTTTTTAATGAAATAAGTTTTTCCAAAATTTATTGTCCTTGTATCTTGCTTTATGCTGCCTCCGGGATCAAGAATCTTGATGTGGCCACACTGCTCGCCATGGCAATGCATGCAAATTGAAGTATGTCACATCATCATCATCTAATCATGTGTTTGTATGTATATGGAAAATTACAATTTTAAATTGGTAAATTATATTGATTATTTTTAATTTTAATCTGATTTATGAGAGTTTGCTTTTCATCAAGACATTATTTTTTTAGTAATTTTTTTTTGCCTTAATCCACTAAATCCATCGACATTATTTATTTGATATCGATAATCATGCACGGTGCGACTAATGTTTCATAAATAAAACTTATGTGATATGCATTAAAATCTACCTAAACAAAATATAAGAAAATGACAATTTGTTTTCCTCACTTTGAAATGTAGAGTTATTTATTTATTTATTTTTAGATTGATTTTAATTTGTGTAACATATGTTTTATTCTCGATATATCACTATGAGTCATGTTGGAGACTATCGATATCATATAAACAATGTACAATTGGTTAAAATATTTAATTTTTTAACTTTTCACGACGACGTGGAAACCTAACTATGTGTAAATTGAGAGACTGTCGCTTTTTGACAAGCATTTACCGCTAGAGGTCGTGTAAACCAAAATCGCAGGTGCAACACAACTCTTGAATGCATGTAGCCCTCACATGCACTGATCCAAGAACTGATGTGCATCGATTGTGTTACATCCATTGGGTGCATAGTTTCGTCTTGTGTAAGATGATTTTCGATCACCTTCGATACCAAAACATTAATTCGTTAAACCAAAATCTTATATAAAATTTGATCCATATATCTTCGTCGTTGTTACATATATCTTCAGGCTCCGTTTGGTAGCATTATTATTAATTTATGTATAGTTTATCTTATCTAATCTTACGTTTTTTTCGTCCTATTATTTATCTTTCTATTAATTATTTATTTTACATCAATAAAATCATTAATTATTTATCTTAAATCAATCAAATCATCGAATTTAAATTACTATATTACCCCTTATAAATAATATTATCCATATTTTATTTATTTTAAAAGGACAAAATGGTAATTTTGTATTTTTATATAAATTTCAACCAATCAAATAAACTATAATCTATCAATCAAATCAATTACTATATTCACTATCATTTCTTATTTATTTTATTATATTACATTACTTATCTATATATTATTTATACTATCATCCATATCAAACTGAGCCTAAACATTATCTCAATCTCCCAAAACTTGATTATTTTAGTCCTGACAAGACGAAAAATAAGAACCAAATATTGAACATCAATATCGATCAGATCATAACATGACGCATCTCTTTCAAATGAATGAGCACAAATTTTGTGTAGGACCCACCTATAATATACGCGATCGAGCAGGAAGCTCAGCTGTAGAAGTGCCGTTTGATTCTATCATTGATTTGAGTGTGATATCTCGATCACCCCCACTTCCATGCCACATTTATCCTACTAATTGTATATATATTTAAAACAAAATATATATTGTTTGATATATTTTTTTAAAGAAAAAACTCGTTTAATTTATTAATTTATATAATCTATTACAAGCTCAATTAACCACGAAAAAAAATCACAATTCAATCAAATAAAAGATGAAGACAAAGAAAAATCAAAACAAGCAATACAATGCACTACTTTATTAGCCGATTGCTGAACATGAACCATCTGTGATCTCTCACTTCTTCAGTATTGTTCTAGTTTATGTCGCACAAAGTCCCACATACTCCGTATTGAAAGTGACTGTTTGCACTGCCAATAACGAATTAGATATAAAATTCCTCTCCTATACATCATATTTACACACTCCCTGATCGCCAGTAATTCACCTTGGATAACCGAGCGGCTGTATTGTTTGCTACCCAAAAGCTAGTAATAAGTGGCCTTGATTATTTATCTAGCTCGGACCACTCCATTGATTCAGCCTTTCATTGATCGTTCATTAATGTTTGCTTAATACTGTTCGGTATAACTATTGAATTAATTGATGATTTCTATTATCCTATTCATCGATCGGTCTAAGTTTCTAATCACGTCTAATGTGAAAGTCTCGTTTTTCGAAATATGAGGAGTCAATTTGATAGATGAACAAAAACACAATTCATATTTTTTATTTTTTATTTATTTTAGAAGATGATAAATACAAAGTAATTATATGTGCACAAACCTTAATCGGAGACGTGAGACATTAATGTCATAAAACCTTGTATAACATGCGGAAGGTTGACACTCAACAGTCAACATTCCCACGCATAAATTATAATATAAAGTTGTATTAAATTGAACAAAATCCAACAGAAAATTTATTTTTAGATTACGGGTACAGTAGCAGAAATCATGGCAAGATCAGGCCTTAAATTCTGCTGCCTTTTTCAACCAAAAATCACAATGATCACGAGTCAGTCAGTCTGTTGTAGCCACCTACTGTCATTTGTCTTTCACTCACTCATTTAATAATCTTTCATTCACTCATTTAATAATCACGTATTTTTAATCCGTTTGTATAATTGTTTTAATTAATTTAATTTATGTTTTAAATAAAAATTAATGAAATGTCATATTATCATTTGAATTGATCCTATTTAAATGAGAGACATGCCATAATTTTAAAAATTATCTAGAGAGTATAATACAAGTTGAAATATTGAAAAAAAAAAAACGAAAGGAAAAACAAACATGTAAAATCTATAGGACAATTTTTATTTTTTATTTTTTTATGGAATCTATAGGACAATTTTGAAAAAAAGAAGCAGACAGATTCTTTATATATGACGATGATAGGTAGCTATTATATTTATTACTTATTTAAAGATAAAATTAAATTTTGTTTTGTTTTTTCCTGGAAATTGTCTTCTCCTCGAAATGCCCAAGTTAAATGAGCAGGTTTTTCTTGGGTTTTCGTTGGGCTAGTTTTGTTGGAGCATTTGGGTTGATCACTGTTGGGCTCTCTAAAGTAAGGGCCTACAACATGAGGATACTGAAAAGTAAGTGGGCCAATCTAATTCAAGTTGAGGGCTTTGACTTTCCTGTTCTTTCTTTTCTTTTCTTTTTTTATAAAAAATTATTTTGGTACATTCAACAAATTAATATATAAATTATTAGAAATAGTTTAATTGATATATCATCAAACAAAAAATTCAATTTTATCATTTACATTTTTTAAAGTCAAATATTGCTATTAAATTCAACTATATACAATTTTTTAAATTTTAAATTATTTTATTAACTAAAATTGTAAAAATAAATTCATATTTACTAATTACTATACTATAAAATGAAAATTATATATCATGTATCCGAAAAAATATTCAATGTGAAATTTGTATATTATAAACGGTAAAAAACACATACACACACGCATATATATATATACATATATATATATCATATTTTATTTTTATTTATATAAATAGTAATATTAGAGTATAGATAAAGAGAAAAGCTCATTTATTATATATATTTTTATATATATTATTTTTGAATAATAATTTATCAATTGTTATATATATGCGTGTTTATGCGTATGTGTGTATTAATTAATATTTATAATATTTTCGTACGATGAGTGAGATTTATTTTAATATTAAATTTAAATAATTATAAATTATGCTTATAATTGTAATAGAATAATTCTGAAAAATAAAATGTCTATCTATTTTAATTTAACAAAAACATTAGACTTTAAAATAATTTAGATAAAGAGTAAAATCAAATTTATAATTTGATTATGTATCAATTAAACTATTTTCAATAGTTAATATGCCAATTTGACATTTTACTAATAGTTTGTATACCAAATAACTTGCAATGAATGATATATCTCAAAAAACTTACAATTTTGTTTTGGTAAAAAAAAGAAATTAATTTTCATTATTTTTTTACGGGGATCATAATTTTTATGGGTGAATTGGGCAAAAATCCCCAATCCAAAACAAAATTTTAAAATCATTCCCTAGCTCATAAAAATTTTATCTGCAGTACCTGATGCAAACCAAACTTATCTTAAACTCCCTAATTCACGTTTTTTTACTTATTTGCCCTTAAAATTATATTTTCTTTTTATTTTTATCTTATCTCTTCCTCACCCATTTCGGATTGAAACCTCCTCCAAGACTACAGAACGCACAATCCATGGCCACACAATGAAGATTTGGAATCGGGAACGAAAGAATTCAAGCAATTGAACTAACCCTGAAGCCGATTTTCCAGAGAAGAACGAAAGCAAAGCAGGTGTTCTTTCTTGATCTGATTTTTTTTTCCCGAAAGCTCATTCCATTTTTCTTTGAAGTATTGGAATAGCTCTCTGATAATAATCAGAGGCTGAGGCCGATCGGAAAATCTGGGATCTTTTATTTGGTTATGAAAAATCTTTCCTCCTTTTCTTAGTTTAGTTTCCCCGTTCAATTTATGTCCCTTAAAGTTGGGAAGGAAATTGTTATGTTCTTAGTTTCAAAAATTATTCCGACGTATTCGAGTATTGCGTTGAATAATTTTCTCGAACCAAAATATTTAGATTCCCTAAAAAATTCTCACCTAGATTCGGTTCATGGAATCGGGAATCATGCTAGAGAAACAAATCTCAGGCATCTTTATATATCGCCGGCGGCCTTGTATGTGACTCCAGAGCAGGTTTTTGTTCAATTTTTTTGGTTGTAGGTTTTTGTTTGATTTTCCTTTACTTTTTGTTTAATTTTTGCATGTTTTTGTTCAATTTATTATTGGTTTTATAATGCAGGTTTTGTTCGATTTGCCATTGATTTTACGTGTGTTCCGGAGTTGATTTTCATATGTGACTATTTGTTGATACTAATGTTTTGTTGTTCTATCTTGAACGGTTTTTTCTTGATATTGGATTTTGCTTTGTTTCTTTTTGGTGTTGATGTTTTAATTGTTGGTTGGAATTATATTTCTCGAATTATATTTCTCGAATTTTGATATCGTATGCGAGAATTTTTATTGATTGAAAACTACTTTTATTTTTGTAGAATGGAATCTGGAGTAGGGTCTTCTTCCAACCTTGCTTTTTTGGGTTGCTGCAAATGTAATGAGAAATTATTTGTGATTTCAATTATGAGTGGATCTAGTTTGGATGATTTATTTCAGAGTTTGTCAAGCAAATATGAACAAATTAATCCTCAATCTATGTCACTACAATACATAGCTCCACAGTACAATATGTACGTTACCTTGAACAACAATGATGATGTCCGTAATATGATACATCTTCACATGTGTATGAGGCTAACTATGATTGAATTGAGGGCCGAGAAAAAAGATCAGACTACAGGAGGTTTAAATACTGAGAGGTATAATTCACTCGTTCCTTTTTTTTTTTTGCACTGTCTATACTGTTTACTTCAATAATTATTTGTTATCTTTATGTATAGATAGAGTTTGAAAGCGTGATTTTGTTGTTGTACTTCGTTATAGTTTTTTGGTGATTTTTAATGTTGATTCATCCTAAAAGTAATTCTAAAGTTATGGTTGTGAAATTCATAAGGGACTACGAAGATGACAGACAATCCAGAAGTGATAATGAGCTTGAAGAGGCTCCCGTACAAAATTCCCTTGATTATTGGTTTCATTGTATACGTGGGGTGGGCCAAACATTCAAAGATGCTGCAGAATTTAGAATTTATATGAAAAAATATTCTGTTGCTATATGACGCTCATTTTTGTATGCCAAAAATGATCGAGATAAGATTATTGTTGTTTGTACTGAACATAGTTGCAAGTGGCGAGTTTATGCATCCAGACATAAGTCAGACAATCTATTTGGGATCAGAAAATGCAATTTACAATACACTTGTGGAGAGGACAATTTATCTGGTAGAGGACATCCAAGAGCTGATTCAGCTTGGGTCGCAGATTTGATGAAGAATAAATTGAGGGGAGAGCCATCTTACCGTCCTTGTGCAATGGTGAAAGATGTACACAGAGATTTTGGAGTAGATTTAGAGTATCACAAGCGAAAGCAGGCAGAGAATTGAAGAAGCTAGGGGCGAATCTGCGGGAAAAACTCACGCATCTGCGTGAGGTTGCAGAGAATAAAACGAATGAATCACCGCATATGCGGCTTGTTTTAGAGCATCTGCTGAACCTGGAGTTCGCATCTTAAATTATGAATATTGGTGTCTAAACTCATAAATATGAGTTTTTTTTTTGTTTAGTTCGCATCTTCAATTAAGTTTTTGCTTATAGCGGCTGATGTAACAAGTCAGGATACTTCTAAAATGTATTTATTATTCAGCTAGTTATGTACCTTATTATGATATAATTGTACCGGAATTACTCAATTTTGTACTTTGATTAACTTGTCAATTGTCGTTACATAACTCAATCGTGTAACTACATAAATGTCACAAATGTACGACATAAATAGGAAAACAATTGGAATTACCATTTCAAAAAAGAACTTCGCATCAAAACATAATCATTAACCACAATTACAAGGATTTGTCTTTCAAAAGGTGTGTAAGTTTTCAACCAACAAAATTATCCAAACTTAATCACCACCAACATAACAAACAAGTTAAATGGTTTTCAACAATCCTTTCTTATCGGATAAAATGGTAGCTGCAACACGAGCTCGATAAGCATTCATATTCACATCCGTTTGATACGCCCAGATTTCCTCTGTGTCTTTAGCCAAGCATTCAGTCCACATAAGTGCATAGACACCACACTCAAGTGTTGGACCTTGATCGCGACACTTTTCTGTCACCACTTTCTCATTGGCTAAGACAAAACCAGATTGGAACCGCATGTATCCAGACAAAAATGATACCTATCAAAATTTAAAAGTTACAAGATATCATTCTTA
This sequence comes from Henckelia pumila, assembly GCF_033568475.1. Taxonomy (NCBI): domain Eukaryota; kingdom Viridiplantae; phylum Streptophyta; class Magnoliopsida; order Lamiales; family Gesneriaceae; genus Henckelia; species Henckelia pumila. The sequence continues at coordinate 31,758,678 of NC_133123.1, read as the reverse complement.
ATATTATATTTAAACATTCAAATAGGGTCGTACTAATACTCACAAAAACATTTATGGTGCCAGATGCGTATGGATCATGCAAGGAATTCCATATACTGAACACACCTTCTGCAGTTTTATACACAAGCAAAAACCAATGCCACCTATCATTCAATGGAAAAATGATGTACTTTGTAGTAACCCGGAACCCATTTTAAGATAATAAGATGTTAAACATGATTAAGGGTTGGTAATTGATCTATTTCGGAGTGTTATTGGACTTCGGAAGAGGAATTTGGGCTTTTGACTTTGGGCCAAATCGGAAGCTCCGATCCCAGTTCGGAAGCTCCGATCCTGACCACTTCGGAAGCAGAACGGATGCACGGAGATCGGATTTTCCGATCAGGAACGGAGGTTCCGATCTCAGCCAGCCAGCAATGCTCGATGACTCAGTCGTAAGTTTTGACAAGTGTTGATCGGGGGTTCGATCGGAAGTTCCGATCCCGGAACGGTGGTTCCGATCCCGACGTGTCGGACATGCACAGAATGAGCTGGAATCGGAAGCTCCGATCCCGAGATCGGTGGTTCCGATCGTTGCCGAGATTTTGGCTATAAATAGGGCTCATTTGCTTCAGTTTTGAAATACGAATTCCCGCGTTTCCTTCTTCAGTATATAGTGTGAGATATACACTTGAGGGCCCTATCGGTTATAATAGAGGTTCTGGAATAACCAAGGTGTGGTTATAGTCATCCGGGACTAGCGACTCCAAAGGGCTAACTACGGACGAAGGTATGGTCCGGGAATCTATTTAAGTTTTGGGAGTACTTATTAGCTTAGTTAAGGCTTATAGAATTTATGTAGTGATACGGTGAACTTTTGAATATAGGCTTGGAACCTAGGATCCTATTATACTTGAACTAGCCTAGAGGTACGTACACATTGACTGAGATTGCCAGCGAGTATACATGTTTATATGTTGCATTTATTTGGCATTATTATATGGCATGATGTATGATTTACCATTTTCTATACTCATATGTCATGTGCATATACACGTTGAGCCTATACCTTGTTATACCTGACTATAGAGCCGCTCAGCTCTATACTCGATAGTCTGTCACTGAGAGTACCGCGACGGCGGGGGCATTTATGTCTGTCTACTCTGGTGTACTAGACGAGTGTGGTTGCACCCAGAGGTTGATCCGTGCAGTGGCAGCACTCATGTGGCGCCGGTTCTGAGCATGACTTTTCAGATGACCCTGTACCAGTCATCATGTTGCATGCATTATATACATATGTTTACTCATGTCTATGTACTGGGCGTAGCGCTCACGTCCTAGTTGTTATCTTGGACACCCTATTCCATGGGGCAGGTCGCAGGATGGACAGAGCTGGTAGTTCAAGGCAGGACTAGGGAGCAGGAGCTTTGAAAGTTTTTATACAGCACGATTTATTAGCTATATAATGTTTACTTTTAAGAATTTCGATATGGTTGTATCACTACAGATTTAAGCCTGGATTATATTACTAAGCTGATATGTAAATTATGGATTACGTTTCCGCACGTTTTTACTCTGTTAAGTATTATGCTGTATTAAGTTTAATGCATGCTATTAGTTGCCAGTTAGTAGGTGATTCCATGCAGGGTCACTACATACTTGCATCTTGTAAATAGCTCCTCGTTTAAGTGCTTCAATTTTTCCCTAGTCGCAGATGTCAAGCTTGCAATAAAATCTCCGTAATCATCGCTCCGCAACTTACATCTACTCCCATATTCTTTCAGTCTATTAAAAATTTCTCTCTGCAGAACAAAGATTGCAAAAATATCATACTTCTTATTTGGTCAAAAAAGACAATAAAACGTACATAATTGGGGTGCAAAGACGAACCTGAACCGTTGTGTCCACACAATATATTTCAGATCCACATTCCTTACTTTTTGCTTGCATAATTCGCATATAAACATTTATGATTTCGAAATCAACGGGTTGGCCAAAGACAAAGTGGCAAAATTTTCGACCATCTAACTTAATACTTTCGTCTTCCCAAATTACGACACTACATAAAAAAACAAAAATTTAATGTTTTCTGAATCTATAAATTCAACAATAGTTATGAAAATAATCATTAAATATAAGCGTACTCCAATTCCTCCATCAAAAGATAGTGTGTCAAAATTTGTTTCTCTTCATCACTTGCTTCCTCATGTCCACAGTAATCGGTCCTACCTTTGAATTCATGTAGATCATCTTTCATTGGACTCTTAGCATTCTCATCAACATCTACAATGCACTTTTCCTTCAAACGAATACACTATGAACCACAATAGAAAAGAACAAAAAATTGTCAGTGTGTGGAAAGACATAAAACCAAAATATAAAGGATGAAGAGAATTTCAAACCCGTTTTTGACCCTTTATCTTAGGTCTTGGCGATGAACTGGGCGGCGTCACAAAGATCGAAGCTTTCCTTTTCTTCTTGCGGTCAACCTTTGTTCTTATTGTATCCACGATTGACGATTGAAAGCTGGTCATGATCTCTGCTTTACTGGTACCAACACAACTCACACTTTTCCTTTCCTCAGCTGTTCCATCATTTTTCTCAAATCCCACATCATTCTTAATTTCGTTTATAACATTTTGCACCACCAAATTAAGCTCAGTGTAATTGTCATGGTCATTAGAAGATCCAATCTCAGATGAATTTCCAGCATCTTCAATCATTTTTTTCTCATTCTTTTCAATATTCTTTTCATCCTCGTTTTTGACAAAATGCAAATAATCTTCACTGTTCTCTATATTATCATCCTCAACATTTCTCTCAAAATTCTCATCTATCTTAATATTTTCATTCTCCTCATTTCTCTCAGTATTCTCATGCCCATCATTTCTCTCAATAAGATCATCTTCTTCTTCTGTCACAGATCCAACCTCATTTTTTCTCTGCAACTTAAATTCTGCTCCAACATCCATCATTTCTTTTTCAATCACAATCTTTTTCTTCCTACGACGCCTAACACTACCACATCCTAATTCAAAACACATCCGATTCTTAATCTCAGCCATTTTTTTCTCGCATCTTTTGATCGTACTGCATCAGTGGCACCGTCAGCCAATTTCAACACCTATGGTTAAGTCAACTATTATTTAATGGTTTGAACTTTTCAGTCAATTATGCATATTCCAAATAAATATTTGGCAAAAGGTCAGACTACTTACTTCGAACTTCTTCTCCTCGGGAAAAGGATATATCGGCAAGACCTGTAAAATTATAAAATCACAAAAAATGTTGTCGGTCAAACCATGAGATTGAAACGAGCAATTTAATTCATTATAACAAAAAATTACCTTGGTTGAATCTATGGATTTGAACAATAATTCAGCTTTCTCCTCATTCAATGGGATTTTGTTGTCCCCCCACCGAAACAACCGTGGAAACATTTCTAAACTACGTCGTACACCTAAAGAAGGCACTCTCTCATACACCCAAGCCTAAACCAAAATTAAATAATATTCAATTAATCGATAAAACAATAAAATAATAACTAAAGTAACAAAATACGCACCATTAATCCAACAGTGCATCCATCGAAATAAGTTTTACTCCCAGTTAAGCGTATTTCTCTCTGAATAAATCGAAACGCAACATCTCCCCAAGCATAATCAAAGAATGTGGTAAGATTGTCTAGATAAGGAAATATAAAACTCGGGGTAAAATAATTTCCGGTGAAAAATATTATGGAGTTGAAGATGAACAAAATGTAAAGCCTAACGAAATCATCAATTTCTAAGTCATCATCACTGCCTGCAAGAGAAATAAGTTTTTTATATATTGTTGTTCGCTTCGCTTTTCCAACTTGACCTCCAAATTGACGAGCCACAAATATAGAATCCATTCTCAGATCCAAGTCAACAGGCTGACCAATATGATGCAATCCAAGAATAATAGAAAACTCTTCTGGAGTAAAAGGAATCAGAATACCATCACCCACAGTCAAAGAACATGATTCAATCTGAAATCTATTCAATATGAAATCAACTCTACGACTACTAACAGCAAGTTCGGGCATGTCAAACCAATTAGCAAAAGGAGTCTCATTTATCCTAATCCATTGTTTTTGTCCTAGAATTGGTTTCAGTTCTGTCATCGCGTCTTTAAAACAACTGGGCGAGCATCGACTACAGTAGAGTTTCGTACTTTTCTTGTTTTGTCCTTCATCAGCAAAGTTCTCTTCCACTGTCGTTCCTAAATTCAAATATAAATATGCGTACATATATATATATATACATATATATATATATATATATATATATATATATATATATATATATATATATATATATGTATCAGTAAACAATAACATGATCAAGAATTGTGATCATCAATTTAAAATTCAGTCTAAATGAAACGAATATGACCAAAAAAACTATGACAAGATCTCCGAAAACAAGAACACTATAAAAAAACAACATGAATATAAACATACAAACATAAAGGATGTCGATATGATATTCATATTCAAATACGTCAAAAATACATTACAATTAAAAACAACATCAATACAATAGAAACTGAGGATATCCCACTGATAATCGATAATCACAACCTAAGTTCTAAAATTCTTAAATATTGCTAAAAAGTTCGCATTGATCAATTAAATATACATTCAAAATATAAACATACACATTTACAAACAAAAGAACAAGAAAAACCCTAGAATTTGGGAAAAATGATTACATAAGAAATATAACAAATTTGGGAAATAACATCGACAACAACCAACATTAATAAATAAGAATAGAAAATAATTAATCAACTGTAATCATAAAAACATTACGTTCAGAAGCTCTTGTCGATTTAGGATCTGGCAGAGCATCTCTCGATTTCTTCCTCTTATTACTTCTCATGTTTCGCGCCTTCTTGGGATTAGGGGACTTATTCATCATCGTTCAGCTTACGAACGCATGGATGTGAAAAAGAAAATGGATGAAGGAAAAAAACGGAATTACGCTGTGAAAATGGATGGCTGAAGATAAAGGGAGGAAGATGTCTTAAGGGAGGAAGATGGTGATATAAACACATCCGTTAATTTTATAAAAAATAAAGGGTATATGGGTAATTTTCAGTGAAATGGGGAGCTCAAACTAATAAAAAACTTGTTCAGGGATTACAAACTTATAATTGACTGACTAGAGACTGAAAAATATAAAATGTTTGGTTTTGGGGATTTATTCCAAATTTACCGAATTTTTATTCAGAAATAATTTTTCTATATTAATTTTGGATTATATTCAAAATTTATTATCCGTTGCCGTTTTCAAAAATTGGTCAGAAACAAATCATTTTTTAATAGTTGAAATAACCTTAACAATAACCAATGTTTTTAATTTCTATTTTATATTTATTTCATGCTAAAAATACAATATTCGAACTATGATGTTAGGGTGATGTAGAATTTAAAAATCAGGAAGTCCATTCATTTTTTTTTTTATGATCCTTAGCTATAAACTATTTATAGATTTTGGTAAAATGACAAGTGTTGATTATATTATTTGTTGGAAATATATAAATATTAAGAAGGTTGGAATTGTTTCGTTACTATCTGTTATAATCATTGATAAGCGGCAAGCGCTCGACAATATACAAATAAAAAATCATTCTCAAAAAATTTACACGTGAGATCATCTCACATAAATTTTAGTTGGTCTCTTGGTATATTCACAAAAATATAGAATAAATATATAAAAAAAACACACACCGTAAACTACTTCCCTCCACTATCTCAATTTTTTTTTATTTAACTATTTCTCAAATTTTTACTCTCAAATTTTGTATTTAATATATAATATAATTATTTTATTTGATAATTTTAATTAAAATATAATTTATTATAAAAAAACAAATTGTTAAGCTGGCAATGGATGGAACAAGAAGCTAGTTTAATATTATGTCAGCAGTCAACATCTTGGAAAAAGCAGAGGCAGATGCATACAAAAGCGGCTAATATCGCAAATACGGAATGCAGCTAATTTCATGGTTTTTTTTTTTCATTTAATGATAATTTGACAATCGAATTATGGGGTTGAATTTCACGCAAACAACTACAATTCGAGTTCGAGGAATCGAAAATGGATGAGGTTAGGGCTACCTCTGCATGGGTCGTTTCGCAGTCTTCCCATGTCACCATCGACCCCGCAGGTGAGCTCGCATTCCTGCTCATTTGCTTTGTTTTTTGTTTCTGAGTATTTTTAATGAAGAATTATGGATTATGTCAAGTGGGTTCACGCTTAATCATGTAAAAGAGCGATCTTTTTTGCCTTGTTTATATTTGTGGACTAGTCGAAAGTGTGCTTTGTTTGAATGGAAGTTCGATGTTGTGTTAGTAATAATGGAATTTGCAGGCATTGAGAAAGTGGCAGAAACAATGAAGGATTCTATTTCTATACCGAAGGTGGAATGAGATTTTGAGGGGATTCATTATTTTGATAACGGTCCGCTCACGTACGGTTCAGTATCTTTTTGTGTTGGATGCCTTGAATTTCTGTTTCTGGCCAGGTATTTTGAACTCAATTTGTCATTATTGTTATGGATTACGCCGAAGCGAATATGAAGATAATAATTGCGGAATAAAATAATCAACAAGAACACCAAGATTTACGTGGTTCACCCAATATAGGCTACGTCAACGGAGCTGCTGCAATATTTATAATCGGAGAAATATTACAAGTGTATACAAAACACTATATCTCACCACACCCAAACCCCGAGTATTACCGAGAAATAATTCTCTAACTCACAAGAGATCTCCGAAAAAAACACTTTTTTTTCTCTCTCTTTATTTTCTTCTCTTTATGTTAATACAAAAGAAGAGAATAATGAGATCTTTCTGTTGGGATGATTCAACCGAGGAATGAGGAGCTCTATTTATAGAGCTCCCAAAACGTGTGAATTGAATATATTTCATCCGACAACCAATAACCATCAACTAGCCACCAACCGAATTAAATGCACATTTAATTTCCACCTAACAAATCTCTCACTTGAAGACTTGATTTCAATCATGGCTTCACACAGTCAATGCAGCAGCTCATGCCTCCTCTCTTTACGTTTGTAGTCCAACTGAAGTCGAGCACAACTTCAGTTTGTCAGTGATCACCATCTTCGTGAACATATCAGCAAGATTTTTACTTCCATGAATCTTCTCAAGCTTCAAGACTCCATTCACCCTATCTCTAAGGATCCCAATTCCAAGGATTTGTTTTGCAGCACCCAAATCCTTCATAGCAAATTCTATCTTTGGTTTATCAATCTCCTTCAGACAAACTCCTGCTATCAACATATCATCTACATATACCAGTAGCATGATATAAGAACCATCAAGCTTCACATAACACCAATGATCAGCATGATACCTCGGGAAACCATCATTATTCATTACACCATCAAACTTCTTGTACCACTGTTTTGGAGCTTGTTTGAGACCGTACAAGCTTTTCTGAAGTTTGCACATCATTTTCTCTTTCCCTCGTACTTCAAATCCCTGTGATTGATTCATTTCTTCATCTAGCTCACCATGAAGAAACACAGTCTTTACATCTAACTGTTCCAGATGCAAATCTTCTTTTACCATCAATCCAAGTACAGTCCTGGTAGTAGTTAACTTTACCACCAGAGAGAAAATATCAGTGTAATCAATGACTTCTTTTTCACCTTTTACAACAAGGATTTCTTTGTACCGCTTGCTACCATCGTGTTCTAACCGGTACTCCCACTTGCTATGTAAAACCTTTTTACCTTCAGAAAGTTCTGACAACTCCTACATGTGATTGGATGACAGTGAATCCATCACATCTTTCATGGCAAACTCCCACCGTTTAAAGGTCTCATAAACATCTGATTTATTTTTCAAAAAATAAATCCAAAATTTTCTGCGAATCGTCAACAGTAGTGCCATAATATCTTGAGTGATCTCCAACGGATGTCACAGGAGATGGTCCACATACATCAGTATGTACCAGCTCAAAATCCGCCGATTTCGGTTCTCTAACCTCTTTTGAAAAGCTCACTTTTTCTGCTTTCCAAAAAATACACCTTCACACGGCTTGTGTTCAACGATCTTTAATTCCGGTAGCTTTCTATTTGAAACAAGCATCTTCATTCCCTTCTCACTCGTATCTCCAAGCCTACAAAGCCATAGACTTGAATTAGCTCCAGCATCCACAGCTGCTAATTTATCTCTCAAACTGGAAGTCATATAGAGTGTTCCAGTTTTCTTTCCTCGAGCAACAATCATGGCTCCCTTTTTCACTTTCCAGGAACCATCACCAAAGATCACCTTATGACCTTCGTCGTCAAGCTGTCCTACTGAAATCAGATTGTGTGTCAACTTTGGTACATGCTTTTCTTTCTTGATTTTTCAGGCAGATCCATTTGTCATATTCATCCGGATATCACCCATACCAATTATTTCCAAAGGTTTTCCATCATCCAGGAAAACTTTTCCGTAATCTCCCGCAATGTAATTATCGAATACATCACGATTACCAGTGGTATGAAATGAAGCTCCCGAGTCCATAACCCAAGAATCAACCGGACTTTCCATGGATAGTAATAGAGCATCATGTACCTCCTCACAAACAACATTAGCATTGTTCCTTGTTGATTTGCAATTCTTTTTCAAGTGACCAGTCTCACCACAGCTCCAGCACTTCACATTATTTTCAAATTTGTTATTGTCTTTTCCATTTCTTGACTTGTATCTATCATGCCATTGGTTAAAACTCTTTTCGCCACTCCTGCCCCTTCCTCCATTATCGAGATTCAGAGCAGAACTTGATGATGTTCCTTCACCAGAATCCCTCCTTCGAACTTCTTCGCCAAGAATTCGATCTCGGACATCATTGAATTGTAACTTTCTTTTTCCAGCAGAATTGCTAACCGCTGCCCGCATCGGCTCTCAAGCATTTGGTAAAGACGCCAAAAGAATAAGTGCTCGAATTTCATCATCAAATTTAATTTCAACCGATGTTAGCTGGGAAATAATCGTGTTGAATTCATTGATGTGTGCCGCCACCGAAGCACCTTCCTCCATCTCAAGTTGAATAACTTTTTCATGAGGAACACTTTATTATTTGCTGATGGCTTCTCGTACATGTTCGACAAAATGGACATCATCTCCTCCGTGGTTTTTGCCTCCGCCACGTTGTGTGCCACGTTCTTTGTTAGGGTCAATCGTATTACCCCTAACACCTGTCGATCAAGGAGCTCCCACTCATCAGCTTCCATCTTTTCTGGCTTTACTCCGAATAGAGGTTGATGTAGCTTCTTGCTATACAGATAATCTTTAATCTGTAACCGCCAGAACGTGAAATCTGTACCGTCGAACTTATTGATTCCCGGTCCCGATCCGTCATTTCCGGCCATCGCTTCTCCTGCCTTAATAAAATTTCAAAAAATCTTTTCTGATGTGGAAGATCAGACAAAGCTGCAACCACAGAGCATACTCAAAATTTTAAGAAATTTTTCACCAAGGCTCCCGGACACCGTAACTGCTCTGATACCAGTTGTTATGGATTATGCCGGAGCGATCATGACGATAATAATTGCGGAATAAAATAATCAATAAAGACACCAAAATTTACGTGGTTCACACAATATAGGCTACGTCCACGGAGCTGCTGTAATATTTATAATTGGAGAAATATTACAAGTGTATACAAAAAACTATATCTCACCACACCCAAACCCCGAGTATTACCGAGAAATAATTCTCTAACTCACAAGTGATCTCCGAAAAAAAACACTTCTTTTTTTATCTCTCTTTATTTTCTTCTCTTTTTGTTAATACAAAAGAAAGAATGAGATCTTTCTGTTGGATGATTAACCGAGGAATGAGGAGCTCTATTTATAGAGCTCACAAAACGTGTGAATTGAATATATTTCATCCGGCAACCAATAACCATCAGCTAGCCACCAACCGAATTAAATGCACATTTAATTTCCACCTAACAATTACACCTCGTTTAAACAACTTTGTATTTTGTTCTTGTCATTTTTACTCGTCCACCGATGAATTTTCTGGTATGCTTACACAACCATTTCTGCTTGTGTGTTGTTGTAATTAACTAACAAGAAGAAAATAAGGAAAACAACACTTTGATAATGTAAAGCATCCGAATGGCTGTCAGAGAACTTATAAACACTAGCAGTGGTGTTCAAATCGATGTTTTCCTTGCTCTTTGTATCCAAGACTGAATTGTTCAATTCAACTGTTGTTCTGTTCATCTATAAATTTGGATTACTCTTCGTTTTTAATATAATATATGTTATATTGTTTGATCGGCATCTTTAATTCTGAAAAATTAATTTCTTTCTTCAATACTTCCTTTGACAGATAAGGAATTAACCTATGATCATTTGGCTGCCGGATTGAAGGAAGCTCTTCAGAATAACAAGTCCGCATTTGATGCAGATAGGCTGCAAAAGTACAGTGGTCTAATTCTGCCTATACTTTTAATTCTTAACCTTGTTTACTATTTTGTCTTATGGCTGAGTCAAGAGTTGTCTTTCGCTAGAATGCATGTAGACAAGTAAAATTTACCTGATTATCTACACATTTGAAGGATTAATTAATAGGTTTCTACGAGTCTGTCTGTTTTTTTCTGCTCATTGTTTTAGAAATACCTAAATAACCATGTATTTGATACACTTTCTAGGAATATTTACTTTTACACCATCTATAGTTTCACTATTTCATAGTTTGTTCTTCATATAATTATCGAGAAAATCATCTTCCTTAGGTCCTGATTCCTGAACTACGTAAAATGTTGAAATGGCCTAGGCCTTTACCTTTGGAGGATGAACGGGTGCGCTTACTGCATGAGGTGAATTTTTTTTTAAGTTATGTAACTTTAAATCTTTTAGTTCGGTTCCCTTTTGCTCTTTGCTTATTTAATCAAGTGGTTGCTTAGGTGGGATTTGAGCTTGAGAGATCTTTTGAGGGGAAAGCATCCAAACTTGTAGAATCTTGTCAGAAATCCGCCACCAAGCTCGTGGCTCTCATTGTTAAGAATAGTCAACCAAAGTCCCACATTGGAAGTTTAAGTAAAAAGATCATGAATTAAAATATGGAATGATATCTCCATTGATACGAGGCCTTTTGGATGGGTTCCTAAAATCAAAACCATGAGGGCTTGTGCCCAAAATGGACAATATCATACAATTCCGAAGATATCCGGATTCCATGGACTTAACACTCATCAGCCAACATTTTCCCGGTAATGATGGAATATTGACTTGAATAAGGAGAACGCATATATAGCTCTTAGCTTACAGTCAATAGTCTTTTTATTCTTGGGTGACTGACAGTTATTGGTAAAATGAAGTACATGATAAAGTTTTGCAATGTTTCAGGATTCCGTGACCACACTGTGTACAGAGGTCACCAGGTTTTTTTGTATAAAAGGGCTCAGATATTTGCTGCAGATTTATGGGGTTCTTTCAAGGGTCAACAATATGGTGAATTTAATGACATTGAATCTGTGATGATGTTTGCTGACTACATTGTCCCAGCAGTACTTCAGCAGCTAGGAGTTTTAAAATTTAGCATTGCACTGTCACATGCTATAATGGCTAATGTTGAGATTCATTCTGGAAGTGAGGAGGAAGTAGAGCTGCGAGCATGTTTGGTACATGCTGTGGAGGAAATAAGGGAGTCGATCCACAGAAAATCACGAAAGCAGGTCAGTTTTTTCAATCATAGTACATTTTCACTTCTTCCATCTATACTATGGCAGGTCTGATATAATATATTTTAGGTATATGTTGTCGTATCTGTTCTTGGTAAATGGTTGATTTTGAAATTCAAGGATTATTTGGTGCTGGCTTTTGATTTGGATTATATGCAATCACAGTTTCCATACCTTCAGCATACTTTTTGAGCAAGAAGAGTTGTATAACAAGCAGTGAACAATATATGTTAGCTCGAAAAGAAATTTATGCTTGGCCCTTTTTCTTTGAAGCACAAATCTGAGTTAGTTTTCTTATCATGCAGGTCTTGAGCGTCGAGTTGGATCTCTGGTTGTGGGCATTTGGCATCCAGTGTTTTTCTCTTCAACATCATCGAACACTCTCTATATATTATTGAGTGGACCATAGGATTCGTCAAGATCATTGGCAGATATTTCTTTAGGTTTTTAATTAATTTCATTGGAACAATGTTGACGTGATGGATGATCATTTTAAGTATCTTATCAGAAGGATCATTTTCTTGCTATTTGCATAAAGATTAAATAGTTGAAAACTACTATTTACAGTATGCTTATGTTGCTATATTTCATGTTCTTCTAGCATTTCTGGAGTATTAATGATCACCTCACATTTCATGATATATTATTGGACTCTCTTTGTACATACTAGTTTTTAATCAACACAACAAACATTGGATTTGGTGGTTTATTTTTTTTATTTTTATCAGTCTCCTAATTTGCCAGCAAACATAAAGTTTCAACGTGACCCATTCCAACATATTTACCTACTGTCATCATTTTATTTCATGCCTCAGTTGTTTCCTTGATGATGGTCAAGTTGTAGCGCAGGGATTTTTGGTGGTGGGCAAGTTTCCATCATAAGTGCACTGTGGGAGACCTGGATTCCTCACAAGCCTCGGTCCTGTAGGCACATTGCCTATTTTTGGACGAATATCCTGCTCGGAAATACATTTTACTTTCAGCACAAAGAAAAAGATGAAACTTTCAGTACCAAAAGCTTGAACAAGGAAGCTAGCTTATATCATGGCTGCCATCATTCCGATGCCTCAGTTTTGGAAATGAGACACTTTTGTCGTTTGATGGTTCTTCAACTACGAGTTTTCTTGTAACTTGTTTTTATCAATTATTATTTGCATGAATTAATGATATGCCAAATCAGAGAAAATTCTGTGTAACATAATACCTGGTCGAATATAGCTATTGGAATTGCAAGGGTGGCAACAGCATTGGGGGAATCAACTATTCCAGAGATCCTTCCTTCGCAAGGGCAACATGAAAGTAAAAGATAGACCTAAGAAAACATCATTGCATCAATCAAGGTTTTAATATGAGCAGTCTTAACCTTTCTTCAATAGTTTATGTTACATTATCTGAGATTCTAGATGTTCTTCATATTAGTGTGGTGGATGATGGATAATTGTATGTGAGGTTTTAGATGTTGCATTAGGAAGGACTGGGGCAGGAAGCAAACCTGTTCTTTAGAGTATCCAAATCTGGAGAGGTAGTCAATGGCATTGAGCACAGCACGCTTGTAAGCAACACTGGCGTCCAGGTAGTGTTGTCGCCCACTCTCGTCGACACTAATGCCCTCAAAGACCAACCATTCTGAGAATCTTGGTTCGACCGGTCCTATCTCGAATATTGGGTTGACATGCAAAGGAGTTGGCCCCATTGGAGTGAGGTACTTTTTCATGCCGTCTCTGATGATTTCACTTCTGATAGGAATTGAAGTAATGTTACGAAAAAAAATTAGTTCCATTTCTTTTAATGGCTCGAAAAAGATCAGGCAATCAACTCGAAAAAATGATGAGAGGTATCTACTAAATATACTTGAGCTCTAGGAAACCGCTCATCTCGATTGCTCCACAAAAAGCCACTTCACCGTCACCCTGTGAAAAGTGCATATCCCCGGTGCTAAGATTTGCTCCTTCGACAAATACAGGAAGGTATATTTTTGAACCTCTGCTTAGATTTTTGATGTCACAATTTCCTCCATTTTCTCTACCAGGAATAGTCCTTGCAGCCTCTCTTGCAATTCTTTCCCATTCAGGAGTTCCTTCCTCAATCTACAAACACCACAAGATATTCCAACATGCCACAGTTTCTCAAAAAAGCTAAAGCGATTGATAATGCCACTTTTCTTAAAGTAGAATCGTTTTATTATATCAATTTGCACGTCGTTATCCTACCTTTCCAAGAAGACATCCCTTTGTCGATGGTAGGTTTGCCAGTGGTCGTGAATGCAATACTTCACACAGTTTTAGAGACTGAAGACCAGTTTCTTCAAGTTCTCTTTCCCGTTTGTTCCATATAGCTAGCAATTCTGAAGAAGGTGATGTCCCAACTATTCCAGGGTGTGTTAATCCCGGAAATCTGACCCCTGTCAAGTTTTTCGTTTGCTCTAGAATTGAGGCAAAATAATCTACAAGTCATCATTTATTATTCAACACAAGTGTTTACCAGGTATATGAGGCGAGTAAGCATATATTCCTTCAAAATACCATATCGCTTTTGTTGCACAAGGGAAATGGTCTGTGAGAAATCCGCCACCATTTTCCCTGTCAAAAATTGCTGTAAAACCCCATTCATCACCAGGTAGAGGCCCCAAGTTGCATATCTCTACGGCTAGAAGATCACCTGGCTTGGCCGGATTCCCATCTGTGTCAACCACCCTTATAGGTCCACTCAGATAATGCACCTGAGACGATATATACATACCCGTCATGCTACATTTAGGAATTTAGTCATTTTTTTTCATGTTATTGGAGTGATTTTCCCAATCCCGCCAGTGGTAGGAAGTAGTGCTGTGATATTTAATCTCTCAACCTTAGGACTGTATTTGATTATTCTTCTATCAAGATTTATAGTATTTATTTTCTACTGTATAATACCAAGAAAGTTGTACTTACAGTTGAGAGATCGATGTGCTTTACATCAAGTGCAGAGTCATCATCTGTTATTGACCCTCCGGTCCAGTCTACCATCTCCATCCTAAATACCTCACCGGTTTTGACCTCTGCTACCGGTGGAATATCGGGGTGCCACCGATTGTGAAGTGGCAGCTTTTGCTGCCATGGCTTCTCCTTTAGGTCTATCGGAACCACAATTCTTGGAGTTGGAGGGGCCATCAATGATTTTGGAGATTGTTTTTCTTGAAATGTTTGTTGTTTCCAATGTCATGGTTGTTATTGGTATTTAGTCAACTGTTATATATTTCGAATCTGATTTAGACTCGCGGATTCGAAGACAAATGGATATGGCTAAATTTTTTAATGGTCCCCAACTGATATTTCGATATTGTTTATTGTTTAATGAGATCGGAAAGCTGAAATCCCACGTATTTGGACAAATGAAAATTAAAATAGAAAGGTGACACTCAGGTGACACGCAGATTACACCATGTTTAAGCTTTGGGGCACACTAAATTTTCGAGGTTTTTTCTTCATGAATTACTAGTCCTTCCGATTTTCCCATAGTGGCGGATGCAAAGTGCTTCAAGTTTCAGTCTGGTGTAGCACACTTGTGCTTGTGTGCTTTTGGGGGAACTTGAATAAAAGAAAATGCAAGAGAAACTCACAATTGATGTATCAGCAAACTTGATGTCTAGAGCAGTTTCCTCTTTAATTAGTTATGCCACCACCACTGAAATCCACCATCTCAACCCTGAAAAGTTCACCGGTTCGAACCTCAGCCACCGGAGGTATTTCGTTTTTCACAAGGTTAAGTATTCGAAGAGAAATTACAACCATTTACAGCCTCCATTTCGAAGAAAATGTTGTTTTTCCACTTAGATCATCTCCGATCACAAATGTCATTTTTGTGCAAGTTTTGAACTAATATAGTATAATTTATGCACCAAATACAACATACATCTCCAACTCATCTACTTCAAATCTTACACAAAAAAATATTATCGAAATATTATTGTTATTTTGATTATTTGCATTTATATTACACACTATTATTTATAAATCAATCCTTAATTATTTAATATTAATATAAATAAATAAACATTAAATAAAATTAATAATTAAATATTTATTGATAAAATCAAATGAATAATAATAATGAATTTTTTTATTTAAATATTTAATTATTAATAAATCAATAAAATACATATTAAATTATCTACGCCAAAAACAGGAAATAGCATAGTGCGGTATTAGAGTTGCTCTTAGTATGGCAATAAAATTGCCTTTAGTAAAAAGATTATAACTTCTACATATAAGAATTTGATCCTTCTAAATCATTCACTCAAACGATCCACAAGTTGCACATTCAAACTTTGCCGATTAAAGTGGAAAATTATAATTTGTCTTATCAGTTGGTTTTTGGATATAGTTTTATAATTCATCAAAATTAGATTTACCTCCAACAATTTGGATTTTTTTTCCCGCCGTCGAAAGCCATTAAATTTATCTTAATCCCTCAAATATTATTTGTTTGACAGCTATTATCTCATTTGATAACCATATGACACGGATTATCCGTCAAAGAAAAAAATTTTAAAAAAAAATTAAGTTAGCAGATGGAAACAAAAGTTTGACAAATTACATTCCTAAAATCTTTAATTACAAGATTAAAATTATAATTTTTCAAAAATCAAAGGAAAAATTATTAGGTGAAGTGTAATGGTGGCGGGTAAAGCTACATCCAATCCAAAAACAAGATAAGATAATGTTTTGCCGCAAGTGACAGGTATTTTCATACCCACCTCTCGCTTTCTTCTTTCTTTACTATTTTACCTATGTCTCTTTTTTTTAGCAATCTTTTCATACCTACCGATGGGGTTTGTATCCAGGGTGTGGGTGAGTCCACCGGTGGTGACGGGTTTGGGTTTTTTTGCATTATGGGCCGACAGTCGGTGAAGGTGGTTGGGGGTTATGGTTGGGTCATGGGCTTTGGGTTTCTGGGGCAATAACGGGCTTTGGGTTTGGGCCTCAGTTAGGGATGGAACTGGGCCAGGTTGTAGCTGGGTTTGGGTTTGGTCCAGACTTGGGGTTTTGGGCTAAATTGATATACCTTCGGGAATTTGGGTGGGCGGACTCATATATACAGTATACTTGGTAATAATTGTAATAGAAATACTATTATTTTTGTTTGCCTCTAAGTAAGACTAACTTGTTAGCCATAAAGTACATGCATTAGTGTGCCATAAAGGCTTGATGCGTGTTTTAAATTGCCTCAAATTACGAGATTGTGCATTTTAAGAGAAATCCGATGTAATTATATTTTCTCATTTATTGTAGAAGACCTGTTAATTTTACTGCATTTTAATGCTTTGTGAAGCATGTATTAGATGTTATTCTTCAGTGCTCTTCATTTTAATAAAGAAAATGTGCTTGTGTGCTTTCGGGGGAACTTAATTAAATAAAAGAAAATGCAAGAGAAACCCACAAGTGAATTATCAGCTTGATGTCCAGAGCAGTTTCCTCTCTAGTTATGGCACCACCGTTGCAATCCACCATCTCAACCCTGAAAAGTTCACCGGCTTGAATCTCAGCCACCGGAGGTATTTCGGGGTGCCACCGGTTCGCTGCCGGGGTAATAGCTTCTTCACGTCTATCGGCACCACCACGCTACAGCCACGAGTACCCATAATCGATTTATTTTTCTAATTGATATTGATAAATGGACACCATTTATTTACTGCCATCTTTTCACGGCCCATACTATCTTACGACATGTGGGTGACACCAACCTTTCTTTTTCTTCCACGTATCCACAATATAATCACCCAAGCCCAACAATCCCACTCATTTCATTTCTTTTAATGTTATTATTTCACACGTGTCATAATAATAATTTTATTATTATTCTCGAATTTTAAAACTCAATATTTTATATTTAAAAATTATATGAAATTTATATTTGATGGTAAAACTTTAACGTCGATGGTAAATATATATTCGAATCAAACGATTCACGAGTTTCACATTCAAACTTTGCGGATTAAGGTGGGAAATTATAATTTTAGTTTTGTAACTTCCAAGTTTTTTGGATTTTAGTTTTATAATTTGTCAAATTTTGATTTACATGATTACATCTAATAATTTGATTTTTTTTTTTGTTTTGTCTTTTTTTTGCCCTTTCTGCCAGAAGCTACTAAACTCATCTAATTTTTATCATATATTTTTTATTTGACATCACGGATAAAGTCTATGCAACACAAATTACAAATCCATCTAAGAAAAAATAAAAAGAAAATATGAAGCAAAGTGACACCCGATCATAATTTAAAATGGATTTTTTTTATTTTTGTTTATATAGATTTTAATGTCTAATATAAATTTTACTCTTACTAGTTACCACGTAGAAGAACTTCAATGACAAATAAACATATTTGATAGATATTAGATGTGTCAAAATCAAGTTATTGGCATGGAACCCAAATTCGAAAAATTACATGACTAAAATAATAAAAAATAAATAAACCAACACATAAGATTAAAATCATAATTTTGCACAAGCTAGCATTAAAGTTTAAACGTCATGTCGCAATTGTAAAAATTATTAGGTAAAGTGTAATGGTGCCGGGTAAAGCTATATCCACGGTGGACCCAATCCAACAAACAAGATTAATTATAACCACAAGTTCAAGAATAATGAATAAACTTTCAATAATTATCAAATGAATTTTATCCCACAATTCCCCTTGATTTGATCATATGATAGCTACTCGTACGATTAATTTAGTGTTCACTCGTAATTGTCAAGTGACTTTTTTTTTTTTTTTTGAAACAAATTGTCAAGTGACTTTTTTCACCCCTTTTGTCTAATCTTGGGTAGAATAATTTTATTATCGGATTTATATATACTTTATAGAGTATAAAATAAAAATGACAATTCAAATATTTAAGTTATTCTTAAAGATTATAATAATCTTACGACTTTGTAAGCCAGACAATCAATTCAATTCCAACGTGACCAAAATCCTAGGTTGTGTTCATGCTACCATGAGAACGTACAATGCCGTAAGGGTAATTAGATCCAATGACTTAGTTAGTGCAGAGTGTAGACTCAACTCAAAAATCCAGAATCCTTCATAAGTTTCTAGTTTCTCAAAGAGCCATTATTTTTATATGATCATTAATTAAAGCTATATTATCCAAAATTAAAATAGGAACCAACAATACAATTATTGATGCCACCACCTGTCCACCCATCACCCCTAGTGGGGTTGAGACGTAAACCTTTTTTTTCGATTCGATAAAACAGAGACTAAGTTCTATCTCACGTAAAATAAATAATCACTCCTTATGTCATTAAAAAAAACCAAAAACAAAATCAATATTGACTAAATAAACATTGCGATTATTTCTTCGTTTGATCCAACAACTTCGTTGCTGATAAAATTGAAAGTTTGGCATAGTAAATTAAAGAAAGTTTTGCTGAATTCACACAGATTATCGTATATATTGAAGTTGTAATTTGGGTCTTGTATTAGATGAGAACTTGTCTTGACGTCGATGTGAAGCTAACATATACAAAATTAACGACACATAAACTTTCACAAAAAATTTGAAAGAAATATATAAAACTAAGATCTAATTTTGACAATAAAAATAATCAGAATAGTTCATAGATACACAACATATGGAAATCATGATATTTGCACTACAATTTTGTACACGATTATTTCAAATCCATCGAAACACCCACTCAAGCTTATCTAGTAAGGATCATTGGTCTTAGTACTTGAAATTGCTAGCACAGTTTCATAATCACACGATACGTGGACAACACTAGTGTTAAATTAAGTCGAAAAGGATGGCCATTTTACGTATAGTAAACTTTTTTATGCAATCCATGAAAAATTAGCAGGTGGGGGCTGCGTTCTTAATTAGAACAAAATCTACATTAATAATATATGCGTAAATGAAATAATTAGGCCTTACATTAGGAAACCACGTCTTCCTTAGCATTTAATAAGATAATACTTTTTAAGGTCGAATCGAGTAAAATATCCATCTCACAAAATTATAATCGATGGAAAATCTCAACGGAGTTTTTGTGTTTGAGAGAATTAACAGAATACGTTATATTTGATAGATATCTAGATGCGTATGGATTTGAATGGTTTTAGTATTATAAAGTTTTGTCAAAGTTTTTTGTTAAATACGTGAAAATATATATACTTTAGCTCATAACTTTAAAAGTACTAAAAGTTAGTGAATACAAAAACTTCTCTGATATGTTATATATATCTAAAAGCATCTCTGATAATAAAGTTAATTATGTACATAATTATCATGTGATATCATGAGAATCTTTTCAGTTGGTCGTGCCATATTATTCATATTTGGTTGCTTAATGGTGAGGGTTGTGCTTTAGAATTCATAAGTGAAGTGTCTCCAATCAAATTATAAGATCATAATAGATTTTTTTTTTAAAAAAAACATATATAAGCTTAAGTTTAAATGAGTATTTTTTAAAAACTAAAAGGGTTATATTAAAATACTAAAAAATTAAAGGTATATAAAATGAAATGTCATTAAATTTGAGTTAGTTTTTACTTTCAAGTTTTAAATTTTTGTTTAAAGTGAATTCAAAGTTCCAACATAGCATGGCTTTTTTAATCATGAAAAATTGTCATTTTTTTGCGTTACCCCGATAATATGATGTTTATGATTAAATGGTTTATATATATATATATATATATATATATATGGCCAAATTTACCGTTTTTATGATTTGGTTTACATGGTTTTTTCAGTTCAATTTTCGATTTCAAAATTTAAAAAATTGAAAATTATCATTTTACAAATAATAAAATAATTTTTAATTAGGTGTGCCTTCGTTCTTATCTTTCAGGCCTTCAGCCCGTCGTATCAAAGTTATTTAATTTTTTATTGTCATCATAAATTATTCGGGCTAAATATTGCATCAACAATTTTTGTGAAAAATAAAATAAAAAATAACTTTATATAAATTAATAGCATATCAAACTCTATGTTTTAAAAAATTTAGCAGAAAACCTCTTATCAGAGGGATAAATGTGTCTTTGTAAAACATAGAAGTTAAATGTGTTATATTTTTTTAAAATAAAAGATTCATTAGCCTCATAATATTTTTTAAGAGATTTTGATATCGTTTAGACTTTTCACATGGAAGATAATGTAATTAGCCCGAAATTATTCAATTTCATTTTTTCTTTAACTTTTTAGAGTGTGTTTGAATTAAAAAGCCAAAAGAGAGAAATTGTTTTTTTTTTAGATATTTTAAAAAATTATTGAATAATTTACATGTAATATATTATTAAAAAGTAATATTTTTAATATAAAAATAATATTTTTCATAAATGACTTAAATAAGAGATCCATCACAAAATTAATTCGTAAAACTTTTCTCAACAATTTTTTTTATATTTAAAGAAATATAATAAAGTTTGTTTGGTTTTTTAGAAAAAACGTTGTTGGGGGAAATAAATCGAAAGTTGAAAATATTTTGTTTATAAAAAAAAATTGTGATCGTGATGATGAAAATAGAAAAAAAAGAAAAAAAAAAAGAAGAAAAAGCAATAAGCTATCGAGAATCTAGATATGCACGATGTCATTGATAATCCAACGGTGGAGGGACGCCCATCCGCGGAAACACGCAGCCGCTATCGCCCAACACTTTGGAATCTAACCCAACCCCACGAAACCATATCCTATTCCTCTCCCTTCAGCTAACCTAACTCTGGTTAAAATCTACTCCAATACAATACAATACAATACAATACATACTTCAACCCCACTCTTCCTCTTCTCCAATTCTCCACTTCTTCTTCTTTATATATCCACCTCTCTTTCTTCTCCCCCACTCCCCCTCTCTCCTCTCTCTCTCTCTCTGTTTCTTGAAATTATTTGATGCATGTTGGTAATTAATTGGTCTTGTGCAAGATTTTATTTTTGGAAGAGATCATGAGTTGTAATGGCTGCCGGGTTCTTCGAAAGGGGTGCAGTGAGACTTGTGTTTTGAGGCCCTGTTTACAGTGGATTGACTCCGCCGAAGCTCAAGGCCACGCTACAGTCTTCGTCGCCAAGTTCTTCGGCCGCGCCGGCCTTATGTCCTTCATCTCCAACGTCGCGGAAAATCAAAGGCCTGGTAAAATCTTGCCACACTTTCTTTTGTATCATTTCGATGGGTTTTCTTGATTCGGTCATATGTAATAAATTAATGAGACAATAATGAAACTAAAGGTGTTTGTGTTTGTGTTTGTGCAGCTCTTTTTCAGTCCCTGTTGTTCGAAGCAGCCGGACGAACGGTGAACCCCGTCAACGGCGCGGTGGGGCTTCTGTGGACCGGGAACTGGCACGTCTGCCAGGCGGCGGTGGAGACAGTCCTACGCGGTGGCGCGTTGAAGCCAATCCAGCAGATTTTCGGCGATGAATCGGACCCCGACGCTTCTTCCGAGTGCCCAAACATGTTCAAGATTCAAGACCCTGGTTTGATTTCGAGGTCCAAGGCGCATAAACGCCGCCGTTTCCCCGAAGATCCGGCGAAGATCACGCAGCTCTCCGATCTGGACCTCAGTCTATCAGCTGGTTTCCAGGGAAAAAAAGCAAACCCTTTACCCGAAAAGCGGCGCCTCGGAAGCCCGTCGATGAATTCGGAAGAATCTATGACCACTACTTGTGGAGATCAACCACCCAACGAAGCTTATAAACTTCTGAACCTCTTCACTTAAATTATAATTTAGGTCCCAAAAGCTAAATTTTCTATTAGCTTTTTGTCATCTTTTTTCTTTTTTCTTTGGAACGAATTTTCCGGGAATTTTATTAATTCCGGCGAGAAATTTGTAGGTTCCCAGGCGCGAGATTTCTCTCTTTCTCTTCTTAATTATTGTGCAGCGCTGTAACAGAAAAGGAGGGGAAAATGAAAGTTTGCCTGTAATTTAATTATTTTGTGCCTAATGACTGTTGGGCTTGAATACCGATCTTTCTCGTTCTTAATCTTCCATCATTGCTAAATAGTAAATACACACACATGTATATATCAATATCATGCATGATTTCAATTTTTGTTCGTCTAAATTCAAATATCAAGTGAAAATCCTAATGCAATTGACACTAATACTTACGTGAAGCTGAGGAACAATTAACTTGATAATTTTATTATCAATAATTTACAATGTGATGTTAGGCATATTATGAAGAATATGTTTATAAACTAGTAATTATGAAGTCATATATTCTCCAATTTTCTCAGTAAGTTATGATAATGAAACTGAAATTGACTACTTAATATATATATATATATATATATATATTTGTATGCTGCCCGAGAATATTATTTGATGATCCTAAGGAATTATTGAAGAATCAACCCCAAATCCCAATCCCAATCCCATTGGAAAGATGCAATTAATCCTGGTTTCTTGGGGGTCAAATGCTGACTAAACCACACCTCAGAATGGTCCAAGAATTAAGTGGGGTTTGGGAAATTAACAAGCCATTCGTACTTATCCACGGATCGAGAAAATTATTGGACATTTTTCTTTGAAATATTTTTAAATCCAAAATATTAATGGGAGGTAGGGTTTGGAAGCTGAAAGTTGTGAAAGGAACTGAGTTTAATTGGCTTTTATTAATGAATGAAATATTGTGTTTGGGGACCTTTCGGCGGACACAACAGCTTAATTCTTGGAGGGGCAAAGATAGATATATATCGCAAGAAAAAACTGAGTTGGCTTTTGGAGTGTGCAAGAGACGTGCATCAATGTATATTCTACTATCATTCATATATATATATACCAAAAATTTCATTTTTTTCGGAGCAAATTAAATATTCGTCTTCGACAAATTTCGATTTTTTTATGTCGTTGAATTTCAGTTATAATTCGTGTTTTTTTTATTTTTTTGCAATTTAATTCATTTTTTTCGATATATCATTGATATAATAACAAAACACGAACTTACGTTATATCGTAGATTATAATAAAAATCGAAAAATAGAGTGTGGCCGTATACATACAAAGGAAAGTGGGGACAAAATAGAGCATACAGTAGATTTTCAATTCAAGTGGAAGCAAGTGGTACGGTCCACGTCGGCATTTTGTCTTAAATTATTTGGATGAGAATTAATTATTTTTCTGGAGTCCCCCACTTTTAGGCGTCTGCAATTCTGGATCATATGAGCTAAGGAGTCAATGGATAAGGGCCCTACTTACGTTAAATCTAACTTTGAAAAATAGTATAATTTATTTTATTTGTGGTTTTTATAATAATCATCTTCATTATAATAGTTAGATTTGGGAAATTCTGGACTCAATTTCTCCTCCATCTTCTTTGTATGCATAATAAGGCCGTGCACATTCCTCGATTTACTCTCTGTATGAGCTAATGAGCCTCTAACTCATGTGGAATGGGGTCCTCTTCGGGGTCAACTTTTTTTTAAAAAAAAATAAAAAATAAAAAATTAATAAGGGCGTAGTATATTTATGCTAACATTAATCATTAAAGATTTAATTCGTGTTCGTCGTCGTGTTTGATCGTACGTAGTCGTAATCATGTGCTTGATAAGATTGACAAATCAAACTTTGAAAATTTTAGGAATGTAAGAGAACATTCAAATGCGAAATGTTGACATTTTAATATTGTTGTATGTATTTTCAAATGATACTTTAATGTAACATTATTAAGAATGTGATATTATATGCAATGATCGATTAAATACTATTGGGAAATTGCATATATCACTTCTGTATAATCGAGTGTTTGCTGATAACCCCCTATGAAATTTTTTTGAGCTAGAAGCCCCTTATGATTTTAAATCTGTAGCATACACCCCCATCTGGCAAAAAAATGACTAAAATGCCCTTAACGTTATAATACAATTTAATATTAAAATATATTTCGTGTATGACAAATATTATGATAAAATAATTATATATAATTTTCATAGTTATTTAAATAAAATTTGATTATTTTACTCAATTAAATATAGAATTATAAAACAAAATTAATTTAATTATTTATTTAAGTAAGTGTATTTTTGTCAATTTTTAATTGAAAATGGTGTGTATGCTACAAATTTTGAATCATGGGGGATTATTAGCTTAAAAAAATTTCATAGGATGTTATTAGCAAACTCGAAATTTCACAGGGGGTGATATATGCAATTTTCCCAATTATAATTTTAAGGGAAAAAATGTGTGGTCTCAAAAATATATGTTTTTCAATCATGGATTTGATATGATCTGCTGTGTGAGATCTCATAAGTTCCCATTCCTTGGAATTATTTTATTTATATATATATTTTAGGATAATTTCCCATTATTTTACGAAAGTGTTGTATTGACTATTGAGAAAATGAGTATGTTAAACCACGAGCACGAGGGTAATATGAACAGTATGTATTTTGCGACACGATTTTATGGATTTTTATTTTTGAGATTTATCAATTTTATTTATATTTATAATAAAAATATTATTTTTTATGGGTGACATCCGCAAGATCTAATTACAGGAGTTTTTATGTATATGGTATATAATAGGGAGAAGGTCTCAAATCATGCTATATATGCTCGATTGGAATTTCGAGTTTCGACAATGAAATCTCAATCGAGGTGCCATATTTCAAATCAATAATGAAAATAATGCACCCGCAAATAAAATTCTATTTTTTTTTTCAGATAATAAGTTCATAAACCCAATTTCAAATAAATAATATGTAAACCAACTAAAATTTAAGAATGTCAACTATCAAGTATCCTATAAGAGAAAAATTCGATCCTACCCCATGGGATATGTGGAAACATGTTATTGGTTCAAATGATGTGGGGCTAACATGTTCCAATAACATGTTTTCACATATCCCATGGGGATAAAATCCATGGGGTACATTATTAATATGGGATCCACATGATTTGGACCAATGAGGGAGTTCAACCTACCCCATGGGGTAGGGTCGAACTCCCCCCTATAAGAAGTGGGCACTAGAGGTGAAACGAACAATATTAACACAGATTTATGACTCGAATTAATTATATTCGAATCGAAGCTCGATCTGAAGCTATAAATTTCAAAAATTGTGGTTCCAGTTTAAATCCAAATGTTCGAACTTATTCACGAGCAATTCAAACTACGACAGTACTCCTCGAACATTAAAATTCGAGAAAGAAAGCTCAAAACCACAAAATATGTGAAATGCTCGAATGTATATATATATATATATATATATAATATAATATAATATAATTATATTACGTTAATAATAAAATATTTCGACTCACATACTATCAAAAACAATAATTTTGGCTCGAGTTTGAATCGAAAAGTATTTGAACATACTTTCCAGTTCGGTTGGAGTTTGATAACTTCTATGAATCAAACATTTATCGAGTAAACTAGCTCGAAAACTTATAAAACTATATACTCGATTAGGGGTGCAATCGAGTCGAGTCGAATCGAGTATGCTACTCGAGCTCAAGCTTGACTTGTATTTGACTACTCGAACTCGAGTTCGAGCTCGATCGAATAATTATTTTTGTACTAGAGCTCGAGCTCGACTATAGTTCGAGTTACTCGAGCTCGAGCTCAATAAATAAATAAATAAATAAATATAAATAAATAATATATTAATAAATAAATATATATTATATTATATTATATTATATTATATTATATTATATTATATAAGATCGAGTAGCTCGCGAGCTACTCGATCACATATATTGAAAGTTCGAGCTCGAGCTCGATGTGTGTTTGAGCTACTCGAGCTCGATTTGAGTTTTGACCGAGCTACTCGCGAGCTGCTCACGAGTAGCTCGACTCGTTTGCACCCCTAGACTCGATTCATTTATTGTCTTAATTGACACAATCAATCTTCAACTGCAAACCTGAGAATCTTGAGTAAACTAATGTATATGAAATTGTATAGGTCATATATATGTCAAGAAAAATAAGAATCTAACGATCAACTATGCAAAGTATATCCCTACAAAATATTTTTGTAAGCTTGCTAATAAAAAGATATGGCTGTGAATGAAAAGAAATGAAAATCCCACAAATGGGGTTGTGCAAGTGGAATAGATTATTGTGGGACCCTTAAAAATTGCCATATATTTTGTGTATCCAAATGTGGACAAGAAAAAGCAATACTGTGACGCGGATTTCACCACCGCTCCTTTTCATTCAAATTTGGCCGATCGCCACAACCCTTTCCAAGTTTCTTGGCGTAGATCCAAACCTACCAATTTAATAATATTTGTTTAGGTATTATTATTATTTTTTAAATATAAATTCAAGGGTTCATTCCATCCATACATATAAATAAATAACGAATGTATCACGTACATTTGTTTCTTTTAGATTTTGATCATTTAAATAGCTAAAATTGAGTTTTGGTTGTGTACAAATTGTTTTTCTTTCCCCAAATCATATATGATTTGGTTATGTTTCGTTTTGTCAGACTACTTAATTAGTGTGAAATATGACTGATGTGAAACAAAAAATGTTGTTATTACGTACCGACGTAACATCATCATTTGACGAACATAACCAATCCCGAAAAATTCTAATTTTAACTGCTTAAAGAATCAAAATAAAAAAAGACCAACTTAGAGGAGTATTTTGACCATACATCCTAGATCAATAGTTGTTGCATATTTATTTATTATAATATTATTTTACCTCAAATCATTTGCATAACAGCATAAGTAGGTAAGTAATAACCTCTATTCAACAAAAGCTCAAAAATTAGTTACTCCTAATGACTTTTTGCAGAGATAGATACTAAAAAACATAGGTGAGATTATTGACTTTTCAATAAGAAAATATCTGCATCTATTTTATCAATAAAAATAAATTTCCAACTTTCAGTTTATATTCCATTAAAATCATTTATCAACATAAATAAATCAATGTGTAGATTGACTTACCAGTAATTCCTCAATCTGCTGGCTCGAATATGTTTAATTGTACAACAAATTATAATAACTTACTTTATTTATCATTAAAGTGAATTTTGTATGACCCACTAAATAATTAATTATAAAATTTTCTAAAAACACAATAAGAATAGAGAAAATTTGAGAGGGCCCGATAATGAATTATTATGCATATGTTTTATTGTGCAAGTTGCCACTGCAAGTTGAGAGTGTGACGTTATTATCCTCATATGATTCAATGCATGTTGGCTTTTGAGATTCGGAATGTTGGGCATTTTGCCTGTTTAATTAATTTAATTTAATCAAATTAAATATAATATTATAAATAATTTCCGGTTAATAATAATAAATTAATCCATTCTATCCCTTATATATATATAATAAATTATTTATACCCCTCTCAAAAAAATAAATTTATTTTTCCAATGGACATTTGGACTGTAGTAACATTTTGTATTGGAGAGATGTGGCCTTTCATAGGATTTCAAGGTCATTTTTTGTATCATGTATTCATGTCAAATAAATATCTTATTCTATAACAATGTATAATAAAAATAAAAATTGGTCTTTTAGTATGATCAATAATCGTTAATTCGTCATTTGACTCTTATACAATTTTGATAATTCTCATATAAATTATCATGTGACCCATGTCAATTTTGGTCATATATATTGCTCAAATTCTATGTATATAATCAAGGACGGGGCTATAAAATTTTATTAGAGGTAACAAATTTCATTATAATTATGTTTCAAAATACTATTAAAATAAAAACTAATAGCAAAAGAACTTTTATCGAATAATTATGTCCTTGGATCAGGCGTATCCCTGGATAAGATGAATTACTAGTTTTTCTAAAAATAAATTTTATTATTAAATTAAAAATCCATATTTAAGAATTAGTGGGACCATAAAGGGTTTTGGCTAAATTAAATTAAAGGGGTAATATTTATAAATGAAACAAATGTAACTAGAAAAAGTTCGGTGCAGTTGAGAACGGATGGTCGAACATGATATATATAGAAAGCAAACAATATGAGCTGAAAAAAATTTCATTTGCATGCCGAGTAAAATTTTATTTCAAAGTGCAAAGAAATTAATTTTGTAGAATGCGATTATCGTCTAAAACTTAAACTTATCATTGATAGATCATGTTTCAATAACGAGTAATTTTTCTCTCAATATAAATATTAATGGATCGGTTAGAAATTCGTTTTCAAGCTTATTACGTATAAAAGTGGTGTTGTGCATATTGATCATGAGTTGTATATATGGCCTTTCTAACGTTTCTTTAATAACTTCGATTTCAGGCAATATATATCAAACGATCCAAATTTCCAGGTCAGGGATCCCATTGCGAATTAAAGTTTAATTTGTTCCATTCAGTCATTGTTGGGCTTTGGCCCAACTTATTCTATTTCTTAGCCCATTCTCCTTGGCCCTTGATATAACCCCTCTCCAGCCCTAGTCTCAGTTGAGCGCCTCATTTGCGTTTGAGCGTTCTCCTGTTCTTCTGCTTCTGAGTGAGGCGGCGTGAGAGATTGAGAGATCGTGAGAGAGCAAGGAAGAGAGGTTGCTTAGTGCGTTTCCTTCTTCACTGACTTCGTGTCTTTGCTTCTACTATTAGCTTTGTGCTATTCTTGGTGTTGATCTCTCTTTCTTTCGGGACGGGTCTTTCTTTCTGTGTTGAAGGCAACTGCGTGTGGGATTTCCTACTGCGTGTAGGGGCAGCGAGCTTGGGGGTGTTTCTACTGTGTGTAGTGAGGGCAGTGAGCGTGGCGTGTAGTTGGCGTGGGAACCTTTGTGGTCTTCACCTTGGTTCTTGGTGTGGTTCCGGAGAGCAGTGTGTCTGAGCCCCGGTTAGTGCCAATTAAAGAGGAAGAAGGCGATCGGAATGGGAAGCAAGAACGAGGACGTGTATGAATTCCTAACAGTGGTATCAGAGACGCATGTTGAAGCTGTTTGCCATCCCGAGCCACTGGTTGTTGCAAGTCTGTCGCCGCCGTTGGCTGCTCGTCGGTTGGGCTATCCATTGGCCACTAGGTGCTGCTGTTGTGCGTCGTTGTTTGCTGTCCGTCGTGTACCGTTGGTTGCTTTGTGCTGTCCGAGGTGCCAACACACAAGCTGTATATCGTCTAGAGCCGCTGGTCCGTTGCCACTGCCGCTGGTTGCTGGAAGCTTGGTGTTGTTCGCGCGCATTGCTGCCGTGTGTCGGTCGCTGGTCTTACTGGTTTGTTGGAATCAAAACTCTTGCGATGAGTTTCGCTCTGGTATATTGGCTGGAACCTCTTTTACTACTTTAGTAGCGTAACCGCTTGGTACAGATGTTATGTGCTGGTATTATGTGTTGGTAGAATCTTAGGATTTATTTTTGTGATTGGTTACTGTTGTGTTTTCATCTCGTTGGCCTTGCATGTTGGTTCCTGTTGTGTTTCCACCTCTGTGGCCTTGCATGTTGGTTGCTGTTGTGTTTCCACCTATATGGCCTTGCATGTTGGTTACTGTTGTGTTTTCATCTCCTTAGACTTACATGTTGGTTACTGTTGTGTTTTCACCTCTATGGCCTTATTGGATACTGTTGTGTTTTCATCTCCTTAGCCTTGCATGTTGGTTACTGTTGTGTTTCCATTTTTGTGTCTATATTTATTTTTCGCTGTGTTCTTTGTGATTTGTGTGATTTATAAGATTTCTGTGTGAAAATCTATTTTGTGTGGTTTACTGTGTTTCTTTGTGATTCACCTGTGTCTTTGTAATTATGTGATTATCTGTTTTTTTTTCTGTGTGAAATCTGCTAGCTTGTTTTTTCTATTTCTCTGTGTGAAAAATAGTTATGACTGGATATTTTTTCAGAACTTGCCTCGGCTCCAAACAAGGTGGAGCATTTACCTGGTTCAAGTCTTGATTCTGAAAATGTTGAAAAGTTTAAAATTTGTCTGAAAATTTTAAACTTTGATATTTTTGATAGATTTGTTCTGTTTCAGTGCTTTGGTGTAGCTTACTTTGTGTTTGCTGCATATTGTGTCTTGTACTAACTTTGTGTTTTTTGTGTGGGGCGATGATGATGATTGTTGGCGACTCTCGTATCCAGTGAACCGGTGTTGGGCCAAAAGGTAGAGATTGTTGGGATTTGGCCCAACTTATTTTCTTTCCCAGCCCATTCTCCTTGGCCTTTGATATAACCCCTCTCAAGCCCTAGTCTCAGTTGAGCGCCTCATTTGTGTTTGAGCGTTCCCTTGTTCTTCTGCTTCTGAGTGAGGCTGCATGAGAGATTGAGAGATCGTGAGAGAGCAAGGAAGAGAGGCTGCTTAGTGCGTTTCCTTCTTCACTAACTTCGTGTCTTTGCTTCTACGCTTAGCTTTGTTCTATTCTTGGTGTTGATCTCTCTCTCTTTCGGGACGGGTCTTCTTTTCTGTGTTGAAGGCAGCTGCGTGTGGGATTTCCTACTGTGTGTAGGGGCAGCGTGCTTGGGGGTGTTTCTACTGTGTGTAGTGAGGCCAGTGAGCGTGGTGTGTAGTTGGGCGTGGAAACCTTTGTGGTCTTCGCCTTGGTTCTTGGTGTGGTTTCGGAGAGCAGTGTGTCTGAGCCCCGGTTAGTGCCAATTAAAGAGGAAGAAGGCGATCGGAATGGGAAGCAAAATCGGGGACGCGTATGAATTCCTAACAGTCAACATCGAAAAATACATATACATATTTCACCGAGCATCACTTTAAAATGCATCCATTGTGACTCATTCCCAGTGACGACCCAGGCTGCAAACACCTATTACAATACTTGATTATTTTCCAAATTCTTGCATGGGGTCTATGTTAGAATATTTTTCAGAATATTTTCAGAAATTTTGTTGCCGATGACGAATAAAGATTTTCGCTGCGAAAACTTGATTATTTTCCAAATTCTTGCATGGGGTCTATGTTAGAATATTTTTCAGAATATTTTCAGAAATTTTGTTGCCGATGACGAATAAAGATTTCCGCTGCGAAAACTTGATTATTTTCCAAATTCTTGCATGGGGTCATTGTCATTTTGCGATTTTGGTCCTCTATATTTTCATATTTCAGTTTTAGTCCTGCATGTTTCGATTTTTTTGTAATTTCAGTCTTTTTATTCTAAAATGCTGACGTGGCACTTGACACGTCATCTCCACATCAACATTGTATTGGTGCCACATCAGCGCCACATCAGAAAAAGGACTAATGTTGATGTGGAGATGATGTGGCAAGTGCCACGCCAGCATTTTAGAATAAAAAGACTGAAATTACAAAAAATCGAAACATGCAGGACTAAAACTGAAAATGAAAATATAGAGGACCAAAATCGCAAAGTGACAAATATAAAGGACGAAAATTGCAGTTTTTCCTATTAAATTTGATACTTTTGATGATAAATTACCATTTAAGAATAATAATTATGATCAATTTAAAACATAGATTAGTTATAATAAAATCAAGAATACCTTGAACACTTGCCAAAGCTTATTTATTTCACAATGTTGTTGAAAGTTGAAACAACATGATCATTCTGTGCTTGCATTCACAAATCAACAAAGTATATAATTATTGATCCACACCTTGTATTGATGATCAACGAATATTCCTCTCTAATTAATTAAACCTTCCACAGTCAAACCGGATATTACCATTGCTTCCGGTCTTGACCCCGACCCGGCCCAACTTAGTCATAGCTTCGACAAAAGCATCATTAAAGAGCTGAGAATTGGAGGCCCAAGTCTTGACGGTGGACTGGGACCTCGAGTCCGTAAAGAGGCTCTGATCCGATGTGAAGAGGCCCATTCCATTCTGAAGGTTTTTGAAATATGCATTGTCAAATAGCCTGGGTGTCGTCGGGTCCATGTCGATGGCAATCTGAGGGTCCACGTTTCTCGGGCACATTTGTTGCAATTGGGTCGCGTATTGCCTGTTCAGGGTCGGGTCCACCGGGTTCGAAGCGCTGAAGTTGTAGATCCGGTTCGCGAATCTGCTGCAGTGGGAGAATCCAACGGTGTGGCATGCTGCAACAAGAAGTATATATATATAATATAAATTATAATATATATGATGTACATGGATTTATTTGCTTATCTATTTGTGAAAAAGTCGAGGCTCGCTAGACATGAAGCATGTGGTGTGGGTTTCAATCACTCCACTTTAACGGATAGAATCACATACTCCAAAAACAACATGTTGATGTACAGATTATTCAGACACATCGATGTGG
Source organism: Henckelia pumila (assembly GCF_033568475.1). Lineage (NCBI taxonomy): Eukaryota > Viridiplantae > Streptophyta > Magnoliopsida > Lamiales > Gesneriaceae > Henckelia > Henckelia pumila. Next base: position 31,725,842 of record NC_133123.1, on the reverse strand, counting down.
CGTTGATATGACATTCGAAAAAAAAAATCATGCCGTGTGATTTCTAGTACGTACGTCGAAAACAAATCATTTGATGGAAGGAAAAATTACCGGAGAGAGCAATCATCTCTGTCTGATTTAATCCATGTCTAGAAAACATAGCATTAAGCTGATCCAAGTTGAAGGTCGGCTGAGGCAGATTTCCCTGTACACTTGCAGCCGTTGAAATCAGCCCATCTAATCTCCCTAATTCCACAGCATATGAGGGTCCACCAGCCTATACCAACACCATTGATTGGGTAAGAGGAAAAATATATATTCAAACTTCATATGGTAATATTATTATATAGTCTACGAATATGATTCTCATATCTTAAAAAAAATTGGACTATACAAACCAGCGCGACGACGTCTCTCGCAGCCATTACAAGAATATCAGCACAAGAAACTCTGTTCTTGCAGCCGGAAACCGCATCGACAGCTGCTTTGGCTTTAATCACAGTGTCAAATCCATCCCCAGCCAATGATAAATTGTCCGGATGATCTTTCTCAGCCGTATTCCCTGGAGTTGATGCCACTATGACCGATGCATCGCAGCCCTATGAAAAAGAATTATTAAAAAAAAAAAAAACCGAATCGAAATTTGTAAATAAGATTGGTCGAAATGGGTACGTACCCCGACGAAACAGTCGTGGAAGAGGAGACGGATGGTCGCCGGGACTGTGACGAACGTTTGATCGAATTTCGTCTTGACGGCCCTTCGAACGATGTTTTCGACATCGGGGCAAATGTTTGCATAGAAATTTGGTCTGAGTTGTGCTGAAGTCGAGCTCGAAAACAGAATAATGATCAAGGAAAGTGGCAACAATAAAGTAGTTTGGTACTTATACGAACCCATTTTAGATAGTGTGGTATATGTGTGCCAACCAAGAGTTAGTGTGGAGCAAGAAGTGACTCTATATATTTATATCATGAAAGATTTGAAACTTATACAAGGTTCACGGATCACGTAATCAAACTAAAAACATATATTTTTTTAATTAATAAATTCAAATTATGGAAAAATTTGAGAAAATCATCCCATCAGTTTGCTCAATTTGGCTTTTGGTCCTATAAGTTATCAAAACATTTTCTTCTACTTTATATACTCTGACGTACTCCATCAAAAAATTAGTAAAATGAAAAAAAATAATTAATGAACTTGTTGTATATATGATCGAATTTTGACAATCCATAGGGGCAAAAAAAAAAAAAGTATAGCAAACCATCTCGAAAGAACGATTTTTCAAATTTTTCCCGATTTTCTAATTAAAAAATTAAGTGTTATATGTACTGGGTAAATTTGTTCTGGGTATGATGTTTCTACTTAAATCCAAGGGTGTGAACAAAAAGTGGTCAAATTTGCCAGTTGTCGTCGAATATTTCTACGTGAAAAAATAAAAATGATAATGTAGAAAAATGACTAGTATTCGGGTGTGCTAGCTTGTTCTTTGATGTGTGATTAGAAAGAGACATTTAAAGGTGAATTTTATTTATTTAAATCTGGCCGCCTTAATTTTTATATTACACAGAAACACATACAAATGAATGAGTACTCTAGTTGTTGCGTTGATGTTATATTTTGCCTGTTTTCCTAGTTGACTTGTAATAGTGAATATATACTATTCTTGTATAGTTGTATTCATGAAAGCAAAAGGTGATGGAATCCCCAAATGCATCAAATTTACCATTGGCTTTCTCAGGCAATTTTACAATTCACCATATACTTCTCTTGAAAGGCGAAAAAATATAGCATCGGAATAATGGTGCTTCCCGTATAGGATAGAAGAAGCCGTGCTAGTATATCGTCATCTTTTGATAATACAATATATATAGGATAGAAGAAGTCGTGTTAGTACACCGTAATCTTTTCATATATACTTCAATATGTCATGGATAATTATTGATGATCCACTTTAATTAGCTACTTATAGTCTTTAGGATATGTAGTTATTAATTAGGGTAACATTGAAGTCTTCACATAACCCCACACTGACGCGAACCAAATTATTGGTATGTTTTATAGTCTCATGAATGGTTAAACTCAAATCAGAATAACTTATAATTAGTACGCAGTTACAACTTACATGTTTAATTTGAAATTATTATTGGTCAACGAAAGCATGTGCCCATCTAACAATTTATTTATTAATTATTAAACTAGGAGATACGAGTCGCATGATTGAACAAGGGTTGTTACATAGGAAAACGACATTTGTTCGTTCTAAATTATATTATTTTAAATTTTATCTTATTTTTTATATAGTTATTAATTTTGTCATGTATTGTAAATTATGGACTGAATTTGGGACCTTATCATTTAAAATTTTCTGAACTTCTTCGTTAGTTAAAAAAAAAAAAATTGACTCCGAAGGGGACCCCATCCCATATGAGTCGGAGGCTCATTGACTCATGCGGGGTTAAATTGAGGGATGTACATGAGCGGCAGGGACCTGAAGAAGAGAGCAACATGGCCAACCCCTACAAGCATACCCCACAATATTTCAGCAGGAAATATGCTCCACAAGAGAATTGAACCCGCAACATTGAAAATTTTTTTTTCACATCACTTTACACCTTATCAACTCGTCTTTGTCCCGGTGGATTAAACTTATTCCTTTCGTTTGTATGCAAGGGTCTAGTGGCATCCACTATCTTATTGAATAAGATATTCTTCGTAATTGAGGATTGGAGCAGCCTAAACTAGCTAGTCAAATGATATTTCAGATCTCTTCCACATACAAACAACACACCTGTGTGGTGTGTGTATATATACATGCTGACAAGTGACAATTTCTGTGAGACACATCTCAAAACTTTTGGAAGGTCGTTTCATATATTAATTTATGATATGAATTTCCAACTTGACAAAACTAATAAAAAATATTATTTTTATGTAAAAAGTATTATTTTTCATTTTATTTATGGATCAAAACGTTCCATCATACAAATATAAATCCTTGAGACCGTCCATATTAAATTATTAATGGATTGTCTAAGAAAGGGGGAAAAAGATTCTAGTTAATTAGATATAGTATTTTATGTATAATCACACATAAATAAGGCTGGAGTTGGTGAGGTAGGCAATCCATATCATAACTAAATTGTTCAACCAGTTGTATTGAGATTATAGATTTTTGTTAATATAAAATATTTAATAATTTATTAGACAAATAACTTATACGTGCAAGAAATCTTATTTTTGAATTAATATACAATTTGTTATAGAACTGTAGTATGTTATTGTGAAATTAATTTGAACAATGAGAAAGAAATTATCATTTTTAATACCATCATAACACATAATAGGCAATTTGTGAATAACTACAGTTAAAACAAGATATTTTATTTGGATGAAGATCTGATAGAGTTCTTGTTAATTGTGTCTTTGTTTTTAATATATATATATAAATATGTAAGAGAATTTCATGTTTCTCCTCGAAAATTAATGGGAGTTGAGGGATCAATTTGAATCATGAATCAATATAAAATTTAAGTAATTAATGATCAGTTTACTAGACACACTAAATCAGGGAAAAAGTGTATCTCCGATAAATAAATAAATACACACATATATATATACACACATATATACATATACATATACACACTCCGGAAACTTTACTTCTTTTCAAATCAAAATTAATGGCCAAAGAGGTTTGGATGAAATAAACTTAGATTAGGCTGTTGCATAGGACATGCCCAATACAGTTTACTTGACTAACGTAGTTTGTATGTTATTAAATTAATCCAATACATTAAAAAGTAACAATTGCCGGGCGGTCGCACCTCATTAAAAAAAAAATAAGTAAGCCATATGGGTGGTCTAATTAATATTGGAATCGGATGCCATCAATGCTTTAAAGTCAATCTCTCATCCGTATCAGTTTACACTTGAAGCTCCAACACTGTATAATTTGTAGGAAGATTTCTAATTGTGCGAGACTATCTGCCAACAAAGTTGCCGGCCATGTTCCTTTTGGTTTTTATGCGTGTGATAGAAAATCCACTTAAAGCGATATTTTGGTTTTGGAAAAATTTTTAGAAACCATTTTTCATATTTTTCTTAATAAAATTTTGAAATTTTTGAAAATACAAGAAAACAGACGAGAAGTGTATCCTATAACTTCTCGCAAACATTACTTTAAATTTAATTAAATAATAAATTTTTAGAACACAAGATTTTATTTATATTTTGAATGAATATGTTATTAAATAAAATTCAAGAATAAATACTAATTGAAAATGAGCTTATTCTTATTATATTATTTTGTGGGTTTATAGTAAGGGTAAATTGCTTATAAATCCCTAAACCTATAATCAACTTATTTATAACTCCCTACCTAATTAAAACTTAGTTTTCACTCCCTAGAGAGAGAAACTTTTCCACAAATCCCTAATATACCCTTATTTTTTTTAAAAAAAATGGATAATAAAAACAAAACTAATAAAAGTAGTATATATATATAAATTCAAATTAAAATCAAAGAACATAAACCATATCATATACATGCTTATGTTGATACAAGAGCAAGTATGTGTTTAGGAAGCAAACATATATTTCCAAATCATTATTGGAAGAAATATGATAAATGATTAAAAGTCCGAATAGGAGATGGATCAATAATCATGCTTGATACAGTAGCAGAAAAAATTAAAAATAGAAATTGAGGAAACAAAATTTGTAATACTCATTATATACCAAATAGAATCAGGAATGAACATTATAATAGGAAATAACTTTTTAAGAGAATATCTTCCTTTTACACAATTTGAAAATCACATAACTTTAAACAAAGGATCATCAATGATTTATATTCCTAAAATACGAACAACATTTCGTGTAGGAAATGAAGGATTTACAAAGAATTTTCATAAACGAAATACAAATCCAATAGAACTAAAAATAGAAAATATTTTAACAATTAATCATGAAAAAGAAATCATGAAGAAATTTCATGATATTTGTTCTGAAAAATCCTCAGGACAAAATTAAGAAAAGAATACAATTTATTGCTTCAATAAAACTTAAAGATCCTAATATCACAATCCGTGAAGCACCAAGAAGATGCAACATAGATGATGTAAAAATATTCGAAAAAGAGGTTCAAGAATTACTAAAACTTAAAATAATCATATCAAGCAAGAGTCCACACTCTTCACCAGCCTTTTATGTCAGTAAAAAAAACACTGATAAGAAAAGAATGGTAATTGATTATCGAAAAATGAATAATGCAACAATTATGGATGAATATTACATCCCAAACAAGAATGATTTACTATCTTATATAGGAGGAATGAAATATTTCTCCAGTTTAGATTGTAAATCAGGATTCTGGCAAATTCAGCTAGAACCACAAACACAACTACTTACAGCATTCAGCTGTCCAAAAAGACAATATCAATGGACTATATTACCTTTCGGACTTAAACAAGCTTCAGGTATCTTTCAAAGATACATGAATGAATCTTTTAAACCTTATGTAGATTTTTGTTGTGTTTACATAGATGACATATTAATTTACTCAAAAACATTAGATCAACATTATAGAGACCTTATGACAATATTAGATATTTGTTATAAAGATGAAATTATACTTTCTGAAAAAAAAGCACAATTGTTTAAAACAAAAATAAATTATCTAGGATTACAAATAGAAGACGGAAAACATTGTTTGCAACAACATATACTTAAGAAAATTCATGATTTTCCTAGTGAAATCAAATATAAAGATCAATTAAGAAGATTGCTAGGATTATTAACTTATTCTGGAAATTACATTAAGAAACTTGCAGAAATCAGAAAACCTCTTCAGGTAAAACTTAAACAGGACTATAAATGGAAATGGTCAAAAGAAGATACTAATTATATAGACACTATTAAAAAGAAAATAATTAGTAATCTTTCAGAATTATAGTTTCCTTCAAATAAAAACATAATAATAATTGAAATAGACGCCTCAGATGAATACTTGGGAGCATGTTTAAAAGCTTATACAGGAGAAAGAAATTTAGAAGAACTTACTAAAACAACTACTAGGAATAATGAAGAATTATGTAATTATACATCAGGAACTTTTCAAGGTGCACAACTAAATTATCATTCAAATGAAAAAGAATTATTAGCTTTAATATATACAATTAGAAATTATGAGATTTATCTTATTTCTAAACCGTTTTTAGTAAGAACGGATAATATGAATATAACATATTTCAATACAATAAAAATATCAAGAAATGCAGGGAGAAATGCAGCAAGATTAATTAGATGGCAATTGAAATTGAACCATTATCAATTCGAGATCCAGCATGTCAAAGGAATGGACAATTCATTACCCGACGCATTAACTAGAGAACTTCATCCAAATTATACTATCCGTAGTACCAGAATAAAAAAAGACATCCTAAGTGATCCAGAAAATGACTGCAAGTCATCCGAACATGCCTTAGAAAGCATGAGGAATATAAATTGATAAAATGAGATTTATTTAAAAAACAAGAATTATTTTATGACTTCAAGTCATCCGAACATGCCTTAGAAAACATGAGAATATAAATTGATGAAATGAGATTGATATTCAGAAACATGAATTACTCTATGAGTAAAATAATCAATTTCATGAAGATTGGTTCAATTTTTGCAAAAAAATTCATAAATGCAATGATACGCATAATAAAACTATCCGAATTACTCACGATAAAGAGTTAAATTTCTAACCATTATATATATATATATATATATATATATATATATATATATATATATGTTTCTTGTGCAGGATGGAGCAATTAGATCAATTAAAGGAACAATTAATTGACATAGATGAAGAAATTCAGATTCTTCAACAAAGGAAAAAGAATATAAATGGAAAAATTCAGAGGATAAAAGAAAAGATGACAACCTCGTCGTCATCATCCTCACCAAGAACACCAATCAAGTTAGCAACTCCATTTGACAAAATAATGGAGATGAATGAAAAACAGTCAGTGGTCACAGCCAACACTGATAACAAAGAAAAAGAAAAAGGAAAAGAAAAAGAAAAAGAAAAGAAGAAAGAACCGGTGGTCACAGCCAACACCGAGAAAAATGAAAAAGAAGAAAGGACGTTTAAAAGCGCCCTTGAAACAAGAGAAAGAAAGATGGTCAATCTGCGATCACAAAAACCAATTTTTGAAAAAACAAATTTTTCAGAAAAACTCAAAATTGAATTCTTTGAAACACTAAACTATTTGAGAATAGCCAAACCATCTGCAGGATCTTGGCTACAAACTTGTGACACACAGAGCATATCAAGAGCAAGAACACTACAAGGTGCTCCAGTGCATGAAGTCGCAAGATTCTTTTCAAATGGATTATTAAGCGGATTAGAAGTCAGTCCCAACAATCAAGAGATAGAGCTATTTCCATATCAACTGAGAAATAGTATTATCCAGTTCAAGAAAGCAGTCTTCAAGGACGAACCAGTGTTAACATTAAGTATTCATTCAACCCTTCCAGATTGGGAAAATGACAAATTCTATCAACCGATGATATACTTTCAATGTCGAAAAAATAAAGACAAGTTCTTATTTGAAGGATCAAATGAAGAGAAACCAGTAATGGATATCTCAACACTTTTTGAGATAAGAATAAAGACATTGATTGACATGATCTCAAAGACAAGAAAGATTGATGGAAACTCAAAGGTTAAAATAAATTTTGCAACCAGTAAAATTTTATTAACCACTGGACACAAGGAGACAATTCAAAAGAAAGAACAAGCCATGTTAGCTCAATTCGAAGCTCCAATCTATGAAGCAAGAGTTGACATGACCCGAGAAACCCAACAAATGCTATGTCAAAGACTAAGAACAATGATTTCCACTCACAAATGTAGACATTGCCAACCCATTCAGACAGAAGAAGCATCTGTCAAAGAGGACAAACCAGCTGTCAAAGAAGACAAACCAATAAAGAAATGGTCCAAATGTACCAGTGATTCAGAAAGTGACACAATGTAAAAACAAATGAAATCGTGGACCACACCACATGTGAAAGGCATCCACTCAGATGTAAAATGAGCTGTTTTCCATTATGTAGTGTCGGATGGTCCCCCTCTTCCTTTATTTTAACTACTGTATGCGTTTCTCCACGCCTATAAAAATAGATGTTTGTGTTGTAAATGAATAAGTGAAGTTTGAGTATCTCTCTCTTCTTAAATTTCTTACAATCTGGTTCATACAAGACGTATGAAAACTATCAGAAACTAAGAAACATAAAATCAGAAACAAAATTAAACCTTATGGCTAATAACTAAACAAGCAGGTCGTAAGGAGGATAAGGTTGGAAGCCAACCATTGAAGATTCATGGTTAGAGTAAACCTGAAAATCCATAAAGCAAGTACCAGTTGATCAAGTGGTCGTTAAGGGAAAGCAAGGATTTGGCCTCTGCTCAAAACCAAGACTCATTCAATCAAGCTAACCTTCCCAAATCTCCTACAGCCCTTAATTTAAAGAAATAGTCAAAATACATTAATCATGTCATCATCCTTTATAAGAAATGAAAGATTAATAATAAAAAACTGGTTTGAAATAAAAGATGATCATGAATATGATACATTTCATGAATATCGTTTGAATACTTCTGATTTAATCATATTTGAATCAATTTATCAACTAAAATTTGTAATAATAACCTATGAATGGAACCAAATTAATCGGAAAACATTTATCTGTTATAAATGAATCAGATCTGTAAAACATGAATGAAAAATTCATAATTCATAAGAATTCCGCAACCTGGTATCAGAGAGGTTAAATAAAGCAGATTATTAATGCCTGAATTAACTTTAGATATTGAGATTAAAAATTTATTTGATAAAATAATCTTACTAAAAGATTCATGTCTAATAAATCAATATTGGCTTAGAATAAAAGATCTACAAACCCTATACTTCAAAAATCATAAAAAGGAACATTTTTCAAGCACTTGGAAAATGATAATACAAATTTTTGAAAATGAAGAAATTGAAGAAATAACAATCTGTTATGAATAAGAATAAACTTTGTTATCGAAACCCGATCAACAAAAACAAAATAATAAAAATAACAATTTTTACTAAATGGAAAATATATGAAAATACAAAAGCAAATATCTTTAATTTGTATTCTCAAAATATAAATTTTGATATAGAAAATTGTGAAAACAATTTGAAACATCTCAAGAATTGTCAATCTTCAATTGATAATTGATTTTCAGAATCTATTAGAACAAATAGATTCAACAAAAAGACTTCTAACAACTTTAAGAAAATTAAGAAGTTCTATCATCTGTTAAATGACAGAAGTAACAATTCCAAATCAAAACAGCCAGATTGATGAATCTGAAGAAAACCAAGAGTATAATTTGAATATTATATTTAATCAGAGTAAGTTTGCTGAAATACAGAAAAATAATTTTCTAATTCAAAAACTAATCTAATAGATCAACCAGGAATATTAAGCAATATTTCAAATTTTATTAATCCCAGAAAAAATTTAATTTATTATTCGATTCGTACAAAAGAACGATCATGTAAAATAAATAACGAATTAAGGTCTAAATTCTAATACTTTGAAATTTTTAACAACTCAAGATATTGATACCATCATGGCAAAAGCCAGTGAAAAAGAACGATCTGAACTGAAATATGTTCATATCGGAGGAATTGAAATAATAGTATCAGCTCACTACCGAGAAGGAATAGATACACCAATTTAAATCACAGTTCGTGACAAAAAGATACGTAATTTTGAGGATTCTATCCTTGAAAAAATTGAAGGAAACTTATGTTACAAAAAGATGAAATTTTGTATTTATCCACAATACAATATATCTCTTTTTGATAAAAACATAAATGACGTCTTAACATTAGATTATTACTTTTATAGAAATAATCTTATGTTAACAGGAAACCATCCGATCAATATAAACTATGTTGTCGGTTTAGCAATAAGTAATAATTCTCAAACAGGAATAATTTCAACAAAACCAACTATTTCCGTTTAAATAATGTTTGAAAATATTACAAGAATTAAACACCGTCGAAAAGCATTTATTGAAGAAATAAATCCCTATAAAAGATGGAGTTCAGATGACCTCCAAATCACAAAACAGTCTGTGCCAAGAAGATCATTATCATTTGCTAGAAATGATGAAGATATTCTTGAAAAGATTGGAACCATGAATCAAAATATTTTTAAAATTAAACAAGCTATTGTTAATGAGTCAACCTCATCGCAATGACGTCCTTAATAAAATTAGAAAAATATCTAGGAGATTTAGAAAATAATATTAATAAGATCAATCTATCAATACAAGAATTAGAGAAAAATTTCAAAGAATATATTGATTTAGCAACGACTAGATTAATAATTGAACAAGAAAGACATAGTAATGAAATATTAGACTATCTTAAAGAAGTTCTTCCAATAGATAAAGGAAAAAGGAAAATGAAAGAAGAACCACCATTCAAAATTGAATCATGGTATAGAAATCCCCTTAGTTATGACAAACATAAGTATGGAGATATTTAGTGAAACAGACCAAACTGATTTTGAACAAATATGAGTAAATACATAAGAATTATATCATTCACATCAGGAATCAGAACAGTATAGAGATATGGATATTTCAGAATCAGAATCTGAAGATGATTCTAGACCACGATTAAATCTACGAACAAATGTAGAAGGTAGTGGTGGAAGAGATGATGAAGAATTCAAATACAACAGAGACCAATACTCTGGATCTTATAAAGATGTTAGAGATATTCTTAGAGAATCAAAAACATCAGAATTTGTGAAACAGAATATCTTAAATTTAGGTTGTTCAACAACTAAAGAAAGAAAATCAAAGATAGATCATTGGGCAAATGAACTATCAGTACAAATTCAATTAACACCATTATTAGACAAAAGTGAGAATATTCAAGTTTTAAATCATGGGGTGATAAAAATGACACTGGTAGGAGCAGTAAGAACTTGGGCTGAAAACCTAGTAATTACTAATCTACCACAAGGAATGACAAGACATCGATATTTCGAACTATTTGTCGATGTATTGTACCAAGAATTTTTAGGAGTTTCTAATAATGACGCTAATTTAGTAGCCAAAAATATAGAACAAAATAGAGCAATCTTTATTCTGGATAATATAAAATTATGTAATTTATGTTATCTAGAAGAATTTATATGTGACTATGAAACAAACTATTATCAGTTAATAGATGCTGATAAAAAAGAACATTAAAAATTAAGTATTTTTAATAAAATACCTAATATACCAATAAATAGTAAAGATGAATTCTTAACTAGCGCTTATGCCAAAATACTAGGAGGAGCTATTAAATTTATTAAAGATGTTATTACAAAGAAATGTCATGAAGTAACATTAAATAAAAGAATATCCAGATCTTACAAACAAAACAATAAACTTTGTTGTGACAAAATGGAATTCACAGTAAAAGAATACGGTTGCAAAACAAACATGTCACATAGACATTTAAAACGACAGAAACAAAATAAATTTAATAAACCTTATAAATCTTTTAATAGGAAATTTATTCCCTATAAGAAAAATAAATTTAGAAGGAATTTCTTCAGAAAACCTTATAAAAGAAAATTTTATAAAAAGTTTGATGATAAAAAACCACTTTGCCCAAAAGGTAAAGGAAAGAACTGCACATGTTAGTTGTGCAATGAAGAAGATCATTATGCAAATGAATGTCCAAAACGAAATGAAAAGAAAAACAAAGTTAAACTTTTAGAAGAATTATACACTCTTGAATTTTATTCAATCGAAACAATTGAATGTTCATCAGAAGATAAAAATATTTATTATCTTGATGAATCAAGTGAGTCAGATTTCGAATCTGATTCCACATTTGATAATAATAATGATTAAATTAAGAACAAGGACATTTTTGAAACAATTTAAGCAATATGAAGTTGAAACAAATTTTAAACAACTAGGAAGTAAACACAAAGTTAAGTTTGGCTTTGGGGAGTGATTTGTAAGTTGCTCTTATAGTAAACTACTAATTATTGAAATTTTAATACTTTTACGTTAAAATATATTATTATGTTAGTGTTATGTAAGTAATATTATAGTAAAATTATATATATAGTACATATTGTATAACTGTTATTTTAGTTAGAGTGTCATATTGTTATGTTACATTGTTTTAGTTATACTATATACGTGCATTTGCTGGTTGTGCAATTACTACAAGAATTCTTCAGTTTTAGCCACGGCCAAAATCGTGGTTAAATCCGTCGCGGCTATAGCTAGCAATGGTTTTAAAACCGTGGCTAATTTAGCCACGGTTTGGATAAAAATTTCAGACATAAATAGCTCAAATCATTAAGATTGTAACCCAAGTTTGACGACAAAGAAAAGACCATAAATAAGTTACATTCATTAATGCCTAAACCAAGATCACAGCCAATAAATGTTGCAACAATTTTCACTCAAATTATGCCGAAAACTCGTGTAAGTACCTTAAACGCAACAGTGAAGTTGGATGATAAAGGGTTATTGAGGATAGATTTCAAGGAAATTTTTATAATATCATCAACTACATAGGAACACACTTCATACTTCACGGAAACCAGACAACCCCGAAGAATGATAGCCCGCAAATACAGTAGATTTTGAACAACACATACGAATTGATGAACAACTCATTTCATCAAATTGAACAAAAACAGAATTGATACATCAAAGAAACCAATCGGAAATTAATTACAACTTACCTTGAAACAAAGAAAGAAATTCCATTTTACCTTGAATACAATTTGAAATTTTGAGAAACTATGGATTCGGAATGGCTTGACAAACTAAAACAAAGAATTGAAAAATAGCACATAAGAAACTTGACACCAAAAATCGAACACTAGAAAATTTTTGCAGTTTAACGAAATCGATTTGAAATTGCAATTATCAATTATCAAACACTACATTAATTGCATTTTATACCTCGAACTTCTTCAAATTTCGAACCTCCAACATTATCGCATCTATATATCAATAATAGTGTGATAGTCAACGACAATGATTTTAAATTGTAAGGTTAAAATCTTCCTTGCTTACACGCCGGAGAAATCCCAAATCACGTCTTATAGCGCTGCAAGTTTTGAGGTTGGCTGAAATACAGATTTAACCTTCAAACGCAAACTGAAAAATGTAGAAACGACTAGAAATCACCCAAAATCGCAAAGAAAAATAACCCGCGGTTTCATGTCGCAAAGTTAGTCAACAGTCAAGCTTTGGGCCAATATTCCTCAATATTTTGGTACTAAATTGAAGCCAAGAACGAGCTCTTACATTTTATAGCTTCAATCGGCATATTTTCGGCGTCAAAGGCGGCAAATCTTATGCAGCGACGTCTAGGGCTTGGGGTTGATGTCATTAGATATATATATGTACTTACTGTGTATTTTTGTGTGGATGTGTACCTATTTTTTGAGGAAAGATGGACTCATCCTCGAGCTGAGCTTCGATCTAGTCCATTAAATACTCGACATTTGGTGCAGATACCTCTATAGGCTTCTTTATGGTCACACCATCAGCCCATCTGTACTCAAATCTGCACGTCCAAGAATGACTTCAAATGTCAATGCAAATCTTGTGCTACTTTAGTACACATCCTGATCATAAATCAAGTGTGGCATATGTGTTGAAACGATTCCCATTAGTTAAGCAAAACCACTTTGATATAACATGTCAGAGGCTGCATAAGATATCATAACAAAGAACATATATAGACAAGATAAATATATACATCAATGAATTAGATAACATACTTTGGTTCAGCTGACATCTTAATTAGGACAAGTTTCTGATGTGCAAAATTCGGTTAGAGTAATGTAAAGAATGCTTACTTGATTAAAGAAGTCAACAACTGCATAAGGGAGAAAGAACTAGTAACTCCAAAACTTAATAGTGGTTTATGCTTCAATTGTTCCGATCAAATTTAACAGATAGCAGATGCCACCAATTATGTTTATGTTTCGGTAGTTGGGAAAAAACAAGCAGTAGCATTTAGTACTATAGACTTCTACAAAATTAGGAAATTCCTAGATGAGAAAATGATTCAGTAACAGATCATTTTTTAATGACATTCTTAAAAATAAAATCAACCACGTTCTAAATAAACTTCTTCTGCCGAGATAAATTGTCAAGAATAATTCAATTTCCAACTAGGAGAACGAAATCAGAAACAATAAGCGAATATCAATAATGAACACAATGTGAAGCTAACTATAAACGAGGAAGGTATCAAAATGAGAGCAGTCAGACCTTGTGTCCTCTTTGGAGGTGACACTGATATGTTCAGATCACTCACAATGTTGAAATCTTGAATAAATTCTCAAGCAAAGAACAAATACTTCCACTAAGAGAATTGCTAGAAAGATCCATGTAAAAACAGAGAAAATCAACCACATTCTAAATAATCACATTTTATGGTCCAAACAAAGTTCAAATAAACATAACCAAATACAATAGCTGGAAATCGAATTAAATCAAAGCGGGTAAAATCCCATTTTCCCAGCAGCCTGTTATACCTCAACCTTACTAGCTGTAAAACGAGTTTAAAAGCTTCAATACTCGAATCCAAGATGATCTAGAATCTGACCAGCAACTTTTCGAGGTGGTAGCGCGGCGGCAGCTCGCCGAAAAACCCAAAACGCGGCTGAAATGGTAGGAAAGATTCGGGTGTACCTCAAGTACTAAAAGACGCTAAGAACCCAAAATAAACAACATCGAGAAGACCGAAAATCAGCTGGAATCGAAAGAGAAATGCTTACCTAACTCGAACAGGAAACAGTCGCGAGAACAGCCCCGAATCAAGATCGTTTTCTTCGACCGAAATAGGGATGATAATGGGGCGGGAACGATGATGTCTTTGTTGGAAAACGGTGTTCAGATCAATTAGAATTGATACCCGGTGCAGCGGAAGTTTAAAAAATTATTTTATTAATATGGAACGATTCCATATCTGGGTATCAAAACTTTTACGATTAAATTGTGTAAGTAAAATAAATAATCACAATTAAATATTTTACCTTAAAATCTCGAAGCGAGATTATGGACACCAACAGAATTTAATCTGCTCTTGTTGTATATCCCCGGAACTGATGAACGAACGTTTCTTCAATCAGGTCCACGAATAGAAAACAAAACCCTCTGATTGACTGCACTAGAAATCAATCAGAAGTTTGCGTAGAGAATAAACAGATATGATCTGTTAATTCAGATTGTAATTTTTCATAAAAATCACAAGCCGAATTTTCTCCGAAAGGGACAGAGGATTTCGAAAATCCCCTTCAAATATTTAGAGTGTAATTTCGAAAATTATAAGACACAATGTGTTTGATTTTCGAACCCAACACCTCTATTTATAGATAATTTCTAGTTATAATTGTATCAGGACTCTAACTCCTTAAAGCCCACAATCCATAACTTAAGCCCAACAAGCCAAGCCCGTTGTTATAGAAATTAATATAAAATTTATCGTGACTCCGATTGATAAACTGATTTCACCAATGTGCACAGAAACCATTTCTGCATCTTTTAGAGTCAAGATAATTTTTCTGAATCCGAATTCAGTTATTTCCAAAAATGTCCATCCCTATGTCATTTTAGGAAATCTCACTCCCTTTAGTTAAGAAGTCCAACTTCTCTTTCATTAAATTTAACTCTTTAAATTTAACTATCTCTACGGGGTTTTAGTAATCCATTACTTGTGTAACCCTCAATGGTCCAGGAATACAGCTAGCCGTGGGCTCACAACTCCTTGTGACTCGGAATAACAATTTCCGACTTACCTATCGAATCATGGTAAGAGCGCCTAGCAACATCGCCCCATGATTCCCTAGGTATTACTGATAGTGCCTGCAAGAACTAGTAGATTTTGGTTAGCGTACAGTACGGTCCCTTCATCCAAATATCCCGATCGAATCAACAACCATTGGTATATCGAGAGTCGTTCGAGATTCGATAACTATGCATAACATCTTGGAGATCTATTAGTGACATCACATGTGTTACTAGGATAACCCATTAACCTAAAACACATCATGTACTCTGGCCAGAGATTCTTCACACTAATATCTCCTCAGATCGCATAGGATATCCACACTCGCAAGTTATGTAGTGAATCCTTGACAACAAAGCATCGACTCCTATATGTGTCTTAACTGTACCCAATCCCGACACCTGATGACCCCAATAGAGTCGGTAAACGAGTCAAAGTACAGTACTAGCATATAGAGTCTCAATGATGTTTCAAGTAATAAGGACTAATGGTGTACAACCAAAACCGCGGACTTTATCCACTCGATAAGTGATAACCACTTGGAAAGTCCGAATAGGGTAGTTCGATCATTCATCATATGAATATCCATTTGCATGCTTTGAACATCTCTATGTTCCATACCAATGAAACGTGGTACTCGGCATCGCAAATGCTAGTCTCAATCTCGAGCGATCCTTATCCTTTTTTTGCGGACGGCTCAATTGACTAGGAACAGTTTAGAATATACAGTGACTATAAGATGTGTTTCATGATAGCCATCCCCATGTGCTACCACATCGTACATACACTATAGTATATTCAAGGTCTTTATCAAAACAACAATGTTATATCATAATATAACAATATGAAGAAAGATAAAGTCAATACCATTATAAAAATGTAAATTATATTAAACAAAAGATTGTTTTACATAGAGTCATAAAAGCCCTTAGCCACAAGTTGGCTAACCGGGCACCCACTCTTTCAATCTCCCAATTTCCCTAAATCCAACTAGTCATACTACGTAATCCCATTGCTTCGCGATGTTTGTCAAACAATGGTCCTAGCAAGGGCTTAGTAAGAGGATCAGCGATATTGTCTGTAGAGGCCACTCTCTCGACACTGATGTCTCCTCTTTCCACAATCTCCTGGATGATGTGGTATTTCCTCAGTACGTGTTTGGACTTCTGATGAGACCTTGGTTCCTTTGCCTGAGCAACGGCACCCGTGTTGTCACAGTACACCAGGACTGGACCAACAGCTTCAGGAATTACACCCAACTCTTGGATGAATTTCTTTATCCAAACCGCCTCTTTAGCAGCAGCTGATGCTGCAATGTATTCTGCCTCAGTGGTGGAATCCGCTGTGGTGTCCTGCTTGGAACTCTTCCAAGAGACAGCACCGCCATTGAGCACGAATACAAATCCAGAGGTTGATTTCGAGTCATCCACGTCACATTGGAAGCTAGAGTCGGTGTAGCCTTCCAACTTCAATTCTCTTCCTCCATAAACCATGAACACATTCTTAGTCCTTCGCAAGTACTTAAGAATATCCTTCACGGCTTTCCAATGCATTTGACCGGGATTGGCTTGATATCTGCTCGTGACGCTCAGAGCATAGGCCACATCCGGTCTGGTAGATATCATCCCATACATGATACTACCAATGGCTGACGCATATGGTATGTGTGTCATCTTCTCTATCTCTTCGTCAGTCTTGGGACACATAGACTTGGATAAAGAAACTCCATGACACATAGGTAGATGTCCTCTCTTGGACCCATTCATTGAAAACCTTTTCAATATGGTTTCGATGTAGGTTGATTGAGTAAGTCCTATCATTCTCTTAGATCTATCTCTATAGATCTGTATCCCAAGAATATAGGAGGCCTCACCCAAATCCTTCATCGAGAATCTACTTGATAACCATATCTTTGTTGACTGCAACATCCCTACGTCATTTCCCATGAGTAGAATGTCATCAACATAAAGTACTAAGAATGTTACCGCATCCTTAACTACTTTCTTGTACATGCATGGTTCCACCGGGTTTTTGATGAAACCAAAATCCTTTATTGTTTCATCAAATTTCTGGTTCCAACTTCTTGAGGCTTGTTTGAGACCATAGATTGATCTCTGAAGCTTGCATACCTTATGCTCGCTTCCCATGGATGTGTATCCCTCAGGCTGCGTCATATAGATCTTTTCCTTAATGTTTCCATTAAGAAATGCAGTCTTTACATCCATTTGCCATATCTCATAGTCATACCATGCTGCTATGGCAATAAGGATTCTTATGGACTTGAACATTGCGACTGGTGAAAAGGTTTCATCATAGTCAACTCCTTGTCTTTGAGTATAACCTTTTGCCACCAATCGTGCCTTGTAGGTCAATACCTTTCCATCAGGCCCAAGCTTTCTCTTGTAGATCCATTTGCACCCAATTGGAACAATTCTATCGGGAGGATCTACTAAAGATCAAACTTGGTTAGAATGCATCGAATCTATTTCCGATTGCATAGCTTCAAGCCATAAATTTGAATCCGCATCAGAAATTGCTTCCTTGAAGTTTTTTGGATCACATCCAATGTCGGGTTCACTTTGATCCCCTTCAAGAAGAAGATCATATCTAATAGGAGGCCTATAAGTCCTCTCGGATCTCCTAGTAGTAGGCGTGTCTTGTGATGATTCTTGAGGTGTAGGATCGCTATTTTGTATCTCGGGTTCTTCTCGAATTTCTTCGAGTTCCATCATCTTGCCTTTCTTATCCAATAAGAACTCCTTCTCCAAGAAGGTGGCATTCCTTGAAACAAACACTTTTGTTTCATTAGGATGATAGAAATAATATCCGATTGAATTCTTCGGATACCCCACAAAATAACATAAGGAGTATCGACTATCCAACTTATCTCCCACTGTCTGCTTCACGTAAGCAGGACATCCCCAAATCCTCAAGTACGAATACTTAGGAGCTTTGCCATTCCATAACTCGTATGGTGTTTTATTTACTGCTTTAGTGTGGACGTTGTTTAACAACAATAGCGCCGTTTCAAGCGCGTAGCCCCAAAACGAAGGTGGGAGCTCAGTGAAGCTCATCATGGATCGAACCATGTCCAACAAAGTTCGATTGCGACGCTCCAAAACACCTAAGCTGAGGTGTCATAGGAGGAGTCCACTAAGAGAGAATCACATTCTCTTTTAGATAGTCCAAAAACTCGGTACTTAAGTATTCTCCACCTCGATCCGATCGAAGTGCCTTAATACTTTTACCTAGTTTGTTTTCTACTTCAGCCTTGAATTCTTTGAACCTTTCAAATGCTTCAGACTTATATTTCATTAAATATAAATACCCATACCTAGAATGATCATCAGTAAAGGTAATGAAGTAGGTGTTGCCACATTTAGTACCAATCCTAAATGGACCGCAAACATCTGTATGGATCAAATCCATTAGATTTTGACTACGCTCAGGTTTTCCTTTGAAAGGAGATTTAGTCATTTTTTTCTTTAGGCAGGACTCACAAGTAGGTAGAGAGTTAATATCAGACATATCAAACATGCCCTCTCCCACTAGCTTGTTCATCCTCCTTGAGGAAATATGACCTAGCCTAGCATGCCAAAGGTTTGCCGGGTTTTGACTATCGTCCTTCCTTTTAATTGTTGTTACCGGTTTATCAACATAATTAATTGGAACGTCTTTTAATTTTAAGCTATATAGATCGTTTTCAAGTTGTCCATTTCCAATCAAACATTCATTCTTGTAAATATTGCAAATCCCATTTACAAAATTGCAAGAAAAACCATCTCTATCAAACATAGAAATAGATATAATTTTTTTGACCAAATCCGGAACATATAAAACATCTCTCAAAAATAAATTAAAATTGTTCTGCAAAACTAAATAAATGTCTCCTATAGCTTTGGCTTCGACTCTAGAACCATTCCCGAGCCTTAGCTGGGTCTCACCCATCCTTAGCTTACGACTTCTTGTCATCACCTGCAAATCATTGCAAATGTGAGATCCACATCCGGTATCCAATACCCAAGAAGAAGTATTAAGCGAAACATTTATTTCAATGTAAAACATACCCTTTGCAGTTCGCAACTGTTCGAGGTATTCCTTGCAGTTACGTTTTCAATGACCGGGTTTCTTGCAGTAATGGCAAACGTTTTCATCTTTTATTCCAATTGAAGCCTTAGCCTTTCCCTTCTTATTTGGTACAATCTTCTTGGGTGGGGCAGAACGTTTCTTACCCTTTCCACTTGGTCCTTTCTTAGAGTTAGAAGAGAAGCCAACCAAGAGTACCGGTTTATCCTTTTTTAGTGTGGCTTCATAAGTCACAAGCATATTGACCATCTCTTCAAGGGTGGCCTCTATCTTGTTCATATTGAAGTTCATCACAAAGCCGTCAAACGACGAAGGAAGTGAAAGAAGCAACAAGTCCGCATTGAGTTCATGCTCTAATGTCAGTTCGAGTTTTACCAACTTTTCAATGAGCCCAATCATGTGTACCCCATGCTCACGGACCGAAGTCCCATCTCGCATGCGGCATGTCATGAGCTCTTTGACAGTCGCAAATTTCTCGGCCCTTGACTGAGCTCCAAAAAGTTCCTTGAGTGCGCTGTGAATGTCAGCAGCATTCACCGCATCCTCAAATCTCCTCTGGAGTTCATCAGACATTGATGCTAGCATATAACTCTTTGCCTTGACATCATGGTCCCACCAATCGTCAAGCTTTTTCAAATCTTTCGGACTAGTGTTAGCCGGGGCTTCCTTCGGAGGACGCTTCTCTAACACGTAGAAAGCCTTCTCCGAATTTAGAATGATTTTTAACTTACGGAACCATTCCGTATAGTTAGCGCCAGTCAACTTGTTTTGATCGAGAATTGAGAGTAGTGGATTACGTGAATTCATAGTAATGAAATACTGAAAAGGAAACAGACAATAATCAGTGATTTGTTTAATTAATTTACTAAGACATAAAATATGGCGAATTTCATTTTATGAATTACACTCCCACTATTTTGACGATTTCACTACCCTCTAGTAAAAACGAGAAACATTTTTTTTAGTGGGAACATGGAGTCCAATTGACAAACTATGGTCCCGAATAATATCAGCCAACCATAATTTTCAAAAGATAGAGCCCAATTGCTTCCAAAGCAACCTCCATGTTTTTACCTCATGTCCAATAAGGGCTCAATAATATGACGCCGTTTATTGTAACATGTCAAGATGACCCATCAATATTAAGTTGTGATGGACGGTCGCCATGTGAATCCCCAATAATATGAGCCAATCCCATGGGAGTTTCACCCAACTTACAACATGTGTCGATCCAATGTACAACTTTCCGACGAACAGGCCCCCCCAATAATATGAGCCGGACCGTATCCGCGGGTAGCATCACATACATTGATCGTTGATGGAAGGTAGGAATATTTAAACAATATTTAAAATTCCCTTTTGTTTATCTTGATATCAATTTTAAATCATATTTAAAATGAGAGATTTTATTTTTGAAAATTTGTCTCATCATGCAAATATATGTATGCTTGCGGGATCCATACAATTTAGTCTAAACATGCATACATCAATAATATCATATATTATTAAAGGATGATCGATCCCATTAACTATTCGACCCGTGGTTGCCAATCACGAGTCTAAGTCCAATCCTAGGTTTTATGCAAGTATGCAATGCAATCCTATTACATTGTGCTTCCAATTTACATTTCTTCGGTCTTCATTGTCTGCTGGGCCCACCATTTCTTCAAATCTTTGTCTCCCACTAAGTCTAATAAATTTACAATAAATTTCGATAACAAATATGAGATACATTTTTAGGGGTGGGAACGGGCCATAAACCATGCCCATTTTTATTACATATGACAATCATATTGGGCTATAAACCAAGCCCATTAATAAACACCAACAACAATAAGACAAATGTAAATCACCTAACATACACCTAAAACATTGGTCATGGCAATCGATCATCCTTTATCCATTACTTAATTCAATAATTAAATAATTGGATAAACATGCAATGGCATCATAATTTAAAAGATAAAATCATATTTTATCTTATCCATCCATAAGAT
Source organism: Henckelia pumila (assembly GCF_033568475.1). NCBI lineage: Eukaryota > Viridiplantae > Streptophyta > Magnoliopsida > Lamiales > Gesneriaceae > Henckelia > Henckelia pumila. The sequence continues at coordinate 31,703,901 of NC_133123.1, read as the reverse complement.
CATATCTTATCATCAATTGTACCAAAATAATTAATTTTATAAAATTTAATTTAACGGATAAAATTTATAAATTTTCCAAAAATTCAAATTTATCCAAAAATAAATTTTAAAAATTTCGGACTCGAACAATTCGATCCGATGCTTCGTGATCTAATCAAAAACAATTTTCGATCGGATCAAGCACAAGAATTTCAAAAATTCAAAATTTTTAAAAAATTAAAATTTTAATTTTTCGGGCTGCCCGGGACAATCCCGGGCAGCCCGTCGCTGCCCGTGTTTTGCCCGTCAAAATTTTGATTTTTTTAAAAATTTGTTTTGTTTCAAAAACGAGGCTTAAAAATTTTGTACAATCGATTAATTTAATCGTTTGATCTGAGCAACCTGGCTCTGATACCACTGTTGGAAAACGGTGTTCAGATCAATTAGAATTGATACCCGGTGCAGCGGAAGTTTAAAAATTTATTTTATTAATATGGAACGATTTCATATCTGGGTATCAAAACTTTTACGATTAAATTGTGTAAGTAAAATAAATAATCACAATTAAATATTTTACCTTAAAATCTCGAAGAGAGATTATGGACACCAACAGAATTTAATCTGCTCTTGTTGTATATCCCCGGAACTGATGAACGAACGTTTCTTCAATCAGGTCCACGAATAGAAAACAAAACCCTCTGATTGACTGCACTAGAAATCAATCAGAAGTTTGTGTAGAGAATAAACAGATATGATCTGTTAATTCAGATTGTAATTTTTCATAAAAATCACAAGCCGAATTTTCTCCGAAAGGGACAGAGGATTTCGAAAATCCCCTTCAAATATTTAGAGTGTAATTTCGAAAATTATAAGACACAATGTGTTTGATTTTCGAACCCAACACCTCTATTTATAGATAATTTCTAGTTATAATTGTATCAGGACTCTAACTCCTTAAAGCCCACAATCCATAACTTAAGCCCAACAAGCCAAGCCCGTTGTTATAGAAATTAATATAAAATTCATCGTGACTCCGATTGATAAAATGATTTCACCAATGTGCATAGAAACCATTTCTGCATCTTTTAGAGTCAAGATAATTTTTCTGAATCCGAATTCAGTGATTTCCAAAAATGCCCATCCCTATGTCATTTTAGGAAATCTCACTCCCTTTAGTTAAGAAGTTCAACTTCTCTTTCATTAAATTTAACTCTTTAAATTTAACTATCTCTATGGGGTTTTAGTAATCCATTACTTGTGTAACCTTCAATGGTTCAGGAATACAGCTAGCCGTGGGCTCACAACTCCTTGTGACTCGGAATAACAATTTCCGACTTACCCATAGAATCATGGTAAGAGCGCCTAGCAACATCGCCCCATGATTCCCTAGGTATTACTGATAGTGTCTGCAAGAACCAGTAGATTTTGGTTAGCGTACAGTACGGTTCCTTCATCCAAATATCCCGATCGAATCAACAACCATTGGTATATCGAGAGTCATTCGAGATTCGATAACTATGCATAACATCTTGGAGATCTATTAGTGACATCGCATGTGTTACTAGGATAACCCATTAACCTAAAACACATCATGTACTCTGGCCAGAGATTCGTCACACTAATAGCTCCTCAGATCGCATAGGATATCCGCACTCGCAAGTATGTGGTGAATCCTTGACAACAAAGCATCGACTCCTATATGTGTCATAACTGTACCCAATCCCGACACCTGATGACCCCAATAGAGTCGGTAAACGAGTCAAAGTACAGTACTAGCATATAGAGTCTCAATGATGTTTCAAGTAATAAGGACTAATGGTGTACAACTAAAACCGCGGACTTTATCCACTCGATAAGTGATAACCACTTGGAAAGTCCGAATAGGGTAGTTCGATCATTCATCATATGAATATCCATTTGCATGCTTTGAACATCTCTATGTTCCATACTAATGAAACGTGGTACTCGGCATCGCAAATGCTAGTCTCAATCTCGAGCGATCCTTATCCTTTTTTTGCGGACGGCTCAATTGACTAGGAACAGTTTAGAATATACAGTGACTATAAGATGTGTTTCATGATAGCCATCCCCATGTGCTACCACATCGTACATACACTATAGTATATTCAAGGTCTTTATCAAAACAACAATATTATATCATAATATAACAATATGAAGAAAGATAAAGTCAATACCATTATAAAAATGTAAATTATATTAAAAAAAATATTGTTTTACATAGAGTCATAAAAGCCCTTAGCCACAAGTTGGCTAACCGGGCACCCACTCTTTCAGTCTTCCCCATCCTTGTCCCCAAATTCAAACCCCGTCTCCATCCTTGCCCCGATCCCCATAATTTCTTATCTGGGATTCCCCATCCCCATCCCTGTAGGGACCAAGTCCTCATCCTCGTTCTCATAACCAAATATATATATATATATATATATATATATATATAATTAATTAATTAATTAATTAATTTTGTACTCCTGCACTGGCGTCCCATCATTTTTCTTTTTAAAATATTAGTTATATTATAATATTATGTTAATGTTATTTTAGTTACACTATAGTACATTTGCTAGTTATATTATAATATTATGTTAAATGTTATTTTAGTTACACTGTAGTACGTACATTTGCTAGTGTTATTTTCGTTATATTAATTATTAATTATAGTAAATTTCCTTATGTTATTTTAGTTATATACTATAAACTAATAAAGCATGTGAAAAATTTAAAAATATTCATAAAATAGAGAAATTAATCAAAAATATTTACATTATTTGCATAAAAACCATCAGTTAATCACTTTTTTTTATTATACAAAAATCAGTTTTAAAATATGGAAGAACACGACACATGCTTGTCATGTGATACGCAGGGATATTTTAGTTTTTTTAAGTTGACAGAGAGCTAAAACAAAAACAAAAACATTATATGTTAGAGACTGAATCATGATTTTATTTATTTAGGGACTGAATTATAACTTTCCTTTTGACAGTGAAATTTTAGAATGACTACCCTTTTTTATAGGGAATTGATATTTACACTCCATTTTTTGTTATTTGTACTTCACTTGTGAGTAAATTAAACACATATTTTACACATGAAGTGGAGTGTAGATAACACAAAATGGAGTGTAAATATCAACTCTTTTTTTATATAGAGCAAACACTCTTTTTTTAAACACCAAATATAAAATAAAATTATTTCACTTATTTGCGAATTTATTCCTATTCATCGGCCTGGTATTCTGAAGTCTCAACAGAAACCCAAAAACACAAAGTATATTGTCATTTGCCTCCATACAACGGTTAATATCATATATTTATTAAAGGAAAGCAAATCCTTTTGGGCTCAAATTGAGAAATTTAGGACTTACAGTATGCAATTTTCTCATACTTGAGCTTTCATTTTGTTTCCGAAAAAGTAGGATAGCTAAAGGTACGATATTTATAATAATTATATTGCGAAATTTTGTTATTATATCACCAGATTTTATATTCAAAGTATCATGAGATTTTGATAAATGAAAATTTTATATTGAATTTTTTATGTAATACAAATTGATGTACAAATTTCGTTGTACCTGTAATATTATTCGGAAAAGTAAATGAAACTAAGTATTGTGTGTGTGTGCTTAGTATAGGTAGGTATATCCGTATATATAATGTGAGCGTGCGAGATGGGTCTTGAGTGACAAGGTTCACTGAAAAAATTGTGGTGCTTGTCACGGTGACCGGCTGGTTCGACCGATAACCCGGTCATTGGTTCGATCTGGATTATTCCTAAAAATCGTTTTTACAGTCAGAACCGGTCAAGAACCGGTCGAACCGACCCAGATCCGGTCAAGAACTGAACAAAAACCGGTTCAACCGGTTTTCGAATTTTTTTTATTTTTTTAAAATTAGTTTTTAAAATTTTAAAATTTTAATTTAATATTTTTAATATATATACAGATTTTTTGGAATTTTTACTTCATTAAAAATATTATTTTAATAATATTAGAGTTTTTTTAATTAATTAATTTATTTTTAAAAATATATAACTATAATTAATATTTTGAATATATTTATATGGTTATTTAGTTTTCAAACTATGATAAATATATATTTTTCTATTTTATACATCTTTTAGGTTTTTAAAATTTAAAATATATTATTAATTATATTATATTATATAAACGGTTTTTCGGTCTGACCGATCGGTTGTACTGTTTTTTAAAAATAAATTGGTTCGGTCACCGATCCGATTATGAAAACATTGGTTAAGACTTAAGACAATCATCTTTCAAATCCTATTTTGTCATGGAACGGTCGTGGTGCATATTTATATATAAAACATTTAAAAAATTCCAAAAATTAGTAAATCGGTAAATCCTTTTAAATATAAATTATATTGTACGAATAAAATATAAAATATATGAAGTCGTTAAAAACTATTACATTAATACAAAACTATTTGGCAATAGTACTACAATAAGAAATATACAATAAAATTACACCTTACACCTTACGCCTTGAGCTAATATCGCGAGGAGTGAGAGGAGGAGCAGGAGACAGCATTGGTATATTAAATTTTTGAGTATTCCGTTGATCAAATTGGTTTCTAACATATGGAATTTGTTACCCCGAGAAAATATTTCAACTCGAGCCCGTTTATAATAGGTCTACCCGATATGGCCCAACTTGTCAAGGTCTAGCCCAGTTTGGGCTATGTTGGATTTTGACCTGGGCTGATCATTATGGGCCGACCTAGGATGTTTCTAATGGGCCGCAAGTATTTTTTTCAAGTTCAAGTAGGACTCTGATATATATGATATAAGCCTGGATCTTTTTAAATATTCACGAGATAGAGATAAGCTTACAAAGAGACCAATGGATGAAGAGTGCTAGTCCAAGACATGTTATAATTCGACTATGTAATTTACTATTTTCCCCTATAAATACAGGTATTGTTATGGTTGTGTTCATTCATTACTCACTATTCATTATTCATCACACATTCACTCCCACTTTTAAATTCACGCACTCATATCTCTCAGTTTTCGCATTAATCATACCCTCTGCTTTCAAGACACTGACTTAGGCATCGGAGGAGTCACGCCGAAAACACCTTCGGCGCCCCTTGACCTAGCTATTGCTTATGCAGATTTCATTGATACCCGACCCGACCTGCTCTAGAAAGTAATTGGAGGATCCATTCTACCAGACCGAACCCGAGGTAAAAAATCGACATCATCAATTGACGCCGTCTGTGGGAATTTGAAAACAAAGGGTTAAGATGATGAAGACAAGAGAAGAAACAAATTTTGGATTCTCGCATGGCTTGCACATCACAAACTTGAGAAAATCATTGAAATTAATTGAGCCATCGGATCGGGTTTATTTTGTATGCATATTCATTAATATGTTTTGTAGAATTTGAATGGTGGAGATGTGATTGATATCTTTTAGAATCATATCTGAACCGCCGAACAGATGCTGCTCGCTCGCACAGCTTCTATGTGTTTTTCATATGGTTTGCGCATCAGAAACGTGGAAAAATCATAAGAATTAATTGAACCGTCGGATCGGGTTCACATTTTGCAGACATATTTATTAATATGTTTTCTAGGATCTGAAAGGTGGAGATCGTGAATGGAGTCTTGTAGGATGGTATTTTGAAATCCGAACAGCAGCTGCTCACTCGCACAGTTTCTGTATATTTTCGCATAGCTTGCGCATCAAAACCTTGCAAAAATAATTGGAATTAATTGAAATGTCGGATCAAGTTCAAATTTGGTATGAGTATTTATAATTATGATATCTAGTATCTGGATGGTAAAGATCATGATCGGAATTTTAGGACTTGGGGAAAGGTGGCTCAGACCGCCGAGCTGCAACACAATCTGCTTGCATAGTTTCTGAGCAATGTTCTTGAAAAAGTCATTCTGAAAAATCTAACCGTTGAAAGTATTTGAATTTTTTATCATGAGTTGAGAACATCTTGAGGCACATTATGGACGGTTGAGATCTATTTTTGCTTGCTACATCAAGTCGGTTCTTTGATCAAAGTATAGAAGATATTATCTTGCTATACATCCAAAGTCATGTCATCGACAACGCATGAACGAGATAAGTATTTCAATCATCTTTATGTTTGAATTAAATTATTAAATTTTTATTTATTATCATTATTAATAATATTCTGAGGCATCTTCTACTATCAAAATTACATGTTTGTTTTCTTGTGATCAAATTTGCTGGACTTCTTTTCCCTTGTATTTTTGTTTGGGTTATTTTACGTCATCGGGCATGCAATCTCGCAGTAAGGCCCAATTATATCACATCGGGCATGCAATCTCGCAGTAAGGTCCAATTATATCATATCGGGCATGCAATCTCGCAGTAAGGCCCAATTATATCATATCGGGCATGCAATCTAGCTATAAGGCCCAATTTATGGTTCAACACTTTATAAAGTCCAGGCAGGTCCGGCATCAAAAGCCCAAATCAATGGCATCAAAAATCCACATCAGTGGTCTCAAAAGCCCACATCAGTGGCATCAAAAGCCCACATCAGTGGTATACAAAGCCCAGACAGGTCTGGCACTCAAAGCCCACGTCAGTGGCCCACATCAGTGGTATACAAAGCTCGGGCAGGTCCGGCATCAAAAGCCCACCTCAGTGGCATAAAAATCCACATCAGTGGTCTCAAAAGCCCACATCAGTGGCATCAAAAGCCCACTTCAGTGGCATCAAAAATCCACATCAGTTGTCTCAAAAGCCCACTTCAGTGGCCCACATCAGTGGAACTCAAAGCCCAAGCAGGTCTGGCACTCAAAGCCCACGTCAGTGGTAACACAAAGCCCAGGCAGGTCTGGCACTCAAAGTCTACATCAGTGGCCCACATCAGTGGAACTCAAAGCCCAGGCAGGTCTGACACTCAAAGCCCACTTCAGTGGCCCACGTCAATAGTATTCAAAGCCCAGGCAGGTCTGACACTCAAAGTCCACCTCAGTGGCCCACATCAGTGGTATTAAAATCTCAGGCATGTCTGACACTTAAAGTCCACCTCAGTGGCTCACATCAGTGGTATTCAAAGCCTAGGCAGGTCTGACATTCATGCTCTATATTCATTCTTCTTTTAGACCAGTTTGGGAGGTACTATATATTGTTAACCCCGAGAAAATATTTCAACCCGAGCCCGTTTATAATGAGTCTACCCGATATGGCCCAACTTGTCAAGGTCTAGCCCAGTTTGGGCTATGTTGGACTTTGACCTGGGCTGGTCATTATGGGCCGATCTAGGATATTTCTAATGGGCCGCAAGTATTATTTTCGAGTTCAAGTAGGACTCTGATATATATGAGATAAGCCTGGATCTTTTCAAATATTCACGAGATAGAGATAAGCTTACAAAGAGACCAATGGATGAAGAGTCCTAGTCCAGGACATGTGTTGAATCTGACATTTTGGTGATAACAAACAATAACTCATTATATAGGAATGTGCTGCCAATCTTTTTTATTTCAGGAATCTACTACAACTCCTACCGCAACCGTCTAAACCCTTCAAGTTATCTACCGGAAGCTTGTCAACCGCCTTTGTCTCTCGACCGGTTGCAGTCACAAGCCTATCGACTGGTTATTCAAACCAGCAGAGGATAAATCTATCTACCGGTAGAATGCCAACTGCTTATCAAGATATCTCAAGACAAATACTTGAGACAAGACGTTCATTGCAAGATCTTTTATCAAAAGCAGAACCGGCGTATCAGAAGATCTGTTGACTCTTGCATCGAGACAACATGTTGCACTAAAATGGCAAAAACGCAGAATGGCTACAGATAAAGCATTCGACCGTTTATACCAGTTTTGGACCCTGGAAGTTGTCTGCATTTAAAAAAGTGTACGATCTTCATGCAGAATCATCAATGCATTTATGAAGCATTAAATGTGCATTCAATGCAGCATCAGAACGTTCAAAAATAAATACGTTGTTGATTGACCTATATAAAGGGAAGATTGCTCAAGAAGTGACAAGAAGAGAAGCAACACAAAAAATCTCAATCAACTCAATCACTTGAATACTATCAGAAGTCCTCATCTGATATACTGAAGCAATACTTGAGCACACTTACAAGATCATTCACTTGCTGCTCAAATAAACCCTCGCCTACAGTTTACATATCTGATTTTCAAGGATCATCCTAGGGTTTCCAAGCCTCTCGACCGCTCTGCAGTTTGAGAAGCTCAACCGGACTGTATTCATTATTGAAGAAACTTGAAGCTACTCTGAAAGCTTCCACCAGTCTGATAAGAACTGAGAATCTTATCTGTGTAAATCTAGGAGTTTCGGATTAGGCATTGGATAAGTCCTAAGTCTGAAGTGGGTGTATTGCAAGACGTTGTAATAACCAAAGTATTCTAGTGAATTCCTTCCTAAGTGGAAGAAGGGGAGACGTAGAAGGATTAAGCCTTCGAACTTCCATAAATCGTGCCTTAGTCTTTACTGCATATTTATCTTATATATTGCTCATACATCGTGTTATAACTTGTCTTTGCATCACTAAAACCTCTGAACTATTTCCGCACTATTTAAGTTGTTCAAACCATTTTAGAAGTTGAGAAAACAGATTAAGTGAACTAAACTTCACTTGATCATTTTGAAAAGAAAGAAAATAAGTTTCAGAGTGTATTCACCCTCCCTCTACCCTCTGAACCGATCCCAACAAGTGGTATCAGAGCGGGTTCCTTTCTCAACTGCTGATCTAAAGTTTTAAAATCATGACTTCTTTCAACAAAATTCCTATGTTTTCTAAAGAAGATTATGATGACTGGAAAATTCGCATGCAGGCACATCTTGCAGCACAGGACGATGACATGCTATATGTCATAACAGACGGTCCTATCAAAATCATGAAGGTCAACCCAGCTCTAACCGATGGTGCAGGACAAATGATTGAGAAGCCAAGAGCTGAGTGGACTACTGAGGACAAAAAGAAGGCCAATCTTGACAATGTGGCCCGGGACATCCTATACAAAACACTGGACAAGAACATGTTCAGAAAATCAAGTCATGCTCCACAGCAAAGGAGATTTGGGAGAAGCTCACTCAGCTGTGTGAAGGAAATGACCAGACCAAGGAAAACAAGCTCACCATGGCCATTCAAAAATATGACAATGCCAAAATGAAGCCAGGGGAAACCATGGCTGAATTTGATGAACGGTTCAGTAGTATCATTTGTGATCTTATTGCTTTAGGAAAAATTTATACTAACCGTGAAATTGCTGTGAAGGTTATGAGAGCTTTGCCCAAAGAATGGGAGATCAAGACAGTGGCCATGAGGGAGTCAAAAGACTTAAGCAAGGTTGAACTGCATGATCTCTTTGCAGATCTCAAAGCCTACGAGTTCGAGCTCAACATGAGGACAGGAGATGAACCATCTACCTCTCAACCAACCAAGGCCTTAACCTCAACGGTGATACGTCCACCGGTCGAGGAAGCTCCAAAGAGATCAGCTGAGCAAATCAGCAACGAAGCCATGACACTCTTTGTCAAGAAATTTGGTAGATTTATGCGTAAAAACAATTCTAAATTTAAAAATTATCATAAATCGGACCATACAGACGATGGTCCTACTTGTTTTAACTGTGGCAAGCCAGGCCACTTCATTGTAGATTGCACCAAGCCTAAGAGCAATGATCAGAAGCAGTTCTTCGAAAGAAGAAGGGGCAAGGAGGACAAGAGGACGTTTAGAAAAGGAAGAGACCAAAGGGTTCTAGTAGCAGACGAAAGCAAAAGCAAGTGGGCTGAGTCTGACTCTGACAACCCCAATACCGGAAGCTCTTCAGATGACAGCGATGATGAAAAGGTGGAATGCCTTATGGCTGACATCGAAGAAGAAGCTGAGGAGGTATTTGACTTTGGTTCACCTGAATTTACTCACAGTGATCTAGTTACTGCTTTACACGAAATGGCTAATGAATACAAAGCATTATCCAAGGAATTCGAGGAGGTAAAGGCAGAAATAGCTGACCTAAAAGATAAGTCAAGCGAATCAAGCTGAATGCAGCGAAAAGAGCTTGATGGTCTTAAGGTCAAGCTAAGTCTGCTGGCTACTGAGAATGACACCTTGAAAAGAGTGTTCCAAGCAACCTTGACTGAGAACAAAAAACTACTTGAAACAATTAAGGCTTGGAATAAATCTTCTGTAACCATTGACAAGATTCAAGAAATCCAAAGACCGGCACATGACAAAACCGGTCTAGGGTTTGGAACAAATGAACAGTCTATGGAATCTTGTATTCAGTCAAGCCTGGACAAAGGCAATCTTAACAAAATAAGATTTGTCAGGTCCAGCACGATATATGAACATGATGAGTGCAGCTTTGACAAAAATCAGAAAGTATCTAACGAACGAAGCTTTAAGCATAGAGGGCTGGGATATGTGGATCCCCAGATCTCTAATCAAAGAGGAACTTGGATTAAACCAAAACCTAATGAAAGAAGAAAGGGAAACCAATCTAATTTCAAAAGGCCATGGAATGTGTCTAACTACTCTAAGAGAAGATGGTCAAAGGAGAAGCCTTACCAGTACTTTAATTGCAGGCCAGTTCAAAAGAGGTACAGGCTAACTGATAAAGATCAAAAAGGCAAGTAGCACACAGCAACCTCACAAGCACACACATTTACTGCTTATCGACCGCACAGATTTCTGGACACACACACGGGCAAACCCGTAAGGGTGTTTCAGGTGTGGGTCTCGAAAGGGCTAATCCGACCTGGACCCTACTAGATATGGGTACCAAAAGTTCTTCACTTTTTGCAGGTACTAAAAGTCCAAACGAGCGAGAAGACCACTTCTATCAAGGAAACTACCTGGTACTTAGATAGTGGTTGCTCACGGCACATGACAGGGAATCCAGAACTTCTAACAGAATTTGTGCTGTGCAAAGGACCAAAGATCAGCTTTGGAGACAACTCCAAAGGTAAAACCGTGGGTAAGGGTAAGATTATCCATGGTAACATCATTATTAAAAATGTGTTACTTGTTGACAAACTGTGCTATAATTTGATAAGTATTAGTCAACTATGTGACAATGATCATTCGGTCGAGTTTCACAAACACACTTGCATCATCAAAAATGACAAAGGTGAGACTCTTATGACCGGTGTAAGAGACCTAAACACCTACAAGGTAAACTGGTCTTGCTCACATATTTCTTCACCTACTTGTCTTACTGCTCATCATGATAAACATTGGTTGTGGCATACGCGGTTAAATCATCTAAATTTTAAGTCCATCTCTAACTTGAGGAAGCATGATTTGGTTTCTGGTCTGCCTGAAGGAGATTTTATAAAAGACAAAGTTTGTCCTGCTTGTCAACTAGGAAAGCAGGTGAGAGCAACCTTTAAAAATAAAGGGTGTATTTCTTCTTCCAAATGCTTAGATTTACTTCACATGGACCTATTTGGTCCTATACCAGTAAGAAGCATAGGGGGAATGAGATATGCTCTTGTTGTTATAGATGACTTTTCTCGATTTACTTGGGTCATCTTTCTCTCTTCAAAAGATCAAACTGCACCTCACCTGATTAAGCTTTTTAAACGCTTGCAAAATGAACAATCTACTGTGATAGATAGAATCAGGAGTGATAGAGGGACTGAATTTTTAAACACCACTCTTATGACTTATCTAGATGATCAGGGAATCAAGCATGAGTTGTCAGCTGCTAGATCCCCACAGCAAAATGGGGTGGCTGAAAGAAGGAACCGTACTTTAAAAGAAGCAGCCAGAACTATGATTGCTGATTCAAATGTTTCTCAAAGGCTTTGGGCAAAAGCAGTTAACACAGCTTGCTATACTCAAAACAGATCTATGATTAATAAACGATTTAACAAAACTCCATATGAGATCTGGAATGGCACAAAACCTGATATTTCATACTTCAAAATTTTTGGGTGCAAATTCTTTATCCACAACAATGGCAAAAATCATTTGACAGCCTTCGATGCCAAAGCAGACGAAGGAACTTTTATTGGTTACTCAGCCGTTAGCAGAGCTTATCGAGTGTTCAATCAAAGATAACTAACGGTCGAGGAAACCATTCATGTTGTTTTTGATGAATCTACTCTTTGTACAGAACAAACTCAAGGGAGCATAAATGATCTGAGTCATAGACTGGAAAACACAAATCTACAGGAAGAGAGTGACAGTGATCCATATCCTCCAAAGAAGGATGATCCAGTTTCCTCTACCGTGTGTGATCAAACAAGGCCAGAAGAGGATCCACCGGTTGATAACGATCCTCCTGCCAATGATGATCCAGTAAACGAGGACGTTCGTCAACCAATTGATGACAACCCTTTAGGGAATTATTTTAGGTGGAACAAAGATCATCCACCTGGGTTGGTCATAGGTGACCCTTCTGCTCCTCGAAAAACACATGGTCAAATGATTAATGAATTCTTGCATGCAGCTTTCATATCTTAGGTAGAGCCCAAGAAGATAGATGAAGCTCTATCAGATGCCAGCTGGATTGAAGCTATGCAAGAAGAGTTGAATCAATTCACCCACAACAATGTTTGGCATCTAGTTCCTCGACCGAAAAATCAAAATGTGATTGGAACTAGATGGGTGTTTCGTAACAAGCTCTATGAACATGACACTGTTGTGCGTAACAAAGCTCGGCTTGTTGCACAAGGATTCAGATAAGAAGAAGGCATAGACTTTGAGGAATCCTTCGCGCCAGTTTCAAGACTAGAAGCAATCCGCATCTTTCTTGCCTATGCAGCTTTCAAGAACTTTAAAGTTTATCAAATGGATGTCAAGTCTGCATTCCTCAATGGTCTACTTCAAGAAGAGGTGTACGTTGAACAACCACCAGGTTTTGTCAATCCTACTCATCCTTAATATATCTATAAACTTGACAAAGCCCTTTATGGATTAAAACAAGCACCGCGTGCATGGTATGATACATTACTAAAATTTTTACTGGAACATGATTTCCAAATTGGAACGGTCGATAAGACCTTGTTTAAATTTGTAAAAGGTGATCATGTGTTACTAGTACAAATTTATGTTGATGACATTATATTTGGGTCAACTAACCCCAAGTTGTGCTCAAAGTTCTCTAAGATGATGCAGGAGAAATTTGAAATGAGCATGATGGGCGAGCTAAATTTCTTTCTTGGATTGCAAGTGAAGCAACTTGAAACTGAAATATTTATCAATCAATCCAAGTATGCCAAGGAATTGGTAAAGAAGTTTGGAATGGAACAGTGCTCAACTGTATCTACCCCCATGAGTACATCAATCAAGCTTGATAAAGATGAAGGGGGAATCCCGGTCGAGGTAACAATGTATCGAGGCCTTATTGGCTCATTGCTTTATTTGACTGCCAGTCGACCGAATATCATGTATTCAGTTTGTTTATGTGCTAGATTTCAAGCAGCACCTAAGCAATCTCATTTCATTGACGCCAAACGAATAATTAAATATATTAAAGAAACTACTAATGTGGGTCTTTGGTATCCCAAAGATTCAAATCTTAATCTTATTGGCTATTCAGATGCAGATTATGCAGGTTGTAGAATTGATCGCAAAAGTACAAGTGGCACATGTCAATTCCTTGGAGATAGACTAATTTCGTGGTCAAGTAAGAAGCAGACATCAATTGCTACCTCGACCGCCGAAGCAGAATACCTTGCTGCTGGCAGCTGTTGTGCTCAAATACTCTGGATTCAACAGCAGCTTAATGATTATGGAATCCGGTCGAGTGAAGCTCCAATCTACTGTGACAATACAAGTGTCATAGCCATCACTCACAATCCAGTGATGCACTCTAGGACAAAGCACATTGATGTCAGGCATCACTTTATCCGAGATCATGTCTTAAAGAAGGAAATCAGGCTGGAATACATCTCTACCGATCAGCAAGCAACAGACATATTCACCAAACCTTTACCGGACGCTAAGTTTTCATATTTTCGAAATATTCTTGGCTTAATAGATCTAAGTTAGTATGCATGCTTTTAGGGGGAATGATTGCTAGCATGACGTTAATAGCTTAGCTGTTACATTGCCATAAATGTTGGCATATCATCCGCCTTTAGCTAGTCTCTGACAGGCTCCGTACTAGCAGCTTTGTGCTTTGAACCAAATGACATTGATTGGGCGCGGTGATTATACTCTTCAAAACTTTTTGAATTTCAAAAATACTTTTCATGACATCACCATATGGCCCATAGGTTCCTATATATACTTCTTTACACTCGTATATCAACCTTTCACCGTTGCTAAAGCTTTCATATTGCATTAAAAGTTCTATCGTATTACTATCAAGCTTTTGCTTACTCTCTGCTCGAGTTCTTATCTACAGCTATCATGTCGATCCAGAAGACTTGCCTTGCAATCAACTTTGATTCCGTTCTTGAGGCAAACAATGCAGGAATCACTGAGGTCTTCACCATGCTTGAAGCCTCTGGACTGAAGAAGTTTTTGGGAAGCAGCGCCATCTGCGATCTGCCTGTCTTGAAGGAGTTCTTTGCAACCGCTCAAATTGAGCATGGGACTGTCAAATGCTTGATCCGGACAGAGTCCTACTCCTTCAATCAAAAGTTCTTCGCCAGCACATTTGATCTGCCCTCCAGGGGTTTGACAAAATGCGCGGATCTTCCCGATGGTAACTGCTCATACTGGTTGAAGGAATTCTCAACCACTGATGCTCCGATCAAACTGCCGGCTCAGAAGACATCTCTTAAAGCTCCATTCAGGCTATTGACCAACATCGTGGCCAAGAATCTTCTTGCCAAGGCTGGATCGTACGACAAGGTGACGATGGAGAAATTCCAATACATGGCTTGTATCGCCTCCAAAATCAACATCAACTGGTCAGACATATTGTTCACTACTTTATGTGAAATGATCAGGGGAAAAGGGCAATCCGAGGGATTTGCTCTGCAAATTTGCCACACCTTGAGCGTCCTTGGAGTAGACTTCTCCAAGACTGAGCCTCTGCATCCCACCAAATGGCTCAACAAGTCTACAATCTTCAAGTTTCTGAACAAGAAAGAGGTTGCGGTTGACACTCTGCCTTCAACCGCAAGTGTTGTTGCTGTCACTCAACCGCTTTCAACAGTCCCGGTAGCGGCCAAACCAGCTCATACCAAGAAATCTGCCAAGCGTCAACTTATCATAGAGTCTGACTCTGAAGAAGAATCATGTGAGAAAGTTCCACTGATTCAAGCCTTCAGCAAGTCATCTCCTTCTGTCTCCAAAGCAGCTGTGCCATCCACGCCTGCAGGCGAGAAGAAGAGGCAGCACAAGAAGTTAAAGTCCATTTCTGGACTTTATCCTACCGTTACAACACCAATTCTGCCAACGGTCGAGACTACTACCACTACTACCACTACTGCTACCACTGCTCCACGTCCTACCAAGGGTGTGATAATCATGGAAGGTGCCTCATCAACTCCAAAGGTCACTTTCGCTGATCCCAAGGACAAAGGGAAAGGTGTGATGATCTACTCACCTAAGGCTCAACCAGCAACTACTGTAGAGCTCAACTTGATCATCTCTCACGTTCTCTGCACTGTCAAGCGTCACCTACAGCGCTTTGACAGATGGCATCATTCTCGTACTCACCTGACGCTTGCTCAAATATTTCCTAAGTGGAAAGCTCTGAACGTTATTGAGCAGAAGATGCTTCTTTTTGCTGACACTGAAGACATCGTGGAGGCTCTGGGAAGAAGACAGCTCATCAACTTGAAGCTTCGAGGAAGCCTGATATCTCTGTTGATTACTGAGCGTCTCAAGAACTTCAAATCCAAGAGTCCTACCGCCACCGATGACTTTGTGATTTTGACTGGACTACAGAATAGTCTACGTCAAATCACTCAACTACTTCAGCACTTCCAAGCTCTTAACAACGTAAAGACGACAGCTTCAGCAGCTTGTATACAGGCTTATGGACTGGAAGCTCAGGTGATGATGAAGACTTTTCTTACCCAAGATCAGGGTGAATAAGACGTCTCTGCTATTACTCTTTCAGATGGGATTCTGACCGGTCTCATCACTGCTGACCTATTTCAGTCATCCGCTCTAGGATCGATTATGGCAGCATCTTCATCGGTCGACCCCGCCTCAACCGCAGTCCAAGCAGTAATTCAACCGGAAGCAGCTGTGACTGCTCACTCATCTTCAGCGGCGACCGCTCACACCTCTCCCAGTCGTCTACAAGATTTTTTAGAAGTGATTGAACAAGAAATTCATGTCACCTCTGTGACAGAGGCTCCTTGCAGCAGTGAAGCAGTAGTGCCCCCAACAGAGATACCAAGCACTATTGTATCACTTGCACCTCCAGAATAGCCAATGACTGATGCTGACCCAGAACTTCAACCGTCTCCATCTACTGAAAAGTTTGTGGAAGATCTCCTAATGGATGAACCGAGTGCTGATCCTGCTACTCCACCAACCATCTTGGCTGCAGTCGAGACCCTTACATCTCCAACTGTACCACTATTGGAAGGTCCATCAGCTAGCTCACCAGCCAGATCACCAGCATCACATCATCTTGAGTCTGGCCCGGCTTCACCAAGGAATGACACACATAGTCAAATGCTTCAGACTAATGACTCATATATTGAAGCCATGGCAGCAGCTCTGGATCACACATTGATGAATAGGCTTCATGAGCTCCTGCAAACAGTTCGATCCTTTTCACAAGCCATCACAAACACATCCTCATGGGTTGACAATTCACGCACGACGATGATTCGGCATTTTGAGACCGTGTCTAGAGACCTTGCTCATCTGTCCAAAGAGATCGCTGCCCATCATCGCACTCAAATCCAAACGCTCTCTACCGTCTTCAAACAAGTTTTCAGATCCAAAAACCGCCTTCATATGCAGTTGAATGATCGGATGGACACTATGCAAGCTACTCTAATTGCTCAACTAGATGCAAAAATTGATACTATGCAAGCCTGCCTTGGCACTCAACTCACTGAGATCATCCTTCGACTCAACCAAGGTGATGCCAAAAAGGGGGAAGAAGAGCAACGAAGAGCAGCAGAGGCAAGAAGACGTGAAGAAGAATCCAGAAGAAAGGAAGAAGCCGACAGAAGAAGAAGAGAAGGAGATAGTTCAGGAGGAGCCAGTTGGTTCAAAAGATGAACAACTTGTCTCTTCTTTACTTATCGCAGCTGTATCTCATTTTGTTTTTCTTCAGTAGGTGTAATAAAAATGCTTATTGTAATTAATGAAATTCATTCTCTCAATGAAGTTCATTTTAATGCTTTCATATTGTTTTCAGAGCACTTAAGTTTTGTCATCACCAAAAAGGGGGAAATTGTTGAATCCGACATTTTGGTGATAACAAACAATAACTCATTATATAGGAATGTGCTGCCAATCTTTTGTATTTCAGAAATCTACTACAACTCCTACCGCAACCGTCTAAACCCTTCAAGTTATCTACTGGAAGCTTGTCAACCGCCTTTGTCTCTCGACCGGTTGCAGTCACAAGCCTATCGACTGGTTATTCAAACCAGCAGAGGATAAATCTATCTACCGGTAGAATGCCAACTGCTTATCAAGATATCTCAAGACAAATACTTGAGACAAGACGTTCATTGCAAGATCTTTTATCAAAAGCAGAACCAGCGTATTAGAAGATCTGTTGACTCTTGCATCGAGACAACAGGTTGCACTAAAATGGCAAAAACGCAGAATGGCTACAGATAAAGCATTCGACCGTTTATACCAGTTTTGGACCCTGGAAGTTGTCTGCATTTAAAGAAGTGTACGATCTTCATGCAGAATCATCAATGCATTTATGAAGCATTAAATGTGCATTCAATGCAGCATCAGAACGTTCAAAAATAAAGACGTTGTTGATTGACCTATATAAAGGGAAGATTGCTCAAGAAGTGACAAGAAGAGAAGCAACACGAAAAATCTCAATCAACTCAATCACTTGAATACTATCAGAAGTCCTCATCTGATATACTGAAGCAATACTTGAGCACACTTACAAGATCATTCACTTGCTGCTCAAATAAACCCTCGCCTACAGTTTACATATCTGATCTTCAAGGATCATCCTAGGGTTTCCAAGCCTCTCGACCGCTCTGCAGTTTGAGAAGCTCAACCGGACTGTATTCATTATTGAAGAGACTTGAAGCTACTCTGAAAGCTTCCACCAGTCTGATAAGAACTGAGAATCTTATCTGTGTAAATCTAGGAGTTTCGGATTAGGCATTGGATAAGTCCTAAGTCTGAAGTGGGTGTATTGCAAGACGTTGTAATAACCAAAGTCTTCTAGTGAATTCCTTCCTAAGTGGAAGAAGGGGAGACGTAGAAGGATTAAGCCTTCGAACTTCCATAAATCGTGCCTTAGTCTTTACTGCATATTTATCTTATATATTGCTCATACATCGTGTTATAACTTGCCTTTGCATCACTAAAACCTCTGAACTATTTCCGCACTATTTAAGTTGTTCAAAACGTTTTAGAAGTTGAGAAAACAGATTAAGTGAACTAAACTTCACTTGATCATTTTGAAAAGAAAGAAAATAAGTTTCAGAGTGTATTCACCCCCCCCCCCCCTCTACCCTCTGAACCGATCCCAACAACATGTTATAATTTGACTAGGTAATTTACTATTTTTACCCTATAATTACAGGTATTTTTATGCTTGTGTTCATTCATTACTCACTATTCATTATTCATCACACATTCACTCTCACTTTTAAATTCACGCACTCATATCTCTCAGTTTTCGCATTAATCATACCCTCTGCTTTCAAGACACTGACTTAGGCACCGGAGAGGTCACGCCAAAAATACCTTTGGCGTCCCTTGACCTAGCTGTTGCTTGTGCAGATTTCATTGATATCCGACCCGACCGGCTCTAGAAAGGAATTGGAGGATCCATTATACCAGACCGAACCCGAGGTAAAAAATCGACATCATCAGAATTGATTTGATTGGGAAGATGAAATGTCATTAGAATGAGATGATCGACTCCTTGACATTTTTTCGTCACGATGACTATAACACCTGATTCACCACATCCACTAGAATTATCAGTCATCATACTTGATTATTTGTACTCGGGGATCATGACGTTCAATACCACGCCTTATGGATGATGAAGGATTAAGAATTATATTGTGTGCATTATCAACATAACTCTCTTATTCATTGTATCTATCGCCAATATATTGGAATATTGTCCCATAATCAAATCCACGATGTCTAATTCTACTTGTATCAGGGGGTTGAAAAATCAAATGATCTATCAAAAGAATCGTGTCTAGTATATATTATAATTTAACATGATATCCATATCCAGCTGATAGATATCCAATCGGATCATACCCAACATGTTGAAAATTTCAATTGTAACTCGTCGATCCATAATTATCTTTCATTTGATTTCGTCGATTCCCCCAATCCAAGCCATCTTATAATATGTTGTTCGACAACCATATATGTGTAGAAACTAATGAGAGAATAATATTTTTATATATCTCAAAGATGATTACATAAGATATTTTTATATACAACAATAAATACTAACGAAAGATAAAGATTACAAAGAATAAAAGATTACAAGATAAGAGGAAACAACATATACAATAAATATACAATATATTCCAATAGGCCCCCTCAAGATGGTGGACTCATAGAGACACCAATCTTGAAACATAGTAGACGAAGACAAGAACCAGAGAGCGGCTTTGTTAAGGCATCAGCCAGCTGGTCAGAGGACGAGACATGAGAAACACGAACTTTGTGGCTCTGAACCAGCTCTCGTACAAAATGATAATCCAAATAAATGTGTTTCATGCGAGAATGAAACACAGGATTTGCACATAAATAGGTGGCACCGATGTTGTTACAATAGATAGGAACCTGAGAGGATGCAAGAACAACACCAACTTCAGCAAGAAGAGAGCCAACCCATTGCACCTCCGCAGCAGCAGAAGCGATGGCACGATACTCAGCTTCCGTGGAGGATCGAGCAACAGATCCTTGCTTTTTAGAACTCCATGAAATAGTATTGGGACCGAGAAACACAATATAAGCACCAGTGGACATGTGATCATCCACATCACCAGCCCAGTCTGCATCACAATAAGCATGAAGTGATAGAGAATTGTAACGCTGAAGAAGTAGACCATAGGAACATGTACCATTGAAGTAGCGCAGGAGCCTCTTGACCGTCCCCCAATGCACAGAGGATGGAGAGTGCATAAATTGAGACAGCTTGTTCACAGCAAAAGCAATATCGGGGCAAGTAAAATAGAGATACTGTAAACTACAAACCGTCTGATGATACACAGTGGCATCGACAGTGGGCGAGCCATCAGACTGGTGGAGCGAAGGGGACGTAGCCATAGGAGACTGTGCCGGCTTTGAGTTTGCCATGTTAACTCGTGTAAGAATATCAAGCATATATTTTTTCTGAGATAGACGGAGGCCCTCTGAGTAGGAATCCACTTCAACACCAAGGAAATAAGACAAGGATCCAAGATCCTTGATAGAGAACCGACGGCTTAACTGATCAATGAAGTCCTGGATGGCGCCATAATTATTTCCTGTGAGAATCAAGTCATCAACATAGACAAGAAGATACATAGTAACACCCCGAGAACAGTAAATAAAAAGAGATGTGTCAGCGCGGGAGGCAGTAAAGCCAAGACTGACTACAAATTGCCGAAGTGCCGTGTACCAGGCGCAGGGCGCCTGCTTAAGACCATAAATGGCTTTGTTCAACTTGCAGACATAAGAGGGAACATTAGGATCAACAAACCCAGGCGGCTGCATCATATACACACAATCATCGAGTTGACCCTACAAAAAGGCATTATTGACATCCATCTGACGAAGAGGCCACCCATAGGAAACGACAAGGGATAAGAGAATGCGAATTGTAGTGGGTTTGGCCACAGGACTAAAAGTATTAGTGTAGTCAAGTCCAGGACGCTGATGAAATTCTTTCGCAACAAGGCAAGTTTTATAACGATCAACAGAGCCATCAGGTTTCCGCTTAATCCAAAACACCCATTTGCAGCCGACCATATTCTGAGAAGAGACAGATGGAACAAGATTCCAGGTGCCATTGCGAAGAAGAGCATCAAACTCCTCAGACATGGCGGCACGCCAGCAAGGATCATTGAGAGCTGTAGTGTGTGAGGATGGCTCAGATGAAGTGGTGTCAGTGATAGCAGTGAGGGCAAAGTGAGGGTTGGGCTTGAATATATTATTTCGGGAACGGGTAACCATATGATGAGAGGTTGAAGGTATGGGTGGGGTGGCTGTGGCTGGGTCGAGAGGTGGCTCAAGAGGCCGAGGGGTAGTGGGGCGGGGTTCGGCGACGGGTGGAGATCCGTTCGTCCCGGAGAGCCTTGCGCGCGACATAAGCATTATTTCTTGCTAATAATTATCAAGGCACGTCTCGAATTCATTCTTGAACACCATTTAGATCATATTACATTGTTTTTAAGCTGAATGTTCAGATTATGCACGTGTTTGTGGTTTGAATGAAGTTCTTCTCATGTTCATGCAAATTCACATTTTATGGTGCATATCCACGTTTTTTGCATAGCTGCTGATCTAAGGCTGTTCGAGGGGCTAACCAATGGTTCAAGGGTTGAGATAGGGTCCTTAGGGTCTGTTTTGGATGGGTGGTTCAGACTGGAAAGGGCTGGAATCGAGGCATATCTCCTGATGCGCAACAGATTGCGCAGGTTGAGCGAGGTTTGGAGATTGGATCGTTAGCGGTCCACAGGGCGTGTTTTAGGGTGATTCTAGTTGTTTTAGAACCCCAATACCTTAGGAAAGCTTTTCCATGTAGTGCCCCGACCGGTAATGACCGGAGCTGGGCGGCCGAACGGCCGAAATGCGGTGGTCGCGAGAAATACCTTTCTTATCACACAGACTAGCAAAAGAAGAGTTTTCGAACTCCTTACCATGATTAGTGCGAATACGGATTACCTTCAGATTATGTAGATTCGTAATCTTAGTGAGCAGTTTCTTGAAGGCATCAAATGTGTCCGATTTTTCTCTCAGAAAATTTACCCAAGTATATCGTGAGAAATCATCCACACAAACAAAAGAATATTTCTTACCTCCAAAGCTTTCAACATCCATTGGACCCATCAAGTCCATATGTAAAAGCTCAAGGCAGCGTGTTGTCACAGATGTTGGCAACACCTCGTGTGACACCCTAGTCTGCTTCCCTTTCTGACACGCTTCACACACAAATGGAATACCAGATTTTAAGTTACACTACAAGAAAAAAGGCAAACGACAACGCTTTTTCCGCGTTGTTATTGTCATGAAAAAGCGTTGTCGTAGCCAGTGTTGTAAAAGACCGCGGTCAAAGATAACGCAGAAAAAGCGTTGTCGTTCTGAGCAAAGACAACGCTTTTCGATCAAAGACAACGCGGAAAAAGCGTTGTCGTTTTGAGCAAAGACAACGCTTTTCGATCAAAGACAACGCGAAAAAAGCGTTGTCGTTTTGAGCAAAGACAACGCATAAAAAGCGTTGTCTTTGATCAAAATGACAACGCTTTTTCCGCGTTGTCTTTGACCGCGGTCTTTCACAACACTGGCTATGACAACGTTTTTTCGTAACAATAACAATGCGAAAAAAGCGTTGTGATATTTAAAAAAGACAACGCTTTTTTCGCGTTGTCTTTTTTAGCAACGACAACGTTTAAACTACCTACGACAACGTTTAAAAAGCGTTGTCTTTTCTCAAATAAAAAACAAAAAAAATAAAATTTAATTCACAAATTTTCAATATTATAAATCACTCAATATTCAAAATTTTAGAAAATTAAATCTAATATACAGTATTTCAATGTTATAAATTATTCAAATATAACAAAAATCATTCAAATGTAACAAATAATCAAATTCTTCATGTTCATCTCGGCCATGTGCGCTATGCTTTCTGCCTCAAACCGGAGTCGGCGATCAGACCAACTCTCAGAATGTTAAATCCATTTGGAGGACTGGGAATGTGCTGAACAATAGGAGCAAACAAGAATAAAATTTCAAAGCCATGGTTATGAATGACACAATAAATCAAACATCAAAGAAGAAAATTAAAATGAAAACAAATTTGACAACACAATTCAGCCAAAAAGTTAGACGGGCTACTTTGTGTCTCACTTGATGTCTTTGCGGAGGAATATACGGCAGTCCTGAAGATACTTGAATCTATATATGCACAAAACATGCAAAATATGGTTGATGCATACAAGGCTCTGAAACATAAAAGCTAATTTTACAACTTCCAATGCATATTTTTTTATAAAGGCGTAGTGCCCCCTTGTAGATAGATAACACTAACAACAACATAATTTAATGTGATTCAAACAGATCAATAAAAATTTCTTCTTTCTCTAAGCTCGCTTCGACAATGCGAAATAACATATCGTGTTACAAAATGCCACATATGTATATGACCGATGATGAATGTAATTCCTATATATAAAAAATTTATAAAAAACATTAAGCCCTTCACATTGGACAGTATAAAGTCACCAATCCACCGATTGCAGTCAACATAATTAGTGTGTACTAATGCAATAAATATCTGAAACACAAAAATGTTGATTCAGATCAGTGGGAAAAATAACTCAATCCAGCTACCTGACATTCAAGGGAAAAAAAGGAGAAAAAGGATGAGAAGAAAAACTACTTACAGGGAACTGTACATATTTAGTGGGAAACTTGGAAGGTAGGTCTGTCCAAGTAAATGATTTCTCCACGTACGTCCAGAATTTTGAATCAAATTCAATTTATGTCAGCTACCATAAGTCCAGGTAGAATCATGTTAGCAGATTATATTACTGTTAGACACAAATCTCAATTATTGGAATTAATGAAGAAGCATAAATTTTATTGATGAAATGGAAAATAAAAACTATGATAAAATATAAAATAAATTAAAATGAAATTCCTCTATTTGAAATTTAAGGGCTCGAGAGCTTGATCCTTGCACGAAGTTATTTTGAAATTTCAGCAAAAATTTCTCTACAGTGTTATCCATTCCACAGCTTGTAATACGATACATGTCCGAAGGGTGGAAGTCATACAATATTCATAACAAATGAAAGGATAGATGCTCAGAGTAAGTTCTACCTGAAGTTCCTACACCATATTCAGAGCATTTTCTTACAGGGAAGACAAAAGGTCAGATAGAACATACCACACTAAGAACTTCATTACGATGTCCCCCAGCACCAGAAAATATCAAAATACATATTCCAGTATGGATGTTCCATAGCCGAACTGATTCATCCTGGCCCATGTTTTATCGTTAATCAACTTTCATGCAAGATATGGTATGATAATCTTAACTTCTTTCAATAGAACAGAAAACAGATTAATTATCATAAACATATACAATATATTTTGGTGGTTAGTAGGTACCTTTGCTTGATGGTGAACAATGGTTGAGGTATCACCATCGTTGGTCGATACCCAATCTCCCTCTGTCGTGTAACTTTCTCTTCTAGTTCGACTCGAGCCAATTAAGTACATAAACATATATAAACCCTCAATATATAGAAGTTTAATTAGAAGTGATCGATGCTTTCTAATGGCCGAATTAATTTAACTTGTAACTTTTGACAGGTAATATCCAAGTCTGATAACGAGATCAATTACAACCACTGTGTTTATGACTCTTGCAACCAAGATTACACTCTGAATTGATTGTCAAACAAACCAAAGTACTTACTCCAAGTCTGTGGGTTTAATATGCCTGTCTGCAGTGATCTCACCAGAAACTACAGAAGTAGTCACGATGCTGCACAAAAGGGAAACACACGATTCTTAAGAAACCAAAGACGCAAACAATGTGAAGGAGTATGGTAAATTAACACTCGATCAGGTAGTAGAGTCACCCAGTAAGCTGTGTGTGTTTTGCACGATGGGTCTGTCCAATGCCACCAAGTGCATCCATTGCCTTCCAAGCATTCGGCCACATTCCAAGAAAGTTGAATGTTGTTCTCAAGGAGTCTGCCGATTCCAACACCAGACTTCGGATTCCCAACCTGTGAAATCAAATATATAATAGCTAGTTTACAAAAAAAAGATTCGATTTAATTTTCTTAAAACCCATGATTAATTTTTTATATACAGCGAAATCAGAGATACCTTTGAAGTCCCAAGGCTGTTGCTAGGCCAGCAATTCCAACGCCAACAATCTCTACATCTTGCATAGTAATTTTACTGCCTCATTTTGCTCTTGTTTCCAAAACAAATACTAGTTAACAGATTATTGAAAAAAAACAGAGAGAGAAGAAGAAGATATCAGTCATTAAAATAAAATTTGCTTCCAGTAAAAAAATTTTAACCGCTGGACACAAGGAAATAAAAATAACATAAAAGTCACAAATGGAAAGAGAATAACAGAGATCTATCAAGTAGAAATGAAAAACGGAAAATCATAAAAGCAAGATGCTGGATGAAATGATTTTTAGAACATTAAAGTGGAATCCTTACACTATATGCCCAGGAAATTACTTTAACAATATATATACAAGACCCACTACAAAAAATTACTAGTCAAGTCATTTTGTCTAACCATTTGAAAATACAACGTGGGTATAAGATTTGATAAGGTAAATACAAGTGGTTTCGTCTGCAAGAGTGACCCTGAAACCAACAAGGGTTGATTTAATGAAAAGAAGCAAAATCTATTACAGAAAACAAAAAAAAAAATGATTGAAGAAGGTACTTGAGATCTGAAGCACCCCGAATGACATGATAATTGTGACAATGTGGCCTAGAGTATCCCATACAAATCCAGATTTCAACCTACAAATCAAAGAAAACACAATTATCTACAAGTTTTATGTGAATTTCAACCTCAAAATATGCACTGATAAATACCAGATTTCGAAATGACAGTAGGTGCAAAACATTATTCTTCATACAGTGCAGTTTCAGAAAAATGGGCATATCTCTTTAAATTTTAATTCAAATGACCTGTTTCCAGTGCCAAATCAAAGACAACACAGAGCACTACAAGTTTTCTTCATAATGCAGATTCAGAATCTGTACTATTCAAGTTCATTATACTCAATTTCTAAGCTACATGAGCGCTAAAGCTGCTGTCAAAGCATGAGAGCAAACGAATCAATTCTTCAACGCCAATATCCGCAAATTATTCTCGAAACTGTTCAAAACGTGATATATATTCTAACCAAAATAGATCATTTATGTCATTAAAAGAACTGTTATTTAACCATGAGTAATAATACAAGAGCATACATATCATACATCGTATATAATCATGAAATTAATACATAAATATAGTTTATAATATTTTGCAAGGAAAAGAAGACCAACAAATAATGACTTCCAAATTAAAAACGTTGAATTTGTTCTTCTCAGTGTCCATGACCTTAAACAGCTACAGATGGCCAACCAAAGACTCCACTCATAGCATGATACTTTTGAGCAAAACCTCATCCCTATCAGCCAAATATCTCAAAGTTTTACATATAAATATCATTTATCAAGATGAAGAAGCTGACATGCCTCAATCATCATAACGTCATAAAGAAAATGCGAATGGCAGCAATGTGATATACTCCATCTAGATAATATCATGGCAAGAATTCATTATATGTTAAAAACTTGACATGCCTCAATCATCATAACGTCATGGGACAAAATCGAACGGAATCTTGGATTTTAACATCATCATTGGAAGACAGAGTATGATACCTGTGGAAGGGGAAATACAACAAAGACATCGATGATGAAATATCCATAAAGATAATTCCGGGCAATCCTTTTAGGATCATCAACTAAATCTCCAGATCCCACAACTCTAGATTCAGGAGCAACATAAGCCAATCGGACCTGCAAAATTGACACATATCTTCACTCGTAAAACATGTTCGTCAAAAAGGAAGCATCAGAAATAATTATAAAATCCTCTACGTGTCTTTTTAATATCCTACAGCAAGAGAATTAAAAAAATTAAACACATCCTTACTGTAAAATTAAATGACTGACTTTAGTTTCCAGCTCATATAACTACTAGCAAAAATAAACGAAGCATAAGGCCTCTCTGCTCCACCAAGTACATATAATTACCTAAAGAAGGATATGAAGCAAATAAATGAAGTCAGTCATGCTCCGCAAGACCACCATCGTTGTTGTCAGGGGCCAAACTAACACAATACACTTGTTATCCTGGTCAAAAGTAATGACATTAAACTTGAGACGAGTTTATTTATATCAACCTCTTCAAGTGACAAGTAAAAGCACAGATATTCATAGAATGCCTTGGGTTAAAATATAGGTATGGTTAATCAGGAACAATTCATAATGAGCACAACTGGCATCATAGCATTGCATGTGCTACCACATTCAACAGGAGTTTAAACAAATATGACTTTGAAACAATATGCTAAGGTATGCACAAATAAAATCAAGAAAAATCTTTCCCAATGCTCGACCCATAATATATCTTTGTTAAAATTGACTTATAGCATTTATTTTGACAGAATTTGCAGCTTGATTTCAACAACTGTTTTGTTCTTTGAATAAAAAACCGATATAAGGAAAGTTATTTGTTTGTTGGATAACAAAAATTGAAAATAAATTAAAACAAACATGCATACCTGCTTCACAGAGAGAAGAAAAAAGAACAGTGGTCTAAAAATACAGCGAACAAGCAAGATACCTGCGAACAAGCAAGATACCTGCATTTCCAAATTAAAATGCATCAATACAATCACCATTTGCTACATAGTATTCGATACATTGCACAGTAATTATTTTTACTATGTAAGAAGACAATTGCTGGCCTTCTCTTCAAAAAATGCATCAAGAAATTGGTAATGCCTTGAGCATCTAAAAAAGTACTTCTGGTTACCTCGAGCAATGGTCGCGACCACTCTTTGCATTTATTTTTACTATGTAAGAAGACAATTGCTGGCCTTCTCTTCTCACCAGTATTTTTCAGTTTCTATATTAGAACAGGCAGTCTTCCTTGGTCCCCATCCTGGTTAGAAATATAATAGCAAATTCATTTTGAATGCAAAGAGATTCAATAACAGTTCTAATGTTCAACACATACGAAACACGAGAAGAGAAAACAGAGAAAAAATCAAGAGCTGCTAACGGAATATTTGCTCTCTAATCTACGAAGACAACAGCTAACGGAATATTTGACATATCAGAATGAAACACATTAGCATCATTATTGAAACACAATTCTTTTGATGGCTATGCAGATGGTGTTTCATCGTTCGACACTATTTTAACAAACTATTCTTTTGATGGCTATGCAGAATTACTTCACATGAATACAAAACTACAAGCTTCCTGTATCAAGAAAAACATACCCAAATTGGCTCTGACAGCATCCATGTAAGTGTAGTTCTTCTTCCCGTTGTCCGGGTTGCCGGTGTGGTAACATGTTGCCATAAGACAAGAGGTGTAATAGGTGACAAAAGAGAACAAGAACAAGACAATTGGCCCAGCAATCCACCCCAGTTGAGTTGTGGCCCAAGCTAAGGACAAAACACCAGACCCAATCACAGCTGTTATGATATGAGCACTTGCAGTCCAGAGAGTACCTATTCACGGCAGAGGAAAAAAGAAAACCATTCAATCAAGAACATAACTTTACATGAAAGAAAAATTGGCTGAGAATATAAGAAACTATACAAGTTCTTTTGAGGCGACCATCGTCGTCGTAACACTTGGAACAGAAAAAAGCATCGGGAGTAAAAACTTGGATGTTGAAGTTAAAATACATCTAAGGTTGAAAATAACATTCGCATTTCAGGAAACACAATGTACAATATGAAAAACGTTAAAGGATTAGCAGAAATCAGATTTCATCTAAAGAGAATCTACAAGAGCTCGAGGCAAATGAACAATCTTACCCAGCGTCGAACCAACTATGAAATGGGTAGCTTTCTGACGGCTAATTTCAAACAGAGAAACACGGAGTATTGGAGACGATCGATTGAGCAAAGAGGAGAGACGATCGATTGAGCGAAGCTAGAAAACCAAGAATGAAAAGAAATAGATCAAAGTCGTAAAGAACAAGAACTAGCGCAGCTCCAATCGCGAACGAGCTAGGCGTGACGATTTGATCTTTGGCCCGAGATTCCTAGATATATTAGAATTAAATTGAAGCCAAGTACGAGCTCTTACCTTTTCTAGCTTCAACCGGTAGCTTTTCGGCGGCTAGGGCGGTGAATCGACGGCATGGAGAGGCTGCTAGGGTTTGAGGAAAAGGGGATCGCGAGAATGGCTTTTGGGAAGGAGAGAGAAGATACCGATTATGTGTTTTTTTTTAAGTGGTGTATGTATCTATTAAATTTATATATTTATATCTATTATATATCTCTCTCAAAAACACGCTCATCCACAACCCCTTATAATAAGCGTTGTCGTAAATATTTATTACAACACAAATTAACAACGCTTTATTAAAAGTGTTGTCGTTGAGGTGAAAGTAGCGCTTATAGACAACGCTTTTAAGAAAAAGTGTTGTGAAAGGTCAAAAAACATCATTTAACAACACTTTCACGATCAAAAAGTTGTTATATCTATGTTGTTGTTTCCATATTTTCTTGTAGTGTTAGGCATACCTCTGACAGCATCTAACTTACTTAAGTTCTTTAAAGTCTTGAAGTTTTCATGACCCAATTTTTGATGCCATAGATCAAACTCATTCAATTTTGTGTGCCTACAAGCCATCTCTTCTCCGAGTTGATAGCAGTTATCCGATGAACTTGTACCTTTCATGACACACAAATTTGAATCATCAAAAACTTTGCATAATTTCTTATCAAATTGCACATGCAAATTATCATCACAAAGTTGGCTTATGCTTATTAGATTTGCGGTTAATCCTTCAACATGAAGCACATTGCGAAGCTTGGGCAGACCAGCAACATCCAGAGTTTCTTTTCCAACAATGTTTCCCTTTGAACCTCCACCATAGGTTACTTTTCCACTTTTCTGTTCAACATAGTCAGTGAGAAACTTTTTGGAACCTGTCATGTGATGAGAGCTACCACTATCAAAGTACCATGCACCTGAAACATTAGTTCTCAAAGCAGTATAAATCATATGATATCGAATATCAGCTTTTGGTACCCAAATCTTTCTTACATAAGATCTGTTTCTAGGGATGTTGTGGGGAGGTGTTGGCAACACCTTCGATGCAGATCTATACCTGTAGTCTTCCTGTAGCTTAAAACAGTATGGTTTG
Organism: Henckelia pumila; assembly: GCF_033568475.1. NCBI lineage: Eukaryota > Viridiplantae > Streptophyta > Magnoliopsida > Lamiales > Gesneriaceae > Henckelia > Henckelia pumila. The sequence continues at coordinate 31,673,651 of NC_133123.1, read as the reverse complement.
ATATGACCTGGTTTATGACAGTAATGACAGATGTACTTACGTTTCCTTCTAGATTTTGAAGGGGCAGCAGGTTGTGGCTTTGGTTTTGGAGGATCACTTGGTGAAGCCTTTTTGCTTGAGCTTTTTGCACTGCTGTTTTCCTTGACAAACACAGGGCCTTTCGAACTTTCACCAACCTCAAATATGCTATTTTCAAAACCTAAACCAGTCGTACCATCTCTTCCCATCATGAGTAACGAATCAAGCTTGGAAGTGCTTGAATTAAACTTGGCCAATGTAGCATTTGCTTTTCCGAGTTCTTTCTTCACTTGGCTTAGTTCCATGTCTTTCTTACTCACCATGACTTCCAGTCTTGACACATCAGCCTTTAGATCAGAATTTTGCTTCGAAAGAATAGTATTCATCTTATTCCTTTCAACTCAATCAGTATGTAACTCTTCAAACATCATCCGAGCTTCTTCCATGGACATTGTCTCTTCACATGTATCATTATCACACATGTTATCAGTAATGGAGGAATTCAAACACACTGACCTTTGGGAGATGTTGCGGCCAGGTGTGGCAACACCTGCGGCAACACCTAAAGGATTCACTTGAAACTTTTTCTTGCTCTTCAGTAGGGCAGATAAGGCAGTATGACTTTCTTCATCTTCACGTTCTTCTTCTTCGGACTCTTCATCACTCAAAGATGTGTTCATTCCTTTCCTAAGTGTGTTGGCACACTCATTTGCATAGTGTCCAAAACCTTGACAAGCATGACATTGAACAGTGTCCAACTTCTTTGAGACAAACTTCTTCTTCCCTTCAAACATCAGTCGAGGCTTAGGAGTATCAACAGGTTTTCTTGGTGATTGTTCTGGTCCAGTAATCCTTAAAGGCTTGTTAGAGAACATTGGAGCCTTGAGTTTTTGATCCGTCTTTCTTGACACTTTCATCTTCTTCAGATAATCATTGAATTTCCTAGTCATAAGAGAGATCGACTCATCTTCCAAGTCATATTGATGAACTTCTTGATGAAATTGAACATACTCCTCGTATGAGGGTTTTGAGGCTTGAAGGGCTATTGATTTTTCTTTATCCTTCTCTTGTTCTGAATTATTCATCTCAAAAACTTGAAGGATGCTAATCAGTTCAGTCATCTTCATCTTTGAAGTGTCTTTAATTTCTTCAAGCGCCCAAATCTTCCCATTAAATCTTTTAGGCAAGGATCGAAGAACCTTGTTCACCATAGTTTCACTAGCAATAGGTCCTCCAAGAGCATGCGCCTCTGTAGCTATCTCCCTAAGTTTCTTATCATAATCAGCAATAGTTTCATTCTCATCCATCCTGATATTCTCAAATCTTGCATTTAAAAATCTCAATCTTGTTCTTCTCACGCTATCAGTTCCTTCACAGTATCCTTAGCAATAGTGCAGTCGGCTATGATTCCATACATCCTCATATCCACAGTTGCAAAAATTGCATTGAGTGCTTTAGCATTGTAGCTTGAACTTTGTGTTTCCTCGGCAGTCCAAGTTTCTTCTTGCTTGATGATGTAGTCTCCATCTTCATCTAGCGTCTTTGGAGGAGTCCAACCAGTCAGAATACTTTGCCAAGCACGCACATCCATAGCCTTAATAGTATATCACATCCTATTCTTCCATAGTGCGTAATTCGTGTCATCAAGGACCGGAGGTTTCAGGAACGAGTTCGCAACAGACGATGAGTCCATATTATTTCCTGTAATAAAATAAACAAATCAAGATCAGTTCTTAGTGTATCAAGAATATGGCTCTGTTTCCACTTGTCAGGAAATGGGGGTTGCACATAAACAGTTTGAGGTGTTCTCACAAGGTGTTGACAACACCTACTATAACACCTTGAGTTTGCAGCGGAATATAATTAAAGCATAAATAAAATAAACAAGTAACAATAGACTCAAATGATTTAAGCAAGAGTATAAAATACTCTTGCAGCGCCTCAGGGCAAAACTTCACTAGAAAAACTTTCAAAAAGTTTTACAAATCCTAAAACTAGTGATTATTATAAAATTCAATTTCTCAATACAAATGAGATATAAAGAATAAAAGTTCTCCTAAAAATTCTATATGGAATAGAATAACGAAAATATAGTAAGGAGAAAAACTTGAAGTCAAAACATGTGAGATGTAAACACTCTTCGATCAACAATCTTCGAGTGTTCTTCACGGCTTCAAGCAACCACGATCGTGACAAGCTTTAGAAGTTCTTCAGTTCTCACGTACGTATGTGAAGCTCTCTATTCAATCTCCTTTCGTCGATCTCTAATCTCATATATATGCAAAGAATCCTTCTTCAATATGTTTTCTTGTAGGCGTAGGATTCCTTTTATTTGATCATATCAAATCTACATAAAATAAGGAAAGATAAGTATTAGATATGATATGATAAATATTCTAATCAGCTTATCAATATGAAATAAAACACTTAAATAAAGATTACTTCATGTCCAAGAAAGGAAAAAGATATTAAATAAAATCTTTTTATATTAGGATGTTTTTAAGGAATAAAATATTCCTTTCAGAAACCTTTGCTCCTGTAGCACGCATTGAGTCAGTCCGACTTTTGCTTACTATTTCATGTAACATGGGAATGAAGCTTAATGGATGTAAAAAGTGCCTTTTTTGAATGGGATCCTAAATGAAGAAGTCTACGTGAAACAACCTAAAGGGTTTGAGGATCCAAATCATATTGATTATGTGTATAAGTTAAAAAAGGCATTGTATGGATTGAAGCAAGCACCACGTGCATGGTATGGGAGACTTACTGAGTACTTGCTCAATATTGGCTTCAAAAGAGGTGAAGTTGATAAGACTTTGTTTGTGCAAAAGTCTCAAGGTAATATATTAATTTGCCAAATTTATGTGGATGATATAATTTTTTGTGCTTCAAATGATAAACTTGTTGATGATTTTGTGAAGTGCATGTCGTCTACATTTGAGATGAGCATGGTTGGTGAGTTAACATATTTCTTGGGCTTGCAAGTGAAACAAATGCATGATGGTATATTTTTGTGTCAAAACAAGTATGCTAAAAATCTTGTAAAGAAGTTTCTGAATGACAACACTAAACACATGCGCACACCTATGGGGTCTAATGAAAAACTGTCTAGGGAGGATGTTGCCGAAGGTGTTGACAACACCCTCTAAAGAAGCATGATTGGTAGTCTTTTATATTTAAGTGCTACTAGACCTGATATCATGTATAGTGTTTGTCTGTGTGCTAGATACCAGTCTAACCCAAAAATTACTCACTTGAAGGCCGTAAAACGTATACTGAAATATGTGGCTAGAACTTTGAATTTGGGTTTGTGGTACACTAAAGAAACCAATTCTAATTTGGTAGGATTTAGTGATGCTGATTGGGCTGGGGATTTCGATGAGAGAAAGAGCACTTTGGGAGGATGTTTCTACTTGGGAAATAACTTAATATCTTGGTATAGTAAGAAACAAAATTGTGTCTCACTGTCTACTATCGAGTCTGAGTATGTTGCTGTTGGTAGTTGCTGTTCACAACTCCTTTGGATGAATCAAATGCTAAATGATTATGGTGTTAAGAGTGATACTCCTATTGTGTACTGTGATAATTCAAGTGTCATTGATATATCCAAAAATCCAGTACAACACTCTCGAACCAAACACATTGACATTAGACATCACTTTATTCGAGATTTGGTCGAGAAAAGCATGATCTTAATTGAGTTTGTTGGAACTAATAACCAATTAGCTGATATATTCACAAAAGCTTTGGATTTCGAGATATTTTTCAATCTAAGGAAGTCTCTCAGTATGTGTGCATTATAAACAGAACTTAGATGTTGTCAGGAGTGTTGCCAACACCCTGTGACAAAACCTTTTCATGCATGTGCATTTTTAAGATTCTAGGCATACTGCATTCATGCATTCATTCTGTTTTGTGATTTGGTTGATACTTTGTAACCATTGACTAGTTTTCACTCAGGATTCTCATCAAAAAAATTTACAGCTTAATGTGGATTAATCAAAGAAGAGTTCTGACTTTGTCATGAAGTAGTGGAGGGACGTTCGTGCATTCCATGATCTTGTCCCAAGTGAAAAGTGACTTTGTAAATTCAGAATAACAAAAAAAAAATGATGAAGCTTGAATTGAATCAATCATCAAATTTGATTGATAATCAGAAGCAAATGGAAAAAGCTACCTAAAGGGGTCCATTTGAAGATCGTTCCTTTAGTGTGCAGACTACCACTTCTGCAAAAATAATGAATTGGATATAATAATTTTTCTGAATCCTAAATTATTGCTGGGAGATGTTGCCAACATCGTGGATAACACCTCACTTGTCAACATTTATTTGTGCATAAAATTGCATTTTATTTTTTGTGTCACACTCTGTTTTTAGACATAATTAGGGCATGCATATTTGTGAATATACTAAGCCAAAAGGTTAAAAATTCTGATCGAACAAAATTTGTGATTTTTTCCCTATCCTCTGAATTTTTGAATTTGAATGTGATTGAATTTTGTTTCAGTGGTGTTATATTCTGATGAGGAGTTAAATTTGGAAATATTTGGTGAAATATTTGGGCCGAAATTATCGGAGAAAATCGAAGAGATTTATTGCCAAATTAAATCGGATTTGTTATCGTTTTCCTCATAGTTACCGTTGGAGATTTTGTTACCGTTGGGGCCTACTCAGAATCCGAGTTAGAATAGGAAAAGATTTGGTGCCTTATATGTTTGTGTGCTTATCTGCTTAAGGAAAGATATTATCTCCTTGCTTTGTTTCGCACCATTGTATCCTCTGTACTCCCTGTTTTTCCATTGCCTAAAATTTCTTCTTTGTTTACTCTTTCACATTCTAATGGCAGGAAAAGGTTTTGATTCACATGATATTCGTTCTGAGATGGGATATACGAAAGATGCTGCGGAAGGTGTCACGGTACCTACATCACCACACCCTGTGGTTGAGCAAGCAATCATTCATGTTGCCGAGGAACCTGTGCCTCTGGACTCCATCGCTCCAGGAGAGCCTGGCAATGCCATCGATGTAGAGAATTTACCAGACATGAGTGCGGTGAATAAGGTGTTTCCCACGAAACCCTTAACTCGCCTATCCAAGAGACAAGCTGGATACAACCAAGATTACACCGCCTCCAAATGATTTCGTGGAAAAGGACAACCATCAAGACCATCTCTGGTGGACACTGAATTCACCTCTGGGGATGAGAGCTCTGATGAAGACTTCAAGCTTGTACGCCAAAAAAAGGGAAATTCAAGTACCCAGGAACCGTCTGGAGAAGCTATTCCTGTTTCTTTTGCCGCTGAAAGTAAATCATCAAGTGATTCCTCTGAGAGTGAGTCCATTGAATCAGGAACTCCACTTGCTGCTGCTACTGCTATTGAGACAGATGCACCTGCATCTGTACCTACTGTTCCTCCTGTTCTGTCCGATGAATAAGAAATGTCAATAGCTGTGGGGACCTCGGGTTGTTAATCTCATCTTAAGGGGCAATTAATGAATAATCATCAACAAAGTATGATAATTAAATCAAGACTCGAGAACATCAACAAGCACCATTTTTTTTTTTAAAAGATAGGGTGGCTCAAGCACCTCTCGGGTTGACACCCAAACATGGCTCGCTCGAGCGAGCCTAGGGAGCCGCTCGAGCGAGCTGTGCTCTGCCCGGCTTGCTGACTTTCTGCTCTTGAGCTGATCTTTCATGTTTTTCTGATGTAAATGCAACTAAACATGCTATATATGCTGTACAATTGTATAAGAACAGGATAACTTCATTTGCAACATGAAAACATCATCCTTAATCTACTTAGATTCTTTCAAAGGAAATACAAACATATATATTCTCAAGTTACTACAACATCTAATAACTTCATCATATACCAAATAAAGAACATCTTGTCTAAGTTCACAATTTGGTACACCATATGCTAAAACCCAAAGTCACCACGTGTTATGACTCTTCTCGAGCTATCGAATCCAACTCTAACTTGCTCATGCCCCAACCTGATGCAATGCACACATACAAACAAATCAACAGCCGGATAACTCCGGAGAGAATAAATCTCAGTACAAACGACATGCATATACATCATTTAAGCATAAAAACTCATTCAAATCTTGAATGAAAATAACATACTAGCATTTATAAAAGCATATTCTAAACCATAGAAATCTCTAGGTTAATGCATAAATGCAATGCATATGTCAAGGAATAGGCGTTCTGCACGCGAGCAGAAACTAGAGTGTGATTGTTTTGGTTTGTTCTCCTTATACAGAGCTCTGTTTAAGTTCAAATTTGTTGGGTTAGAACCGCCTGGATGTTGGCTAAGTATGGGCGGTGATTTCATGGTCAAAGGTGGCTTGAGCAGGCAGCACGATCAGATTTTCTGAAGCCGCTCAGGGCTGTCTAGAGTTGGGTTTAGGGAGAGGTAAGCTATTGTTGTGTCTTGTGTTTTGGCGGGTCGGACTTGGTTTTTTTGGGTCCGGGTCTGGTCTAAAATATAATGGGTCAAGTTATTTTGGTCAGGGTCTGGGTTATATTAGTTGGGCTCGGATATTTTTATTTAAAATTAAATAAGAGTTTAAGTAGTTAATTAATGAGTTGAGCTTGACTAATTAATTAATTGAATTAATTTTATGGGCTTTAATAATTATTGAAGTGAGCCCACTAATTTGTCATGGGCCGTGTGATCCATGAGAATTATTGGGCCAAGTTGTGTCGGGTTTAGAAATTTTATCGGTCTAATTTATAAGTTAATGGTTAGTTAATAATTTTATTAATTTAACTTTAAGTTAATAAGTTGATGGGCCTAAATTAGGTTTTTAGTGAGCCCATTAGTTTTTCATGGGGCTGGGGGCCCATGAAACTTAATGGGTCAGGTCAGGCTGGACTTTTGGATTTTTGAGTCAGTCTAGAAATTTATGGGTTTAAGTTAAGTGGTCAACAGCTCGAACAAGTTCTTGGAAAAATAAAAGGGTCAATAAATATATATTTACTTCATGCATGTATTTTATTAGTTATATAAGTATGATTTTTTAAGAAAATAAATTAAATATATATTTACGGGAAAATTTTCATGAAAATAAAGAAATAAGTGAGAATTTTCAAGTTCATACATCATGTAAGAATTTTTATGATAAGTTTAAATGCATGTTAAGAAAAATATAATTTTTATGGAAGTTGAAGTGAAGGTGAAAAGTGATGTGGATGGAGGCCGAGATACCTGGGCCCGGTGACCTTCCTAATGATATTTATGTATGATGAACTTATGGATCCAGCTGAGACGGCTGGTGAAGTGGCAGCACAGAGGTGGAAACTCCACCGCCGCATACGTTGGTTTTAAAATTGATCAATCACTTAGTATGAGGTCACCGACATGGATACGACCTGTTGAGAACTAATAATTCATGATAAGTCATTTTATGAGATTTATTAAGTATGATGATATATGTTATAGCATGATAATTAAGCAGTATAATTTTTATTTCATGTTTATATGCATATTATTTAAAGATCATGCACGTATAATTATTATGCACGTATTTTATATGATGTATGCCTGCATGTGGTTTCATTTTGTTATATAAGGATAGAACGTACTGAGCCTCTAGGCTCACTAGATTTAAATGGTACAGGTGAGCAAAATGTCAATGAGTATAATGTGTTCCCGACTGGCGGTGATGGCGTATGAGTTTCCAGGCGGCTAGAACCCGTGACCATTGCTCTATGATTATTTTTACGTTGAGATTTAGAACACTTATTTCCGCACATGTTTTAGTACTTTAGATTTTTAGTATATGCATGGATGTTAGATTTAATTATTTATTTTAATGTTTGCATGGATTTTGGTGTAGAATTATTATTTAGAAATTTCGTTATGGAATTTTTATAAATGAATATTTAGTAATTAATTTTAAATATTTAATTGCATGCGTGTACTTTTATTGTATTTATTGTGTACATGTATTTTAAATTAAGTAAAGTTATTTTTAAGTATGATATATATATGTATGAGCATATATATATTTATATTCAGTATTTTATAGTTAGAGAGTTAAAAAAAATCAGTAGTAGTTCTAGGACGTTAAGGATACTCAAACTCAACAAAAACAACATGACGCGAGACAAAGATTCTGCTAGAGGAAGGTTCAAGACACAGATAGGCACTCTGGGTAAGAGAGTAACCAAGGAAGACACATGGAGAAGAGCGGTGGGAGAGCTTATGCGGGGCGTAAGGGCGAAGCCAAGGATAGCACAGACACTCAAAGATACGGAGCTTGGAAAGATTAGGAGAAGCAGAGAAAAGGCATTCAAAAGAGGATTTGTAAGAAAGGTTGCGTTTAGGTAGCCTATTAATGAAATAAACGGCAGTGGCAAAGACATACGGCCAGAATCGAGTAGGTACCGACGCATGGTGAAGGAGGGCAAGACCTGTTTCGACAATATGACAGTGACGACGTTTGGAGTAGCCATTATGCTCAGGAGTGTGAGGGAGTGTAGTTAGGTGAGAAATACCGTGCAAACCAAGAAATTCTTTGAGGGCCAGGAATTCACCACCATTGTCAGTGTATAAGGTGATAATAGGACGATTAAACCGTTTTTCGACGAGATATTTAAAACATCGAAATACAGAAATAACATTCGATTTTTGTTTTATGGGATAAAGTCATATATATTTACTGTAATAGTCAAAAAATATAACATAGTATTTATAACCATCGCAGGAAAGAACTAGCAAAGTCCAAACATCAGAAAAAATTAAATCAAGCGGAAATTGCGAAGAAAAAGATGAGTCATGAAAGGGTAATTTATGACTTTTATTGCACTGGCGGGAATTACAATTAAATTGACGCAAAGGAGAACTAAAAGATGATAATGACTTAGACACAACTAACTGACGTAAGACTCGATCAGACGGGTGACCAAGACGGCTGTGCCAGACAGGCAAGGACACGACAGAGGACGATAATGCCAGTGGTGGAGAAGGAGTGGATGCAGACCAGGAGTAAACACCGCCTTTAAGTGGACCCTGATGGAGAATGGCCCCGGTTTGAGGATCCTTAACCTGAAAGGCAGTAGAAGAGAAAACAACAACAACATCATTAGATTTGCAAAGTTAAGAGACAGATAAAAGTTGTTTATTAATGGAGGGAACACAAAGGGCATGTTGGAACTTCAGGGAGCACGAAGCGGAGGGCGGTAAGAGACAACCTGTGTGAGTGATGGGAAGGCCAACATCATCACCAACAACAACACCATCAGAGCCAACATAGGGAGCATGCATGGAGAGATTGGCAAGATCAGATGTCACATGGTGAGTGGCACCAGAATCAAGGATCCAGTCAGATGAAGAGGATGGGGTAAGCGTGTAGGCAGCAACATGGGAGGCAGATGGGCCAGGGTGAGGCGCATGCGTAGGTGCAGAAGCTGGCAGATACTGAATATCCGAACAGCGATGGGCAGAGTGGCCCTGACGACTACAGAGCTGGCAGCGCCCGAGATACGGGCGAGGTGCATGCTGACCCAACGCCGACTGGTTGGGATTCGACGGCGGCCAAGAGGGCAAGAAGCCAGGATGGCGGCTGACGACAGGGGGTTATGGGACGGCGGCGGACAATGGACGGCGGTAGGAGCCATTAGAGTGGGCGGAGGATAGTGTCGTGGCTGGAAGGGAAACGGTAGCATCCCAGCGAGCAGTAAGATGAACTTCATGATTGAGTAGTTTTTCATGTGACTCCTCAAACGAGATTGCAGTGTCCCGCGCCTGGATGGCATTGGCGAGTTCCTTGTAATCATCATCCAGACCATGGAGAACCTTGATGGTAAGGTCCTCAATATCAAGAGATGCATTCATGAGAGCGAGTTCATCAGCTTTGGATTTGATGAACTGCATAAATTCAGTAATAATTGAGAGCCCTTTACTGTATTTCGAAGTTATGTCTTGAGTTTAGTGATGCGACCACGAGAGGGTTTGCCATAGGTGAGGGCAAGAGTGTTCCAGGCGACAGCAGAGGTGGTGGCAGTTGCAATAAACGAAATCAATGAAGGAGACAACGATCCAATGATGATATTTAGGATCAATTGGTCTTGGCGGATCCAGAAGATATACTCAGGATTTAGAGAGTGAGTGGCGGCGGCGGTGGCCGTGGCGACGGTGGTGATGGTCTTGGCCGGACAAGGATGAGAACCATCAATAAAGCCAAGGAGATCATGACCTGTGAGGAGGGTCGTGAACTGCAATCGCCAAGAGAGGTAGTTCGAAGAAGTAAGCTTCAAGGGCGCGTGGGCAGCAACATTGAAGGAAATTGGAGAAGAAACAGTGCCGGTGGTAGCCATAGAGTCTATCGGAAAAAAAAGAAAAATTTTCCGGTGACGGGATAGCGGCGGCGGTTGGAGGCTAGTGTTAGCGTTTATTGGCGTAGGCCGTGGGCTCTTGATACCATGTAGAAACTAATGAGAGAATAATATTTTTATATATCTCAAAGATGATTACATATGATGTTTTTATATACAACAATAAAGACTAAAGAAATATAAAGATTACAAAGAATAAAAGATTACAAGATAAGAGGAAACAAAATATACAATAAATATACAATATATTTCAATAATATGAATCATTGAAAAATAGAATCAAGTTCCCCTAGATCCTTCTTATATCATTTGTGAGAAGCAAGCTAGGACCCTCGTAAGAAAGCTGTAGGAGAAAGATAAATAAAAGTTTCCAGCTGTCAAAAAAATAACGGTAATTTATAATTCAGTCCTCAAATCTAAACTTAAATTGATAATCAGTCCCTGTCAGAAAAAAATTTTGTTTAAACTTCCTGGGCCCACATGTTTTGTTTCGGATGAAATTTGGTACAAAACATGAAAAATATGGTACAAATACATGATATTTGAGTATCAAATGTGTTAGATCTAGTATAAATATATGATTTTTGAGTACTAAAAAATATTGATATTAATAACACATTTATCTTATTTGGATGAAAATCGGTACAAAACATTGAAAATATGATACGCATATATGATTTTTGAGTACCCAATGTGTTAGATCTGGTACAAATATATGATTTTTGAGTACTCAAACACATGTTGCAAGTTCACATTAATAAAGATGTTTAGATTTTATACTCAAAATTGTATTTTTTGTACTCGATCTTGAACAATTAGTTCTCAAATATCTTGTATTTGTACCATATTTTCAATGTTTTGTACTTAATTTTATCCGAGAAAAATAATGTGGGTCCAGGGAGTGCAAACAAATTTTTTCTGACAAGCGACTGATTCTTAATTTGCTTTTGGATTTAGGGACTGAACACCAATTCACCCAAAAAATAAAATAAAATAGAAGGTATGTTCTGTACAAAAGTAGCCCTAATCAACAAACTGAATGTTTGAGTTTGAGAAGAAAAACAGTTGAAAGAGGGTGAGAAATTATGAAATCCCCCAATCTCCCTCTCCCGTTAACTTTAACGCCTAAAGAGGACTATTTTTTTATTTTTTTTTGAGTTAGAGATTATCACAATTGAGTTTCGAACTCAAAATTTCGTCCTTAATGATACGCAGAAGTTGAAATATAGGGACCAAAAAATGTTTTGAACAATATATCTAATTCAATTGTAAAATCATAAATCGTGCTTTAGGGTCTACTTTGTTTGTTCAAGGAGGATGTTTTTTTTTTTCCCTGATTTTTATTTCAATTACTCATAGAAAGGTTTTATTTTATGAGAATTAATATCTAAAACTATCCATTGAAAGTTTTTTTTTATTAAAAAAAAATAGATCTTTTCTAAGACGGTCTCACATATTTATATATGTGAAATGGATCGACACGACCTATATTTACATTAAAAAGTAATATTTTTTTATATGAAAATTAATATTTTTTCATGGTTCGGATCAAATAGGAAATCTGTATCACACTTGTGAGACCGTAGTTTTTGTGTTTTAAAAAAATACATATATTTTTAGTTAGAAATTGAGGAAAACTATAATGCATATATACTTTCAAAAAATTTGTTATAGAAACAAATACATACAATTTTTCAGTTTTAAAAATAAAAAATAGGAGCTACATGCATGAATCTAAAATGCAATTTTAATTTTTTTAACCCAACAAAAATGACCAAGATCTCAAGAGTGTCACGAAATAGAGTGGCGCCTGTCTTTCCCTGCTTTCACTCTGCCTTTGGAACCCGGCGTGTTCCCCTCAGGCCTAATGAACCTGCCAAGTTTCCTCGACATGGAGCTTAACAATGACTTCCGGGCCGGAAGAGGCTTCTCCGAAATGGACATTGTGCGCGACATGACCGAATTAGGACGAGCATGATGATGATCACCAGCTGCAGGTATTCTAACCGAAGGATTTTCCATGTCTTTCAATCTCATTTTCATCTTCATCAGCTCCAATCTCAGGTCCTCATTTTCCCTTTGTAGAGTTGTGATCGAGTCTTCATCTGGAATCGCGTGAATTTCCATCGGTTCCGGGGTTTTAGGTGGTTTAAGAGCCGGGGGCGATTCGTGGAGTCCGCCATCCACCACCTCCCCGAGGCGCTGCTGCTCGTGGTAAAGAACTTGAACGACTGTTTGCACCGGAAGCCTGTCGTTTTGAGCTGCGTGCGCACAAGCTTCACGAGATAGCTTTTGACAGTCCATTAAACTGCAAATCTTCTTCTTCTCCATGTCGCTTAAAGCCGAATGCGCCTATACAATGGAATTGTGCAGATAAAAAAAGCATTATGCATGTATAAGACTTGAAAATTATTTAATTTCCATAGAATAAACCAACCTTCAAGTATATGTCGATGGCTCTGTACATTCCATCATCAGTTACTCTGTATTGTTCAGGGATAAGTTCCGCGAAGTCGAGGAACCTGGGGACGGATAAGTTATGATCAGAAGCAATTTCTGCAAGGTAATTCTCCATTAATCTTGTCACATTCTCCATCTCATTCGATGAATGGGAAATGTGACATTGGTCCGCATCATATCCCACTCTGTTTAGCTCCATTCTGCTTTCGAAGAAATTCGTGGCGATTCGCTGTATGGTCTCCACGTCGAACAATGTGTCTCCTGTTAAAGAATATGAAGGAATCAATAAATCATCTATCACAGCTTGTCCCAGTTGAGAACCCATCATCTTCTCCAAGTCAAGCCGGCAAGCAAACGTCGTGTCCAAACATATTGCAGCTCGAAGAAGCATCGACAGGAAGCTAACAGGCATTGAGTTCTTCTCTCTTGGAAGAAGACCAACCATCATTTCTAAAACGACCCTTTTCTCGTGCTGTTGTTTTGTATCGATCTTCTTTCGACTTTTCGCGAATAACTCCTGGAATGTTCAGAAAAGTTTGCCACATTAGCGAGACTCGGTGTGTTGTATAATAAACAAATTCAAGGAGCAAGACCTCACCAAACCTCGAAGAGATTTCTGAGCATAAAGCATTAGTATAGGACCAAGTGCATGTTTCTTGAATCCTCTCGATATCATCTTAACAATAACCCGTTGAAACAGATCGATTCGAAGCAGTGTCAAATCCTCAGCCCACCAATCCACAATAGGCTTCGAGACGGGGAAATTATGCGAAACAAAGTCGTGTAACTCTCCGCTTTTGGGCTCCACAGGCGCAGCAAATTGGCTATCTCTACAAGCAACAAAGGCTATCGTATCGATGCATCGACTCACCAGATTAACATTTTCCGCAATGGGAAAAAGATTTTCACAAGAATGTAGTATGAACACTGCCCCCGCGAGATTTGTTAGTGCTACTTCATTTATGTACGCTTCGGTTCTTCCGATTAAGTTTCCGACAGCGTAATCGTCCGACATTTCAAGAAACTCGGCCACGCATCTTAGCATCGCTATGTTCTCTGTACTGATTTCGAAGTTGACTCCATAGCAAAATTTTGCTGCAAGCTCGAATGCGTCCGCTTCTCCGGGGATATCGGGGAGTTCGATGATAGAAAGATCAGCATCTAGGGATTCCGAAACCAGCTTCCTTATGTATCCACTTTTCGACACCAAAGGAAACTGTACGTTTCAACATATATAAATCAAATTCCCTCAATTCTTAGCCATGAAATTTAACCAAAAATGAAGTTGAATAACAAAAACCCAACTGAAATAATTCAAGAAATAGGTGAATTCCTAGCATATATTTTCTCTCTTATAACATAATCTAGCTACCTTGTGCAGTGAGAAGGAGGTTCCTCCAGCGATAACAGTAACGTCGGTAGGAATCTCCTGGGAAAAAACCCTGTTGAATTTCAAAACAAAAAGCTCAGATTCTTGTTACACTCCCAAAATCAAGAACACAGAAAAGATTTAGGAAGAAGAAATGAAGTAGACCATTCGCTAGTCCTCTTCATGGTAGCAGAAAGGCGATGGTTTTTCTTGGAAGAAATGATTGCATCATTGGATTGTGCAGTGTGGTGCCTGTGGTCAAGATACAGCATGTTGATATTTAAATATTTTTATTTTATTTTATGGGGATTTCACTTCGCTGCATTAAATCGAAGGGCGAAAGTACAGCGAATCGGTTTCCCCTTCGTTCCTGGATATGGATAAGAAATAACTGATAACCGTGTCCTTTTCTTTCTCAACAGTTCTCTCACTTGTATTCAACATATGATAAACAAATAATTCTAAAAATATTAAAATTATATATTTTGAAGTATATTTTTTTTTTATAAAATAAAAGAAGTAATCTATACTTTTAATTAAAGTTAAATATCATAGAGTTACTTTTGATTTGATGATTTTTTTAAAAAAAAAACTTCAAAAAAATCCATATTTTTTATATTTCTAAAGGCAAAAATTAAATCTAAATATGGATATGCAAAAAATTTAATTAAATCTCCCCCTAGCTACTTATTCAATTTTTCATTCAAATTAAACAATGATGTCTATTTTCAATTTCACATATATAAAATACCCATCGACTCAAATCTCAACGCTTCGATTTTATCGTTAATTTTTGCACATGCAATACTTATGCTTCAATAACTAGTAATTATAATGAGTAAGTGGATAAATGTTACTAATTCAAGGATAAATAATTTCCTAAATATTATTGGTGTTTCATCTATTCTACGCATAAAAATTCGAGAATATTTCTTTTTAAAACTTTTTCCTCTTCTATTTTATTTACTAATTCATTACAAAGAAAGATTTCATATTTTTTTTCGATTTCCCTTTCTAACCATCATTGTAGCATAACACCAAGAGTTGCTTCAATGTGCTTGGTTGATAGTAATTATAATTATAAATGATGAGCTCCAATTTTCTCTTATATCCGAAGGGTTCCCTGCCATGTTGAGTGAGTGGTCGTTCATTTTCCAGAAATTCAATTTTCATGCTTTGTTTTAATTTTTTATTTTCGGATTTGGATTAGATTTGAATAAATGCCATCCAATCTTTACAAAACTAACTCTTCTTTGAAAACAGACAAAAAAAAAAGGGAATTGAAAATTAAAATATCTTAAGCCCTTGGCCCGTAATCGAAAAACGACTTCCAAATAGTGACATTTTCAATTGTACAAATCTTCAATGGTTTCATTCCACCTTTCTATTTATTTTATGGTTGTTTTAGGTAGACATGTCAATTCGGACCGACCCGCCCCGACCCGCCATCAGACAGGGAGGGGCGAGTCGGCCCGAATTGATGGCGGGTTGGGAATATCCCAACCCAACTCAACCCTTCATGGATTGGGCGGGCCAACCCGCCAAAAAATAAAAAAATTCAAATTTTTTTTTAAAAAATAAAATAAAATTTAAAAAATCATATATAAACAATTATAAATGAAATACAAATTTAATAACGCATTCAAAATAAATAAATCATTTTAAATAATATAAATTTTTAAAATTAATCAATTAAACATTATATAAGTCATTTAGAACTTATAATCATATATAAAATATTTCAAATAATATAAATTGTTCAAAATTTATCAATCATACATAAAATATTTAAAATATTAATTATAATATAAATTTAAAAAATTGTGAAAAAAAAAAAATTGGCGGGCCTCCCCGCCCCATCTCGCCTTGGCTCGCGGCCCAAACGAGACAGCCCGTCTAGGCCCGCCCCTAAACGAGATGCCAATTCTTCAACCCAACCCGCCATTTTTTAATGGCGGGTCGGGCGAATTGACATATCTAGTTTTAGGGATGAGATTTTGTGAAGTGGGGTTTTTCTTTTTTTTTTTTTTTTACAAACCTTAAAAAATTTTGAGTAGGTTATATATATATATATATATATATATATTTTAATATATAACACTATTTAAAACATAGTTCTTTAATTGTGGCGCTCGCTCAGCTAAACATTTGTATCGATGTTCGATTGCACTTATACCTCAATTCATGTTCTTCTTCAAATTGGCAATCAAAAAGGTTTCCTATTTGGTGGAATTTTGATGGGTTTAGAAAAATGAAAATCTATTTAGGGTGATTGTTTTGAAATGACAATAGCATAGAGCTAAAAAAATATTAGATAAGAGGGAAAGTGAAGATTGAAATTGAAATGACACAAACATCAAGTTGTTAAACATCGATCAGCAGTAATCAACGACACTTGACGCCTTATATTTGGAACAAGTTTTTTTTTTCTATGTTAGCAAAATTTTAACTATTGGATTTCAAAATTAGGAATTAGTCTCCCATGAATATATGTAGGACAATTATGTAATCCAATTATTTTTAAAATGATGATGTGTAATTCTCCATGAGTAATATAGACTTTGCTACGAAAGTTTAGATATAAACTTTCTACTATTCCTCTTCACTATCATCTTACAAATATTTTACCTAAATCATATTTTTTTTTTCTGTTTCACCACGACCGAAAGATATATATATATAAGCTTACTCATCATTTTCCATAGTTTGTACCCATCAAATAATTTTTGTTGAAAATGATATATGTACGTAGAGGGTTACACATTATGTTAAAAATTATAAAATTATTTTAAATACATTTTGAAATAGTTTATTTGAAATAAAGTACATAGATAATTTTATAATTTCAAAACTGATATACAAATCAATGTGTAATCTTCAATGTTCATGTAGCATTCTCTATTTAATTTGTTTCTCAAACTCATATTACTACGGGCATCTCTAATCCAATTTTCTATTTTTCTATTATGTATCTTCTAAAATAAAGATTTATATTTTTTATTTTAAAAATCTTCTCCAACACATTTTCTAAATGTTATAAAATTCTCTATTTTCTATTTTTTCATTCTCAACCATCAAAAATATATAAATAAATAATTACGTAATGTATTATAAAACATAACTCAATTAAATGTGACTCAACTTTTAAAAATAATGCATTTATTTTGTTCAATTTTCTATGTTCTAATGTACTCGCTGCTCGCATGTTTAATTCATCTCAAGTTAAATTAATTCGATCTGTGTTCATAATAAAATACGCAATGTATTTTTTTTTGTATTTTCGTTATTTTTCTTTGTTTTTTTCCCCAAATAGTGTTACGATAAATAAATAAAAAATAGAGAAAACTTCAAATCAATTAAAAATACCAAAACACCATTAAATTTAAAGAAAAAAAATGACAAAAATAAAAATATATATCGAAATGAAACAAAAAATCAAAATAAAAATAGCAAAAAAATTCAAAACTATTCTTCATTGCTATAGTGATTTTTCATATATATATTTGGAGAATCACTATAGAACTCTCTAAAATAGAGAGTGTAAATGGAGAATGGTTGGAGGGTTTCCATTCTCTATTTTGGAGATAAATATAGAATGGTTGAAGATGCCCTGAAAATGTATTTTATATTCAACTTTCCAAGTCAATACTAACTACTTGATGATTTGATACAACCTATCTAGTAGTAATAGACTAATAGGGGTTCGTCTTTAAATTTATGCAAAAGAGGTATATTTATATTTTCTCAAATAACATGTTGAGATTATATATATATATATATATATATATATATATATATATATTTATATATTTGGTATTAAATGTATTACATTTGATACACAATGTATTTGCAGCATATATTATCTAGGTGTGTATCCACTAGTATTATACATGTATATACTTATTTGACCATGAAAAAATAAATCTTTGGTTCTATATATTATACTTGTCATAATTTAAAATGTATTTTCTTTTCATAAAAAGTAGATTAAAAAAAAATGTTATTTATCAATTCGGTTTTGTTGATCTTATCCCAATGACTCAGATTTTTTGTACATATGAACATGTTACGTGCATCAAAGATAGAACAGTCAGATGTAACATAAGATAATACGCTAGAATCGACTGAGCCTATAAATTCACACAAACAACTTTAAGAGCGGGATCTTTGATTGGGTTGGGTCATTAATGTAATCGTTTCACATCAAAAAACCGTTGGGCCAAAGCAAAATCAATTAGGTTTTCCGTACGGATTCCAGGGACCAGTCCACACTTCTCAAATCAAACCATACAAGCTACTAAAATCTACCATCGCGTCTGGAATAATTTATTTGATGTAAATTTTGCATGATTCCCTTCTGGGATTTGAAGTATCCGAACAATTTCCATTAAAGTGGAGTCTTTGCTTTTGTTTTTGCTGGTATTACCATGATTGTCGCCGGTGTGTTGAAGGATCCGGACGATATCAGTCCAAAGTGAAATCTTTGATCTTACTCTGTTATATTTCAGCATTAAAGTGCTCTCTCTCAGTAATGGGAGTTGTAATCGAGTCCGAAATCTGGGAGCCAAACAAAGCTGTATATGTATTTTTATTCATCTCCAGCTTCTTCTCGATATTCCTTTATCCGGCGAGAACTGCGTCAAATGTCTTCGATCACGCGCCTCCCGTTTCCTTTCTTCGTTTTCAGCGAGACTTTCTTCTGCTCTACTCACTTTCCTCTGGTATTTTAATTTTGTATCTTTTAAGATATTATTTTTGTGGGTTTTGAATCTAAGTCTTTCTTGCTTGCTGATTTTGGATTTTGCGTGATAGTGATGGAGGGTTTGTGGGCTGTGTTTGGAGAGTACGAATTGACCTATTACGGATTGAATAAAGAACAAATGCTGGTTTCGTTATGTGTTGGATGTGCGGTCTCTCTGTTTATCGGGAGTTTTCTTGGAGTTATTTCTGATATAGTGTAAGTGTACTTTCGTTAACAAATGATTGTGCTATTTTAGATTGATTCTGTTAGAATGTGGAAACATGTTGTTTTGGTCGATCTCTATCTGTTGGATTATTAATTTAGTTTGAGCTAATTGAAAGAACTTATGTGTTGTCCTTGGCGCCTTGCTCCCGCTCCCCAAGCTGGTTCCGCTCTGTTATTTGGAAGATTGTTAAGAAGATCTTTTACGTGCAGGGGTCATAAGAAACTATGCTTATTGTTTTACATGCTGCACCTTTTTGTGAGCATATGGAAGATGATCAATGGAACTCCTGCGATTTGGTTGGCAAGCATTTGTCTCTCACTGGCCTCTTCAATATTTTCCTTTTCTTTTGAGACATGGATGGTAGTCGAGCATGACAAGGTTAGCCATAAAAATTGTCTTAGCTAAGCAAATACAGGTGGTTGGATTAGCAATGACAGTTATCTTTGGCATTGTATGATTTGCAGCTCGGTCAGAGGCAAGATTCGTTGAATCATATGTTTTGGTTGATGACGTTCTTTGAATCTGCATCTTTCATTGGCAGTCAAGTGCTTGGAAATTATCTGATTGATGGCGATGTCAGTAAAAACTTTCAATCGATGTGGAAAGTAGCTATGTTTTTGGTGGTTGCTGCAATTATCTTTGTCACTCGAGGCTGGAAAGAAGCTCCTAAAAGAACACTCTTCAAGGATTATAGTATTGTGTTTCATAGGCACGTTCTCTGTGGTAATTTTCTGACTTAGTTGATTGATATCCAAAACACCAGTTTTTGATATATTGTGTTTAGTACTTTTGCACACAAGTTACTTGCAAAATAACTAGATCAAGAAGTCAGTACCATTGTTTGCCACGACATTTGTGTAGATTTAGTTTTCTAAAACTGTTCAAATCTTCGAGTAAACTAATTTAGATTTTCATTTTCTAGATAAGAGAATATGGCTATTATCATTGGCGCAAGCTTCTGTTCACTTCTCTGTTACAGCATTTTGGATTCTTTGGGCTCCAACTGTAGTGGTAAGATCTTGAGCGCAACTGATGGAAGATATTTTTCTCTGTTAGTTCAATTATTATTTTTATTATTATTTTTTGAATCTTTGAGTAACCCTCCTCTTGATTTACCTGAAAAAATTTGTAACTTGTCACTGTTGTAGGCTGATGGGAGAGAAGTATCATTGGGTTTGATATATCCTTGTATGTTGGGTTCTAAGATGCTCGGTAGCACTGGATTTCAATGGTTTTTACCAGGATCGTTAGCAATTCGTACAGAGGAATATCTAGTATATGTTTTTATTATAATGGGCACCGCTTTGTCTATTGTTGCCTATGATTATCAGGTATGGAACTCTTCGATAATTTATTAATCTGTGGGACCAATTGAGCTTCATAAATTCCAATTTCCTGTTTTGATAATACCATTGATATGTAAATATTTTCAGGAAATTGGTCTTCTTGTGAAACTATTTTGCATATTTCATGTTTGCATGGGCCTGGTGCTGCCATCTCTTGCAAGATTGAGAACCATGTAAGCTGTTATTGCTTTTGTGCTCTTTTTTAGTCACAAGTTCTGGCTTTTTGAGGATCATTGATTCATTATGGTGTGGATGATTGCTGCTATTTTGAATTCCAATGGTTTGTAAACTTTACTCCTGCATTTTACTTATATGATATGATATGATGAGCATGTAGTTTGAGCGTTAGACACCATGACTTAATTTAGTTACTTGCATCCTAATTCACCTTTCAATACAATTCATAGGTATGTGCCGAATGAAGTTCGTGGAGGAATGATGACCCTGTCACTCGCACCCCCAAGTGCGGCACTCTTGGTTTTCCTGATGCTGGTACACTCTTTGACCATCACGCTGCTTTAAAAATATAAATAATTACGGAGCTACAAATTGTGTTATTTTAACCTTTGTTTTTGCTTTTGAGTACATGTCTCCATCTTGAAATTTCTTAACCAAGAAACAGGACTGTTCTAAATAAATAAAAGAAGGCTTGAAAAGATGATTGTAGAGAATCAATCACATGGGAACTGAGAGTGTGATTAAAATTATTCGAATTTTGTTTATCTTGCAGAGAGGTTACTATCAATGTATTGGGAATTCGACTCTCACTGCATTGGCGGCTCTGGGGCTGTTCTCCGCTGCTGGTTGCATGTATGGGCTTAAAAAATGGGGAAAACAGCTTCACCAGAGTAGGCATCACTTGTGATCTACACAAATCTTGTCTGAAGTGTTTTATATCGATCAAGTCTCTGAGACAGGAACTCTATTACCTTGAGTCATCGATCTCAAGAAGTCGATGTGAGTGGCTGCATGAAGCGTACTAGCTGGTGCCACATGAAAAGGAAAGTGGACGGAATCATCAACTATAGAAGTTTTTTGGGATATGAAACTTGAGCAGAATTATGTCTGCAAATTTGGTTTCGCTGTCTTTTGCCTCGGCAACATCGATATAGGGAAGTGCATATGGTGGCTAATCCTGTTGTCGGAGTTGATCCAGTTTTGTAGGTCTCTAATGCATGATAGATGGGGTGCCTGGAAATTGAGATAGAGCAACGACCGGCATTTTTTAGGAAGTCCAGTGCGTCAGATGATAATTATTTTAAAGTTATCTTTATTTCTAAAATAAAAAGAAAATCATATATTTTGCTAATAGGTTCTTATCATTGTTATCAAAATTCATGATCTGCTAGTGCAGGATTGAATCATATATACTGCGTGCCAAAATTTCCAGATTTTTAGACTAAGAGCAAAATATTATTCGCTTCAAAAAAAAAAAAGCCACCGAAAAAGTCGAAACTCGAAATTAAGAACCAAAAAATTTAGTAAATATACATCCAACTAACCACATACAATCATCTCTTATTAAAATTTAATTAAATTTTTAATCAGCTATTTAAGTTTATCATACATTTTTTACGTATCTAGGGTTCACCAATAATTATGTAATTTAAGGTTTTTACCCAATTACTATAAGAAACTAGATTCCAATTTATTTCATACTAATTCCTAGAATTCATATCCAAAAACACAATTTAAAAGAGTGTTATCAAGAAAACAATCAAATCATTTTGTAAAAGTTTAGATTAAAAAATAACATAATTAAATATAACTTGATGCAATGGATATATGGATGCATAATACGTCATTAATATCAATCAACTAATCAGAAAATTTATCAGCAAAAATGGCCTTGTTTTCAGACAATTTTTTGCTGAATCGAAGTCCATTGTAAAAGACAAGTCTCCACGTGGTGATGAAGAGGTCACAGCGTGCAAAGATGTCGAGGGCACGAAATGCTAAACCCAGTCCACACTCGCACACCATCTGCCTCAGCCACAAAAACAAATATCTTCCTCCGGATAATCCCATTTTACTACACCACATTAAAATAAATGTATTAAGTGGACCTTCCAACTATAAAACAAATGACAAATGAACGCCACATTATTTCCCCTCCCCGTAAACATGACATGAAATTCCAACTCAGTTCTCCTCCAATCTAAATTCTCAGTGTGTAGAAATCAAGAATGCTCCGACTGAGTATATATTGTACTCTAGTCTCGAGTCCTAGACATGAGATCAAGATTGGAAAGGGGTTCGGCTCCATGTTTACATGCCAAAGATGCCGGATTTTACAGAGAAGGATTGCTGCCAGGGGCCTGAAGGATGAAATGGACGGAGGCAAAGGTTGGGGGGCGTCTGGTCAGAGTTGGGATCCTGGATTAGAAATCGAGGTGCCATTCGAACAAAGGCCGGTATGTCTCATGTAATTCTGTTTTCTTGGACAATTGAATTAATTCCTTCTGTCAAATTTCCTTAACACCTCGGAACTTCGTCGAAATCCCTGAAGCCGATTAATTGAGAAAGAAAGATTGACAATCTTGAGGTGTACTCTCATGTAAGAGTATCTTTGAAACACAGAGAATGTTTAAGCCACCGTCATAATCCCATACCATATGTTCAGTTGCACTGAATCAGTCGGGAATGGTTGTCAAACTTGAATCCCCATGATCACGTAAAAATGAAGGTCCTGTAACAACAGAAGGGCAAATTGTTTTTTTTTTTAAAAAAAATGAAGCAATAAAATGCTGATATATTAAAATCACACTTTGATTAAAAATTTTTGCTTTTGAGTTCCACCAACAAAATTTGGTGCTTTCATAGGTAAATGAATACTCGTCTCTGAAAGAATCAACGCTGTACTCATGGGCCGACCAGGGTCCCGGATCCTTTTTCGTGCGCCTGGGAGGACTTTGGTTAGTCACTTTCACAGTCCTGGGAGTACCTATTGCAGCAGCAAGCTTCAATCTATCAAAGGTACTGGAAGTATGTGTACATTTTTAAAGGATAAGTTACGTTAAAAGTTTATATAGGTTGATTAAGGAAACAGATGGCCACGAAGGGTTCTGTATTGCATGATAACCAAACTCTCCATGCAGGCAACTCATTCAAGTTCTAGTGTTGAAATATCTACCCCATTCTCTGAAACTACAAGAAGCTAACACTTTTTTAACCATGCAGGATCCTTTACGTTTTTTCCTTGCTGCTGGTACAGGAACACTTTTTCTTGTTTCTTTAATTGTCCTGAGGATTTACCTGGTATGTCCAGTCCCTAATGAAATATTTAATTGACTTAATGAATCACGCGACATTAGGTAGCACCAAAAAAGAAAAAGATAAAAGGTAGAAACGTTAGTCTACAACTCTACATCCACCTCAGCTGAACTAGCTACTGTCAGATCTCTTGCCAAGTTGTGCAATTCATATGAAATGGATTCAATAGTCTAGAAATGAAAGGACATAGTTTCTAATTTAAGTTTCTGCATCTCCGTCTGTTTGTGTTAGCTAGTAATTGGAACAAACAGAATAATATTAAATTTGACAATAGCATGCCTCTCTTTTAATCTAGACCTGACGTCTCTCATAAATCTTCAAAAGAGCAGTACATGTCTCATGTTTGTGTAACTGAGCAGATTTACCTATTCAAATAATTTTTTTCCCATGTCAAGATTCGAGGCATTATTGCCTCCATGCATCCTAAGCTTAGTACAATGAATTTGACAGGGATGGAGCTATGTTGGAGATAGGCTTTTATCGGCGGTCATACCTTATGAAGAAACTGGATGGTATGATGGTCAAATGTGGGTGAAACCACCAGAGGTTAGTGCCTATTCAAATTATATTGACCGCATTAAGATGAAATTTTTGCCCAAAAATCAATTTCAAACTCCATATCTGCCTTGCATCATGTAAATACATGAGACCCAGCCTTCTCAGATTTCAAAATTTTGGTGTAGATATCTGCAGTTCAATCTTTCCTATTTAAATGGAAAATTCACAAAAAATAAAAAAGAAATCCCACTCATGCGGTGTGAACTATTAGATTTTTTTTGTAACGAGTGCAACAGCATTTGATTATCCGATAGTCAGAAGGTTGTTTTTAAAAAAAATGTACAACATTTAGCGCCCAATTGAAATAAATTAGAAAAATTATGCTGTTTGATTGAAAAAATCAAATATATAAGATCAACCGGAGATATATTATAAGAAGCATGTGCCGTTAAATCGAAATAAATTAGAAAAATATGCTGTTTAATTAGGAACACTTGCTTTACGTGAAGAGACATGTATCTGGGTTGGAAAATAGTAGCAACCAATCAAACTATTTTCTGTACTCCCTGCCAGGATTAACATATAGGCTAAATTTCAGAAGTAAAACAAGGCATAAAACGTTATTAAAAAAAAGTAAATAGACTTCCTCGCCAAGTAAAGTAATTAAGTAAATAGACTTCCTCGCCACAGTATTCTAACTTGAGACATGCAGGTACAGTTATAACAATCGAAAGTTATTAGGTTGTCGAGAGGAATTCAAATGCAAAACAAAAAATAACCACCAATTATTTCCTCCAGATGAAATGGGTCAACTACAGAAACAAATGGCAGTCTAGGATTAAGAATGAAGAAGAAAAAACAAGATTTACCAGAGTCAATTTGTTGCCTTGGATGACTTAAAAAGAGATTTTTCTGTTACGGAGCCAAAACCTCCAAAGACGAATATGAACTCATTTTGAGTACTTATCACAGCCATTCTCTCTCTTTTGTTTACAGATCCTTGCTCGTGATAGATTACTGGGATCATATAAGGTACAAGATGGATAAAGTATATTGTGTTTCATAGATTTCGAATTTGATGATGACAACATAATTTATGCTTGCACAGGACCACAAAAAGAAGATGAAATTAAAATTCCTTAAAACTATTATCAATCAAGAGCTTATTGTGCAGTAAAAAATGAATCAATTCATTCTTAGACCATCAAAGTCTTAGTCAGGTGACTCAGGTCATCATTAGAACTCACTGTATACGTGAAACTTTGCGATCTATGTTCATAGGTCAAGCCAGTCATCAAGTTACTGAAGCAGACTCTAGTCGGAACAGGAGTGCTGCTTGTTACAGCTGTTTCATTATTTATTTTTGCTGCACCAGTAGAGGACTTCTTCCATAACACTTTTGTCCAAGAAAACCAATCCAATGGTTCTGTCGCAAAGATCAGCTCAAAATTCAATTTAAGGTAACAACTACCAGTGGAGACTCCAATCTTTCGATTGAGAAAACATGGCAATTATACACATTACAATTTCAATATGATGATATAGGAAGGAGGAGCTGTTAAGATTACCAGTTGATGTAAAGACTGATGAAGATCTAGCAGCCGCGGCTGCAGAGGCTGCAGAAGGAAGGCCTGTCTACTGCAGAGACAGGTTTTACCGTGCATTAGCAGGTGGGCAATATTGCAAATGGGAAGACCTACTAAAGTGAGTTGGTGA
Source organism: Henckelia pumila (assembly GCF_033568475.1). NCBI lineage: Eukaryota > Viridiplantae > Streptophyta > Magnoliopsida > Lamiales > Gesneriaceae > Henckelia > Henckelia pumila. The sequence goes on along the minus strand of NC_133123.1, from coordinate 31,647,652 downwards.
AAATCAATTTAATCATGATCAGCACAAGCTAGGTGATGTAGATTTTCAGGTGGTGTAAATCATTTGGCTTACATTTTGAAGAAAATATAGATATCTCAGAGTTGCTTAAAAGCATTAATAGCAGAAATCACGCGACTTTTAATTTGGATTTTTCAATGTTTGTACAATAGCAATTGATCAAATTCATACGGTTCGATAAATAATGAAGAATTCCAGATGGTGCAAGCTAGTTACCGGAGGGTATTGCTCATATTCAAGAAAACAAATTGAAAAATTCAAGATACCATGTCTCAATCCAGGAGATGTTTCTTCCCGGGCAATTATCTTCAAGACCCAAGTCATCCGAATTGATGTTGATTTCATTTTTGCTTCAAATGGACCTTCATTATAAGCTTCTTTAATTGTATTTTCCTTCTTTCCACTCATCACAAGCTCTCCCAGAGAACATATATATATACACCCCAATACATGACATCTTTATAATGCCATATATCAGCATCAGTTTCATCATATCAAGTAGCTGCGCAAAACCTATGCAAGCTTCTTACACCAACTGAATAATCTAGACATTTTTTCTTCAACTTTATCTTTAATTGTCTGTTTCCTTCTCCTTGCATGTTCAATATCTAGAGTTCTATAGGCCAGAGCAAGTATGTACATTGCTGGATGAAGCCTCCTGCAGATGACATTGATAAGCAAAAATTGATTGCAAAAACTGAGAAGAGTTCAATTTTTCATAGAATTGTATTTCAGTGTAAATGACATACTCTTCAAATTGTTCGGTTGTATCTATGAAATCCCAACACCTCTGGTCTAGAACATTGTTTCCTTTCTTATCTCTTCCAAATGTTTCAACATACCAACCTCCTACGTCATGCATGGCACTGCGAGGCTCAAACAGCCAAAATCTGCAGCAGGCTAATCTAATACTTTAATGACATTAAGACAAATGAAAAACTATGTTAGTAGTTTTTACTCCCTAGGTCAGTAAATGTAGCAAATATTTTCTAAAATTATTAACTAATAACAAGCTGATGGAATGATTTGTGAACTTCAGAACCTATATTTCTGCATTCACAATTCAGCCAATGATGCTTCTGTCCACATTTTCCAGCAAAGAATTTATCTAATGCATGAAGAGAAGTAGGAGAAATAAGCCAACTAGATCAATATGAAAGCACGTAAATAAATACCCCGACATCTGTCAAAGCACCATACTAATTTGAGATAGACGGTTTTGACTTTTAATGCTACATGCATTGTCTACAAACGATCCAAAGCAAACTGTTAATGAAGAATATCAGTCTTATACAATGGGAGGAAATGAGCAAAAGGACGGAAAGAACAAGGAAAGATCTCAACAACGAACATTTTGTTGATTCTTTACAAATTATGGTGGACAGAATTCAGAACATTTCAGAAAAGTTGAAAGATGCTATCCCAAGTGACAACACTTATCTCTCATTGATATCTCCCATTATCCTACACTTATCGGAGCAAGTTACATGTGATCTAACCATAAATTTCAAGAAAATTTAGATGCTTACTTGCTTGGTGGCAGACGAGCTCTACTACATCTGCATTCACAAACTGAGAATTTCTCTCCAACTCGATACCAATGCAGGTGTTTCACCTGAAATAAATGTGTGTAAAAATTGCATGGAACCAGAGCATCTGTATGATTATGAATGCATTCCACATAAATTTAAATGAAAAGCGCTTCATCTTTTGCAAATTCAAGAAGATAATGAACATAAAAGTCACACAATATGCATATAGCTCTAGAAGCAAAACAGGATGAGTAAAACTTTGCCCTTTAGATTAAGAAGAACTAACAACTAGCATGAGACTACAAGTCTCTGTGAATTCAGACTAAATGTTTGATGACAACAGGCAGACAGTTCATCTTCCTGTATATGGAACCGTAATATTTCAAAGTTCGCTCCAATTCCCAAATCTTTGGCATTACGATGGCTTACGTAATTTTTCCACAGGATACAAGAGGGTGTAAAGTTCCATGTGAAATGATACCAATAAAAGTTAATGACAAGTCTTTAATGAAAACTCCATGGCTGTATAAAATCATCTTTTGACAGCGTTGAGTGTGACTGTGTGAGTATGCAACAACCTCATAGATATACTGCACAAGTTAGCAAATCTGCATGAACGAATGATTAATTCAATGCCTATAATTTAGCTGGATAGAGAATACTCGAACATGAACTGAATATGATAACATCCTAAAAGCACAACCCCGGCCACAGAACAAAATAAAAAACAAAAAGACATAGATGTAATAAATTTCATACTGATTACACACTGGAAGTGCTGTATGCTTTTAAGTTGCACAAGGTTTGATGGCACTATTTTCTTTTGGAAATTTCACTTCTTTTTTCTTGTTTTATAAGAAAGTGTGGAGGCAGCAAAAGGAGATTGCACGAACCATCAACGTCCGGTGCTTCACGATCGTGTGGGTCTTGGTGCCAGTGCTATTGTACACACTGCAGGTTCCTTCTTCAGTGGAGGTTCCCAAACCTTTGATAATTCCCAGAGGAATCCCAGATCCAATGTAAGGATCTGCAAGTTTCTTTCCAGGAAAAACCTGGCCCCCATGTAACAGTTCTTCATTCGACGTCAATTTAACATGTATTTGGTCCTCGGTATCCTCATCCTGTAGGCCATTACAATTTTTAGGTGGCATTCTTGTAGCCATAGCGACAACTATCCCTGATATGTGCAATTCAAGATCTCTATAGGCATCAGAATCAGATAAACCATAATCAATATTGTTGTATTGCTTCTGGAGATCTTTGTGACCATCATCATCAGACTGCAACTGTCGACCCACATTATCAGCAGATTGGACCAAGCTCGAAATATGAGATTTTAGCTTTACATTGTAGGCATGTGGTAACTCAGGATACCTGCTGGCCAGACATACCATTCCAAAAAGGTCCCTGCCTGAAACTAAGTGTAACACCTCTGATGTTGTATGCATAGACCTCTCTTCAGCTTCAAAACAGTTGGGAAGGAGATCTAGAGACTCAATCTCAGGTCCATAATACGCCAAATGCAATGCCGAATAAAAATCCTTTTCCAGGATATCAAAATAACCAGATCCAGCTATCACTCTTCTTTCAGACAAAATGTCATTCACCGTATATCTGTACCATTTCAACCATTCCACAACTTCCATCTTCTTGCCTGAGCTTCCATATGAATTATAGTTGTAGATGATGGGGTCTCGTTTAGAGTTTCTTTCAACAAAGGTTCGTTGAGATAAAAGATGATGATCATAATGAGCTCTCTTGTCAGGGTCTGACAGTATCTGAATCGAATCAGTTAGAAACCAAATTAGAGCATCCTCAAACAAAGGACATGTTAGTTTTTTTAAAGTTCGCTAGAAACTTCTCGTGCGTGACCTTTTTTAATGGAACTTGTGAAAGAACTAGAAATAACCAACGGTTTCTGCAAGTACAAAGGTAGTAGCCCACAAAGTCTGATAACTCACCAAGTCCAGATAGAAAAAAGAAAAAAACATTTTATGAGGAATCACGGACTGGACACGCCTGCACTATAAGCCCTAGGAAATCCATCTCTCATAATGCATATCTCAGCTTCGTAAAAAATCTCCAGATGACTAATCAAGGGATACCTAATTACTCAAAATTTAGTGAGGGATATTGAGCATACATCAGGCTGCACATTCTGGTGTACATGTCATGGTATTCATCCATGGATCTTTCACCCTCAATCTGATAACTCGCCGAAAGACAATCAGTAAAACCTCTATAAATTAATAATGTTGGGACCTTGAAATATTATTAATTTCTAGAGGTATTAATTAATATATTAAATTAATAATTTATTATTTTAAAAAGTAATTTTATATTCAGCTAACATAAATTTAATCACATAAAAAGTAATTGTGTTTCACCAATACTAACATCGTATTATCTGAATTAATATATAAAAAATTGATTATATATATGTATGTATATATTGTATGCATAAATAAGTTAATACTATTTTTAATAACTAAATAATATTCATTGTACAGATTAATCAAGTTAAATTCACCATATTAAAAAAACAATAATATAATTAAATATCATGAAAAAAAACAATATAATCATACTTTACTAAATCGCGTTATTGCCCTAGTTATTTATGTAATTTTAGTGAATTATTAATATATAATATTGATGGAACTATAGGATTATGCAAGGGTCTTCTAAAAAATTATTATCTAATTAATTTATCGAAATTATTAATCTAGTACATCGGTCCAAGTCGGGATTGAGAAAATATATTATTTTAGAGATGTTATTAATTTATCGAATATTAAATTATAGAGTTGTTAATATATTCCAGATAATAAGAATTTAGTGTGGTAAAATATGTAGCAGAAAACAGCTCTCCTGTATGGTGAAATGAAATTCGAGGAGGGCCTCCAAATCTCTTCGCAATCTTTTTCTTATTTCTTTTTTTACCGTTCCTGCTCCTGTACCTCACATGACCTCAACTACTAAAGTTTGTCACGGGTACTACTTGATTCGAATGATAGGATGAATTAGTGATAGGATAAGAAATTAAAAGATTGGGATAAGCAATATAATGCGATATAAATTCATATTTTATGAAAATTATGTCAACAGTTTCGGGGTCCACCGTTCAACACAGGCTAGGTATCTGGCAGCTGAACATCTGATTAGGAATGATTTGGAAGTAATCCCATGCTTATCCTAGGTACTGAACAAAACAACGAAAATAAGCCATGGAACTCCCAAAGTGAGTCAAATCCAGAATCTAAATTCTATAACCACTTCATTAGTTAGTTGTCTGCATCAATTACTATTCAGTGCTTTCTTGTTGACGAAGGGACATTACAACAGACATAACTTTTGCTCAGAAAATATCATAGTAAATTCATTATTATCATAGAAAATGGAAAATGTTGTACTTCAAAATTTTAGTCAAACAAAGATGATTTTTTAAACTTTCTCTAATTTCAAATGAGACCATCTCAAGCCCATCATATCCCTTCTAATAAAAAGACAGCAAGTCATTGAACCAATACGTTGATGATCATCAAAATTCACTCTTGTTTGCAGGATATCACACCACTGTCTGTCGACACCGTGCATCAAGTCAGAAATGATGTAATGTTTCGAATACTCTACTTTGAAGTCCAGAAATTAAATAGCTACATAGTGCTCATGAACCCACCAGAAAGGTAGTAGCATTGACATAGCAACAATGACACTCAAGTTTCAAATAGATAATTTGACTATACATAAAAGAAAACATGAAAAAATTGTTCCCAATATATCAGACAATTCTAAGAAAATCAAAACAAAAATTCAAAAGATAAACGCAAAAAGATGATATCACGATCTTCTGAAAATAAAAGTACCTCATAAGCAGCGAGTAGTTGGATAAATTTATCGGAAGCGCTAGAGGTATGGCTCTGCGAACGAGCTAGATCAGGGTGAGTTTCCTTGGCCAATTTACGGAAAGAAGCTTTAATTTCTGAGAATGAGCTAGATTGAGACACCCCGAGGATATCGTACGCGTTCCTCCCGGCGAAATCGGACTTCGTCGCCCACTCGGCGCTGCTGCTCTGCCACCGTTTCCCCGTGAATCTCAGGTACAAGTTATGAAGGACGTGATGATAATTCGTCTCGTGATCAGATGCGTGATTAGGCGGAATCGCAGTTACCAGACGGCGGTGGTCGGAGAGAAGAATACGGAGCGCGGTGAATTTGGTGACATGCGCCATATCCAGGATTAGCACCGAGTGGGGAAACGAACGATGTGATCGAGAAGATCGTTAGGTCCATGGGCTTTCTCAAACTGTTGGTGGGCTACGAGCTGGCGGCTACTGAAGCCTGTTAAAGATAATCAATATGGCCCATTATATAAAAATAGGCCCGTGAGCCCAGGTCTCGAAATGACCAAAGAAAGAAATTAAATTAAAGACGTCTCATTAGATAAGTGAAAAAAATACTTAAAAGTACGTAATTGGACATATTTTGATTTTTAAAAAAATTATGTATGTTTTCTACAAAAATTTTCTTCAACTATAATTTCAAAAAAATAATTGCTAGTTGTTTTTTTAATATTTTTAAAATGAAAAAAAAACACGGATCAAAGGGATAATAAATCACAAACAAGAAAAAATTGAGAAAAATTACGATTAAAATGTTTTAATAGAAATAATTGTCCAAACGCATATTATTCCTAAAACAACATTTAAAACTTTTACAAATTTTTTTGTTAAAAAAACCTTATAAAAATTATTATAAGTACTTATCCAAGAAGAATTTAAGTTGATCGAATCTCCTATTTGTTACTATTATTTTTTTAATAATGCATGTGTCCCGACTTCATCCAACTAATTCTGGAAGATGATGGTCTTCCCCTAAGATAAATTTAAAAATATGCCCATGACTTATAGACACTTCTAACTATAATTTAATTTACATCTAATATTTTCCTCGAAATCGAGATTTGAACTTGTAACCTCGTCATCATGTTATCCTCACATACTTTACATATATGTCATATCCGTGGCTCTCCTACTTCATTTATTCTTTGCCTACCAGGTTGGTAAAGAACATATTGTTATCACAAAAGTTCCCACAAGTTTCCAATTAAATTAACATGCAATCTTATATATTTTAAATATCTTACTGGTTGCGTAACGCCAATTTACTCCAGCGTCACTATTTAATTTTGCCAAACAGAAAAATATATTTTCTATTATTCAATTTGACTTAATGAGCATATTGATTTTTATTTTTATTTTACAATGAAGCGTGGCACAATAAATTTCTTAATTAATCCCACTAGCAAGGTTGGTTTCGAGCCGGCCCGAGTCCCAATTAAATTAACAATTATCTTAGAAGGTTAATTTTTGTTTTCATTTTATTTTGCAGCAATAACCCTACAAACAAAAGATCATTAGTTAAAATCAAACGTGACGAAGCGACCATATCAATCTTAATTTACTAACTTACATAAATTTGATACGAAATTAAGCATAAAAAAACGTTGGCTTGCTTAAGAACCGAATATGTTTCCAAAAGCATATGTATGTGGGTCAAATTATGATTTAGTATGTTATTGAATATTTAATTAGGAATATAAATTTTTTTATAGTATATATAATAATATCCAGAAAACTACCCCACCAGCAGTCGTAATCTACACTTCTATTTTAATCTTATCTCCCACACCAGTACAGTTTGCTTTTTCTTTTTCCCAAACCCAACATTCGATTGTCCTCTGTAATCTTCTCAAATTCCCACGTAATTATATAGTTTCCCAAATGTGAAGTAAAACCCAAATTCTTATTTCCCTTCTCGACGCCGGCCAGTTCTTGAGCGAGAAAATGGAGAATAAATTTGTTAAATTAGAAAGATTGGCAGTTGCGAATTCAACGGAAAATGCTGTGAATTTACATCATGAACAAGAATATGGTGAAGATGAAGATGATGAAGAAGAAGAAGCACTTTCGTTTTGCGATCTTCCACTCGATCATTTGTCAAGAAAACGTAAAGAAGAAGAAGAAGAAGAAAGGATTCCTCTGCGAGCAAGTGAAGCTCAAGAAGACTTCCATTTCTGCTATCTGTCGAAGGGCGATTCAGAAATGTGCGATGCAAATGAAGTGTTTTTCCAGGGCCAGATTCTCCCATTCCGCCATTCTGTGAGCTCTGACAAAGGATTGTTTCAGTACCATCGGTCCATCTCCAAGTCCGAATCCATCGACGGCTCTTCTTCTTCGATCACTCTGTTTTCTAGCAGAAGCAGCAGTATCAGCAGCAGCCACCGTTCATACAGCAGTCGCAGCTCCGCAGCCACCACTCCGCCGTGGAGGAAGCTGCCGCATCCGCCGCAAAACCATTTACATTCCCACCGGAGCTCGCCACCCAGAACGAATTTCCCCATGCCGGGAATTATACGCACCCACAACGGAATCTGCTCCAAGAAAACATCATCATCATCATCATCATCGGTATGGAACATTCTTCGACTGGGAATCTTAGTCACGTCCCCGCCAGAAATCGCGTTTCAGGATCTGAAAACACGATGTCCCATTCCCAACACCAACTGCAAGAAACTTAGGACCAGCAGAAACAGCAGCAGCAACAAGATTATCTCCGACACCCAGAAAAGGAAAGCGAGAGGTTTTCTTGGTGGATGCAACTGTTCGAATGATGCGGTGGATACAGTTCGCTCGAGAGTCGCGAGCATGAAGAAAAGCGCGAGCGAGATGGAGAAGCAAGCTAGTGTGGGTGTGGTGGTGCAGGCGGCGGAATCGCCGAAACAGCAGGCGGCGAAAAAGCAGGGGACCCATTATCGAACATTTGAATGGCTAAAGCAGCTTTCGCTTGAAGACACAGCGGAGGAAACATGATTCCAATAATATTTCTCAAGCATGCTTCACTTTTTTGTGGGGTTTTTAATTTAATTCGAGTTTTAATAATTTGGTTTTTTTTTACTGTCAAGTAATCATGTATGTATAGTTGCTTTTTAAGGTTCTTTCAATTTTATAATATTTTTACCCACTTATTATCATAATCATACCACCCGTGTTTAAAACGAGTCCAAAATTATTCTCTAAAATATTTATAATTATGTATGGTTCGATGGTTTGTATCAAATTTAATTAATGAGTTACAATTTGTTGATTATAACTTCTCATAATATACATGATGATTTTTTATTGGTGATGCACATATTGTTACTCAAAATGTTATCTAGAGATTTCTATCGGTTTAAAACGCCTATAATTATTGTACCTTTTGAGTTTACATTTTTTAAAAAAATATTTCTGAAAATGTTCAAACTAATATCAATGAGAATGAGATAGATACATGGAAGTTAATGAACTTTTTAACTTATTATTTATTTAAATTTAACTCATGGTTAATATTTAAGCGAGGTAATTAATTAAGTACTTTTTTATTAACGACAAAATATTCTTATTTGGTTAGAAAACAAAGATAAGCTCCAATTACTCACATATTTTGGGGAAAAAATTACATCTTTTATATATATATATATGAGACTATATATCTAGCTCGGAATATATATATATATTCCGAGCTAGATATATAGTCTCATATTTCATAAATCCACATCTCGACCAGTATACTGGCGGAAACTCGAGTTCGAGTCATCCCTCTTTTAAATAGAAAAAAAAAAAGTAAATTAGTCTCTAAATCCAGTTTTAGTTTAGATAATATTTTTACCTCACAATTTTATTCTCGTTGTTGATTTGAGTGTTGGAGGTGTTTCCTCCTCTGACCTAGCTCTAACATGGTTATTTTTCCTTAGGTCATTGTTATCGGATTATCAACAGAGACGAACAAGCAATATTGTGAAGGAGAATTCCATAGCTTCAATCTTGATGATAATCATCTAGAATTTTGGTTTGAGTAAAATTTTTAGGGAATATTTGGATTGAATGATATGATGATCCCAAATTTTTTACATTGCAGGATCGAATACTTGCATTGTTTTATTAATTATCGCTAGATATAATTTTTGATAAAATAATAATTGTTTGATCTACAAATGATTAAAAAAAATGCAAATTTCAAAGCATCAATTATTAAGTTAGCTTGATATAATTGTAATTGAGAATATGTATTTGATATACATCAAAATTAATGGATATTATTTCAAATTCATTCTTCAAGTATCCCCAAATAGTGAATAGTCAGTTTTCCGCGGATATTGCCACATGATTTAATCCCCACGAGGGCGAAACTACATGAGATAGAAAATAAGACGAATTCATGGTACAAAGATTGTCATAATTGCTCAAGATTAATCAACAAAATGATGGAAATTAAAATCTGAGCTGTAATAATTGTATAAGTTTCAATATCAATATTATGTCAAGATATAACTATATTAAACATTATATCTATAAGTTTACACGAGTTATTGATAATTTTTTATTTTAAAATGTTAATATATATATATATATATATATATATATATAGAATATTGATGACCGTAAATGATGAACATTGAAACTATAAGAGTTACATTGTTTGAAAATATTGTAAATATTTTTATTAGTTGCGACGTTGAAAATTATATTGATTTTAATTAGCATTAAGACATGTAAATATTTTTTTTCAAAAAATATATATTATTACCAATTAATTAATAAAATATACTTTATCTATAGGAAAACAACACTTCAATATACTACAAGCTTTTAGAACACCAAATAAAAAATATATATATATTTCTTCTCAAAATGAACAAGACAGTTGAAATAAAACATAAAATGTTAGCATTTTAATTTAATCGAAAACATTCAAAATTCAAGCAAAAATTTTAGCAACAATCATTGCAATAGTAAATTTCAAACAACTTAACATGAAATTAAAGATAAAAGAGACCGTCCAATGACATAATTGATTATTAACGATATTGACTTACGAGTAATAGAAGACAATAACACAAGAATGAAGATTTGATATAATGAAATTGCTTATAAATAAAGGACGACATCACGACAACACTTCAATATACTACAAGTATGTAGTATACCAAATAAATAAGAATATGTGATCTCAACATAGACAAAATGGTTGAAATAAAAGATAAAATGTTAGCATTTATAATTAAAGAAATAATGGCCACACGTCAAAAAACATGTGAGTTTGAAAATGTATATTTCAAAAATTAATTTGCGTAATCAAGTCATTATTTACTTGAATTTTTTTTTTTACCCATCCTCATAATTTCTTATCGTGAATTCCCCATTCTCATCCCTGCGGGGACTAAATCTCAATCCCCCTCCCCACACCCACACACACACATATATATATATATATATATATTAGTAATTATTAATAATTTTTATTATAATATATATATGATATTATTAAATTTTATCGGGATAAAACTCAAATACGTCCTTAAAGTTTCTTAATTTTCCCAAAAATATACTAACACTTTATTCATTCCTAATTATGTCCCTTATTTAACAAATAGTTTTTTTAATATGTCCCTCAAATAAAAATTGCCTATAATACCCTTATTCTAACAATTATAATTAATATTCCATCTGGACTCAGAAAATGGTATCAGAGCCTAGGTAATTTTATTCAGACTTTATATTATTCATTAAATCATAATTTTCTTTGTTGAGGAAGATATTTTCAACAAACCATGGATTCAAACAAGAGTTTGAACCAGAAGGATGTCATTTATATGAAATCCCATAAACAAGTGAATCTATTTAAAATAGATTCTTTACAATAGAACTTAAAGAGACTTAGGTCTTTTATACTCTCTGAAGAGATTAAGAAATATGATTTCTAATTCTCAATTTATAGAGATCACACCAGATTCCTCAAAACTCTCCGGAGATCTTAGAGAAATTCAAAAGACGGTACAATATTACAGTAATCAGCTGTATGAAATACCTCGGCAAATTGGAGAAATCCTTAAAAAACAAGAAGAAATTCTTTTAACTCTAAAGGATCTTCAAACTAAAATTATAAATCTAGAACATACTTCTGGTTCTAGAAAGGGAAATACAGGAGGAAGGTTACCACTCTCGTTTGGTACCGAACCTCTGTTACATCAGAAAGGTAAAACCAAAATGGTTCAAAAACCTTTAACTGATGATGAATTGACGATTAATATTATAAAGACAGTATCAGAGAAAAACACTATCTGATGACTACTTTAGAAAGATTAAATATCGAGGATCTACAAGATTTTGCAGATTCTTTTTCGAATCTTAAAGTAGTAGATCTAAAAATGAATTCTCCTGAGGGTGAACAACTCATAGGAAATCCCCAGAGATATGTGGTTAAAACAGAATAACCACATAGTGAGTTCCATGTTGGAGAAAATTTACATCCAGCAGGAACCAGATCAAGAAGGAGTAATATACCAATACATCAAACTCCTTATGGAAAAACCGTTTTAGACCCGATACATCCTTATGGGGTTGTTAAACCTGGATGTTCTGGACTTCAAAAACAGAGAAGATCTCATAGATGATTGGACATCGGCCATGAGATTAGCAGCAGGAACTTTAGATCTCAATAAATAAGGATTTATCATACTTCTGGAAATGAGTCTAATGGGATCTGTCAAGATAGCTTGGGAAATGACCATGCCAGAAACCAAGGAATCAATCTTAGCAGGAGAATCACTTAGCGAGATTGGAGGAAGAATGGCCAACCTTTTTAAAGCACAATTCATAGGGGTAGACTATTTCAATAATCAAGATACGGAGAAAAAGAGAAGATATACTCAAGATCTGTATAGCCTCGAGTTACATGATATCTGTTTAGTTGACGAATATATTATGTTATTCACCAAATACAGATGGAATTCGGGAGTTGAAGAAAATGTAGCCATTCAGCTATTTATCGCAAAAATGCCAAGCCCTGGAGAGAAATGCTGATAAAAGAATACGTTCCGGATAATCTTGATACTTTGGCAAGACGCGCCTCTTTTTTGAAAGGAAAATTGGCGGAATGGTGTCATATGGCAGCATTACAGAAGAACTACAAGAAAATAAGGGGTATTAACAAGCATAATCCTCTATGTTGTAGAAAAAATGATCTCCCTACGGTTATAGGAAATAAATCACAGGGATTTAAAAGGAAAAAATTCAAAAATAATCCCTACAATAAAAGAATGAAAAGTTCTTGGAAACCAAGAACATTTTAGTCCAAACAAAAGGCCAGATCTTATAGATCAGGTAGAAGAAGTGGACCTACAAAAACATCCCCAGCAACAAACTCATCACAAGACAGGGGAAGAACACCATCTAGAAGAACTTTCAGAAGAACTCATACGAGAGCAAGTGAAAGTTTCAAGGATTGCAACTGCTGGACATGTGGAGCAAGAGGACATATATCTACAAACTGTCCAGAAAACAAGAAAAAGGGAGTTAAACTCTTTGAAGCAACACCAGATATGGATGATGCAGTATTCTTTCAAGATCTAGTCCAAGTATATCAATTTGAAGATATCCCTTCAGATGAAAGTATATACGAAGAAGAGATATTGTTTAGCCAAGATGAATCTGAAGATGAATCAGAATCAGAATCAGAATCAGAATAAAGAAGAAGTGTTTCGACACAAAACACATGAGAGTTTGGCTGGATTTTTTAGTCAAACCACGATATCTCATAATATGGTCCAAAGGATTATGAGAGAAAATCCAACATTACAGAAGTACCAAGGATTTTCGGCAGGACAAGTAGAGAGGGTCTTAGGCAACCTAGGGCTAAGACAAAGAAGACATCATTTGATTTACAAAGTATCCAGAAGGGAAATGACAATCCCGATGGAGTTAACAAGTAATCAAATAGAGATGCAGTTAATTCCTTTTGAAGAAGTAAGAGAGAAATTGCAAAAGCTGAAAAGTGAGGTAGCAAGAACGATGTCTTGGATTCATATTGGAGCAATCCAAATAATGATCAATGCAACTTTTAAAGAAGGAATAGATTCATCCATAGATATCGTAGTATGTGATAAAAGAATGGGGAATATCTAATATGCTGTTCTGGGTACGATCTCAGAAAATCTATGTGTAGGAAAAATTGAAGGAGTTATTTATCCAAGAATAGCCTACAATTTAGCTGACAGAGACTTTAGTCGAGCCTTGACGTTGCATCAAAACTTCAAGGAAAAAAGATTAATGAAGGAAGGTAATAGACCATATTCTATTACTTATCAAATTTCATATGCTCTTTCTAATACGCATCATTCTGAATTATTTATTAGAAATGAGTTTATTGAAATTCCAGAAATCTTTGGAAAAGTTGCTCAAGCAATATACCCGGAAAGAATCGAGTTTCCTTTAATTCAGGAAACAGACATTCAAATACAAGATAAACCGGTTCTATACAGAGATCTAAAAATAGAACCCCGAAGGTTATCTTTCCAAGGTGACCGAATGACAAGTCGAATGTGGGAAAAATCTCCTATTCATGAATTTCCACCAGAAGAAAAGGAGTTTTCAATAATAGAAAAACTTAGATCTCCAGAAGGATGGAAAAAATTCAAATAGTATTCGAAATTACAATTCACAGGAACCAATTTTCTTGTAACTCGATTTAATATTTAGAGCAGCAGGTAACAGGAACTTACCAAGGATTAATAAATATTGGAGAATTGGAAGTTCAAATCTGTGGAATTCCAGGAAAAGAAGTGGATCAGCTCATTCTTGGCCTAGAGTTTCTAGAGGACCATAAACCGTGGAAACGCCTTGAAAAAGGAATAGAGTTTATGGCAAAAGAAAAGACTTGGAGGATTCAATAAAAATTCTATGAGATGGAAAACCAAGAGAATTGGATAAGGAACAATCCCTTAATCAGATTCGAAAACTCTGTTTACAAACAGAGGAAGAAGCAATTGTTGAAATTAGTAAGTCATGAACATGATTTACTAGAACACATTGAAGAAGTGGAAATAAGTAACCATACTTTACCTTCTGAGGCATTAAGAAAACTAAAGGTAAATAGTCTTAATCGGATTACTGAGTTACAACACAGTCTGTTAAAAATGGCGGGGCCATTTAGTAATCCCTTTAAAAAATGACAACAAGTCCTTTCTCCATATACATTCCAATAGAGATGTTGTATGAACAATATAAGGCTGAATATTTTGCAGCTTATATTGACTCGGGAGCAGGAATTTGTACAGCAAAAAGAGGAGTCTTCCCTGAAGAATGAGAAAAAGAATTGCAAAAAATTGCTGGATGAGATTTCTCTCTCAGAATTTTAATTCTTTGCAAAGGAATAAAACAAGCAGAGATCCTTATAGGAGGAGCAGGTCAAACACCTTGGTACAAGGTAAAGACACCACCAATCTATTTCCATGATACATGAGTTGATATCCTGTTAGGAAATAACTTCTTACAAATGTTTAAAAAGTACACACAAGACAATGAGTCAAGAAGACTTATGTTCACTATAATTTGTGATCATAAAATTATCGTTCAACGACTCAAGGTTGCTTTTTATCGACAAATACCTATAATATTTCGCAGCCAGTGTGGTGATAAAGGACAACTTTTTCACCCAAAAATGAAAGATCCAAGAAGGTTTGGAGAAACCATGTTGAAAATAACAACAGAACAAGAAATCCAAAGAGAGGATATAGAGCTTCTCAAAGTAACTCTAAATCACAGTGATATAGAGTTAGAAAATAAGTTATCCCTTGAAGATGTCAAAAAGAGGCTCAAAGAAAGTTACAACGAGCATACTTTGGCATGGTGGGATAGAAATCAACTCAAAGCCAGTCTTACGCTAAAGGAAGGCAAAGAGTATGAATTCGTCAGATATAAGCTTATCCCAATGAACATAACAGATCAAAGGGATATGCGAATGATTATCAAGGAACATTTGGACCTTGGTCTAATCAAAGAAGGAGTTTCACCATATAGCAGCCCAGGTTTTCTGGTCAGAAATCATGGTGAAATAAAAAGAGGAAAACCCAGGTTAGTTATTAACTACCAAGGTATTAATAAAATCCTGGAGTTTGATGGGTACTTCATACCCAGTAGAGAACATCTAATTAGCTATGTACGAAATACTAGAGTGTTTTCAAAATTTGATTGTAAGTCTGGATTTTACCAGATTCGAATGGAAGAAGGCAGTAAAAAATTCACAGCCTTTTCTACACCACAAGGACATTATATCTGGGAAGTTATGCCTATGGGATTGGCTAATGCACCCCAAATATTTCAAAGAAAGATGGATAATCTTTTTAAAGATTATTTCAACTTCATGTTTGTTTATATTGATGATATTCTTATAGCATCAAAAAACATAGATGAACATATTAAATATTTAGAGATTTTCTCTAAAATTTGTACACAAGAAGGACTGGTTTTATCTGAAAAGAAAGCAGTCATAGCAACAAGAAAAATTGAAATCCTTGGAATTGAGATTAATGAAACTGGAATAATTCTACAACCTCATATTGTGGAAAAGGTAAAGAATTTTCCAGATAAACTCAAAGATATAAAACAACTCCAAAGTTTTCTAGGAGTAGTTAATTTTGCAGGGATGTTCATAAACAATCTGGCAATGTATAGAAAGGTGTTTAGTCCTTTGTTAAAAAAGGATGCAAGGTTTATATGGACCGATGAACATACTAAAGGGGTGAACCAATTAAAGGAGATATGTAAGAATCTCCCAAAAATGGCTATACCCGTGGATGAAGATGATCTGGTGTTATTTACAAACACCAGTGACGAATGGTGGGCAGCAGTTCTTACTAAGATCACTCCGGATGGAGAAATACCATGCAGATACTGTAGCGATCATTTTTCAGAATCTGAGGCTATCAGATGACATATCAACGAAAATGAATTTTATGCAGTTAAAAGGGCTTTCGAAAAATGGCCATTATTTTTACTTGCTAAAAAATTCACTTTTAAGGTTGATAACACTCAGGTAAAAGCTTTCCTAAGGAATAAGATTGAATCTAAACCTGAGAAGGCTAGGTTATTAAGATGGCAAGCTTTATATCAAAATTATATTTTTGATATTGTTATTATTAAATCTCATGAAAATATTCTTGCAGATTTCTTAACAAGAGATGGAAGGCAGTGACGTAGATTCCATCATGAAAATGCAGAGGCATATCAGGGAACACCTTGAGTTGCTTCAAACCGAGTTCAACCAGCTTGTCATAAGTGCCGATATGGCGGGCAGGTTACAACAAGCTGATCGGATCAAAGTATCCAATCAAATCACAGGATGTATGCAAGCTCAAACTCAACTATGAGCTGTTATTCAAGGGCCAATTATGTGTGCCATAAAAAAACCACTGGTTTCTCAAAAACAAGAAATACAGCCACCGGTTGTAAAACAATATGTTGAGGATTCTAATACTCAAGAAACAAGCGCTAATCTATCATCAGCTTTTGATGATCTAGATAAAACAACAATTGATGAGGATAACTCATCAAGTCAACCCTCCGCCTTTAGGGTAAAAGAGGAAGAGATCAATCTTAGGCCCCACACTGACAAGGGAAAATCTAAGATTGATACTAACTGTAACGCCCCGATTTTATCTTAATCAACTTTATTTGAGATAATTGGAGATTCCAGAGTTCAAGAGCTGACTTGATTTTGATCAGGGTCCTTTTTTTGCAAATTTCGGATTTTTCAGGGACTAGAGTGCAATTATTGGATTTGTTAGATATTTATAAGCCCTTTGACTTATCTTTTCACTTCATCCTCCTCCTCCTTCACGTCTCCCTCCATTGAAGCGCCTCCCAAGTTCTTCGAGCTTCCAGATTTCCTCCCGAGCTCGATCCGTCCGTTAGAATTTATTTCTGAAGGCAGATTAGCGATCACGGCTGCGAGAGCTTCGTTCTATCGTAAGTTTTTCTACGATCAGGTTCATTCTATTTTTTGGATATTTTCAGAATCGTTCAAGATTCGAGTATGTTGATCTTGGAAGAGTTCTGATCGTTTATTATCTGTCGGTTTTGAAATAGAGCGACGTTTGGATTTGTTATGAATTTTTGAAGGGATTTTCGAAAGTTGAGTTTTATGATTTGTTAGAATTGGTTTGTTTTGATGGATTTTTGGTTGAATTGAGTCTATTGGATTGATATTATTCTGTCTGCATTTCTGGTTTGATCAGATTATAGCCGTTATGCCGTCGGTTTGAGTTTTGGATTGTCTATCGGTTCGAATTGTTTGAGACAAGCCTTCGATTGAGTTGTACGTTAATCTCGAGCCTTATTACTTATTGTACAGATTGATTTGAGGCTAGTGGAGTTGCGGGATTGCAGCTTTGTGCAACTTGGAGATTGTAGCCGGTTTGGGGCATCGACGTTGTTGAAAGAGGTATAAGATGACTTAGACTGGAATGGAACGAATGACTCGAATCCGACTTGATTCGAGTGTTCCGAAGAATCACATACTTGCATGTTATTTGCTTTTACTTGAATTTAGTTGATTGAATTATGTTTGCATTGCATTCATCTTGAGCCAGAATCCTTGATTTGAGCAGCGGGCAGGACGACCCTTTTGATGATAGACGTTTTGGGGATTATATTGTGAGTGGCCTGGGTGTAGCCGTTTCACCTAGTGCTAGCATACTCCTTATAGTCGCACCAAAGTCTAGAGGATGGAGATACGTAGCACCACCTCGATCGGGAGAGTCGGTGAGTCATTTACGTGATCTCGTCCTTGGGATCCCAAAAGCAAAGCAGCAACTCTTTCGATTATCCGACTTGATAATCCCAGATTTTAAAGACATGCATTGCATTTGGAATTGTCTTGGGAATTGCATGATTTATATTTGAATATCTAGAAGTTGATGTATTTCGTTTGAAATGCTTATCTGATATCGCATGTTTGTCTCTTTTACTGGGAATATTATTCTCACCGGATTATCCGGCTGTTGTCTTGTCTTTGTATGTGTGCTTGGCAACAGGTGGGGCAGGACCGAGTCAGAGATCGCATGGCTAGGTGGATGAGTTGATAGAGTGAGGCCTTGTTATTGTAGAAGTCGAATTTGTAATCGAACTTAAATTGTATTCGAACTCGATTTGTATTTGGATTTTGGAACTTAGAATTGATGCATGTTCTACTCTTTCTTGTAATTGAATACTTCGTTGTTGGAAAGTGTTAGTTGAATTATGTCGGAGCCTTTCCGGGTGTTGGATTGCACTTTTGGAGCCTTATTTTGAGCTGAATCAGCAGGTCATGCACGCCCGCGCCTGGTGTGGCGCGCCCGCGCGTCCTGCTCTATTTTTTCGGAGGCCCGGACAGGGCGTCAGGCGCGCCCGCGCCTCGGGTGGCGCGACCGCGCGTCACTTGTTTAAAAAAAAAAAATCCTTTGTTTTTAATCTTAGATCTTGTATGCTTAATTATTGTTTATTTCGAGATTAGATGATTAGAATCAAGGTCTCACATTAAGTGGTATCAGAGAGATAAGATTCTTGGACTGAATTTAGAAGTGAGCGGGATAGATCGAGTCCGCACGAATTGAATTCTCGCATGTGATTGAGTTATTTAAATTGATTTATTTAAATACCATGCGAGCATGCTTTATTTATTGAGAATTAATTGAATTACATGATTTTGTGATGTGATTTGTAAAGCATGAATTAATTGAGATATGAACTGTATTTCACCTGTATCCGGAATTCTGAGAGGTTGCAAGGGCACCTATTGCAGCGATTGAGATATCATGTGTTCTAACCTTTGATTATCAGATGGGTCCTCGACGAGTTATTAACAGGAACCCACCGCCAGTTACTCCTGCGACTGAGCAATCTAGTACTGAGGTTGATCAGTTGGATGCTATAGCGACGCCTATGGAAACATTGCTGAAGAGGTTTCAGTCGTTTAATCCGCCGTTGTTGATGGGTACTGAAAATCCAGTTGACTGTGAGGGTTGGTTGGATGATGTTGATCAGTTGTTCGATTCCCTTGACTATTCTGATGACCGCCGAACCAAGTTAATCATTCATCAGCTTCGAGGTGTGGCTAAGAACTGGTGGATCACGACGAAGAGGTCCATGGAGAACCGAGGTACAACTATTAACTGGAATCTGTTTAAGTCTGAGTTTTATAAGCGGTTTTTCCCAGTTTCGTACCGAAAGGACAAGAGAGCCGAATTTGCAAATCTGAGACAAGGGAACTTGAACATTGAGGAATACGTAGCCAAGTTCGATAGTCTGTTGCGTTTTGCACCGCTAATTGTCGGAGATGAAGAAGCTAAGGCAGATCAGTTCATCAATGGTTTGAACCCCGATGTCTTCACGTTGGTAAATAACAACAGGCCTAACAACTTTGAGGATGCCATGAATCACGCAAAGGGAGCAGAAGCAGGTTTGTGGAGACAGAGAGGAAATCAGTTTGTGCCTCAGCAGCAGCAAGGACAGTTTCAGGCACAATCTTCTCAATACCAAAACCAACCGTTCCATTACCAGAATCAATCCTTTCAGTTTCAGAACCAACCACCGAGTTCTGAGGGTGGTAGCAGTGGAGGTAACATGAAGGATTACTATCTCCCGAAGGGGAAGCAGTTTAAGAAGCACGAAACCAGTTCTTCGAGCTCTAGTGGCTCGAGGCAGTTTGGAGCGGGACAGAGTTTGGGTCAGTCAGGCATGTCTTGTGCCAATTGCGGAGGTCGTCACTCCAGTGATCAGTGCAGAGGTATTTTTGGAAGCTGTCATATTTGTAACCAGGCGGGGCACTTTGCAAGAACGTGTCCTCAGCGTGTCCCTGATCAAGCTAAGAGTAGAAGTTTTTCGAGACAGACAGCTCAGCCTCAGCAGCAAGCACCTAATGTCCACTCTTTCAAACCTCAGCAGCAGAATATTCAGGAAGGTAATTAGTATGGAAGCCAACCTCCCAGACAGCAGGCACGAGTTTTTGCTCTGTCTGAGGACCAGCAGACTCAGGCTGCACCCGATCATGACAGATCAGGTATCGTTTGATATTGAGTTTCCTTTTTCTTATTGGACTGTTAGATACTGGCGAGTCTCTTGCCTTCTTATTGAAGAATTTGTATATGTTTCGCGTGCCTCTTTTAAATTGTTGAATCGTTCGAATTGATGAATACTCCAGTAGTGTTGTTAACTTCTGTTAATCGGATCTTTTAGAAGAATTAGTTGAGACTAGGAATTTTTATCGTTGATTTCTTATCTTTTTGGAATGAGAATTGTACTGATCTTTCGGAGCTTTTGAGAATTGTATAGCAGATGTTTGTGCCGAGCAGTTGTATGTTTTTCTTCGATGTCTGAATTCTTTTGGATCGAATGGTCTTCTTCGATTGTATGATTTGATGATGGAATTTATGCCGGTCAACGATCTTTTCTTATCGAGATTTTGGAGATGTATTCTTATTAAGTGGAATTACGCTATAGTCTAGACGTCGAGACAGTTGAAGACGCTCGAGACTCAATGTCTGAATCTGGACTTTGAGCTCGTAGCAATCTTATTGATTTGATGACCTGTTCTTCTATTTGTCTTATGAGGAAATTCACGTGATCTGTTCTAATCTTAAGAGTTAGAGAAATTGTTTTAGCAGACGGAATTGATTTGGAAACAAAGAAGAAGATCAGATTGTATGAGATTTCTGACTGCGAATCTTTATTTGAGGAATTGTATGCAGCAACCGATGTTTTGAGTTGTTCTTATTTTATCTACTATCTAATTTTATTGACCGATTGTTGGAATCTGCTACCGTATCCAGTACGGAATGACTTTCAGTCAAGACTAGAGGATTGAGATCTTGTCAGAGGTCGTCGGATGTCATGTTTTGCCGAAGTCTGTCAGTTTAGACAGAGATCCTTGATGCACTCGTTCTTTCGGCAAGGACTTTGATGAGATTTTGTTGTCTGATTTCAACTTATTTAGTTCGATATCCTCAGAACGACGGACAGCCAGATCAAATGAGTCGAACTTAGATGTTATGCCTTGAGTTGAAACCATAGACGATTGGATTGTGACTGAGCAGAGGAATATTATTCTGATGGGAATAAGTCGACTTTTGATTGACGGACTTGAAGGAGAATTTGAGAGATACAGTTCGTGTTGAAACCGTGTTTGATTTCGAGGACGAAATCTTTTCTTAGAGGGGGAGAATTGTAACGCCCCGATTTTATCTTAATCGACTTTATTTGAGATAATTGGAGATTCCAGAGTTCAAGAGCCGACTTGATTTTGATCAGGGTCATTTTTTTGCAAATTTCGGATTTTTTAGGGACTAGAGTGCAATTATTGGATTTGTTAGATATTTATAAGCCCTTTGACTTATCTTTTCACTTCATCCTCCTCCTCCTTCACGTCTCCCTCCATTGAAGTGCCTCCCAAGTTATTCGAGCTTCCAGATTTCCTCCCGAGCTCGATCCGTCCGTTAGAATTTATTTCTGAAGGCAGATTAGCGATCACGGCTGCGAGAGCTTCGTTCTATCGTAAGTTTTTCTACGATCAGGTTCATTCTATTTTTCGGATATTGTTAGAATCGTTCGAGATTTGAGTATGTTGATCTTGGCAGAGTTCTGATCGTTTATTATCTGTCGGTTTTGAAATAGAGCGACGTTTGGATTTGTTATGAATTTTTGAAGGGATTTTCGAAAGTTGAGTTTTATGATTTGTTAGAATTGGTTTGTTTTGATGGATTGTTGGTTGAATTGAGTCTATTGGATTGATATTATTCTGTCTGCATTTCTGGTTTGATCAGATTATAGTCGTTATGCCGTCGGTTTGAGTTTTGGATTGTCTATCGGTTCGAATTGTTTGAGACAAACCTTCGATTGAGTTGTACGTTAATCTCGAGCCTTATTACTTATTGTACAGATTGATTTGAGGCTAGTGGAGTTGCGGGATTGCAGCTTTGTGCAACTTGGAGATTGTAGCCGGTTTGGGGCATCGACGTTGTTGAAAGAGGTATAAGATGACTTAGACTGGAATGGAACGAATGACTCGAATCCGACTTGATTCGAGTGTTCCGAAGAATCACATACTTGCATGTTATTTGCTTTTACTTGAATTTAGTTGATTGAATTATGTTTGCATTGCATTCATCTTGAGCCAGAATCCTTGATTTGAGCAGCGGGCAGAACGGCCCTTTTGATGATAGACGTTTTGGGGATTATATTGTGAGTGGCCTGGGTGTAGCCATTTCACCTAGTGCTAGCATACTCCTTATAGTCGCACCAAAGTCTAGAGGATGGAGATACATACCACCTCGATCGGGAGAGTCGGTGAGTCATTTACGTGATCTCGTCCTCGGGATCCCAAAAGCAAAGCAGCAACTCTTTCGATTATCCGACTTGATAATCCCAGATTTTAAAGACATGCATTGCATTTGGAATTGTCTTGGGAATTGCATGATTTATATTTGAATATCTAGAAGTTGATGTATTTCGTTTGAAATGCTTATCTGATATTGCATGTTTGTCTCTTTTACTGGGAATATTATTCTCACCGGATTATCCGGCTGTTGTCTTGTCTTTGTATGTGTGCTTGACAACAGGTGGGGCAGGACCGAGTCAGAGATCGCATGGCTAGGTGGATGAGTTGATAGAGTGAGACCTTGTTATTGTAGAAGTCGAATTTGTAATCGAACTTAAATTGTATTCGAACTCGATTTGTATTTGGATTTTGGAACTTAGAATTGATGCATGTTCTACTCTTTCTTGTAATTGAATACTTCGTTGTTGGAAAGTGTTAGTTGAATTATGTCGGAGCCTTTCCGGGTGTTGGATTGCACTTTTGGAGCCTTATTTTGAGCTGAATCAGCAGGCCATGCGCGCCCGCGCCTGGTGTGGCGCGCCCGCGCATCCTGCTCTATTTTTTCGGAGGCCCAGACAGGGCGTCAGGCGCGCCCGCACCTCGGGTGGCGCGCCCGCGCGTCACCTATTTAAAAAAAAATCCTTTGTTTTTAATCTTAGATCTTGTATGCTTAATTATTGTTTATTCCGAGATTAGATGATTAGAATCAAGGTCTCATACTAACCCAGCTGTAATTTCTCCATTTCAGGTTTATCAACAAATATGGGAGAAATTAAGTACAAGAAGTAAAATCAACCCGATCACTTGCAGGGTTGATATTGCAGGAATATATCCAAGGGTTTGGCTAAAAAACAATGTCAATCCTAAGGATTTAAAACTATGGTATGAATTTGGGGCTCTAGCCTCAGTTTATACAACTTCACCAGGCTTACAGGAAATATCACAACTACCAAAATGGATTCAGGAAGCAGTCCAAGAAACATGGGCAAATAATGATCATTTGTCCAGAGGAGATGTGCTCGAGTTATACTTCTTTAGTGCAGCTTCATAACCAACACGGAAAGGATCACACGAGCCCTTTCATTTCATCAAGCTAAGGAGACCTGACATGAATAATCAAAGATTTATCAAGGATCCTATATCTGAAGAAATACCATTGGTGTCCACCTTTGGAGAAAATAAAATTTCAACCAGAAGGGCATAGGGTATTTGGGTTTGTCTCACCGAGATGGATAAGGTCAAGTTTCTGTTCAAATTTTATCAAAATTCTGTGAACGGATCATTTCTGTTAAACACAATGACAGGAAAAACTACGACTTTTGTGGAAGAACTCTTCGAAAAGAAGAGGAACTTTTTGTGGAACAACAAGCTGCCAGGGAGTAAAGAAACTCGCCGAAAATTTTGTAACATGGCTCATATCGGAAGATGGTCAGAGAATATCTGCCCAGAATGTCCAAACCAGAAGGAGCCAGAATTCGGAAAAACCTTCAAACCCCGAACGGATCGAAAAGATTTTTCCGAGACAAGCAAAGGTGGACAGGGACCACCGAAACCGCGTTTTCCCAGGGGCCCACTGCAAAAGCAAAAGATGCCCGAAAACAATAAAGAAGGCATGTGAGGAGAATAAATCCAAAAGAAAAAATCAAGCATGTGACTCCTTCACTAGTAAAATATGCCATCGGGCATGTGACTCCCACTAGCAAAAGATGTCATCAATAATGGCATAAAGAATTCAAGACAACTGTAAGATTCCCTGAAGTTTCTCGATGAAACAAGTGGAACTTCGGCTATAAATACAGGATTTTAAGGAAGCTGAAGACATCGATCATTTTCTTCAGTTTTCTTACAAATAAAACATTGTAATATTTCTCTTTCTATTGTATTAAGTTTTACTTTTATGTATTTCAAGAACAAGGCTACTATGAGTAGCTAAACAAGTTATCTCCTCCTCTTCAAATGAGGTTGATTTATGTAATAATATGTTGTCTGAATAAATTTCTGAAGCTCTTCTCTATCATGTTATTTTATTTAAAAAATTAAGCTTTTACTATACGCCCTAAGGTAGGAAACAAAATAGGGCTGTGCTAGCTGCTGCTGAAGGAGTCTGTGTCAGAAACCATCGGTTGCGATCGCGTGGTTTGGTTGTGAGGAACAACCTGTAAAACCCGGTGGACATAACCCGGCAACAGTGTGGTCAAAGAGATATTCTGCTTTAATTTACTGACGGAAGCATGATGGGATTAAGTCTTTAAATTTTAAATAGAGAAATAAAGGGTAGAATGAGCATTATTTAGTTTTAAGGACAAATTCAAGAAACTATTTAATGAATCAGGGATATATTTGAAACATGAAAAGTGAAAGGGATATAATACGGAAAATGAAAAAGATACAAGGATATGTTTAGAAATTGTCCCAAATTTGTCATATAAGAATAAAAATAACGTTCCAGCAACATATTTCGTGTTCACACAAAAAGAAAAATATGTCCGCACATTGTTCAATCTGAAAGTTTTAAATAATAACATTTTGTTCGCCTATCCAGATTCACAACCGTCAGATATTTCTTACTTTGTTTCCTGGATGCAAATAATGTTTAATTTTCCGAACTATTACATGGAAATTCCCCAATCATGGAGATCATCATGTATAGATTATTTACTTGATTGGTCATTTATTTTTATTTGCCTTGTAGAAAATGGGATATCCTTGATACATACATTAGAGATTTCTTGGTATTTGGACGCATTTATGTATAAATGAATTTGATTTTAATATGTGGCCTATTTTTTTATAGAGTCAATGACATGGCTATTATAACCAGTAGTTTGTTCACCAATGAAAATAGTTAAAAAATTTCAATTTTTTCCGATTTTTGTAATAACTTTTCAACTGGGATAGGATCGTTGCATGCAGGATTCGGTTTGGGAAATGAGTGGACAAGAAGCATTCATTTTTCTCTAATTATGTACTCATTAGAGGTCTAATGGTTCTTAGGGTTAATACGGAGTCATCATGGAATATGCAGAAGGAATGAAGCCTGAAAATTTCTATTTAGATTTTTTATTTATTGTTTTATTATTTAAATTGCCAAAGTGTAATATATCAAATCAAAAGGTAGAAAAAGTTCTTATTTGTTGACCTGAAATGCTAAACAACGTCCATGATGAAAGAGTCCAGCTGCAACAAAAGCATAATATAGAAGGTTTGGAAATTTGAAGTGGCCCCTAAACACAATCTGCTTCATTTAATCAGCACCTCTACTGGATGTCAGTCACGAAAGGATTAGCTATGGCTTGAAAAAACTTATGTTTTTACATGAGTCTCACTCTTGATTTGTTCTTAATATTGCTATAAATTCTCTACGTAACTTCATTGTAATTGGATGGTTAACTTTTACATTTTTTTCTAGAATCTATGCAAAAAAATTTTCTCGTTTACTTCTTGCGTGATTAATTTGTTTGTGGGAACAAGCTTCCATTTTTTGATATTAGTTATTTGTTATTTTCAGTTAAATGGACGATTATGCCTACCTCCAGCTGATTGATTTTTTATTTATGTATGTTTCTTACTTTATAATACTTTTTTAGAATTTTTGCAATAAAAATGAATAATTTATAATTTTTTTTAGAATTTTTGCAATAAAAATGAATGTACCCAATTGGATTCAGAGACGCAAAGATCTCATTCTGGTGGGATGTGTCACACTCCACTCCCTACCACCAACAAAGTTCCATATTTAAAATTTACTTTAACATCAACATGCCGAAGTTTGGGATACAACGGCCCGATAGAAGTTTTTGTATATTGACCTAATGATAAACTGTCCTAATTGAATGAAGAAGATTTGATAGAACATGATATAATGGCCACACGTCAAAAAAGATGTCAGTTTGAGAATGTATATTTCAAGAATTAATTTGCGTAATCAAGTTATTATTTACTTGAAATTTTTTTGTGCCAATCCCCATAATTTTTTATCGGGATTCCCCATCCTCATCCCACATCCGAATATATATATATATATATATATATATTAGTAATTGTTAATAAGTTTTATTATTATATATATGATATTATTAAATTTTGTTACATAATGAATGAAGCCTGGAAATTTCTTATCGGGATTCCCCATCCCCATCCCCATCCCCACACCTGAATTATGCACTCATTGCCATCATGGAATATGCAGAAGGAATGAAGCCTGAAAATTCTTATCTAGATTTTTTAGTTATTGTTTTATTATTTCAATTGCCAAAGTGTAATATATCGAATCAAAAGGTAGAAAAGGTTCTTATTTGTTGACCCGACATGCTAAACAGCGTCCATGATGAAAGAGTCCAGCTTCAACAAGATCAAAATATGGAAGGTTTGGAAATTTGAAGTGACCTCTAAACACAATTTGCTTCATTTAAACAGTTCCTCTACTGGATGTCTGTCATGAAAGGATTAGTATGACTTGAAAAAACTTATGTTTTTACGTGAGTCTCTCTCTTGATTTGTTCTTAATATTGCTGTAAATTCTCTACGTAACTTCATTGTAATTGGATTGTTAACTTTTACAATTTTTTTTCTAGCATCTATGGAGAAAATTTTTCTCCTTTATTTCTAGGTTGATTAATTTTTTGTGGGAACAAGATTTCATTTTTGGATATTTGTTATTTGTTATTTTAAGTTAAATGGACGATTATGCCTACCTCCAACTGATTGATTTGTTTATTTATGCATGTTTCTTACTTTATAATAGTTTTTTAGAATTTTTGCAATAAAAATGAATAATTTATAATTTGTTTATAGAATTTTTGCAATAAAAATGAATGTACCCAATTGGATTTAGAGACGCAAAGATCTCAATCTGGTGGGATGTGTCACACTCCACTCCCACCACCAACAGAGTTTCATATTTAAAATTTACTTTAACATCAGCATGCAGAAGTTTAGGATACAACGGTCCGGTAAAAGTTTTTGTACATGTACCTAATGATAAACTGTCCTAATTGAATGTAGAATATTTGATAGAACATGATATCATGGCCACACGTCAAAAAACATGTGAGTTTGAGAATGTATATTTCAAGAATTAATTTGCGAAATCAAGTTATTATTTACTTGAAATTTTTTTTTTGTGTTCATCCCCATAATTTATTATCAGGGATTCTCCATCCCCATCTCTGTGGGGACTAAATCCCAATCCCCGTCCCCACACCCAAAAATATATATATATATATATATATATATATATATATATATATATAGTGGTGATTATTAATAAGTTTTATTATAATATGTATATATATATATATGATATTATTAAATTTTGTCATATAAGAATAAATTAAAATAACGTTCCAGCAACATATTTTATGTTCACACAAAGAGAAAAATATGACCGCACACTGTTCAATCAGAAAGTTTTAAATAATAACATTTTGTATGCCTATCCATATTCACAGACGTTTGAGAGTTCATACTTTGTTTTCTCGATGCAAACAGTGTTTAATTTTTCCAAACTATTACATGGAAATGCCCAAATTATGAAGATCATCAGGTATAGATTCTTTACTTGATTGGTCATTTATTTTTATTTTTCTTTTAGAAAATGGGGTATCCTTGATACATACATCAGAGATTTCTTGGTATTTGAACACATCTATGTATAAATGAATTTGATTTTGATCTGTTGGCCTATTTTTTTAGAGAGTCGATGACAGGGCTATTATACCCAGCATTTTGTTCACCAATGAAAACAGTTAAAAATTTTCAAATTTTTATGCCCAAGTATTAATGTTGCTTCTCCCATGCCAACAACAGGTAACAACATTATCATGATCTGATCTGATCAAATTCAGGGGGAGCCTAAGACATCTAACTGAGGGGGAGAAACTTTTACTTTGTTTTGTCTTAAAAGATAAAAAGATGGAATTTATAGATATAAATGTGGATAAGTTTGTTTTAAATCACCGAACCCAAACATAAAAAATCAATTTTTTTTTACCATAAAAACCAATTTTAAATAGTAGATTCTATTAATAATAATTTTTAATCTTAGTATTTGTAAGAAAAAAACAATTTATTTAGATACCTTGATGATGGATCGAATCGATATAATTTCCAAACTGCAACCAATAAATATATTTGCAATATTTTCGAGCAATGTAATACAATTGTTACAGTTTTAGTGTCATCATTTATGATAATCGATTTTCTATACTTACGTAGAGTTTAAGATAAGACATTTGAATAACTCATGTAAGCTTATAAATATAATGTTTAAATGCAGTTTTACCTAGGGGTGGTTCGGTACAGTATACCGAAATTTTCGGTAAATACGGTTTTTTTTCGGTACGGTATAGGTGGTATGACGACATTTCGGTATTTTTTCCCAGTCCTAGTTTTACCTTGACACAATATTAATACCGAATTAATTTTATCTAGTTATTTTAGCTCGGGTTTTTCATTGTATTGCTGATTGATCTTGAACAATTACTACATGCTTCATATCATGGATTTGCTTTTTTTTTTTTTAAATCTCATGTATGTATGTCTTGAAGCAATATAATTTATTATATATTTGTTAATAATAAATATACGTTAAATCAAATTAAATTCAAATTTTGTAATTTTCTATCTCATGTTCTATAAATGTCATTTATAAAAATTTGTTTTAATGATTAAATATTCAAAAATTTTCTCGTTAAATAATAATATAAATTGAAATAATAAATAATATTGTACATTTTGTAGATCATTCATCTGATTGAGAATTTACACAAAGAATTTTTTTTTTCAAGATCTTTAATTTGATGCGAGACGTGTCATCCATAATTCTCCTAGACTTCTTTTTTCAAATTTATTACCTAGCCCGTATTAGATTGATTATCATAGATATATTTACAAACTTCAATCATTAAAGAAAATAATATCAATATTATAGTTTTGTTAAAAATAATTGAAGATATTCATACCATATATTTGTTGTTTCTTTTTTTATGCAAGGCGGGTTTGTGAACGTCGTTAATGTTTTGAGCTGAAGTTTTTCTAATATTAGTCATAGGAATTAGTAGTGACTAATGTTAATAATTAATTTTTGTAAAGATTATATTTATTTACAAAAATTTAAAAAATTTACTTTCAAAACATGTATTTTTAAGTTACAGAAAGTCATAACCGATTTATCCATCTTCATCTCTTGTAAAATATTAATTCGTTAATTGCAAGATCATCTTATAAATAATTTGTTATAGTTTTTAGCCTTTATAATGAAGAGAAAATAGTTAAATTTTTAAATTTCAATGTTTACATATATGTTATGAGTGTGTTGGTGTGTTTTTTATTTATTATTTTGGATTAAAATTTAACTCAATTTAATTAAGATTTTTGTGGAAAAAGTCTATTCACTTTATCTACAATAAAAAAAAAAGTAATTTGGTATTTCAATTTTTTTGGAAGCTGGAACCTTATCTATTATGCACACAATTTGTCAATTTTGACTTTATCATAATAATTGATTTTACGAAAACATCCTCACAAAATTTTTCAAGTATGTATAAATCAAGGAAAAAGTTGAAAATACACGTACAATAAAAATCTTTGACCTTGGTTCACACTTTTATAATTGGTATATATTACATATATGGTATGAGTGTGTTGGTGTGTTCTTTATTTATTATTTTGGATTAAAATAAGTGCAAATTGTTCAAAAATCCCCAATGCAAACATGTTTTGTTTTGCACTCCCTAGCCACTTTTTTGTACCATAATTTTGTTAATTTCTATCATATCTTGTATGGTTTTGTACCATATCTTGTATTGTTTTGTACCACATTTTATGACTAGGGACCCCAAAGCAAAGCATGTTTGCATTTGGGGATTTTTGAGTAAATTGCCCTTAAAATAACTCAATTTAATTAAGATTTTTGTGGAAAAAGTTTATTCACTTTATCTACAATAAAAAAAGTATTTTGGTATTTCAATTTTTTTGGAAGCTGGAACCTTATCTATTATGCACATAATTTGTCAATTTTGACCTTATCATAATAATTGATTTTACAAAAATATCCTCACAGAATTTGTCAAGTGTGTATAAATCAAGGACAAAGTTGAAAATACACAATAAAAATATTTGACTTTGGCTCACACTTTTATAATTATAGTATAGATATAGATATAATTCATCTAAAAAATATCTGAAAATAACTTTGTTTTTTTCTATTTTTTTATTTTTGCTTTTACATTTATTTACTCATACTAAATATTAACAATGATATTTAACATGCATATTGGACATAAATCGATAAGAAAAAATGATTTGAAAAACATTCTTAATGAGTAAAATGAAAAGTAAATTAAAAAAAAATATAAGTGCATTTTCATATCAGAAAATAAAACACCTCGAATTGCAATAAAATTTACAAACTGTAAAAAATATTTCAAATCATAATTGTACTGCAACATACATAAAACTATACAAGTATGCAAAATAAAAAAATGAATTGAGGTGAAAAGTAAAAGACACAAACAATATGGAATTTTCATTGATAAGATAGTTACTAGCAGTACACATAATAGTGGTGACAGTCCATTATTTTTTACAATATATTATAAGTCAAAATAAGAATAATACGTTGGGTTATATAGGCAGTGTTTGAAATTTTGTGAAAGAAAAGCTCAAAAATGTTTCCTAAATAATCACAACATTAATATCATATTTGATAATGAAAGGCGATATATAAAAGATATAAGATATGTTATTTGAAACTCTTCAATTCTGATAATATATATATATATATATAGATACATAATCTGCCATTTCAACTATATAAAAAGTTTGAAATTTTAGTTAGAAAAAACTCATTATCATTAAAAAAATTTCAAACACTATTTAATTTATATTAACTCACAATATACTAGAGGGGTGGTGACAACGGCCATTACCAACTCACGTTCATAGATATGAAAAATAATATAATCATCTAGAACGTATTTTTATCGTTTGATAAGTCAAAAAGAGAATATAGTTTCCTAAATTTAATCTCGATAAATATCGTAGGTCATATGAATAAAAACCTATTTGATTTACACGTTGAAAGTGCAAGTGAATGATTGGTAAAATGGCATGAGCAATGATAAAAGACGGTGGGAGCTTCTAGCGTGCGTTGAAGGGAAGTGGTGCTAGTGCCTCCATGATGATTAAAGTATGAAAGCTATGGCATTACTATTTCCTTTTTGCTCCTATTCATCATTTACCAATCAATCACAACTTATTTTTAAACCCAAAAAAAAAAACCTTTTATAAAATTTTATTTTTGTATCTTATATTTTTTTTAAGAATTTTAGTAATTTACCATCGAAAGTGCTGATGTGAAATAATATATAATTAGTGTCATATCAGCTTCATATCCTAAAATTGTCAAAATTATAAAGATAACAGATTAAAACTAAATTTGATAACAAAAATGACACAAATCGCAAAAAGACAAACATACATAACCAAAAATATCATTTTATTATTTTTCATTGCTTGCGAGCATAAACTGATGTTTCATCAATGCCAAGAAGCACATGCAAGGGGTGTGTGCAATTATATATATATTTGAATGTTTTCACCTCATACATATGAACAAGATAAAATACATATTGTTTGTGATTTTAACAAGATGATTACAAATGGGACGGTAGTGGAACATATTGGACGAAACAAGGGAAGAGAATTAATTGGGAATAATTAAAAGTGATGGCATGACGATGGAATATTGGATTGGATGTGAATATGATAAAACTATTGAATAAGGAAAAGAATATTAAAGTGACAATATGGACAATTTATTTTAAGGCCAGCATTATTGCTTTTGGGAAAATGTCCCAATTTGTGGTCCTTTCTTTCTATTCAAATTGGGGTCTAAAATCAAACCGTTGCATGCATGCCCCCAAATATCTATCCGTATGCCGACACTGTGGAACTCATATGACCTCAACTATAGAACCCATGTTAATTAAAAATCAATATATTTTGTATATAAAATACATAAAATTGGATTTATCCAAATATAATGATCATGAGTGGAATGAGGATCTAAGACAGATCTTTTGTGAGATAATGTTAGTTACGTGAGACAAGTGGTCTATCGGATCCATATATAAATTGAGAAGTAATAATTTTGCATAAAAATAACATTTTTTTAATGGGGTTGATCAATCAAACATGACATGTCATCAATATCACAAAATTAATCGTGAGACGGTCTCACGAGAGCTTTTTGTAAGGATTTTATAGTTGGATATTAAAATAGATACGAATAAAAAATTGTTCATGTGAAAAGTAATGCGTCAAGCTTCATGAATCTAGTACATCATAATGAATAATATTTCAATCAAATGAGTGAGTGAAAAACATAATCAGAAGAAATCTACATAGGACAATTTCATCCATTTTTTACACCGAGAGACTTCTAGTCAAATTCATTTATTAGAGATAACTTCATATATTAAGAAAACCCAGAATTTATTCCTATTAATAATTCACATACCTTTCTCCACATTATCAACATCAAAGATAAAAAAACAAAAAATAAAAAAAATCCATCGATATATCAAGTTTCAACACATTAAATAAATAGATAAGGTGTAAAAACTAAGAGCTACGAACATGAAAAAAAAAGAAAGATATATAAGAAGAAAACTAACAAAGAAATATAATGGCTACTAGACTAGCTAGGCTGAAGTCCAATCTAGACGCACTTGTTTTTGCCCTCAAAATGAAGTGAATCGTTGATGATTAGTAGAACATCTGACACTAATTATTATAGTTTATGGATATTAGAATTAGATATATATTTCATCTTAACACTAATTAAGGGAGTGTTTGCAATCACTAAAAAAAGTGATTGTTAGCTTTTGGCTTAAAAAAATCATTTTTGTGTGTTTTTTAAACCTAGATTATGTGTTAGTTTATGCTTAACTTAATTAAAATGATCCAAAAGCTAGTCATGTGATGATTATGATTCTTCAAAAGTGATTCTAATAAGAAGATCATTGTTTAAATCATTCTAATCACTTATTTATCAAACACTGTCAAATTTGATTTTTAGATTTTTACATTTGTTTTCAAACACTATCAACTTTTGATTTTTTTTAATTTTTTTATAATATATAAATTAATCACTTTTACAAAAGCACAATATATTGCAAACACTCTCTAAGTTTCATCTTTTAGATTGTTGGACTGAACGAAAACATGTTGGGACTAATTGGGCCGTTCGCTCGAAAACATAGACTACGTTGTCCGAACGTAGCTTGTCCAGTTATGAGCCCATTTTTGCGAGATCATTTTTTGGGCCTGCCCATTAATTATTAATATCATTAATAATTAATTTGTTGTTATCCAAGAGTTGAATCTTGAGCATGTGATTTGAAGATTCGGATATATGGTCCCCTACCCGATTCGGTATCGTTTGAGCAGAATCTTATCTCAAACAATGCAAGTATGCAACCTCGTAATCCCTAAATAATTCATGCAATATGATTTTAGTAAGCAAAAATGCGAAGCTGTCGTATCGAAAATCAAGTGCCCGATCTTTGATTCACTCCCTTTTTAATACCTCGTATCTGATCTGAGGATCCTGCAGATCCCAGGAAAATTAATTAACTGATGAACTAATTTCTCAATACATACTTTACAGTTGGCAAAATGAGATATATTTTCATTTATGCATGCATCAGTTCCGATATATATATATATAGTTTTGATCACATGGGCAACTACCATGGACAATTACGTGAGCAAAAACCTGACCTGACAATAACTCATTGGATGTACAAGATGCCACGTCAGCTGTTGCTCACGTAGTTACCCCATGATGGTTGCCAATGTAATTAAAACTCATATATATATATATATATATATATATATATATATATAATTTAAAGTTGGGATACATATTTATTATGACTACATCTCAAACGGGAGACTATTAAATTTAGGGAGGAGTTGGGGAAAGAACTTCGTCAACTATTTTTTTTTAAAAAAATAATCTCCCCAAATGTATTTGAAAATGAAATACAGTACACGAGATCATTTTTTTAAAAAAAAATTTAGGTGACTGAGGTTTAAAAAAAAAACCCTAAATTTAAGATTTTTATACCAAATAAGCCACATGCATCCATCAGAGTCATTTTAAATGAGTATAACAATTTAAAAGTTGTTTATAATAAAAGGATAAAGATCTCTTACAAACATTTACAAATAATATTTTCGCAATTCTATACTATAAACAAAACTTTGGTGCAACATATTTTATATATTTAAAATTATATTTTAAATGTATAAAAGTGTTTATTTGTTTATCTTTATCTATTTATATCATTAAATTTTTAGTTATCTTTTTTAATTAAAAAGTATAAAAAATCAACGATAAATTATTCTAACTGTCTAAACATGCATCGCGTGCACCGAATTTATATGTGATAAAAATAACTAATACAACTGGGAAAAAAAGGAAAAAGAAGCTTCTCAGAGCTTATAAAACATTTTCAGAAAATAGACACGACACCAATTTGTGTTTTGAAAATCATATAAACTTTAAACTTTATATATAAAAAGTAACCAAAAGTATAGCTTTAATTAATTAACACGTTGTTTTCTTCTCTAGCTCCCCAACACTTCTGATTTTCTTATAATCCTATGTATATATACTTGTTATACATGTACTCATACTTTCCAAATTTTGTTAATCTAAATTCAAGAACTAAAAAACAAAATTGCAAACCCGGCCACTCAGTTATAGAATATGCTTTAAACATTCAGGAATATAAATATAAGTATCATATTTTATTTTTATACAATAGGTTTTATTCCCATGCGTGTCACCACCATCTCTCAGACATGTATGCATGAATTTCAATTTTAATGATTACGACTCTGTGCCGATAAAATTTTATAATCTCGATCGCGCGATATTTTTTCATGTAATTAAATAAGCAAGTAAAGCAAATTTATGCTTGAAATTTATTGGAAATTATTAATTAGGATGAAGAATATATATAAAATAATTATGGGATCGATCGTTATCATCATCGTAAAATATTTTTATTTTCGTCTTATAAACCCCTTTATAATTTTCAGGAAAATACCAAAACCAAAATTCATTAATTTTGTTTCCAAAAAACTCTTGATAATTAAGTATTTCCGCAAAACTTAAAAAATGCATTCAAAAGTAATTGAATAGCAATAAAATTTTACAAAATTATTTGTTTATTAATCCTATGTACTGTTTTAATAAGATTGAAAGGAAGTCAATAATTTTGGATATTTAATTTTTTCACGTTAATTATTAAAGTTTTTTTTATCAACCAATATATATTTTTTTCGTTAGTTAGAAGCAAATTAAATTCTGTGTTGTAAACTGCCAAAAATATATGTTTTTAATAATAAAATACAAACCAATATTTTTTTATTTATTTATTTTTAAATCAAAATTTTAGAATATATTAATGCATGTGTCAAAAGCAAAAAAAAAAAAATTAAAAATACATTAATCAACATTTGAATTTGGATATATAAGTCTAGGGTTATTTAATTTTCGGGCACTATTTAACATGTTAGAATTTATCCCAAAAACAAATTGCTAGAAATAAAAAACGATGAAGAATTTTTTGGATATAAAAAGATTTACTGCACTGTGCACTTCTTAGAAATTTACCAAAAATTTAATTCATAAATCCCACACTAAATTATTTCAAGCATTTAGTGACATATAGTCATATATAATCGATCGAATTTGAACCAATAACGCAAATTTACATCAGAGAGGAAATGATTAGAATGATGATTAAAAATCAGGGCACCATTATTAGTCAATCATATTATCGGGATTAATATTTTTTTATGACGATAAATCCACAATCATTAATTTTCGGTGTGCACTTATAAATAAACATTACACTAACATAATAATTTGAAGAAAAAAACGCAAATTGTATAATGTTTATTATTATCTTGATTAATATTAATATTTAAGGAAACGGCCAAGATGGATGAGCATCGTATGCAGCCTTGGAATCAATTATATCTATATCACATGAAAGATTACGTAACAATAAATTAAGTAGCTGAGAAGTATTTGTCAACCTAATTAATAATGTCACATTATTAATTTGTTAGCATCTTTCCGACAAAATCAATATTTATCATCAACAATATTGATCCAAACTCAAGTGGTCTAGATCTGCATCGTCAACTTTATTCAATTGAAAATATTTCTAAATAAAATTTTTGGAATATGATAATTAAATTTTTATTTGATATTATAAATTTGTTGATTCCTCTAGCTACAAGAGTTTTAAGAATTTTGAAGGAAGTGTGCTTTATCGATCGTTTGCTCAAACGTTAGAATTGATAATAAGTCAAATATTTTTAAGTCGAACATCAATCATAAATTATACTATGTTTCGATTATTCTAACGATCAGGGTTGTTGTTGTTTCCGATATTTTATATAAAATTTGAGGGAATTAAAGTATTATATGAAGACGTGTATTTGAACCGACTCTCGCTTGTCTTTTTTTTTTTTTTTTTTTTTTTTTTGTAAATTTATATATATATATATATATTGAAAAATAAAATATATGTGTTGTTTGTCACTGACCTGGCGTTGATCAGAAAAAAACACCTCAAAGAAGGCAATCATGAGATGCTTTCTCAACTAAAATATTTTAATTTTTTTATATAATTATTTTTTAAAAATGCAAATTTTTTTTAATTAACCTCTGATATATATATATATATATATATATCATTAAATGTTGATGAAGGCATGAGGGGGTGGTTGGTAATGGTATCTTGGCATCGCATATATCTAATCAATACATCAAATGACAATACTATATATTTTTCCCCAACACGTACAAACTCCCTCACTCTTAAGATAATACTAAAAACTATCCTAATTTATATGATAACTATTTTAACTAGGATTGGAATACCGAATTAAAATATCGACTTTCGAGATACCGTACCGAAATTTTTTCGATATATAAACATTTTTTTGGTATATCGAAATTTTTTTCGGTATTTGTACGGTATCAATATGGATTTTTTCTTCGTCAAAAAAAAATATGGATTTTTTCCATACCAAAATTTTGAAATTTCGATATCGATACCGATATGAATTTTTTTTCATACCAATATTTTGGATACGGTATACCGAAAACCTACCCCTAATTTTAACTACTTATCATCTATACTATACTAAATTACTAACTATATAATTATAATGTACGCAACTATGTACGTTACCATTTAATAGATCAAAAAATTATCATTCTTTCATATTTCAATAGACTACTCTTTATAATTTTTTTAAAAATCGATTTATTTTTATATAACATAAATTATTTATGCACCCGAAAATTGGTGGATCACTGAAGTATATATATCATCGATCCAACTAATTATAACAATTAACAAACCATATTAAAGGGTTACCATGATTAAGTAAACTATCTATTTAAATTCAGAAAATATTATTCACAAAACCCAAATATTGGCGTTGCATACAATTGCTAGTATATATCAAACTTTTACCCTCAATATTTTTGGTTCCAACCTTCTATGGACGAACAAAATAGTTATAACTTTTAAAAAAATTAGGTCTATAAAATATAAATGTATATTATTATTATAAGGGGTGATTTTTTAAAATCCCTATTGTTTGTATTTCAATACATTAAAGAAAACTATTTTTTATTTTTTAAAATCAAAACACAAATAACGACGCGTCCAATTGTTATAATTTTACTCTGTAATAATTATAATAATAGGGAAAATTTAATATATACGGCTGTTCCAACTCAACCATCTCTCCTTAGTATGCTTCAACATCTCATTTAATTTGATATTATAATCAAGCCAAACTTTGTCTATTTAAATAACCTAATAAGTCACACTTATTTCCCACCATCAAACAAACATATATCACTAGTACTCTTTACCAAAAAAAACATGGGAGTCGCCGAAGATGCTCATAATGCTAGAATCTTGGGGTCCGGGGACCGGACCATAGTCCTAGCACACGGATTCGGAACCGACCAATCCGTCTGGAAACACCTCATCCCACATCTTGTCGACGAGTATCAGGTCATCGTTTACGACAACATGGGGGCCGGAACCACGAATCCCGACTACTTTGACTTCGAGAGGTACACGACCCTTGAGGGTTACGCTTACGACGTGATTGCCATCTTGGAAGAACTCGGGGTGCAGTCGTGCATATACGTAGGACATTCCGTTTCCGCCATGATCGGAGTCATCGCCTCCATCACGCGGCCCGATCTTTTCACCAAACTCATCACCATTTCTGCTTCCCCAAGGTTGGTTAATTTGTTCTTTGTGAATGAATAGGATCGGAGTTGAGTTCTTTAGTAAAATAATATATGTTTATAAAAAATATTACAATTACTACAAGGTCGGAGCCAAAGAGGGCCAATACAAAAATGGTCTTCCCCGCCTCCTACGTCTCTTAATTTTTTTGAGTCCTTTTCTATCAATAGTATAA
Organism: Henckelia pumila; assembly: GCF_033568475.1. NCBI lineage: Eukaryota > Viridiplantae > Streptophyta > Magnoliopsida > Lamiales > Gesneriaceae > Henckelia > Henckelia pumila. Next base: position 31,608,329 of record NC_133123.1, on the reverse strand, counting down.
CAAAATTTCAAGAAGAAAGATTCTTGCCGGCCAAAATATATATATATGCATACCGGCCTATACATTAGGCAAAGTTGAAGTTTAATTATTTCTTTATTTGATTTTAATTCAGATCTAACCTATAAATTCTAGGAAAAACTGCAATTTTGGTCTTCTATGTTTGTCACTTTGCGATTTTGGTTTTCTATGTTTTCATATTTCAGTTTTAGTCCTGCAAGTTTCCATTTTTGGTCATTTCAGTTCTTTTTATTCGAAAATACTTACGTGGCACTATACACGTCAGCTCTACATCAGCACTGCATTGGTGCCACATCAGCGCCATATCAGAAAAAAGGACTAAATTGCCAAAAAAAAAAATAAAGATAACAGACTAAAACTGAAATCTGAAAATATAAAGGACCAAAATCGCAAAGCGACAAATATACAGGATTAAAAAAGCAATTTTTCCTAAATTCTATAGCGATATTTGAACTGTAATAACTAAATTTGGTGTTCCTACTCCTACATATCATTCTAAATATATTATTCTTTTCTTCCCAAAAAAATCCATTTATATTTTCTTGATATGTGCTTATACATTTTTGTTACTAATTAATATATATACTGTTTGAGACGTCCTAATTCCTAAATACCGGTTACCACAATTTGCATAAAATAGTTTACAATAAAGCGACCACATACCATGTTCCTAAGCTAAGACTCAGATTAAAGTATGATATATAGCTAACACTTGAGAGTTAATTAAATTTAGGCATTGCTGGACCACAAATCTCCCGACAAAAACCATGATATAAAGCGTTGAATAAAATAATTTGGGCTCGAATTCGATAATATATAAAACAAATCAAATATTGCTGGAATAGTTTGCACCCCGTTGTTGGACCACCAATTTCCCAACAAAAAACTATACATGCCGCAAACTGTTTTCTAATTAGACATCACTTTCAGCAGTAATATAGGAACTCATATATAATTATTTCCTGTGACTCTTCAGCACTAAACATATCATGTAAGCGTGACATGAAAACGACGTACTAAAATATCCTAATTTGCGGTATTTCTATATTCTCTCATTCAACCTTATATTTCAATGAATCAGGTACCTTAATGACCCAGACTACTTCGGAGGATTCGAGGTAGAAGAAGTCCAAAAATTATTGGAAGCGATGAAATCGAATTACAAGTCGTGGTGCTGCGGGTTCGCGCCGTTGGTCGTCGGGGGCGATATGGAATCAGCAGTGGTCCAAGAGTTCAGTAGGACTTTATTCAACATGAGACCCGATATAGCATTAACTGTGGCACAAACAATATTTTACAGCGATGTTAGACCTCTACTACAGCATGTCACGGTCCCGTGTCACATCATTCAGAGCATGAAGGATTTGGCCGTGCCGGTTGTGGTTTCTGAGTTCCTCCACCAGAACATCGGCAGTGAGACAATAGTCGAGGTCATGTGCACCGACGGCCACTTGCCGCAGCTGAGCTCGCCGGACGTGGTGGTTCCGGTGATTCTTAGGCATATACGCAATAATATTGCTGTTTGATTTGGTTTTGGTTTTGGCTTTGGTACTTAATTAGCTTGTGTTCTCTTTGGAGTTCTTTGGGTACGTTTGCGACAACAGTTTGTTGGTCCATTTGGACATGGAGTAATTTTTATTATTTTTGTCGTGTAGTTCATTTCTTGTTTACGGTGAATCCTGTGAAAGTGTTCTCAAACATCACTTTGAGTCTTTGATAGCATCTAATATTTCCCGTATATAATGGCCAGATGAAAAAAAAAACAAACATCAAGTCATAATTATTACCTTGTAGATTTATAGTTGGTTTACATATATAAATCGTTGACTAATTTTAGGGAAAATTATAAAAATGTGCAGGTTAGGTGACCAAAACTATAATTTTTCCGAAAAGTTCGATCTTACTCGTATTACCCCATGGGGTAGTTGACACTCATTGATTGGTTCAAATCATGTGGACCCCACTCAATCATGTAGGGCCCACATGATTTGAATCAATAAAATGCTTTCACCTACCCCATGGGGTAAGTCGAACTTCCCCATTTCCATTAAAAAAAGGCTAAAACTAGACATATCAACAATGTATCACATCACTAATTTTCGGTGATATGTCAGAACTTTTCGGTGACACGTCAGCAGTACTCTTTGAAAAAAAAAATAAATCAATAGACTATAAAACTTATGATAAAACAAAATAAAAGATATATAAGGTATAAAACCTAAAATGTAATGTGGATGCAGCTTTATTCCCCGAGGAGCAAAATATTGGCTTATAGGATGTGTGTGGTTAGGAACGATGATGGCAGTTTCTTCCAAGCTCGAACTTGTGTTGTTAATGGCGTTGTTGGTGTAAAAGAAAGTGAAGCCATAGGGATTCTTGAAGCTTTGTTATGGGTGCAAAGCTTGGGCTTGAAAAAGGTATGCTTCGAACTTGATGCAATAGTGGTGGTGGAGGCGATCAATGAGTTAAACATAGGTGTCTCTGAGTTTAGCTCCATCATACGTAAATGCAAAGATTTCATAAGAAGCGAGCAAGATTTCTCAATTAACCTTTTTCGTCAACAAGCAAACGAGTGTGTTCTTACTCTAGTAAAAGCCTCACGTTTTTATACTAGTCCATTGGTTTGGAGTGAGGCTCCAAATAGCATTTCTTATCTTTTGAGTCATGTGCGTAATGAATCTACTCATTATTAATAAATTTCGTTTGTTGAGTTTCAAAAAAAAAAAACCTAAAATGTGAATTCCCATGTTGAAAAAAAAAATAGATTCATAAATTTTTTTCAATGGGAAAAAAACGTTGTAAATGTAATCAAGCAACGCATTTAGTTAAACGTAGGGTCTGATAGGGTTGGCGAAATTTTGGCCTCATGCACTACTTACTTCCTAGTGTATGGTCTCTAACTAAATAAATCTCTTTATACCTAAATATCATGAAGTATGACCCTTATCAGGGGAAGTCCTGAGATAATCTAGGCCCGAGACGAATAAAAAAATTAGTCATTTCATTAACTTGAACAGTTAGATATATATATATATATATAAAGTAATAGAATATTATAATAAAAATAAACCATAATATGTAATTAACGAAATTACACATCACAAACGTTCTATATTGTTTCTCAAAATAACTTATTCAACAATTATTTAAAATACACTCTTCTCGCATTTTTTGAAGTAAATTCGGTATTTTTTTGTCATTTTACGTACGATGAATAATTGTATAAGAATAAAACTATTTTTTTTTTAACTAAACTCATGTGCAATATAAAATAATAATAAATAATGAGCTAAAAAACGAACAAAAATAAATATATATATATATATATATATATATTTGTATAGGATAATAATAAATTAGTGTAATATGAATTAATAAAATAACAATGCAACAATCAATTAGTAATTAGTAAGTGAAGAAAATGAAAAAAAAAAATTATATTTTTTTGTAAATTTCACAATTTCAAATTTGTAATATAAGTAATTGTCATGGTTTAATTGTATAATAAATAAAAAAAATTGACGATATGTCTACCTATAAAGCAATGGAGGTCTGCGATAAATTTTCGTGCTTAGAATAAATTATTTTCAGGGCCACATAAAGAAATAAGATGAAATTAAAAAAAAAAAGTTGGTGGGATACGAGAATTTGTGGTGATTTAACTCAATCGTAGCAAAAATTTTGTCATAAAACAATAAATTTTTTTTGTTTTACATATAATTTTTTATTAACTAAAATTATATAATTATTAATATAAATACTAATTTAAAAATAATCAGGGGCCCTGACTCTTATTTAATTACATGACTTAGAGGAGAAATATTTTTTCGGATGAGGCACAGCATATTCCACCATGTCATCATGACATAAACAGCATATATTTTGATGTTACTGGTGGGATGAAGAAGAGTCGCGTCTATGGACTTAGCTCCTAGGCTAAAGCTATGCATGTTTCTTCATGCTATCTCTATGTTTAATGGCATGGCTAGTTCGAGCATATCATCTACTGAGATTGTAGAGTTGAGGGCTGAAAATGCAGATTTGAGAGCTCGTATAGCAGAATTAAAGAAGTCGAATATTGCGAAAAATGCATATTTGATAGCATACGTATGGCGGGCCTAGAAGGATCGATGCACGCTTATGTCTCGCATGATGTTTTCTTAGACATTTGAGCGTCCTTGTGCTTTCCCCGATATTTATTCTTCACCTATTATTGACTTCGATGAGACTCAACCGCAATGACTTCCACATCAATATTGGCTAGAAGTTTAGGAAATGTTTTGATTTTTTTTATGGATTGTCAACAAAACATTTTTATTGAACAATTTGTGAATTCTTGACATTTGTTTGGGATATTTCATTAATTATGAATGGTATAAAATTACAAATGATTGTGTTGATATTATGTTCTGCTTTCGATTGATTGTATATATATATTTTGGGACATTGGTTGTTTGAAATAAGTATTAGTTAACCAGGAACATAGGTTATTATGATTGTGTTGTAGAGAGACCGAAATGACACCAAAATATCGACTAAAGTTATTGTATCGATATTTGAATCAAAAACTGAATTTTTTATACGTTTACGAAATTAGAGATTGATACAATCCGGTCTCGATATTAGAGACTGGCCTTTTAATAATGTTCTGTCTCAAAATATTAGGGCATCTCCAGCCCTTCTCCAAAATGGAGATATTCTTCATTTTGAAGAATATAATTTGCTCCAGCCCATCTCCATTTTGGTTCTCCAAAATGGAGATGGCTACAGTGATTCTCCAATTTTGGAGAATCTCCGTAGAAATGGAGAGTGTATTTGGAGCATACTATTAATTACGAAAATGTCATTTCAATTCATTTCTTTATTTTTTTTTTTGGTTCGTTTAAATTTTATTCTTATTAAAAAATGTTTTTTAAAATGTATTAAATGTTTTGTAATTTATTATAATTAAATTATATTGAAGACAAATAATAATAATAATAATAATAATAATAATAATAATAATAATAATAATAATTTGCAATTTGATGTAAAATAAATGTATTATTATTTTTTAAATAATCGAGTCGTATTTAATTTAGTTTATTTATATAATAATTATTTTTCTTATATTAATTAATTTGGAGTTAAAAAATAATAAAATATAACATTTTATTAAAAATAGAGAATATGGGTTGGAGAAGATTTTTGAAATAGAGAATTGAATAGTAGTATTTTGGAAAATAGAGTACTCCAAAATAGAGATTGGCATTAGAGATGCCCTTAGCGACCAAGATATTAATTATCGACGTATCCATCTTTATTTTTAATTAGAGACGGGTTAGAGATTCTGTAAGTCTTTAATCCTGAAGTCTATTAGTGATATCTGAGAAGAGAAGTTATTAGAATCACCCAAGAGAACAATATGAACAATGTAATTTGGACGATTAAGGGAGACAATTATACATATGTAGGAACAGTATTCTCTAATTCATATGTCGCGCAAATAATAATAATAAATATTTTTATGTCTAATAATTAGCAACATTTCTATTTTCTAAGAGGCGTCAGTGACGTGGCGACTCCAAATCGAAACGCAAGAATTCGGGCCCAGCCCGGTGTGTTTAGTTAATCGCCACATTACTTTGTCTGCTCTTGCATGGCCGGAACAAATGTCCACCTTCCTTCTTTCCTCCAACTATTTATTGAATCACCTCCATAATTATTTCAATTTAGTATAAAAAAATAAAAATAAAAACTTTTAGGTTTATTTATTTCAATCTTTCCATTCGCTTTCCTGTCATCTGCATGTTTGTCTACATTTTCTCTTGTTTCCATAGATTCCAGGACCATGCAACGCATCAAGGGATTTCCACTCGCATTCATCATCTGCATCGCATTGGCTACTGTCGGGGCTCAGTCTCCGGCAGCCGCACCTGCCGCCGATGCGCCTAAAGTAGCCAATTTTATTTCCTGGCCACCTACTGCGACACCGATCACCGCGGCTTCTCCGTTCTCGACTCCTCCGGCTCCGGAATCGAGTCTTGATCCACCGGCCGATTCTCCTAGCGGACACAATTTCATTTCCAGTCCGCCTGAGGCTTCTCCAGTATTTTCAAGTCCTCCACCCGCCAACGCTCCTGACGGAGGCAGTTTCATTTCCACTCCACCTGCCACGTCACCTATGACAGTGGCATCCTCAGTTTCGATGCCTCCCGCAGCTTCGGCTCCACTTTCATTTCCTGTGAGTTTTTCTCCTAGCCCGGCTCCGATAAGCTCGCCGTCTGTTTCTGCACCAGTAAGTTCCCCGACAGCTATTTCTCCAGTAGAGTCCCCACAATCTGCAGCGCCTGAAGCAGCCACCCCCTCGGGGTCTCTAGTTCCGGCTCCAGCGAAAACCAAGCCCCCGAGGAAGGCGCGAGCTCATAGGAAAGGGAAGGGCAAGAAGGTGCTTGCTCCATCTCCAGCTCCAGGTCCAGCTCCATCTCCTTATAAGCCGCTCAGCCCACCAGCGCCGCCGACTGAATCTCCTGGGCCAAACTCGGACTTCATTTCTCCTGATTCCGCCGATGATCAGGTACGCATTGGGTTTTCGTACGTGTGTTCGTATCTTTTCGTTCCCTGCCAAATCCTAGCTTCATTGAATATAATCAGATAAAGATTGATGCTTTGACCACTAACTTGTAAATCGTGAAAGTAGAAAGATTAATTTCCTGCACGATCCGGATTCTAGTACCGTTCTCCGCCGCAACTCCTTTTTATTTGATCAAGCTAGCCTCCATTAATGGCGGATGGCGGTGATCTTTGGATGTATTTCCTGAGCGTCATTGTTCTTACGGGAGCATTTAGGTTGTCGCGAAGTAGAATTGAATGAATATTTGACAAACATGGCAAAAGATTCTTGCTTTTTGGCCGCGTTTTACGCAAACCTCAATTCAATCTGTCCTCATGCATGCGAAACCTAGGACACTGACAGCACAGTAAAGTTTTCTGACATTGGTAGAATCATGAAGACCAATAAGTAATTTCAATTGAAGAAAAAATAAAGAATTAAAACTCCTAAACTTTTCACAAAATAAATGCCTTGGGTTTTTAACTTTTAAGCCATTAACTTGGATCATGCTACATAAATGTACAATTAGGCTTATACATTAGATTATAAATTATATTTTAAATTACAAAATTATCCTAAAATAGTGTTTGAGAGAGCTTTTACAAAGCATTTACAAAATTTTAAAATTTTGTTAAAAAAAAACTGAGAATTGTGTTTTTTTGAAAGCTCTCCCAAACACTACCTAACGCATTTTTGAAATATTTTTTCCAAATTAAGTGTATGGATAATTTTATAATTTCACATGCAATTTGTAACTCTCTTTGTGCATCTAGCATTTTTCTTGATTCTTAGCTTAGGACGCAACAATAATTTCACCCTCCTCTCGAATCTGAAACGTGAGAGATTATCCTATCACCTGATAAATTTTAGCTAGATTTCCGGCGTAATACACGAGGTTTAACAATTAATGATTAGATCAAGTTATCTATGGATTTATCATATCCCAGCTAGCCTCGGGTATTAGCCAAAAACTCTTGTGAGATGATCACATAGGTTAATTTTATGAGACAAATATCTTATTTAGGTTACCCATAACAAATATAACTTATTATGTCAAAAATATTATTTCTTATTGTAAATATGGGTTGAAATGACACGTCTCACGTATAAAAGTTCGTGAGATCGTCTCACAAAATCGTATTAACATGGCTAATTTGACGGTCATAGATGATTTTTCAGGTTATTCAATACAATACAAAATGTCACATGAAAAATTAGATGATATTTATTGTATGAAATCGGATATACTCCTACGGCATTGCTCCGAAGATAGGATCGAGTCAACCTTAGCTATGAAAAACAAAAGTTACGAACAATATATTAATTGATATTGGTTTGCAGAATGGGGCGGAGAAGCTCACGTTGAATGTGCAGAAGGCGGTGGGGAGTTTGGTTATTGGTGGAGGGGCCGTTTTCCTCTGGCTTGTAATCTTCTTCTAGGGGGCCGGGCCATTATTTGTACTTTGTATCATGTTTTGGTCCCCTACCACCAAGGAGAAAATAGACCCACGAATGTTCACATATATATTAATGGGCTCGTGGGCTCAACTTAGATTTGGACGTGGGTTGCTATTTGTATTTTCTAATATGTATCCATATTCTGTTCTTATTTTTATATAGTTTTATCGTTTATAGTTTTTTTTTTAGTTAAATGAAAATTCCACTGGATTGGACAAATTAAGCTTAGCAAACGAGCCCAATACATGGATTTGTTGGGATAAATTATGGGATCTTTCTGAACCAAAATTCGATAAAAAAAATAAAATAAAATAATAAAAAAACCAAATTAATAGACTAAAACAAAAAATTAACCTATAACATGATATAAAAAATAAAATTAGAAAACCTGCAAATTACGGGCCCAAAAAAAATAATTTCCCCTGCAAAATGTTGGGTGACAAGCCATCATAAAAGTAGTTGTATAATATTTTCAAAAAAAGAAAAAGAAAAAGTAATAGTATAATTATCGAAACACGATTTTAGCTTTGTAAAGTTCACACGCCATTTTACTTCTTTTGTTGAAATTTTGCACTCTTCCTTTCGGGAAATACAACTCAAGGATTCGGATAACATCGAAGGTTTCTTGTTCCACGGCCGTGGCCCAATGTGCTACGTATCTATCATTTGATGGAATTTATTTATAATCTATATATATATATATATTATATATATATATATATATATATATATATATATATCACCCATGATTCTAAAATTCGAAAATATCATTAATTAATTGTGTTAAAACAACATCGATCCTAAAAATAATAAGAAATTGTCCTTCTTACACAATTTTCATATAAGTTATCAAAAAACGTAACAAAAATCTTCTACAGAGCTACTAATTTTAAAATAATCCTAAAATATTATTTTTACCTAAAAAATATTTAACACAAAAAATAATAAAAAGAATTGAATTCGTATATGCACGATATGTGCACAAGAGTACCGATTTTAAACCTTCGAACCAATCATATCCAAGTATGCATACAACATATAAAGAAATTCAATATGTTGAGCAGTTCAAGGTGTTTGAACTAGTCGAACATGCGAGTTTTCAATGGTCATGAGTTCGAATTCTTCTATCAATGTTTTTTTTATGTAAAACTGTGTGCATGTTGCAACATTAGCCCTGATACACGACAATAACGATAAGATATTTGAAGAAGATAAAAGTTAAACGAAAATCAACTTCTAATGCATAAAGATTTGACTTGACCTTGTGGGAGAAACTCGTCCGATGAACTATAGCTAGATCTGGCGTTATAAGTGGCCGATCACTTGTAAAAACCGACAAGGTCCTGAAAGAAACTATTGTCGTATCTATCCTTTATTCACATGTAATATGGGGCCCGACCATATACATATCAATTAGTTACAAACATTGTACGGAGCTAATTGTTTCCATAGGAAAAAATATCAGCTATAGGCGGTTTTTCCTTTTCGTTTTAGAAGATATTTATCAGCAAAATATAATCTTACTATATAATATTTTTTTTGAAAATGACATTTTTTTTTTTACAAGAGTAACGATGCTTTTGATTTTTTCTTTCTGAAAATAAATTAACATCGAGGAGTTTTTGGTGAATATTATATATGTTAGTTTATGGAATATAATTTTTTTTTTTTAATATTATTCGTGTAATGAAAGTTGAGTTAAAGAAAAATACATACAATAAAAAATTAATATTAAAGTTAAACATATATTTTTTAAAAAAATATAAAAAAATTGATGGTTGTAGATTTTTATAGTTGGAAAATGCTTCGTTGGGAAGCAAACCTATCATCAAAGCCTAGAAGTCGTGGTTAATTAAAAGACAAAGTCGTCGGTGTCAACCCTCAAATAATTTAGCAAACGTTTTCCTCATAATTTTAAAGTCTCTGCCCGCATCGTGCGAGTGTTTACACAATTAAACTAACAGCCTTAATCAGTGTTTTTTATATTCGGATAGGCAAATTGGTAACTTTTTTAAAAATTTATCCAATCGATTTGATCGGACGATCGGTTCGAAATATTGTTATATTATATAAAATAATAATAATATAATATAGTAATTGATATGTTTTAAATTTTAAAAACTTTAATTATATATATATAATATGTATATATATATACACATTTAACAAAGTCTAAAATCTAAACAGCAATATACATATAAGCAATATATATATATTAAAAAAATACATATAAGCAATATATATATATTAAAAAAATAATCAAAAAATAAGCTCAAATAATATTAAAATAATATCTTAACAAAATTCAAAACTAAATAATCATATATATATATATAACCCAAAAATAAAAATTTTAAAATTTAAAGGGGAAATAAATTTTTTTTCTAAGAAATTTATGAAAAAAAAATCAAACTATAAAAAAATTTAAACTATTTAAACAATAATTAAAAAATAGGTGAACCGGTCGGACCGTTCTTGACCGATTCACCTTGAACTGATTTGACCGATTTGAGCGGTCAAAAGGTTTCTGAGCATGTTTCAAACCAAATCGATTCACCTTGAATCGGTCTGACCGATCTAAGCAGTCAAAAGGTTTTTGAGCATGTTTTAGACTTCTAGACCAAATAAATGTTCGCAGTCGAAGGTCTGTCTGGTTTTTAAAACATTGTCTTTAATTAAATTTATTTTTTAAGGAACATTTTTAGGAGAAACTAAAATTTATGTGTTTTTTTTTTTTGGAATCCGCAGCCGTTGTTGTTAGTTACACACTAAATAATATTTGAGTTAACATAATAACTTACAAATTATATTATATAAGTAAATTTGACTGAGCAAACTATGTACCACAATCTATCATTTGGAAAATATTAATAACGAAATTGAACTCCTAACAATTTATCTAAAGCTCGTCAATTCCATAAACTAAAACAATCCTCTCGGCAAGATAAATTATATTTTTGTCTCAACAGAAATTATATTTTTGTCTCAACGTGGTTTTTTCCCCTCTCGCACTGCGGTTTTTATTCATAATAATTTTATTATGTGATTTGACATCAAAATAAAAAAAAAAATATTTTATTTAAAGAAAGATTAAGTAATATATAATAATTATAAAGCATGTGGGAAACACAATAATTGAAAGCCGTCCTTGTGTGAATTAAAATGGTACAAGTTGATAGGCGCACTATATTATTCTTATTATTCCTAAACTTATCCACTAATAATAATAATAATGTATTACAGTATATTATATTAATATATTATAAGCAAACTTATATCGATATATTATGTATATATGTAGACCATATTGATATTTTTGCTACAGAGTGCTTCTCTTCCTCTTATTTTCTCTCCTGTCCATTTTCTCATTGAATGAAAGTGGCAGCAGCTCCAGGCAGGTTTCTCTCGTTTTTGTGTTTATTTTTGTTCTTTTTATTTTTATAAAAACATTTTACCGCTTATAGTTGTGAAGATGAATCATGCGCAAGATATATGACTGCTGTTCTTGGGCTTCTTCTGTTGGCTTTTTTTCATGGTTTTAGTGTAAAACAGCTCGAAATTTATGGTGGCTACTGAAGCTTTAGTGGAATCTTTATGGTCAGCTGATTTTTTATATCTTGAGGAATAGTAATTGAGGGGAGAAAACAGGGGAGACAAGAATGCAGATGATTTCTTTGGCCTCCTTTGGAGAAATGATTTAGAGAGATTGATCTTGGATCGCGCTTGGTATTCTTTTGGGGGAATAAAGTCAATGTTTTATATTCGCCGAATCTTGTTGTCTTCAAAATTTCAAATTTTGTTTAACAAAGCATTTTTGGAAATTAATAAAAACTGAATCAGAGATTTTGGTATGAGAAATCTTTCTTGTTTTCTGCATCCAGCACTGTAAAAATTGCCTTTTTTAAGCTATATTTTTGGGTTTAGATAACAAGCTTCTGGGTTGACTCCACCTAGCTCAAAAGTTGATACGTATAATTTCAATTAATTGTTTGATTCATGTTTATCTTTTTTTTCTTTTTGTGATATGGGAACAAATTTTTAGTAAGCAAGAAGTTATTCTGAAGTCTGTCCTCTTATTCCTCCTAAGTTTTTTGGTTGGTGTTGTGGATTAGCTCAGTCAAACCAAACGTTCTTCACAAACCCTTGTCAATAATTAGTATATAGGTCATTCGATTAGATCCCAACAAAGTTTGGCATTTCTTTTCTTCTTTTGAAATTGCAAATTATTCTTATTATTAATCGAGATAAATTCTATTTTATAGTTTCACAAGGGTGTAAGATGTAATTTATTCATCACATGATAATATTTCAGTAAACTGTTGATATCTGGTTAGGAGAGAAGTCGTTGTAGAATTATATCAGATGGTTCTTATATACTTAGATTGATAATTGATTATCTATGCTTAAGCACAATAATTATTGTTTATTTGCTTTTTTAGTGTTTAGTAATCTTTTATTGATTTGTTCTACCCATCGAGATAGCTATTCAACCTATAGCTTGTATGAAAAGTCCAGATGCATTATTCAACCTTGTTTTCTTTTCTTTCTTTTTTTTTATTTTATTTTATTTTTTGAAATGCTTTGCATTATTTCTTCGATTCTGACTTTTTAAGGGAAATATATAATCTTGTCAACCATGCCATTAAAATGGCCTTTGTAGGATGTTTTAGCTATCCTTAGATATTATCCGCAAATTAATTTTTTTGTTGACAAATAGGTAAATTCCAAATTTTTGCATAAAATTTTTTTCAGTGCCAGACTTTGATATCACATCTTCTGTTCTTGAGGAGTCTACTTTATTCTGATTTTTTTACTTATTCCGTTCAGTTGCTAAACTAGACCGATATGACATCAGTAGTGATCCTTCGAAGTTGATGTTATCTCTACTTTCTTGGAACACTTTGAACTAAGTATGTGTTCTCCTGATGCTTCTGATCAATTTCACATGCTCTGTATTAGATACAGTAAAATATAGAACAGCTAACAAATTTGAGAGGATCTTTCTGGTACAAGCGATAAATCTCCTGTATTTATCAGTTGATAAATCTCCTGTATTTATCAGTTGAAAGGAGGAAAAAAGAATTTTATGCTTTATTATTTCATATCTGTAGTCTGTTTGAGTTCCAATATCATCAGTTATTTCTTGTTTTATTGGTGTTTGGTGCTAAAGATCATGAATTTTGGCCACCAAGTTGGACTGTCGTTATATATTGATTGAATTTCGTGTGCTCTCTTGTAAAAAATTAGGATGCTGAAGAGAAAAATAGGACTCCTCCATGTATACTTCACGGGAACATGAAAATGGAGTCACAAATTGCCTCGCATCCTTCTGCTTGGAGGATTGATATGGATATGACAGACAATTTACCGGTAAAACAATCAAGTGTTGAATTGAAAAAAACTCTGCTCTCCAAATACTATGAGTACTTGCCATATAACCGCCTTCACAAGGAGAGTGTCGTCAATGTCTTGCATTTTCGGGAAATGGGAACAAGTATGACCTACAGCCAAAATCCGTCGAGGACAAAGCCTTCATCATCTCATAAAAGGAATCAGTGCTTCTATACAAGGTCTCTTTGTGCAGCAAAGTTTGTGTCCTCTGTTCAGGCACTTCAATATCCTATTACCAATGTAGGCCAGTCAACAGAAGAAATCGACGAGAGGCTTCGCCCGAGGCAGTTTGAGTATCACCCGACTGACCCAAGTCTAATGGCTGTTGGAACCCTAGACGGAGAAGTTGTTATTCTGAACCATGAAACTGGAAATATTATTAAGTATATCTCACCTTGCCAGCAAATCAGCGGTATTCTTGGCCTCTGCTGGCTTAAAAAACAACCCTCAAAGGTATGTTGTTGGAACCAAACCTTATATTTGCACCTTCTTTTGTAAAGGTGATTATTAAACACTAAGGTAGTGTTTGAAAGAGCTTCTAAGAAGCACTTCTCAGCTTTTTCTTAACAAAATTTCACAAAATTTCAAAATTTTGTTAAGGAAAAGCCAAGAATTGCTTCCTAGAAGCTCTTCCAAATACTACCTAAGTCACCTCCATCCTCCAACAATCCAGTTAGTTTTGATTTGTCGGACAAGGTGGTATATAACATAATCGTATGATCATTAGTTCAATACCACTAATTTACAATCTTATTTATTTTTCTTCTTGTTAGCTTGAGTATTATTTTTGATTCTCTATTCTCGATATTTGATCAACTCACATGCATGTGTCTTTGATGAACCTGAGCTTTTGCTGATAGAATTGTATTGTATTTTGCCAATATAGCTCCTGGTGGGCTCGGATAATGATGCTTTAAGATTATATGACATCAACAACGTTACTTCAAAACTTGAAGATGGATACTCCATTCCTGCAGTTACCTTTGATGACTTCGAGCAGTTGACATCAGTTCATGTGAACTCAACAGATGATAGGTGTCTGACAAGTGGTTACTCTAAGAAAGTTGCCATATACGATGTATGCACTGGACAACGCCTACAATTGTTCACAGACATGCATCGCGAACCGATAAATGTGGCTAAGTTTTCAAATCATTCCCCTAATCTCCTCGCAACTTCTTCATTTGATCGTGATGTGAAGATGTGGGACCTTAGACAGGATCCCATGCGACCTTGCTATACAGCTTCAAGCTCGAGAGGAAATGTGATGGTTTGTTTCTCTCCGGACGATCTTTATCTACTCGTCTCGGCTGTAGATAACGAGGTACATATTTCATCTAAAATTCTAGTTTCTTATTGATGTAGCAAATGTTGTTAGGATCTTGCATCATTTTGAGTAATTATGTAATGGTTAATAAATGTGCCCCGTAAACTAAACTAGCCTTTTGGGTCTTAATAAATATATATCCATGACTGGGCCATGTTAAAATATAAGATTGTTAGACTGAGTTTGCGTCAGCTCATGTTTTCTGGGGTGAGTTAATGTATTCTGGCAGACGACAGGATCTGTTTTGTTATGGGTATTTGGAAATATTTCAGGTGAAACAACTTTTAGCTGTGGATGGGAGGCTTCACACAGATTTTGGGATCGTTTCTACTGGAATTTCTTATAACTATACACGTTCATATTATATGAATGGAAGAGATTACATTATCAGTGGAAGTTGTGAAGAACCTGCCATTCGTGTATGTTGTGCCCAAACGGGAAGGCGGCTGAAAGACATTTCTTTGGAGGTGGATAACAAACAAGATTCACACACACACACACACAAACACAAACACACATATCTCTCTCTTTCTCAACAAATTCTCAGTGAAGTTGGCTATCGTTTTAATGAAATACTGAAAATTTGATGATGTTCTTGTGACAGAACTCGGGAGTGGGGAGCTCAATATATGTGCAGTCATTGAGAAGCGATCCTTTTAGAGTAAGTTCTTTATTTTCTATCTACATATACTATGATCATATCTCAGCTGATCGATTTTCATATATTTACATTGAACGTTATGTGTTGTCAGGACTTAACATCGTTTTTTGGAAAAGCTTTAGTTGTTGCTATATACTTCTGTAATATTTCGAGAACTTATGATTGAGCTTACTTTTTTACTTTACCATGAATTGATTTTACATAAACCTTTCTTTATGCAGCATTTTAACATGGCTGTTCTTGCTTCCTACTCCGGACGTAAAACCAAGAATGAAATTATCAAGGTAGTTTCCTATCAGTACTACTTTTGTTACTGTTATTACTATTATTGGAGTATTGTTGTTATAGTTTGGATATGTTGGTGGTATGCACAGGTGAACTTACTTTCAACTAGCCATTGTGCCGAGGAGCACAACACTGGGCCGAATGTGCACCGCCCTTCCTACGGCAAGGGAGGCTAAGATTTCATGCATCAGAATTTCTACATTGAGTGCATTATTCAATGCTATAGTCAATCATTTGAATTGTATATACTATTCCATTTTTTGACATTGAGCATTCTTATATTTTTTAAGAATTTGCATGTATAATATTATATAAGTTTATATAAAAGTGAGTGGTACGCAGTGATTCACATTGTACGTATTTTGTTGAGCTATAGATCACTGCAGTGAGCTTTTTGTATGTTGTTCTGTCCTATATTATAGACAATAGAATATCACATTCGAGCAAACGTACTAAACTTGAGATTATCTTCATTGCATTGCATGTGCCTTGTGCCTTGTGCATAAAATACTTTACTACAGGCATTTCAAATTTAGAACCTTTGCTTTATGATACACCGACGAAGAATGAAACTATCATCTCCATCAATCTGAGGTGGTTTTCAATCTCCGTCGGCCATTTCTGGCGAATCTCGGGTTTCGCAAACGCTTCATTTCAATGTGTAAATGTAATGCAATTCAGAGGCTCGAGAAAAGTGGCATGGTGAACATTATCAGCATGTATAAATCGGCACAATACGAAGCATTTGAATAATTTCATAATGTTCCCAATACAATTACCCCCGGGAAGGGCAAGTGCCCTGCTCGACTACCTATCAGGACATCATGATTAAGCATTAAACTGATACATACGTCGATTCAGCCTAAAGGGGGAAATAAATTCCAACATTCTTGAGAAGTAGTAGCCTTTCACAGCCCCTTAGTTTGTTCGTTCTCTGGTGTGCGGTTTAAAATACTGCATAAAAATCAAGAGTCGTCTTCTTCCTCACAGGCAAGAGACCTCCTCGCAAAAGAATCGATTTGCCAAGAAATGTTGATTCTTGCATAAATGTGCAAATGATGATCCGTCATATTTCTGAGTTTTTCATCCTATTGGCTTTTACAAACAAACTAGAAAAGTTAAGTTCCCTTCCAACAAGATATATTATGAAACAAATGTATGCAGCCGCAAATGTGGAAACCACAGAAGTGAAGAAAGCGCCACTCTTCCCTTCGTCGGAGAAAAAATCAACCAAAAGATAGCCGTTGATAGCCATAACCAGGGCAGCCACAAGCCATGACACTATCTGCAAACCAAAAGAACACGAATGTTTTAGTTTGTCTTTTCTTGTTTCTGCATACGAAAAACTGGGCGAATTCAATATCTTTCAGATATGTGCACAAACAAGTGGTGTATTTCTGATGGAATAAACAAGCGCCTCCAAGCAGAAAATCTCTCCCGTCTTACACATTAATGAAGGACCAATTGATGCATATGGAACCTGAAAATTTATGAACAAGAAAATACCTGCAGAGCGGTGCCAATTTTGAAAATTCCCATCACTCTCTCTTTTGATACCAGGCAAAGCAGGGGAATGAGAGCAAATGGTATCTGAACAGATTGAAGCACATTAAGCCATTCATTTAGGACATCCAACGAGTCCTCCGATGTATCAAAAACAAGAGCAACAATAAGTGTCGGGATAATGGCAAAGCTTCTTGTTATAAGTGCTCTTATCCACTTTTTCAACCGTAGATTCAGAAATCCTCCCATAATAAATTGGCCAGCATAAGTTCCAGTTATAGTACTACTCTGGCCAGCTGCTAGTAAACCAATAGCCCAAATATAGTACACCGGAAATATTCCTCCTCCATACTTGTCATGAAGATACTGCCCTGCATTCCCAAGGCCAATATTGTTGGCTTGTTCTGTACCATAAAATCCCTTGGCAAAAACAGTCATGACAAACAGATTTATCATGAAAGAGATTGATAAAGCCAAGCCAGACTCGATCGAGTAGTACTTCAGGGCTTCTCGAACTCGACCTATCTTGTTTGTGTCAATATCTCTAGATTGTACTAAGGCGGAGTGTAAATATACATTGTGAGGCATTATAATGCACCCGACGACTCCCACTGCCTGCTGTATAGTTTTGGAGCTGAGTTTTGGAACCAGAACGCCTATATTCACAGATCAAATTAAATAAATGTTATCAAGGAGATCTCACAGTCATCGATTCATTAAGAGAAATTTTCTCACCTACTAAAAGTTCACGGCCACTGGGCTTTGTCTCACCGAACATCCATGCAAATGAGACGGCCATTGTTGCTATAAGGACAGCAAAAAGTGCTTCCAATTTTCTCACACCATAGTTCTCCAAAAACAAGAAGATGAAGCTGCATCAAGAAAAACACAAGACTGCACAGTTCAGATATTAAACATAAATGTTGAACCAGTATCCAAGTAATTACTGGACATTACATCATTTGAAAAAGAAACAAATGAAAAACATCCTCAAATTTTCTGAATATAATATCATGAAATCTCAACCACTGCAGACTTGAGTTCTACGTCTTACGAGAAATGATAAAACAATCCCATAAGCAATAAATACTTCAGACTCTCTTGTCCAAATCCAAATCCAAATCCAAATAAAGAACTTTGATCGAATCAATCACCATTCACCAATTCACCCTCAATCAATGCTATTTGACACTTCTCAGCTTTTTTGTTAACAAAAAATTGAAATCTTGCGAAATTTTGTTAACATAAAGCTGAGTCAAACACTACCTAAACCACAGAAAATTCACGTGCAATTATTTACCAGTCAAGAGCAGTAATAGTGACTCCAGCCCAGAGAGGAAAGAAACCAGCGCTCAAAATTTTAATAGCAATAGCACTGCCAATCACTTCCTGAATGTCGGCCCCAATCAGAGCCAGCTCCGTCATGATCCAAAGCAACAATCTTGCCCAGTTAGGATACTCCTCCCGGCAAAATTCCGCCAAATGACGCCCCGTTGCCACGCCGAGACGAGCCGCCAGCAGCTGAACCAACAGGCCCATGGCTGTGGCCCACAAAAGCAGCCACAGAAGAGAATAACCCGCAATCGCCCCCGCCTGGAGATCCCCCTCAAGGTTGCCCGGATCCAGGAACCCTATGCTCATCAAGAATCCCGGGCCCGTGAATAGCCACAGCTTCCGCCACGAAAAAGGCGGCGCCTTGGTGGAATAATCATCGGAGTCAACCCCTTCGTCCACTCCAATGACGTGAATTTTCTCCGACGCGTCATAGGCTCGTTCTTCTTCGTCTTCATTGAAGGAATCTGTAGGCCGATTCGTTAGCAATGGTTGCTGCTGGTCTCCCTCGAGTGAAGGCATGTTTCTTGAAGAAAATCACCGAAGAACTACAAAATTCTCGCGAATACTGATCAAGAGAAAATGGCTCTAGGAAAGTGACTTGGAGAGGGCAAATTGAGCGTGCATTTATGGAGTGATCGCGAAGCTAAGATCATCTATTAATTATAATATTGGTTAATCTTGCACTTTTTCGCAGTGCAGGAATAGAAGATGACGCAAAAGCTTGTGGGGGTGAGAAAAAAAGGTTCCACGCCCATTGCTGTTATTGTAAAGATTTCATTTTTACGCATGTGCAGGACCACACTGTTCTTTCTGAGAGCGAGAGCACCAATTTCTTTTTTCTTTTTTTTTAATTTTATAAATAATAGATGTGATTTTTTTTCACCGACTCTGACATATTGAGAGTGTTTGGTTCAAGACAAAAAGTGCTTATTTTTTTTAAATGATTTAATTGTTCTAAATGTATTTGAAGTATTTTTAAAAGTATTTATTTAAATCAAAATAACTCATATTTATAGTTTTTTAAATATTTTTTTATAAGTCAATTAAAAAAAATATTTTCAATCTATTTATCCAAACATAAAATTATTACATTTTTTACTTAAAAATTACTTTTAAAATCCAACTTAAAAAAAAACTTCTAAAAACAAAATACTTTTGTACCCAAACTGGTCCATTATCTAAAACTTTAGATATTAGATGAATCATACGTCATAAGCAAAATAACCTATTTAGCCTGTAAATTAATTTGACTCTTTAATGCATCATTTAATTCATTAAGGCATTGTTTAGTTTGATGTATTATTAATCTATGTATAAATTATCTCAATTAATTTCGCCTTATTTTCGTCATATTATTTATCTATTTATTAATTAATAATTTTACATCAATTAAATCAAATAAATTATAATCTACCTATCAAATCAAATAATGTATTAACTATTTTTTTTATTTATTTTTAATTACATTATATTACTTATCCATGAATTACTTATCTTATCAATCAAACCAAACGGTGCCTACGCATTCATAGATAAGGCTTTTATGAGTTAAAGTCCATGAAGACCACCGGAATAAATCAACAACCGCTAAGACTCATGCTGCAAGTAGAGGAGGAGTGGAGGTCAATAGTCAATAGTCAATAGTCAATAGTTAAATTTTGATTATTACATTGCATCCAAATCCTGTAAGGTTAAAATAGGGGTGAATTGGTGTTCAGTCCCTAAATCCAAAAGCAAATTAAGAATCAGTCCCTTGTCAAAAAAAAATTGTTTGCACTCCCTGGACCCACATTATTTTTCTCGGATAAAATTAAGTACAAAACATTGAAAATATGGTACAAATACAAGATATGTGAGCACTAATTGTTCAAGATCGAGTACAAAAAATATAATTTTGAGTATAAAATCTAAACATCTTTATTAATGTGAACTTGCAACATGTGTTTGAGTACTCAAAAATCATATATTTGTACCAGATCTAACACATTGGGTACTCAAAAATCACATACGCGTACCATATTTTCAATGTTTTGTACCGATTTTCATCCAAATAAGATAAATGTGTTATTAATATCAATATTTTTTAGTACTCGAAAATCATATATTTATACTAGATCTAACACATTTGATACTTAAATATCATGTATTTGTACCATATTTTTCACGTTTTGTACCAAATTTCATCCGAAACAAAACATGTGGGCCCGGGGAGTTTAAACAAAGTTTTTTTTCTGACAGGGACTGATTACCAATTTAAATTTAGATTTGGGGACTGAATTATAAATTACCGTTAAATGGCTGAATAGACACTGATCATAATATTTTCCGCTCTTTGTTTTAATCATACTTCAACAATATTATATGCACCTGACCATTAAATTATGGAATCCAAGTTTCATTACTAGGGTCCTTAGATATAGTTTGCAAAATTTCAAATATTTCAAGTTCATATATATATATATATATATATATATATATATATATATATATATATACGAAAAATCCCAATTATTGAGTGTACAAAATTTGGAAAGGAGTATGTATGTGGATAGCGAAGGATGACACACAATGACACAATTCATATTGTTTAAAAATCCCAATTATTGAGTGTACAAAATTTGGAAAGGAGTATGGATGTGGATAGCGAAGGATGACACACAATGACACAATTCATGCAAAAACAATATATTGAAACACTATTGGACAAGACATATCAAAACGGACATGGGGTGTATTCAAAGTAAAGATAGCCTCTTTGTTATGAGATAAACTTTGATTTAAACTTTTTTTTTTTAGTTTAAAATATCATAAACATAATTATTTAATCGGTTGAACCCATAAATTTTGACAATGGACCGGGATGCTTTTGGCTTTATGTTTGAGAGCATGGCGACATATGGACATGAATCCCAGCATAATTTAGGGTTTCATCGATCGAATATATTTTGAGAGATAGCAAACTAATACGTCTTCAAAATGTCGATGCATACGTATTTGATATCTTTTTATTATCATAATTACGAAAAATAATATCATAATATCACATTATCAAAAATAATACAATGAATATCATGAATCAGTAGGTGGAACGTACGTATACACACGTGCATCAATTGGTCCCGAAAAGATTCTTATATAAAATGCATCGCGTAAATAAAGGTAGAATCAACACTTTATGGAAAGAAAATTAAGAAATTAAAGAAATAAAGTGAACGACCCCCAATGATATTATTTTACATGGGAATGTTTTTACCTCAAACATTCTCGTGGGACCTCGAGAATGGCACACGTCTCTCTCAGCCACGAAGCTTCGTATGGTAATAGTTGTAGCAGTTTGCAGAGATGACATTGGATAATGGTGCGTGCAGTACGATGGGCTTTCGTGTGTCTGTTTCGCGACAAAAACTCGTAGATGAATTTGAGATTCTCTTTCAAATAATGTCCAATTAGCAACCTCGGAATATTATTGCAGACATGCCTATGTTTTCATATATCACCATTCCCCACATAAATACTGCGTGGGGCAGGCTTTAACTGAGGCAGCATATTTTAGATACAACTTTAAAGACATCTATTTTGTTTTATATTAATATTATTGGGTCGCCAGCTGCTTTACCTGGTGTTGGGACACTAGTATCTCATCTCAAGTTTTCTAGATAAGAGCACTCTTTGAGATCTTGTGAACTAGCCTTTTTGATAAAATATCGTGAATGACTTGGTGGTGTTGAAGTATGTGACTCTTCTCGTGTTGGGCCAGTCGTCCATTAACAAATAAAGGCAGCTGAGGCATTGGGCCTAGAAGGTAACTAATGGACTCAATCACAAGTTGTGGGCTGGGCTATGTGTTAGCTGGGATAACTACTTATTGGCCGAGAGATCTAGAAAATTGCACGTGCAACGCACGTGACACGTTATAATAATTTTATTAATTGGTTGCTTAGCTTTTTTAATTAAGTGTTATATATTTTACTATCAATTTCAAACTTTGGTTGTAATGATTTGATCTCTAATTAGTTATTGAAGTGAGAACATTATGTCTTTAATTTTTTTCTCTTTACGATCGATTTGTGGTATCTAATCGATGCTTTTATGTTTTACACCTTGGATTTAATTTATTTTTTTAATTAATGACTTTAAAACAATAACATATGTTATATATTTGTCGAGAAATGTAAAAAAATACATTGATTTTTTTAAACCGTAAGACTGAGCGTTTGCATTTTATTAAAAGCTATATATAGTTGATATATAATTGTGCAATTCAAATATTTTAATATGTGTAACAGTTTAAACACTACATTTTGATTATTTTACATAGCAAAGAGATAATTATTGTACCCAATAATCTTCTTCCCAATAATTATGCTCGCAATCAATGTGAATCGAAGTCATGACCATCACTTTGATACATATTGTATGGCCGAATGCTTATTGCATTTTTAATAATTATAGTCATTGGTAACAATACTAATTCAATATTTTAAACTATATTGTATCTCAAACATCATGTTTCGATTGGTCTTCTCAGTATGAATAGTTATTGCACTTCAACAATAGTAATATCTGTTAAATAATAATTTTACTTCTATTGATTTGTAAGTTAAAACAGTAATTTTTTTGAAAGTTAAAACAATAATTTATTTGAAAGAAAATAATTTTTTTAGTTCCATTAACACATCACATTTTGCTTTTTAGTCAATTGATTTGTCAAATTTAAGTTTTAATGCACTAGCTTTTAATTTTGACTATTTTTAATCCAATTGTTGACGTGACATCTAATAAGTCAAATTTTTTTTTAAGTTGCATCATTATTATAATGCCCATGTCAGTATTTTTCGATGCAAAATAAAGCATTTTCCAGTGTCACCATAACAATTAGGTATAAATATATTAAAATAAAATTTAGTATACAAAAAATAAATTTTGAAAACTTAGTGACCAAAACCTAAAATTTAAGAAGTTAGTGAAAAATAATAATAATTTTTTAATTTAAAAGTTTTAGTTGAAGATAAAATTTGATCTTCTATGAATAAAGTGTATATAAATCATATATATTTTTTTACGTCTGATAAAACATGATGTCTATATGACTTGCTTTGATTTTCAAGTTTTTTACTCATGCATAATACATTCACAATTTTTTGTATATTTTCTAGCGTATTGAATAACTTTGTTTCGTTAGCTTTGAAAATCAAATTTAATATACATTGAATAATATTTAACATATAAAATAATTAATGTCCTAACAAAAATACAATACAAAATAAATTTTTCTAACATAAACTCTTATGTTAAAGTATTAACAAATTTATGCCAAAAAATTAATTTAGTCGTACAATTATTTATTTAATTAATAATAAACATAATTGTTTCATAATTTTGTCATAATCTTATTTTAAAATCAAAAATATTAATATGTAAATGTCTTTTTTTTTTTCCTTTTTCTGAAAAATCATATACATATAATATGCAATAATCAAGGTAAACTTTTTTTATTTCTTCAAATCTTGTAATATTTTTTTTTTCAGTAAACTATCATAGTTAGATTACATAGTCATCACCATTAGTTTTATAATATTATTCCTACAATCTAGAATACCAAAAATTTTAGTTAGATTACTAAATTAAAAAAAAATAAACGAATTAAAACGAATTGATTGGATAAAATATGAGAATATCTTTCATTTATATGTGAAATATAGTCTCAATTATTTATGATCTGATTTACTTGTCTTGAACCAGATGACTAAATTAATGATTCTATTCATTTTTTTTTTTGCGAAACTATAATGACCGAAATATTATGTTAAAAAGTTTAGAAGACTAAGACATAGCGATGGTGATAAAGGTTAAAAGTAAGTTGTAAAATTAATATACATTTTTTAGATTAAAACAACTTTCAATTAATAAAACTTTAACTTTAGAACATGAATTAAATATTAATAATTAAATAAATAAATAAATAAATAAACATAAATTAAATACTCATTGAAAAAGCTACAAAATGACATAAAATAACCTTGAAAATGACAAAATGTTAGTCATTACATGAAATAAAATAAATACAAAACTGTAAATTCATAAATAAATAACCACTTTTATATAAATAAATATTATATATAATGTAGTTCAAACATCAACATGAAAGTTGGTTATAATTATATATTTTTTAATTTGGACAAAAAATATCAGTGTTGATTGCACTTTTAGTTCAACACTAAAATATTTTTAATCCCAAATTTTTTTTAAAGGATTACATAGTTAGTTATCACCATTATTTTTGTAGTCCCCCTTCTTAAAAAATGGAATTCCAAATATTTTTGTTAGCTTACCAAATGCAAAAAACAAACTAATTGATTGAATAAAAGAGGTTAATACATTTCTAATACAAGTGAAATAAAATCTCGATTTATGATATGATTTTATTTATTTTTAACAAGTCGATAAAAGTTAATAACTCGATTGAAATTTTTTGTTTTCTAAAAGTTTAATACTAAACTATGTTAAAAATTTAAAAGACTAAAAACATAGCGATGAAGATAAAGCTTGAAAGTAAGGTAAAAAAATTAATAAATTTTTTAGATTTATAGATAAATTAAAAATATTGCTTTCAATTGATAAAACTTTTTTTTCGAACATGAATTAAATATTAGCAATTAATTTTATCTACAATAAATATATAGATATATACAAATTAAATACTCATTGAACAAAACTATACAATGAATAAAAAACTTCAAAAACCTTAAAAATGACAAAACTAATTATTAAATTCATAAATAAAGTGCTACTTTTACCTTCGATTCGATAAAAAGTATAAATGTTGTTGATTCACTTTTAGTTTATCACTGAAATATTTTTGGTCCTTAAAGTTTTCTAAGATATTACTTAGTTAGGCATCATTGTTAATTTTAGAGTTATTCTTCCTAAAAACAGGAATATAAGAAATTTTAGTTAAATTACCAAATTCCAAAAAAATAAACGAATTGATTGAATATATAAAGTATGATATACGTTTCCTATATAAGTAGAATACAATATCGATTTATGATTATGATATGATTCTACTTGTTTTGAATCAGATGATTAAAATTAATGATTTGATTTAATTTGTTATTTGTTTAAAAGTTTAATAATCAAAATATTATGTTAGAAGAATGAAGACTAAAAGCATAGCGTTGAAGATAAATGTTGAAAATAATTTCACAAAATTAATAAATTTATTTGATGTAGAGAAAATTTTTTTTAATATAGCTTTCAATTAATAAAACTTTAATTTTAGAACATAGGTTAAATATTAGCAATTATGTTTACTTAGAATAAATAAATAGATATAAATTAAATACTCACTAAATAAAACTACAAAATGACAAAAAAAAAACTTAAAACACCTTGAGAATTAAATGAAATAAAATTGAGGATATAAATAAAAAATAATTTTAGGATATGAATTAAATATTAGAAATTAATTTTACCTATAATAAATAAATAGTCATAATTAAATACTAATTGAATAAAACTACAAAATGACATAAAAAAATTCAAAAATTATTTGGAATGACAAAAAAATTAACCATTAAAAGAAATAAATTGAGAATAAAAATAAAACTTTAATTTTAGGACATGAATTAGAATAAATAAATAGTGACATGCAAACTAAATACACATTGAATAAATTTATAGAATGATCTCAAAAACCTCAAAAAGTTTTGGAAATGACAAAAAATTAACTATTAAATGAATTAAAATGATGATAAAAATGTAAATTAACAACTAAACTTTAATTTTAGGACATGAATTAAATATTAACAATTAATTTTACTTAAAATAAATAAATAGTGACAAATTAAATATACATTGAATAAATCTATAGAATGACATAAAAAATCTCAAAAAGTCTTGAAAATAACAAAAAATTAATTATTAAATGAATTGTAATGAAGATAAAAATGTAAATTTACAACTAAAATGTCACTTTTATATATATAATAAAATAATAGATAGAGGAAGTGAGCTGGAAAAATAATCTTATCTGATCAATCGATCCTGAAGAGAGAACAGAGAAAATCTACATAGAAACAATACAGAAGAAACAAGGAAGGATAATCGAAGGGAAAAGAAGCCAGATCTGCAATTAAGGGAAGTTCAATAAGATGCTTGATTATATTGAGTTTCTGGGATCGATTATTGATTGTGTTGATATTGTATTGGAACTCCATATCTGGATTGATTAATAAGATTTTGACTTGATTCTCCCCGTGAATGTAGGTCACTGTTACAAGTGGCTGAACCACGTAAATCGATTTGTGTTGTAATTGTTCTTTGTTTTCTTTAATTGCATTCAAGTGTGCTTGCAAGTTTGTGTGTGTTTCGAATTGTTGGATTTGTAGTAGATACATATCTCGAAGCTTGCTTGTAAAACCTGAAACTTGGCCTCCAAGTTTATTCAATTACTTGGCCTCCAATCCGAATTTGAGTCTCTATTTAAGTGCAAGAAGTCATCTCCTTCATCTCCATATTTTCGAAGTTAGAGGCTTCCAACTCTCCTCCATATATTCGAGTAATAGACTGCCACTTAGAGTTCAAAAATCTGCTCAATTTCTCTTCTTAAGCACGTGGGCTTTGGCCATGGATATTGGGAAGAAAAGTCAAGAATTTGTCCACTTCCTCTCCTAATTTTCGCGAGTCAAGTTAGCAAATTGGAGTCAAAGGTTAGTCAATTTAATTCTCAAAAGTTTGCAGAAGACAAGTGGGAATTTGATGATTTGATCCAAAGTTTGAGTCAACTTTTTCCTCCACTTACGCGTGAATTTTGAAGGAAAGTAATAAGATTATTGCTAAAAAATTCGGTCTAGTAGGCTGCCATTCTTCCTCTTACTTTCGAGAAGTGGACTACTATTTGGAGTCAAGGATTGGTCCACTTTTTCTCTTCATGGTCAAGTGGAAATAGGAATTGGGAAAGCAAATTGATTTCGGAGGTTGAGGCGAGAAAGGTGTTGAATCCGATATTTTGGTGATAACAAACAACAACTCATTGTATAGGAATGTGCTGCCAACCATTGTATTTCAGGAACCTACTACAACTTCTACCGAAAGCTTGTCAACCGCCTTTGCTCTCGACCGGCTGAAGTCACAAGCCTATCAACTGGCTATCAAAACCAGCAGAGGATAAATCTATCTACCGGAAGCTTGTCAACCGCCTTTATCTCTCGACCGGTTGAAGTCACAAGCTTATCGACTGGTTATTCAAACCAGCAGAGGACAAATATCTCTACCGGTAGAATGCCAACTGCCTATCTAGATATCTCGAGACAAGTACCTGTGACAAGATGTTCTTTGCAGGATCTTTTATTAAAAGCAGAACCGGCGTTTCAGAAGATTTGTTGACTCCTGCAAATCAAGACAACAGGTTGTACCAAAATGGCAAAAACACAGAATGACTGCAGATAAAGCATTCGACCGTTTATTCCAGTTTTGGATCCTGGAAGTTGTCTGCAGTGTACGATCCTCATGCAGAATCATCAATGCATTTATGAGCATTAAATGTGCATTCAATGCAGCATCAGAACGTTCAAAATAAAGACGTTGATGATTGACCTATATAAAGGGAAGATTGCTCAAACAACAATAAGAAGTGAGACGAGACAACGAAGAGAGACAAGCAACTCAGAAAAATTTCAATCACTTTGACTAATATCAGAAGTCCTCATCTGATATACTTGAGCACACTTACAAGATCATTCATCTGCTGCTCAAATAAACCCTCGCCTACAGTTCACATATCTGATCGTCAAGGATCATCCTAGGGTTTTCAAGCCTCTCGACCGCTCTGCAGTCTGAGAAGCTCAACTCAACTATACTCAGTGTTGAAGAGACTTGAAGCTGCTCTGAAAGCTTCCACCAGTCTGATAAGAACTGAGAATCTTATCTGTGTAAATCTAGGAGTTTCGGATTAGGCATTGGATAAGTCCTAAGTCTGAAGTGGGTGTATTACAAGACGTTGTAATAACCAAAGTCTTCTAGTGAATTCCTTCCTAAGTGGAAGAAGGGGAGACGTAGAAGGATTAAGCCTTCGAACTTCCATAAAATCGTGCTTTAGCATTTACTGCAACTTATCTCACATCCTGCTCATACATTGCATTATAAACTTTGCATCACTAAAACCTCTGAACTATTTCCGCACTATTTAAGTTGTTCAAAACGTTTTAGAAGTTGAGAAAACTGATTAAGTGAACTAAACCTCACTTGATCATTCTAAAGAAGTAGAAGAAAAGTTTCAGAGTGTATTCACCCCCCCCCCCCTCTACCCTCTGAACCGATCCCAACAAGTGGTATCAGAGCGGGTTCCTTTCTCAACTGCTGATCTGAAGTTTTCAAATCATGACTTCTTTCAACAGAATTCCTATGTTTTCTAAAGAAGAGTATGATGATTGGAAAATTCGCATGCAGGCACATCTTGCAGCACAGGATGATGACATGCTATATGTCATAACAGACGGTCCTATCAAAATTATGAAGGTCAACCCAGCTCTAGCCGATGGTGCAGGACAAATGATTGAGAAACCAAGAGCTGAGTGGACCACTGAGGACAAAAAGAAGGCCAATCTTGACAATGTGGCCCGGGACATCCTATACAAAACACTGGACAAGAATATGTTCAGCAAAATCAAGTCATGTTCCACAGCAAAGGAGATTTGGGAGAAGCTCACTCAGCTGTGTGAAGGGAATGACCAGACAAAGGAAAACAAGCTCACTCTGGCCATTCAAAAATATGACAACGCCAAAATGAAGCCAGGGGAAACCATGGCTGAATTTGATGAACGGTTCAGTAGTATCATCTGTGATCTTACTGCTTTAGGTAAAACTTATACTAACCGTGAAATTGCTGTGAAGGTTATGAGAGCTCTGCCCAAAGAATGGGAGATCAAGACAGTGGCCATGAGAGAGTCAAAAGACTTGAGCAAGGTTGAACTGCATGATCTCTTTGCTGATCTCAAAGCCTACGAGTTCGAGCTCAACATGAGAACAGAAGATGAACCATCCACATCTCAACCAACCAAGGCCTTAACCTCAACCGTGATACGTCCACCGGTCGAGGAACCTCCAAAGAGATCAGCTGAGCAAATCAGCAATGAAGCCATGACACTCTTTGTCAAGAAATTTGGTAAATTTATGCGTAAAAACAATTCTAAATTTAAAAATTATCATAAATCGGACCATACAAACGATGGTCCTACTTGTTTTAACTGTGGAAAGCCAGGCCATTTCATTGCAGACTGCACCAAGCCTAAGAACAATGATCAGAAGCAATTCTCCGAAAGAAGAAGGGGTAAGGAGGATAAAAGGACGTTTAGAAAAGGAAAAGACCAAAGGGTTCTAGTAGCAGATGAAAGCAAAAGCAAGTGGGCTGAGTCTGACTCTGACAACTCCAATACCGGAAGCTCTTCAGATGACAGCGATGATGAAAAAGTGGAATGCCTTATGGCCGACATCGAAGAAGAAGCTGAGGAGGTATTTGACTTTGGCTCACCTGAATTTACTCACAGTGATTTAGTTACTGCTTTACACGAAATGGCTAATGAATACAAAGCATTATCCAAGGAGTTCGAGGAAGTAAAGGCAGAAAGAGCTAACCTAAAAGATAAGTCAAGCAAATCAAGCTGCATGCAGCAAAAAGAGCTTGATGGTCTTAAGGTCAAGCTAAGTCTGCTGGCTACTGAGAACGACACCTTGAAAAGAGTATTCCAAGCTACCTTGATTGAAAATAAAAAACTACTTGAAACCATTAAGGCTTGGAATAAATCTTCGGTAACCATTGACAAGATTCAAGAAATCCAAAGACCGGTGCATGATAAAACCGGTCTAGGGTTTGGAACAAATGAACAGTCTATGGAATCCTGTATTCAGTCAAGCCTGGACAAAGGCAATCTTAACAAAATAAGATTTGTCAGGTCCAGCACGATATATGAACACGATAAGTGCAGCTTTGACAAAAATCAGAAAGTATCGAACGAACGAAGCTCTAAGCATAGAGGGCTGGGATATGTGGATCCCCAGACCTCTAATCAAAGAGGAACTTGGATCAAACCAAAACCTAATGAAAGAAGAAAGGGAAACCAATCTAATTTCAAAAGGCCATGGAATGAGTCTAACTACTCTAAGAAAATATGGTCAAAGGAGAAGCCTTACCAGTACTTTAATTGCAGGCCAGTTCAAAAGAGGTACATGCTAACTGATGAAAATAAAAAAGGCAAGCAGCACACAGCAACCTCACAAGCACACACATTTACTGCCTATCGACCGCACAGATTTCTGGACACACACACGGGCAAACCTGTAAGGGTGTTCCAGGTGTGGGTCCCGAAAGGGCTAATCCGACCTGGACCCTACTAGATATGGGTACCAAAAGTTCTTCACTCTTTGCAGGTACTAAAAGTCCAAACGGGCGAGAAAACCACTTCTATCAAGGACACTACCTGGTATTTAGATAGCGGTTGCTCACGACACATGACAGGGAATCCAGAACTTCTAACAGAAGTGGTGTTGTGCAAAGGACCAAAGATCAGCTTTGGAGACAACTCCAAAGGTAAAACCGTGGGTAAGGGTAAGATCATCCATGGTAACATCATTATTAAAGATGTGTTACTTGTTGACAAACTATGCTATAATTTGATAAGTATTAGTCAACTATGTGACAATGATCATTCGGTCGAGTTTCACAAACACACTTGCCTCATAAAAAATGACAAAGGTGAGACTCTTATGACCGGTGTACGAGACCTAAACACCTACAAGGTAAACTGGTCTTGCTCACATATTTCTTCACCCACTTGTCTTACTGCTCATCATGATAAACATTGGTTGTGGCATAAGCGGTTAAATCATCTAAATTTTAAGTCCATTTTTAACTTGAGGAAGCATGATTTGGTTTCTGGTCTGCCCGAAGGAGATTTTGTAAAAGACAAAGTTTGTCCTGCTTGTCAACTAGGAAAGCAGGTGAGAGCAACTTTTAAAAATAAAGGGTGTATGTCTTCTTCCAAATGTTTAGACTTACTTCACATGGACCTATTTGGTCCTATACCAGTAAGAAGCATAGGGGGAATGAGATATGCTCTTGTTGTTATAGATGACTTTTCTCGATTTACTTGGGTCATCTTTCTCTCTTCAAAAGATCAAACTGCACCTCACCTGATTAAGCTTTTTAAACGCTTGCAAAATGAACAATCTACTGTAATAGATAGAATCAGGAGTGATAGAGGGACTGAATTTTTAAACATCACTCTTATGACTTATCTAGATGATCAGGGAATCAAGCATGAGTTGTCAGCTGCTAGATCCCCACAGCAAAATGGGGTGGCTGAAAGAAGGAACCGTACTTTAAAAGAAGCAGCCAGAACTATGATTGCTGATTCAAATGTTTCTCAAAGACTTTGGGCAGAAGCAGTTAACACAGCTTGCTATACTCAAAACAGATCTATGATTAATAAACGATTTAACAAAACTCCATATGAGATCTGGAATGGCACAAAACCTGACATTTCTTATTTCAAAATTTTTGGGTGCAAATGCTTTATCCACAACAATGGCAAAAACCATTTGACAGCCTTCGATGCCAAAGCAGACGAAGGAACTTTTATTGGTTACTCAGCCGTTAGCAGAGCTTATCGAGTGTTCAATCAAAGATCACTAACGGTCGAGGAAACCATTCATGTTGTTTTTGATGAATCTACTCTATGTACAGAACAAACTCAAGGGAGCATAAATGATCTGAGTCACAGACTGGAAAACACAAATCTACAGGAAGAGAGTGACAGTGATCTATATCCTCCAAAGAAGGATGATCCAGTTCCCTCTACCGGGTGTGATCAAACAAGGCCAGAAGTGGATCCACCGGTTGATAACAATCCTCCAGCCAATGATGATCCAGTAAACGAGGACGTTCATCAACCAATTGATGACAACCCTTTAGGGAATTATTTTAGGTGGAACAAAGATCATCCACCTGGGTTGGTCATAGGTGACCCTTCTGCTCCTCGAAAAACACGTGGTCAAATGATTAATGAATTCTTGCATGCCGCTTTCATATCTCAGGTAGAGCCCAAGAAAATAGATGAAGCTCTATCAGATGCCAGCTGGATTGAAGCTATGCAAGAAGAGTTGAATCAATTCACCCGCAACAATGTTTGGCATCTAGTTCCTCGACCGAAAAATCAAAATGTGATTGGAACTAGATGGGTGTTTCGTAACAAGCTCGATGAACATGGCACTGTTGTGCGTAACAAAGCTCGACTTGTTGCTCAAGGATTCAGACAAGAAGAAGGCATAGACTTTGAGGAATCTTTCGCGCCAGTTGCAAGACTAGAAGCAATCCGCATCTTTCTTGCTTATGCAGCCTTCAAGAATTTTAAAGTTTATCAAATGGATGTGAAGTCTGCATTCCTCAATGGTCTACTTCAAGAAGAGGTGTACGTTGAACAACCACCAGGTTTTGTCAATCCTACTCATCCTCAATATATCTATAAACTTGACAAAGCTCTCTATGGATTAAAACAAGCACCGCGTGCTTGGTATGACACTTTGCTAAAATTTTTACTGGAACATGATTTCCAAATTGGAACGGTCGATAAGACCCTGTTTAAATTTGTAAAAGGTGATCATGTGTTACTAGTACAAATTTATGTTGATGACATTATATTTGGGTCAACTAACCCCAAGTTGTGCTCAAAGTTCTCTAAACTGATGAAGGAGAAGTTTGAAATGAGCATGATGGGCGAGCTAAACTTCTTTCTTGGACTTCAAGTAAAGCAACTTGAAACTGGAATATTCATCAATCAGTCCAAGTATGCCAAGGAATTGGTAAAGAAGTTTGGAATGGAACAATGCTCAACTGTATCTACCCCCATGAGTACATCAATTAAGCTTGATAAAGATGAAGGGGGAATTCCGGTTGAGGTAACCATGTATCGAGGCCTTATTGGTTCACTGCTCTATTTGACTGCCAGTCGACCGGATATCATGTATTCAGTTTGTTTATGTGCTAGATTTCAAGCCGCACCTAAGCAATCTCATTTCATTGCTACCAAACGAATACTTAAATATATTAAAGGAACTACTAATGTGGGTCTTTGGTATCCCAAAGATTCAAATCTTAATCTTATTGGCTATTCAGATGCAGATTATGCAGGTTGTAGAATTGATCGCAAAAGTACAAGTGGCACATGTCAATTCCTTGGAGATAGACTAATTTCGTGGTCAAGTAAGAAGCAGACATCAATTGCTACCTCGACCGCCGAAGCAGAATACCTTGCTGCTGGCAGCTGTTGTGCTCAAATACTCTGGATTCAACAGCAGCTTAATGATTATGGGATTCGGTCGAGTGAAGCTCCAATCTACTGTGACAATACAAGTGCCATAGCCATCACTCACAATCCAGTGATGCACTCTCGGACAAAGCACATTGATGTCAGGCATCACTTTATCCGAGATCATGTCTTAAAGAAGGAAATTAGGCTGGAATACATCTCTACCGATCAGCAAGCAGCAGACATATTCACCAAGCCTCTACCGGACGCTAAGTTTTCATATTTTCGAAATATTCTTGGCTTAGTAGATTTAAGTTAGTATGCATGTGTTTAGGGGGAATGATTGTCAATATGACATTAATAGATTAGCTGTTACGTTGCCATTAATATTGGCATATCATCCGCCTTTAACTAGTCTCTGACAGGCTTCGTACTAGCAGCTTGGTGCTTTGAACCAAATGACATTAATTGGGCGCCGTGATTATGCTCTTCAAAACTTTTTGAATTTCAAAAATACTTTTCATGACATCACCCTATGGCCCATAGGTTCCTATATATACTTCTTTACACTCGTATATCAATCTTTCACCTTTGCTAAAAACTTTCATATTGTATTAAACGCTCCATCGAATTACTCTCAAGCTTTTGCTTACTCTTTGCTCGAGTTCTTATCTATAGATATCATGTCGATCCAGAAGACTTGCCTCGCCATCAACTTTGATTCCGTTGTTAAGGCAAACAACGCAGGAATAACTGAGGTCTTCACCATGCTTGAAGCCTCTGGACTGAAGAAATTTCTGGAATGCAGCGCCATCTGCGATTTGCCTGTTTTGAAGGAGTTCTTCGCAACCGCTCAAATCGAGCATGGGACTATCAAATGCTTGATCAAGACAGAGGTCTACTCCTTCAATCAGAAGTTCTTCGCCAGCACATTTGATCTGCCCTCCAGGGGTTTGACAAAATGCACGGATCTTCCAGATGGTAACTGCTCTTATTGGTTGAAGGAGTTCTCAACTACTGATGCTCCGATCAAACTGCCGGCCCAGAAGACATCTCTCAAAGCTCCATTCAGGCTACTGACTAATATCGTGGCCAAGAATCTTCTGGCCAAGGCTGGATCTTACGACAAGGTGACGCTGGAGAAATTTCAATACATGGCTTGTATTGCCTCCAAGATCAACATAAACTGGTCAGACATTCTGTTCAATATTCTATGTGAAATGATCAGGGGCAAGGGCAATCCGAGGGATTTGCTTTGCAAATCTGCCACATCTTGGGCGTCCTTGGAGTGGACTTTTCCAAGACTGAGCCTCTGCATCCCACCAAATGGCTCAACAAGTCTACGATTCTCAAATTCCTGAACAAGAAAGAGACTGCGGTCGACACCTTGCCCTCAACCGCAAAGGCTATTGCTATCCCTCAACCGCTTTCAACGGTTTCGGTCGTGGCCAAACCAGTCCATACCAAAAAGTCTGCCAAGCGTCAACTGATCATCGAATCTGACTCTGAAGATGAATCACGTGAGAATGTTCCACTGATTCAAGCTTTCAGCAGGTCATCCCCTTCGGTCTCCAAAGCAGCTGTGTCATCCACGCCTGCAGGCGAGAAGAAGAGGCAGCACAAGAAGCTAAAGTCTCTTTCTGGACTTGCTCCTACCCTGCCAACGGTCGAGACTACTACCGTTGTTGCTTCTACTGCTCCTCGTCCTACAAAAGGTGTGATAATCCGGGAAGGTGCCTCATCAGCTCCTGAGGTCACTCTAGCTGATCCCAAAGACAAAGGGAAAGGTGTGATGATCTACACACCCAAGGCTCAACCAGCAGCTACGATAGAACTCAATATGATCATCTCTCACGTACTCCGTACTGTCAAGCGTCATCTACAACGTTTTGACAGATGGCATCACTCCCGCACTCACTTGACACTCGCTCAAATATTTCCTAAATGGAAATCTCTAAACGTCATTGAGCAGAAGATGCTTCTATTTGCTGATACTGAAGACATCGTGGAGGCTCTGGGAAGAAGACATCTCATAGACTTGAAGCTTCGAGGAAGCCTGCTATCACTGCTAATTAATGAGCGTGTCAAGAATTTCAAATCCAAGAGTCCTACCGCTGCCGATGACTTTGTGATTTTGACTGGACTACAGGATAGTCTACGTCAAATCACTCAACTACTTCAGCACTTCCAAGCTCTCAACAATGTCAAAACACCAGCTTCAGCCTGTTTGCAAGCTTATGTGCTGGAAGCACAAGTGATGATGAAAACCTTTCTCACTCAAGATCAGGGTGAAGAAGACGTCTATGCTCTTCCTTCTTCAGATGGGATTCTGACCGATCTCATCACTGCTGACCTCTTTCAATCATATGCTCTAAGATCGAGTGTAGCAGCATCTTCATCGGTCGACCCCTCCTCAACCGCAGTCCAAGCAGTTACTCAACCGGAAGCAGTTGTGATTGCTCGCTCCTCTCCCGTGACGACCGCTCACACTTCTCCCGGTCATTCACAAGATGTTTTAGAAGTGGTTGCACAAGAGATACCTGTCACCTCTGTGACAAAGGCTCCTTGCAGTAGTGAAGCAACAGTGCCCCCAACGGAGATATCAAGCACTATTGTATCACCTGCATCTCCAGAACAGCAAGTGACTGATGCTGATCGCACTTCAACCGTCTCCATCTACTGAAAAGTTTATGGAAGATCTCATTATGGATGAACCAAGTGCTGATCCTGGTACTCCACCAACCATATTGGCTGCAGTCGAAACTATTACATCTCCAACTGTACCATTATTGGAAGGTCCATCGGGTAGCTCTCCAGCAAGTTCACCCGCACCACATCATCGTGAGTCTAGCCCTGTTTCACCAAGAAATGACTCAGAAGGGCAAATGATTCAGACTGATGATTCTTTAATTGAAGCCATGGCCGCAGCTCTAGATCATACCTTGATAAATCGGCTTCATGAGCTCATGCAAACGGTTAGGTCCTTCTCTCAAGACATAACAAACTCTTCCTTATCGGTCGATAATTCACGCCAGACGATGATTCGGCATTTCGAGACCGTGTCTCGAGACCTCGCTCGTCTGTCCACAGAGATCACTAATCATCATCGCACTCAAATCAACACGCTCTCTACCGTCTCCGAACAAGTTATCCGATCCGAAAATCGCCTTCATAAGCAGTTGAATGATCGGATGGACACTATGCAAGCCACTCTACTTGCTCAAATCGATGCAAAAATAGACACTATGCAAGCCTGCCTTGGCACTCAACTCACTGAGGTCATCCTTCGGCTCAACCAAGGTGATGCCAAAAAGGGGGAAGAAGAGCAACGTAGAGCAGCAGAGGCAAGAAGACGTGAAGAAGAGTCCAGAAGAAAAGAAGAAGCCGACAGAAGAAGAAGAGAAGGCGATAGGTCAGGAGGAGCCAGTTGGTTCAAAAGATGAACAACTTATCTCTTCTTTACTTATCGCAGCCGCATCTTTTTTTTTCTGTAGGTGTAATAAAAATGCTTATTGTACTTAATGAAATTCATTCTCTCAATGAAGTTCATTTTAATGCTTTCATATTGTTCTTGGAGCACTTAAGTTTTGTCATCACCAAAAAGGGGGAAATTGTTGAATCCGATATTTTGGTGATAACAAACAACAACTCATTGTATAGGAATGTGCTGCCAACCATTGTATTTCAGGAACCTACTACAACTTCTACCGAAAGCTTGTCAACCGCCTTTGCTCTCGACCGGCTGAAGTCACAAGCCTATCAACTGGCTATCAAAACCAGCAGAGGATAAATCTATCTACCGGAAGCTTGTCAACCGCCTTTATCTCTCGACCGGTTGAAGTCACAAGCTTATCGACTGGTTATTCAAACCAGCAGAGGACAAATATCTCTACCGGTAGAATGCCAACTGCCTATCTAGATATCTCGAGACAAGTACCTGTGACAAGATGTTCTTTGCAGGATCTTTTATTAAAAGCAGAACCGGCGTTTCAGAAGATTTGTTGACTCCTGCAAATCAAGACAACAGGTTGTACCAAAATGGCAAAAACACAGAATGACTGCAGATAAAGCATTCGACCGTTTATTCCAGTTTTGGATCCTGGAAGTTGTCTGCAGTGTACGATCCTCATGCAGAATCATCAATGCATTTATGAGCATTAAATGTGCATTCAATGCAGCATCAGAACGTTCAAAATAAAGACGTTGATGATTGACCTATATAAAGGGAAGATTGCTCAAACAACAATAAGAAGTGAGACGAGACAACGAAGAGAGACAAACAACTCAGAAAAATTTCAATCACTTGACTAATATCAGAAGTCCTCATCTGATATACTTGAGCACACTTACAAGATCATCTGCTGCTCAAATAAACCCTCGCCTACAGTTCACATATCTGATCGTCAAGGATCATCCTAGGGT
The DNA here is from genome assembly GCF_033568475.1 of Henckelia pumila. Classification (NCBI taxonomy): domain Eukaryota; kingdom Viridiplantae; phylum Streptophyta; class Magnoliopsida; order Lamiales; family Gesneriaceae; genus Henckelia; species Henckelia pumila. Next base: position 31,570,035 of record NC_133123.1, on the reverse strand, counting down.
TTTCAAGCCTCTCGACCGCTCTGCAGTCTGAGAAGCTCAACTCAACTATACTCAGTGTTGAAGAGACTTGAAGCTGCTCTGAAAGCTTCCACCAGTCTGATAAGAACTGAGAATCTTATCTGTGTAAATCTAGGAGTTTCGGATTAGGCATTGGATAAGTCCTAAGTCTGAAGTGGGTGTATTACAAGACGTTGTAATAACCAAAGTCTTCTAGTGAATTCCTTCCTAAGTGGAAGAAGGGGAGACGTAGAAGGATTAAGCCTTCGAACTTCCATAAAATCGTGCTTTAGCATTTACTGCAACTTATCTCACATCCTGCTCATACATTGCATTATAAACTTTGCATCACTAAAACCTCTGAACTATTTCCGCACTATTTAAGTTGTTCAAAACGTTTTAGAAGTTGAGAAAACTGATTAAGTGAACTAAACCTCACTTGATCATTCTAAAGAAGTAGAAGAAAAGTTTCAGAGTGTATTCACCCCCCCCCCTCTACCCTCTGAACCGATCCCAACAAAAGGTGTGTAAGAATTTTTGTCCACTTCTTCTGCATAATTTTCGAAATTATTAGACTAGTAATTAAGTCTCACTAATTTGCCAATTCAACCTTAATTTCAAAGGTTAGTGTCTTAGGAGTTTGGGAAAGAATTATTTCAAGAAAACAACCAGTAAAGTTTCGAGAAATTTACTCCTGAAGATTTTCGGTTCCAAGCTTCGTTTATTTGAGATATTGATTTTCGAACGCATCAAATGTAAGTGGGCTTTTTCTTTAAAATATTATGTATGTTTTAAAATTTCGATCGTTCATATTAATTATTAGAATCTTGTTATGTAATATTATTCATGATGATAGTGTGTTAAAAATGTGTTTTGACACTGTTATGACTCGAATTATGAAGGGAAAGGAAATTTTCGAACCATGTTATGTTATGACCCCCATGCTGTGGGTAATAATAACCGTTCCATGACCTCACCCCTTAGAGGGATTACATATAGGGGACTATCAATTAGCCACAATTAATGAGAGGAATTTTAGTGTCTAGCCAAAATTATGTTATGTCATGTCAATTATGTTATGATGATGTTCATATTATGCTATGTGAGACATGATATGAAATATTTATGCTTTAAATTAATTCATGAGTTTTTGAAATAAATACTTGCTGAGTATTTCCCAAAACACTCACCCCTTACTTTTTCCCTTTCAGATGATGAAGATGGTGATTTAGAGGAACGTGAAAAAAATATGTTTTGGGGATTGTGATTGAAACGACTCTGACTAATTAAATGCAAATTTTTTTTAAAAAAAACAATACTATATATATATGCCCATACATATATGTATAAACATTAAAAATAATACTAATAAATAAAATCCTTAAACAAAAGCTTAAATAAATAATAAACATTTACCCAATAAAAATCTTAAGTCATGCAAAAATAATAATATTATCTAAGTAAAAATCCATAAATCATGTATGCGAAAATAATCATAATAAAAATATTTCTCTCAACCACTGAAAACTGAAAATATGAAGCGTGTTTTAAAATCCTAAAATAAAATAATTCTAAGCATGCTAAATTCTCATGGCGACGGTCACGGGGTCCACTGCCGGCTCGCTCATACGTCCTCACAACCAGTAGGAGCTACAAAAAGATCATCATGCTCACCTGCACCATATAAGCGTAGTGAGCCTAGAGGCTCAACATGTCTAAATCTTTATAACAAGGGTTAAAATAATGCATCACATAATCATACTAATATATATACATACATGAACATGTATGCATGATAAAATATCTAGAATCACTTATTAACATAAACATACTGAACATGCTGAACTTAATCATAACTGAGCTTACTGAACATAGTTGAGCATATCATTTTCAAAACTGTCTATGGTTATATCCGTAAGTGTGACTAAATTTGTGCCGACTGATCAATCTCTAAAACCAACGTACGTGGCGGTGACAAGTCACCTCTATGCCGGTAGTAAACTACCTCCTGAACTGTGCTGGTGGTAAACCACCTCTGAACTGTGCTGTCACACCACTTCAATTCTCATCATAAAATATTTTCTTGCTCAACTCTTAATCATGATCATATATAACTGAATATTTCATGTATGCATGCACTGAAAAGATGTCCGTAATATATATTTAATTAATTTTCATAATAAAAATACTTATACTTCAAAATAACTTTCATGCATAAAATAAATTAAATATATATTCCGGACTTAGTAAATTTTCATGGGTTGGTCCAGACTGCTGATCACTCAAGCTAACCCATTAAATCTTAATATGACCCATTAACTAAATAAAATCCCAATTGCTAATTAATTCTTAAATAAAAGCCCTTAATCATAAATGGGCCTAAATAAAAACATTTAAACCCATTAACTTAAACTAAGCCCAAAAATTATATTTTAGCCCAAATAAAATACTTAAACTTAACTGAGCCTAAATAAAAATATTTAAGCCCATTAACTTAATTAAACCCAATAAATTCCTAGACTGACCCAAAAATCCACGGACTGACCCAAAAATTTCCATGGGCTCTCAAGCCCATAAAAATCATTGGGCTAATTTAAATAAAATTTTAAGACCCCAAATAAATTATTTGGAAGCCCAAATAATTTTCTAAACATTTAATTTGGCCCAAAAAACCACTTAAACTAATAAATACCTTAAAAATAAAATACCCTAAAAATGAAATACCCGAGCCTGACTTACCTAACACGGACCCGGACCCAACTAACATAACCCATGATCCCTCTGACCCGACCCGGACCACCCAGCCCGAGCCCAGCCCAAAATAAAACCCAGAAGTTCAAAACTTAACCCAAGCAGATTTCTGCTCACGACCAAATCCGTGCAGCTGTACTAATTCCTTTCGTTCTCTCTGATCAGACCCTATTTGACCATGAAACCACTTCTAGCACTTAAACAACATCGAGACGTTTCCATAAAGCTAAAAACCAGCCCAAACCATGCAATATAGGTGGAGAACGATTACAAATAACAGACATCATCTGTGCTCGCACACGCAGGTTAACAGTGTTGCCAAATACGATCGTTCTACCTACTCCGGCCATATTTTTCCGTGAAACTACTTCTCAATCCTAGAATACATCTATAGGTTTCGATCAAGCCAAAAACCAGCCCAATCCGTGATCTGAGCAGTTCACACGAAGCTCTGCACCAGACCCCCTTTTCCTCCTCACTTGCAGACATGAGCAGTAGCCAAACTTTCGTTCGTGCCACTTGCTCCGACAACCATTGACCGTAAAACCACTTCTGAGACTTAGATAACACCCTGGAGGTTCAAACCCAACAAACCACGCACTAAATCGTGGCCTGAGGTAGGAGAACGAACCTCACTTCCTCGGAACCCTAACCTGCGCGAGCTGCTACACAGAAGAAGAGAGCTTCATTTCCAGCCTATCTCAGCCTCAAACCCCGACCTAGCTCAACCCTAGGAACACTCATACACTTATTCAGCCATGGACCAGCAGCCATGTTCAACCCATTCAAGAAAAACGTGAGGATGAGATGCAAACAAGCCATATTCATGAGTTTTTCATCCATAAAATAAAGATCTCGCATGAAAATCATATTATCAATGCAAAACGTGATGAATTCAGAATATATAGCTTATATGGTGGCCAAAAAGAGAATTCAAACATGCCTCGTACTTTATTATTGAAGAATGTCGCGTATACGGGCTTCGGGACGACGGAACGGCAAAGAACTCCCAAAAATCTTGAAGCTACGGCTATGGAGATCTTCTATGCTGCTGGAACCGAGGGGGAGGGATGAACAAAGGAGGTGGAGGCGGCTGGAAAGGAGATAGCGTAGTTTTTGGGGTAATTAGGATAGTTTTAGGGTAATTAGTAATAATTAATTTACAATTTATTTAGGATAGATATAATACTTCAAAATATAAAAATTAAACTCCTAAATACATACTAATCTGATAGAAAAATAATAAATCCCGAAATATTATCTTAAGGGATTTTTAAAAATTAATAAAAGTCATTAAAATGGCTTAATTTGGCTAAAAATGGGTTTTCTAAAATACATATATAAAATACCATAAATTTTGGGAATTAAAACCTTAAAATAATATTTTATGGCTACTAAAAATCTCATAAAATAATTTGGATGAAAAATCAATATCTTTTCCGTCCACGGTCCCGTCTACGCGATCAAAATAATAAATTTCTTAAAAATCTAAACTTTTCATAATCATGGGTTAAATGCTAAAATAATTTAAATCATGCATATACATCACATAATACACATAAATCTCATTTAACCCATATTTCTAAATTTTAAATAATTAAATTTTCCTAATTATGCATGCGAATTTACGTAATCAAATTTTCGGGCGTTACAGTGATAGAGGAACACTAACATTGAAATTCGTTATTTTATTTTGGGTTTTTGCAATAATATTTTGTTATTAAATTTTTAGACGCTTCCGCATTTGTTTCGTTATTTTGGAATTATCGAGTTGTAAAGACGATGTTTTGAAATTTATTTATGATAATAGACTGGTTTGGTCTATACTGTACTACGAGGCTGGTTGTTTTATGATTTGAGTGAATCTAGAACAACACGGTGACACGTCTCAGTATCGGGGCGTGACATCGCTAATGTTCTTGGTTAAAACGTATACATATAAAAAAAAATTGTGTGATCATATAGTAATTGAATTTGTGTTCTTGGATAGGTGATTCTTGATATCAAAGTGTTCTCATAATAGTTGGAAATTGGAATGGAAGCATAATATTCTCAAGTAATTTCGTTTCATCATCATCATTTTACATGGATGTGGCGTCAATAAAATTGAAAGGAATGTATCATAAAAATGTTCCGATAATTAATGAACCGATTAATCTAAACTATTCAATAATTTAATTAAATGAAAATTTTAAGCGACAAGTAGCGTTTAGTCACTTAAAAAGTAGGCGACCAGCCCAATGGGCTAATCACAAAATATGGACAGCGGAAGGCTATTATTAGGAAAGCAGTCAACATTTAATTTTCTTGTTAAGGGCTAGCCATATGAGCCCAGGGCCGTGATGAACCGAATGATACCTGAGAAAGCTGGTCCGATCATTCGCTAGAAAATTTTGGAAAAATTGTGTTTTTCTACTGTATATTAGTTTAGTACTATTTTAGTTATTTTTTTATTCCATTTTTTTCGTTACGATTCTAGTTATTTTTTATCGAATATATTAATTTTTTGTGATATATATGCTCAATTTCAGTTTTATATCTATCGATTTTGGTAATTTTAATATAGTCTTAGGTAGTGTTTGGGAGAGCTTTTAGGAAGCATTTTTCAAATTTTTTTTCACAAAATTTTGAAATTTGGTGAAATTTTGTGAAGAAAAAGGAAAGGAAGAAGCAACAATGGTAGTTGACGAAATTCAGATTTGACAACGAAGATACATACGTGGGAAAAATATATAAATGAAGTAATTCTAAAATGATCAGGATATATATGTACATAGACTTGTTACTCCTGCCACTTGAACAAACGGGGAGAGACGCATTGAAGCCACAAATATATATAATTAATCTCTCATTCATGAAATTCGTAATTTGGTCACATTGTGAATAATTCCTCTGCATATTGGACAACTCTTGCTTTCTTCCTTTAAAATCCTGCATTAAAAAAAAAAATGCATATAGACACCATTTCGTGCGAAGAATAGCATGATGTATTATATATACTAATCATATAGATGATAAATTCATATATATGGATGACGTAATGATTAGGAATTAAACAAAAATGTAATCAATTCATATAATATCTTTCACCCCCAACAACATGATTTACAAAAAGGCCCCCAATTACGAATGAAAATTTGAATATATGCACAAAAAATTAATTAAACATAAAATAAAAACACTTGCATATACGTACAAGGAAAGTTACACATTAAATTACATGTTCGCTTTGAAAATTTTAAATTATTCCCTTTTTATTTGAAAAACTTTTCGAAATACATTTAAGATAGTTTTATAATTTCAAAAATAATTTATAACTCGCATTGTAAACCCAAAAAATAAATATATCACAATTCTATAAGGCAAAAATATAAGAGTTTATGTATATATAGATTATAGTGTTACCTGTTGGCACAAGTGAGGCAAGCAACAGAATGACCACAAGGAACAAAGAAGCAATTTGTCTCATCATCGTAGCATATAACACAAATCTTTCCATCATACAAATCCTCCGAGTACCACAGACCCCCTTTACCTGCACCATAATTAACTACGTCGTTGTCAGGGGTCGATCCAGGATTTTCTTCTCGAAATGCTAAATTTGTAGTTAAAAAAATCAATGGATCGAAATGGTTTTCTTATGTTGATGTTAATCTTTGAGTCTTGTAATTTATCTATTTTTATAATTTTTTTTGGCTTTCCGGTACCTATCTTGCTAATAATGATGATTTTGATGGCCGGTGAATGAATAGTTTCTATTTTATTTTTTTTAAAATAGTTTGAAGAGTTGACATATTTGTCTTATTTTCTTGATACAGAGTATATATATTATAATATAATTTTTTAACCACCACTCTACATAATGATTTAATTTTAAATATTCTCTAACCTATATTTAAACACAAATATTACCCAAAAGAATAAATAAATATATATAGCCTATCTGGATCGAGACTAGACTGAACTAAAGCCCAGTTCAAATTACTATAAACACTTATTGTCGTATCATTATTTTTAGAATCCCAAAAGGAATCTAAAGCCTCCGCTTGAATTGAAGTATTTCAAATTCATGGTTTTCAAATGCATTTTTGTAGTTTGAGAAGTAGCACCACAAACATCAAATCTACTTTTTTTATATTTATATAGTAATTCATAGTAGTTATGATGGATTTCAAGTTCATCCAATAAAGTGGTGATTTAAAATCTTTTTTACTTTATCTAAGTAATATGTAAATAATTAAGCTATAATTTGAGATTTTTTTATGTTTCATCGTTAACACTAAAATTATAATCGAAATCCATTGATTTCAAATCTTTCAATCCAAGCGCAACCTCAAATGTCAAAATCTCAAATTTAAGACGAGATCTCGATTCAAACAAATATGAATTTACCTGATTCTAAACAGTAGCGATCATCTTCTTCAGTACTTGTTCCATAACTGGGAAACAGAGCTTCCTCCTTTGATGACAATATTAATCTACTGCTTTCATTTGCACCAACAATGCCTCCATCTTCACCTTCCTCATCACCATTGGATTTCCGAAGAAGTTTCACTATCAGTGCGATTATCAACATAAACAGTGCTGGATATATATATATATTTATTTATTTATTGGCAAAAACACAAATCAATAAAAATCCAAACTTTCTGAAAAAAAAACCCGATAAATTTCTAAAAACACACTGATAATTTAGTACCGATAGCTGTGACATTAGAAACCAAACGTATCGAAAAATCAAGAAAAAGCTCGTCTTCCACTTTGAATCCGGTCGACATTCTCTTTCCAGTAATTCTTGTGTACGTTTTCTTCTGGCCGATCGAGTAATTCAAATCTTTTCTTGATTTGTTATGAGAGAAAACACCGAAGAATGTGATAAAAAAAAATTTCTCAAGATCATGTATACTGGGCCTGCAGAATGTTTTGGAAATTTGAAATCTGATCTTATCTAGCTACTCTTTTAAAAAAAATAAAAATAAATTAGTAGATATAATTGGGATCCAGACAAAAGTCATTGGGAGTTATATTAATGATAGTGGTTTTGTCGGGAAATTATCTTCTTATATAATATTGCGGACGATAGGAGTTGGCCCCCCATGATATATTCCACTCCATCTCCATGTCTCCACGTATTTAAGCCCATGCGAGGTTAACTGTGAATTGTGAAAGGTGACCCATTTATGCTCCCTATGGTCAAAGATAATAAAGATTCCCTTGTCTCAGTCGAAAAAAAAAAAGGATAATAAATGTTGTTGACAAACTTGACAAGACTTGCAAAACAAATGTTATTTGCGAAAATTGATTTTTTGGAGTTGATGTTTGTTATTTTGCGATTTTGATTTTTTGTGTTGTTATATTTTAGTTTTTGTTCGTTATTTTTGTTTTTTATGAGAAAATTTATTCTTTTTTTCAGCGTGAGGATGATATAACATCAATGCAACGCTGATGTGGTGCTAATGTGTATAGTGTCATTTGAGTATTTTCGGCAAAAACGGACTAAAATTGCCAAAATCGGAACCTACATGACTAAAATTTAATATAAAAATAATAGATGATCAAAATCTCAAAATAAAAATTATCGGACCAAAGTTGCAATTTTTCCATATTATTATTTTGGTGGGATTGGATATTGTTGATGTGTATGATGTTACATTAAAATTATGAATAAAAAAACGATTGAAAATGTAATTTTCTCTTTCAGAAAATATGATTTTAAAGTGAATCCTCGGCGATATTTAATTTTCAGTGGAAAAAAATGATTTTTGGTTTTAAACATTAATTCCAAGCATGAGAAATTTTGACTTTTGGAGTATCTTGGCTTTTCATTTGTGTTTCTATGCTTCAGTAATATGGTGCAAGTGACCTAAATTTCTTTCTTTTTTTTTTTAATCTTTTACTTCATCTAAGTTATGTATTTTGAGCAGTGCCGGACCTGAGATTTTGAGGCCTGAGGCGAGCACCAAAAATGATACCCTCAAAGCTAACTATTCATATAGAAATAATAGTATTTGCAACATGAATTTTACAAATAAAATTTAGCAAAAATAAATCATCAAAAACAATATGTTATAAGCAAATACTAGCAAAACAAAGAAGATCCAAACAAAATATAAAATTCATGTTTCGAACCAGTATATATGTCACGCCCCGGACCCAGGCCCGCGCAAGCGCGACTGCACAATGGGCCCCTATAGCAATTACTTCGTATTCGTCCTCGCTTTACAAAAATTATTAACCCAAGTTGCTATAAAAGTCCATTGTAGCTCATTTTAAACTCATTTTAAATCTTTCAATTTTTTCATGTGGGACAGGGGTCTCACAATCACCTCTCCTTTAGAACGCGACGTCCTCGTCGCGACCTGACCTCTCGATCCACCAGCACCGGGAATCTAGAGGTGGCTCCTACGGGTTCAAGATGTGGCTCCCGCGTCATGTAGCACTTTGTCCCGCAGGTTCAAGAGGTGGCTCCCACGCACGTAGCACTTTGTCTCGCATAGCACTTATTTCCCAGGGTCTGCGGGCTGGTGACCGTCTCTGATACCATTCTGTCACGCCCCGGACCCAGGCCCGCGCAAGCGCGACTGCACAATGGGCCTCTTTAGCAACTACTTCGTATTCGTCCTCGCTTTACGAAAATGATTAACCCAAGTTGCTATAGAAGTTCATTGTAGCTCATTTTAAACTCATTTTAAATCTTTCATTTTTTCCATGTGGGACAGAGGTCTCACAATATAGTTACTTGAATATAGCTAGTTTTTGAAGCGAAAGTATTAATTAAGTTTGCATAATCAACTTTTTCAACAATTTTTTTCTCGATAAATAACATAGCTAACACTTAGTTTTTCTTGCGACATAGTTGATCGAAGATAAGTTTTGATCAACATCAATTTTAAAAAATTGAAAAAAAGTATCTGGTAGCTAGGAAGAGTTCATTCCAAAAGTATTTAACCAATCCAATGATAATTCTAAACTAGATTCTTTCCAAATAAAGTAAGCTTAGAAAAAAAATTTATTTCGAGTGATAATTGATGAGTCACACAAGCAAACGTACAAAAAGAAGGAATTCAATATTATAAAAAACCAAAATCTAAATATGTTTGAGCGGTAGAAGGAGAAGAGATTTTTCTTACCTCAATGACTTTGTTTTCTCTCGAGTCTCGCCTCCCTCGAATATTTGAATTTGAAATTTTGTTCAATCTGCACTCTGCAGATTTCTTTTTAATTATCACGTTTAAAATTAACTAACTAAGATAGGACATTTTTTTTTCTTTGGAAAGAAATTAAGATAGGGTCTATCAACTATTATTTATAAGCTTATTTAAAATGGTCCTGAACTATCATATTGATTTTTTTTTTTTAAAGATTTTGGTGCCCCCAATTTTTTTGGGCCTGAGGCACTTGCCGCATTTGTCATATAACAGGTCCGTCGTCCGGGCATGATTTTGAGTCAACTCTGTTTTAATATCTGAATTTTGAACATGTGAAGTATTTAAAATCTTAAAAATCCGAAATTATATTTCGATATAAGATATGTTTGTGTTTTAAGGCCTGGTTTTTTAAAAAAAGAAAAACTAAAAATGAAAGGAGTTTATTCAGTTCTCTATTCCATTTCATTATGTGTTGCATTGTGTTTGGATCGAATTTTGCGTGTGATGTGTCAGACACGAATCGTGCCAAAAACATGTTTAAAAGTGCAAAAATCTAAATTATGTGAAAATGTTGTGAGTTCTTATTCGGACATCATTCTAACTTTCTCGAATTTGGATGCAATGTAATCGAAATTTAACCAATATAATGGAAGATCAAGGAAAATAAATTTTTGAATGATATGAATACATGATTATATCACTAAAAATTGAAAACGACGTTTTTACAAGAATATAAAGCTTCAATATGAAATCTGAAAGTTGAATTAACTAGACTAAATGTTAGAAAACAGAACTAGAAAAATCACTAAAAATAAAAAATTAGAAATTTGTAAATTGAAACTGAAAGTATAGAGATTTGCACTGTTTGAGTGTTGTTGATGTGTCTTTTTTCTGCATTTTTTCCTTCTTTTTGAAACCTTGATTCATCACCTGGTTCTCCTACTCAACCGTCTAACTTCATTCCTCAATACCTCTAATTCAGTTCTTTAACCGTTTAACTCCACTATCGCAGTACCTACAACATGAACGGCCACACTAACATGGTATATATGTCATTTTTCTCACTTTCTTGCGCCCGCTTTGATATAGTACTTGTTATCCCTTTCTCCACTTGGTTCCTCAAGTTGGTTTCTTAGGTATCCAATTCCACTACCCTCTAGGTCTCAAAGGTTGTTAACCAATATGCTTTGTTGTTCCTATCAGGCTAGCTCGGACCTGTTATATGACAAATAAGGCAAGTGTTTCAGGCCCAAAAAAATTGGGGGCACCAAAATCTCTAAAAAAAAATCAATATGATAGTTTATGGCCCATTTTAAATAAGCTCATAAATAATAGTTGATAGACCATCTCTTAATTTTTTTCCAAATAAAAAAAATGTCCTATCTTAGTTAGTTAATTTCAAACGTGATAATTAAGAAGAAATCTGCAGAGTGCAGATTGAACAAAATTTCACATTCAAATATTCGAGGGAGGCGAGAGAAAACAGAGCCATTGAGGTAAGAAAAATCTCTTCTCCTTCTACCGCTCAAGAATATTTAGATTTTGGTTTTTCATAATACTGAATTCCTTCTTTTTGTACGTTTGCTTGTGTGACTCATCAGTTATCACTCGTGATAAATTTTTTTACTAAGCTTACTTTATTTGGAAAGAATTTAGTTTAGAATTATCATTGGATTTGTTAAATACTTTTGGAATGAACTCTTCCTAGCTACCAGATACTTTTCTTCAAATTTTCAAAATTGAAGTTAGATCGAAACTTATCTTCGATCAACTATGTCGCAAAAAAAACTAAGTGTTAGCTATGTTATCTATCGAGAAAAAAATTGTTGAGAAAGTTTATTATGCAATTAATACTTTCGCTTCAAAAACTAGCTATATTCAAGTAACTATATACTGGTTCAGAACATGAATTTTATATTTTGTTTGGATCTTCTTTGTTTTTTTAGTATTTACTTATAATATATTGTTTTTGATGATTTATTTTTGCTAAATTTTATTTGTAGAATTCATGTTGCAAATACTATTATTTCTATATATATGAATAGTTAGCTTTGAAGATACCATTTTTGGTGCTCGCCTCAAGCCTCAAAATCTCAGATCAGGAACTAGTTCATGTAGTCTTCCTAAACTTTAGTTCATCGAAGTCTATCATTAAAATACTTTATGAATTAAACAATAAATTAATGAGCCGAACTAATTTATAAGCCGAACATGTCGATAATCACTGTTCTGACCTAATATTGTGAAAATCATTATTAATTAATTTCAATACGTGGCTAAAATTTTTTAGAGTAGACGTCTTCACTTTAATTTCTCTATTTTATTATGAACATTCATGATATTGGCCCGACTTAAATAGGATAAAGACTTCTTGTTGTATTATGAACATAGACGTATATGTGTTTGTTTTTGTTTCCGCGTGTGTGGGATAATGTGATATTTGTATAAGGCTTTGATGATAGTTATTTCAAAATTTTCATATCATAATTCATAATACCTCAAACAAATATAAAGATATCAAATTGAGTAATTCTATCATATCATATAAAATAAATGAATCGGGTTCATAATTTTCAAAATAACGGATTGATATATTTCGTACCATTGTCCAGTCACCTAAATTAAATAGGAGAGTTGAAAGTTGATTTTGCAATTTTCCAACTCAACTGTTCATCATGTTAGTCCGTTTTAACATATTTGCAAATCAATTGTGAATAAATGTTTCAAATTTTTGGTTATAGAAGCACAAAAAATAAATAAATAAATTAGTCAAAGAATTTCGTTAATTAATTTTTTTTTAAAAAAAAAATTAAGAAGCTAAACCAAGATTAGGGTTGGGAAAAAAAACCGAAAACTTTGGTATACCGCACTTACCGTACCGAAAAATATCGTATATGCCGAATTTGATGGTATACCGAAAAATTCGGTATCGGTATCGGTATGACACCAAAATATTTTCGATATTTCGGTATACTGAAAAAAATAATTTATATTAAAAATGATAATAATAATTTTGTATTGGACTCAATCAATTTCGGTATGCACGGTATATTACCGGTAACGTAACAAAAGAAGATGAACACATTTATATATAATTTCGGTATGAATGGTATATTATCGGTACCGAACCGAAATTTCGGTACGGTATCGAAATAAAATTTACATCTTATCGAACATTCAGTATACCAACGTTTCGGTATACCAAATATTCGGTACGGTATGGATATCGTATTTTTCAATACCGAATATTTCGGTAAGGAAAACCTCGACCGTACCGACCCACCCCTAACCAAAATTCTCGAAACCATTTTTTTAAATTTTTTTGCACTAAATAATGTTACGTTTAGATTGGGACCGTTGTTCCGAAAATGATATGAATTATGATAACCTCCATTTAATATATTTTTTCTTTCACATCCCTCATCCGATTATTTTAAATGTAATTAATATACGATCATAGACCTGTTAGAAATTTTTTAAATCAATTATTATGTTACTTCATGTAAAATAATTTCATCAAATTCGGTCGGAATTACACTTATTTAAAATATTTTATTTTTCGATGGTAAAGGACATCTTAGTCGCTTACACAAATTTTTTTCTGAGGATTTTTTATTGTACAACCAATCGAACCCAAAAACAGAAAAACGAAACAAAAACAAAGTAACAAATTTAGCTTCCAACTCATCCAATGCCTCAGTTAGACTTGACCTTGGTAAAATGTTTCTTTCGCAATTATCAAATTCGGGTGATTGACATGAAGAAATTCCAACAAATTGGTTAATTAGGTATAAAAAATAGGGAAAATAATTTTTTTGGTCCATTAACTTGTTCATGTTTTGGTTTTGGTTCATTAAATTTTTCGATGTAGTTTTTGGTACACTAATTTTTCATTTTCTGTGATTTTTGGTCCAACTGCATACGTGTCATCTTTTGATTGGTCCAAAATGATGACGTGGACCAATCAAAAGATGACACATATGCAGTTGGACCAAAAATCACAGAAAATAAAAAGTTAGCGTACCATAACCCACATCGAAAAAGTTAATGGACCAAAACCAAAACATTGACAATTTAATGAACCAAAAAAAATATTTTCCCTAAAAAATATTACTTGGATCTGCTCGTAAAGGTACTGATAGGTGGACTGATGTGGAATATATAATATGCCTCTTTGGTACGTTGAGATAACCTCAATACCAAATAAGATAAGTGAAATTAGTGAATTTTAATGAAAAAAATGCACCACTTTAATTGCAAATGGACCAACAAATAAAGCTATTTGCAATGAACATGTTATAATATATCTCACATTGAAATATTAAATTAATAAATAGTAGTTTATAAACTTATGAGATCACCCCATCCAATAAGCAAGCTTTTTGGGATGTATCTCTCTTGAGTTTATAACCTACCATTGGTGTTTTTATTGAAAGTCGTAGTAATGAAAGAGGCAACTTAAGAAAGAGCTACCTTCAGATCGACGTCGCTAACTGAAAAAAAAAATTATAGACTTGATTAAGGTGCATACACCAAATACTGAAAGGTGAGTAAAGTTGGGCCGCCACGGATGTGATGTTAGTTCTTTGTACAATACGTTTCCAATATACATTTTACACTACAATTCAAAATGTGCTACGTCTATTGGTATTATGCAAAGAAATTAAATAGAGGAAAGAAGTTTGAAGAATTGACATTTGACAATTATACTTAATTCGATTAATCTAAAATTTATTTTATCTATATTTGAAGCTTGTCGTTTATTAGTTATTACAATCTTCTCAAATAATACATTGTAACTTAAAGGTTGTTATTGTTAGAAAAAATATATATTTTGTCTACCTTGCACGCTTTCTATTTTGAGATCGTATTATCGGCGGGCCAATTCATTATCTTTTAGAATAATAAATTGCAACTTCTTTATTTTCTTCTGTAACAAAATCTCAAGAAATATTTGCAAATATTTCACCCATTAAAATGAAATCCCTAAATACTATGAAAGACCAATCTCATTTTGAAATTTCATTATTAAATGCAAAAATGGTGTTTTCAATTCTAAATCACACCAAATTCAATAGAATCTCATGCATCATTCCAAACACATTGATACGCACAAGTTATATGAACCCAAAAAAAAAAAATCCCTACAAAAAAGATATGCGAGACAATTCACCAAATGACAAATAGTATAATCTATAAAAGGAGTTTTCTTTTTCCCCTCGATATAGTAGACTCAAAAAACTTTAATTAGATTGCAAGCGAAATTTAAAAAAAAAACAGTAAAGAAAAAAGTAAACCGATAAACATTTTTTCCCACCAATTTGAACTTGTTACTTGAGAATTTTGAAATTTCCACGTACAAATTTTCCTTCTAAAATAAAATATAAAGGAAAATATTTTATCTTAAAAAATTTGCTTGTGAATTAAATATAGAATAATTTGGTAGTATTTTGAATATTATTTTTTGTTTTGAAAAAATAAAAAAAAATTATGAAAGGTTTAAAAGCTGTCATTAGGGTAGACTTGTTCCTATTATTTGCTTGTGAATTAAATATAAAAAATGTATAATTGAATATTGTAGTGACCCAGCATGGAATCACCTATTAATTGACAACTAATAGCATGCATTAAACTTAATACAGCAAAATAACTTAACAGAGTAAAATATGCGGAAACAAAACCATAATTTTACATATCAGCTTAGTAACATAATCCAGACTTAAATCTGTAGTGATACAACCAAATTGAAATCTTAAACAGTAAACATTATACAGCTATATCGAATCCTGCTGTATAAAATCCTCAAGGCTCCTGCTCCCTAGTCCTGCCTTGAACTATCAGCTCCGTCCATCCTGCGACCTGCCCCATGGAATAGGGTGTCCAAGATAACAACTAGGACGTGAGCACTAACGCCCAGTACATAGACATGAGTAAACATATGTATATAATGCATGTAACATGAATGCTCAGAACCGGCGCCACATGAGTGCTGCCACCGCACGGATCAACCTCTGGGTGCAACCACACTCATCTAGTACACCAGAGTAGACAGACATAAATGCCCCCGCCGTCGCGGTACTCTCAGTGACAGACTATCAAATATAGAGCTGAGCGGCTCTATAGTCAGGTATAACAAGGTATATGCTCAACGTGTATATGCACATGACATATGAGTATAGAAAACGGTAAAGCATACATCATGCCATATAATAATGCCAAATAAATGCAACATATAAACATGTATACTCGCTGGCAATCTCAGTCAATGTGTACGTACCTCTAGGCTAGTTCAAGTATAATAGGATCCTAGGTTCCAAGCCTATATTCAAAAGTTCACTGTATCACTACACAAGTTCTATAAGTCTTAACTAAGCTAATAAGTACTCCCAAAACTTAAATAGATTCCCGGACCATACCTTCGTCCGTAGTTAGCCCTTTGGAGTCGCTAGTCCCGGATGACTATAACCACACCTTGGTTATTCCAGAACCTCTATTATAACCGATAGGGCCCTCAAGTCTATATCTCACACTATATAACTGTAGAAGGAAACTCGGGAATTCGTATTTCAAAATGAAATCGAACGAGCCCTATTTATAGACAAAATTCCCGGCCAGGATCGGAACTTCCGATTTCAGGATCGGAGCTTTCGATCCAGCTCATTGCGTGCATGCAGGACACGCCAGGATCGGAACTTTCGATCGGGCGATCGGAGCTTCCGATCTGCTCTATGTTCAACACTTGTCAAAACTCGCGGCTGAGTCATCGAGCATTGCTGGCAGCTGGAGATCGGAACTTCCGTTCCAGGATCGGAACTTCCGATCTCGGTGCTTCCGCTGAGCTTCCGAAGTGGCTGGGATCGGAGCTTCCGATCTGGGTTCGGAGCTTCCGATCCGGCCCAAAGTCAAAAGCCCATATTCCCTTACGAAGTCCAATAACACTCCGAAATTACTAACCCTTAATCATGTTTAACATATTATTATCTTAAAATGGAATCTGGGTTACTATATTCTCCCCACCTTTAGATATTTCGTCCGCGAAATAACATCTAAAGACAAAATCAAGATAACAATATGAAACATCAAACCATGTTTACAACAACTGTAATTACATCTTATATGGTAAATCAAAAGTACAAAGCAAATAACTCAGGATATTCCGCTTGCATACGACTTTCAGTTTCCCACGTTGCTTTTTCAACGCCTCGGTGCTGCCATTGTACCATCACCAGTGGTATAGTCTTGTTTCAAAGAACTTTCTTCTTCCTGTCTAGGATACGGATTGGTCGTTCAATAAAAGTCAGATCTGGCTCTAGCTGAATATCAGTAGACTGAATCACATGAGATTCATCAGCTATATACTGTCGAAGTAACGACACATGAAAAACGTTATGTATACTGGAAAGATTTGGCGGTAAAGCCAAACGATATGCAACATCTCCGATCTTATCCAGTATCTGGAAAGGCCCAATGAAACGAGGAGACAACTTGCCTTTCACGCCGAATCTCATCACCTTCCTGAAAGGTGATACTCGGAGAAATACATATTCACCAGGCTCAAACTGAAGTGGTCTGCGGCGAATATTAGCATAACTGGCTTGTCTATCTTGAGCAACTTTGATCCTATGCTTGATCAAATCTACCTTGTCTACAATCTGCTGCACCAATTCAGGACCCTCGACTTGTCGTTCCCCGACTTCATCCCAGAATAACGGAGTACGACACCGTCGACCGTACAATGCCTCGAAAGGTGCCATATCAATACTATGATGATAACTGTTATTGTAGGCAAATTCGATCAAAGGTAACTGATCCTGCCAAGATAAGCCAAAATCCATGACAGAAGAACGTAGCATATCCTCCAGCATACGAATCGTCCGTTCTGACTGCCCGTCAGTCTCCGGATGATATGCAGTGCTCAAACTCAGAGTGGTACCCAACGCCTTCTGAAAACTACCCCAAAAACGTGAGGTAAATCGCGGGTCTCTATCACTGACTATGCTCACTGGAATCCCATGTAATCGCACTATCTCCTGGATGTATAAACGTGTCATGCGATCATAAGAATATTCCGGGTTATAAGGAATAAAGTGTGCTGATTTTGTCAAACGATCAACGACAACCCAGATAGCATCACACTGACGTGTAGTCATAGGTAAGTGGGTAACAAAGTTCATAGTCACGTGCTCTCATTTCCATTCGGGAATCTCAAGATTCTGCAGTAATCCACCTGGTCGTCGATATTCAGCCTTGACCTGTTGACAAACCAAACATCTTGAAACAAATGGATACACACTTCGCTTCATCCCTTTCCACCAGAATCTAGTTCGCAAGTTCTTATACATTTTCATGCTTCCAGGATGAACTGATAATCGACTCCTGTGAGCTTGAGATAGAATATCGTTCCTGAGCTCCGCATCATTAGGTACAACCACTCGATTAGATAGCACAATAAACCATCTGCCTGAAAACGGAATCCAGATGTATTAACTCCATTGGCCAGACGTGCCAAACGCTGAGTCTTAACATCAGATATCTGAGCATCTCTGATCCGAGAATACAATGCTGGCTCAGATAGAATAGTATACAATCGAATCCCATTTCTCCCTTTCTTGTGCTTGAGCGTAAAACTCAATGAACAGCACTCTTGAATCATATGAGATATTTCATTAGTCTGAAGTGCAGAAAGTCTCACCTGCCGACTCAAGGCATCAGCAGTAAGATTGGCAAAACCTGGATGATATTTGATTTCACAATCATAATCTTTCAGAAGATCCATCCAGCGTCTCTGTCGCATATTCAACTCCTCCTGAGTGAATAAATACTTCAAACTCTTGTGATCCGTGAATATCTCAAATTTCTCGCCATAAAGATAATGCCTCCAGATCTTGAGCGCAAATACAATGGCGGCCAACTCGAGATCATGCACTGGATAGTTAGTCTCATGCGTCTTCAACTGTCGAGAAGCATAGGCAATAACATGTCCATGCTGTGTCAAAACACATCCTAACCCCTGACCAGAGGCATCAGTATAGACAACATAACCTCCTGATCCAGAAGGTAGAGGTAGCACAGGTGCAGTAGTAAGACGTCCACGCAGATCGTGAAATGACTCCTCACAATCCGAGGACCATATGAAGGCAACATCTTTCCGTGTAAGCTGTGTCAAAGGCCTGGCCAACTGTGAAAAATTCTCGATGAACCGACGGTAATATCCAGCTAGACCCAAGAAACTACGAATCTCAGCAACCGTCGTCGGACGAGACCAATTCAGCACTGCCTCTATCTTACTAGGATCAACAGATATCCCTTCATTAGAAATCACATGACCGAGAAACACTACCCGATCAAGCCAGAATTCACACTTGCTCAATTTCGTATACAGCTGCTTATCTCGTAACGTTTGTAAAACAATCCTTAGATGCTGTGCATGCTCATCCTTGTCATGAGAATAGACAAGAATATCATCAATGAAGACGATGACAAATCTATCCAAATACTATCGAAATATCTGATTCATCAGATTCATGAAGACTGCCGGTGCATTTGTCAAACCGAATGGCATCACCAGAAATTCATAATGCCCGTATCTGGTCCTGAAAGCAGTCGTAGATATATCTGAGTCTCGTACCCGCATCTGATGGTATCCAGATCTCAGATCTATCTTCGAGTAAACAGAAGTACCCTGTAATTGATCGAACAGATCATCAATCCGCGGCAAAGGATACTTATTCTTGATGGTGACACGATTCAACTGCCTGTAATCAATACATAATCGCATCGATCCATCTTTCTTCTTGACGAACAAAACAGGTGCTCCCCACGGAGAAACACTCGAACGAATATATCCCTTATCAAGCAGATCCTGTAACTGCTGTTTCAATTCCCTCATCTCTGACGGTGCCAGACGATAAGGTGCTCGGGATATAGGCATAGTTCCTGGTACTAGGTCAATACCAAATTCAACCTCTCGAACCGGAGGAAAACCAGGAATCTCATCAGGGAATAAATCAGGAAACTCGCTGACAACCGGTAACTGATCAATAGTCATTGATCCTTGCCTCAGAGTAAGCAACTCTATAGATCGTGCTTGGCGAACAGCCGAAGGAAAATACAATATCTGGAACTCCCGACAGAAATCCCCCCAAGTCACATGTCCTCTCTCAGTACGTGCCTGAGCAGCTTTGGCATCCCACCAAAAACGTGCTCGATCCTCTAGAAATAATTCTAGAACTTCCAATTTCTGATCCTCAGTACAATTGAAAGCACGAAAAGTACTCTCGAGTTTAGACATCCAACTCCTCGCCTGTTCAGGATTCTCGCCTCCCACCAAAGGTTTCGGTCCTACTTGCATGAACTTATTGATAGAGTAGCGACGTCTACCCTCATGATGACGATGATGATCATCATGATGATGATGGCGACGATGATGATGATGACCACCTTCCTGGCCAACACTACCATGACTCTCGTCAGCCATATCCTGAAAAGAATTGCACATTAAAATCCCAAATGCGCAAGAATTACTCAAAACTAATTCTAAATCCCAAGTATTAATCCCAAAATCTAAGCATGCTCTGATACCAAAAATGTAGTGACCCAGCATGGAATCACCTACTAACTGGCAACTAATAGCATGCATTAAACTTAATACAGCAAAATAACTTAACAGAGTAAAATATGCGGAAAAAAAACCATAATTTTACATATCAGCTTAGTAACATAATCTAGGCTTAAATCTGTAGTGATACAACCAAATTAAAATCTTAAACAGTAAACATTATACAGCTATATCGAATCCTGCTGTATAAAATCCTCAAGGCTCCTGCTCCCTAGTCCTGCCTTGAACTATCAGCTTCGTCCATCCTGCGACCTACCCCATGAAATAGGGTGTTCAAGATAACAACTAGGACGTGAGCGCTAACGCCCAGTACATAGACATGAGTAAACATATGTATATAATGCATGTAACATGATACTGGTACAGGGTCATCTGAAAAGTCATGCTCAGAACCGGCGCCACATGAGTGCTGCCACCGCACGGATCAACCTCTGGGTGCAACCACACTCGTCTAGTACACTAGAGTAGACAGACATAAATGCCCCCGCCGTCGCGGTACTCTCAGTGACAGACTATCAAATATAGAGCTGAGCGGCTCTATAGTCAGGTATAACAAGGTATAGGCTCAACGTGTATATGCACATGACATATGAGTATAGAAAACGGTAAAGCATACATCATGCCATATAATAATGCCAAATAAATGCAACATATAAACATGTATACTCGCTGGCAATCTCAGTCAATGTGTACGTACCTCTAGGCTAGTTCAAGTATAATAGGATCCTAGGTTCCAAGCCTATATTCAAAAGTTCACTGTATCACTACACAAGTTCTATAAGCCTTAACTAAGCTAATAAGTACTCCCAAAACTTAAATAGATTCCCGGACCATACCTTCGTTCGTAGTTAGCCCTTTGGAGTCGCTAGTCCCGGATGACTATAACCACACCTTGGTTATTTCAGAACCTCTATTATAACCGATAGGGCCCTCAAGTGTATATCTCACACTATATAACTGTAGAAGGAAACTCGGGAATTCGTATTTCAAAATGAAATCGAACGAGCCCTATTTATAGGCAAAATTCCCGACCAGGATCGGAACTTCCGATTTCAGGATCGGAGCTTTCGATCCAGCTCATTGCGTGCATGCAGGACACGCCAGGATCGAAACTTCCGATCTGCTCTATGTACAACACTTGTCAAAACTCGCGGCTGAGTCATCGAGCATTGCTGGCAGCTGGAGATCGGAACTTCCGTTCCAGGATCGGAACTTCCGATCTCGGTGCTTTCGCTGAGCTTCCGAAGTGGCTGGGATCGGAGCTTCCGATCCGGCCCAAAGTCAAAGGCCCATATTCCCTTCCGAAGTCCAATAACACTCCGAAATTACTAACCCTTAATCATGTTTAACATATTATTATCTTAAAATAGAATTTGAGTTACTATAAATATTATCCTACGACAGAAATAAAAATTTTAGGAAATAATGGATGTTGCAATTTCGTGATAATTAACCTTGCATAAACCAAAATAATTAATTCCAAAGCATTAAACAAAGCGCAAATATCTGTGAGATAGGTGTCACACGAATTTATTCGTGAAATGAATTAGTCTTATCTATATTTATAATAAAAAACAATCCAAAAGTAATTTTTTTTTTTTTTTTTTTTTATGAATGACTCTAATTAAAAAGCAATTTCACAAAACTAATACTGAAATATGAGTTTTTGTGTCCAATAAATCCCTCGCAGGCATCTTTAAAGCCCACAGATATATAGTACTAGGTACATTACCTCCTCGAAACAAGTGAAATCACAATTTAATTTGCAACATTAATTTCACATAAAATTAAATCGATGATAACCGAAAATATTACAAAGATCTGTTCAACCCAACAATATCACACTTTACAACTTTAGACAGCTTTCCCCCCAACTTTAAGAAAGTTTCAACATACTACATTACATGAGAATCACAAAGTGCAGATTATTTGAATCTTACACACAAAAGCATCCAATCAAATTCAAAAACAAGATAAACTTGAAAGCCAACAAACTCGTAAAGCGTTAAGCACAATCCACATTCAAAGAACAAAAGGGACAACTAAAGGGATTCTTTTGGTCGACAGTCTCCAAAGCATGTTCGTTTTTCGGCAGCATTGCTCCAAAATCTTCCCACCACGAGTCAAACGCGCCGCTCTGGTGTCCATTGCGGAGCCGCGGGGCTGAGATGCACCGATACCACTCGAGCATTCAGAAGTTCCACGATGGGAGTGAAGCTGACGCATCTCGGGGCTTTGTACTGATTGATCGAAGCGCCTCTTGATATTGCATAATCCATCAGCTCTTCGAACGTCCCCATTTTCACAACCCGGATCTCTAATGGCCCCACCGAGTTATCCGCGACTCGGCATTGTCTGTAAACCGTGTTCATTGCTTCTTCCATAACCAGGCAGCATTTGGCTAAGACATCGTCGCTCGGGGGGTTTGTTGGATCTTTGACAAGTAGTTCCCAGTAGATAACATAATGTCCTGGAATTGAACTTGTGTCGGCGTAGCTAGTGTACTCCACTACCGTAGTATCGTACTGGCGTAACAAGACCGAAGCATTTTCGACAGCCTTTTGTAGCTCAGATTCATCCGTCTTGTCAGCATCAATGCTCAGCAAAACATTCTTCCTCCTTATGAACTTGAACTGTGGCGCGGAGTTGTGAAAACCCGTCACTAGGAGGATGTCGCCTACTCGGTATCGGCACAGCCCTGAATAGGTGGACACCACGAGTTCGTACTCCTTTCCCACCTCTAAATCCGCCAAATCCACCAGCCGTGGGGGAGAATCCCGGGAGAGAGTCATCGGGTTATTCGGGTCGTGTGGAATAAACTCGAAGTATCCCATGTTAGGCATGATGGTGTAGGAAACTTCCGAAGGTTTCGTCATGGGCTTCAAATTAAGCCCGAAATAGCACTCGGAGGATGCATACATGGTGCAAGCTTGTGGCAGGCCCCCGCTGTAGAAATCAAGAAGTGGTATGTATTGTGCCATGGCGCCAGTAACAATAACATCGAGATATTTAGTGTTCGGCCATATTCTAGGAACTATACTGTCCCAGTTTTCTCCCTCGCATTCTTTAACAAGAAAATCAGCAAGATTAGGGTTTGGTTTAAGAATTTTAGCCATACGTTCTCGAATAGAGCCGTCGGTAATTCTAGGGTTTAATGACCCCGTGGAGATATCATGCACGAGTTGCCTCCAGTTGAGTTGGAGAAACCGGATGGCTCTTAGAAGACCGGAGGCGAAAACGGCCCCAACTCGAAGAACCTCTTCACGCATGAGAAGGCCACAAAGCATCTGAGTGTACATGCTTTGGAATGAATCACAACATAGAATTGCTTCATCCGGGCTCGTGTACACGTTATACGGGTCGTAGGGTCGGGTCTTGAATTGATCACTCTTGTAGTAGCTAGTGAGCACAGGGCGTGCAACCAACCCGCCCGGAGTTTTCGCTTCGGCCTTCACGAATAGAAAGTATAATCCTTTTCCCTTGTCAAGCCCCGGAACGTATCTGGTGATCACAATTAGCGGAGGAATAGTGATTATAATCTAGCAAATCTTGTTTAAATTTATATGGAAATAAATCATAATAATATCACATTTATTTGTATAAATGGAAAGAAAATATTCATGCAAGAATATTCTTACAGGTTCATTACAGGGTTGAGAAGACTGTACAACAATTGTCGGCGGTCCATTTCTTCCTTTATTGTTGGCATAAGCTTTCTCTCCCCAGCCGACGTTCCAGAACTGCATATTCACGAGTCAACAAAGTGGTCAGAAAACCCTAAGAAAAAAGCAGTCATTTGTTTTACAAAATTGAGTTTTTTGTGAATCTGTGGGTAAATTTTTCTTTATGGATTAATCTAGAACTAATTATAATTTATATATATGACTGATGTGTGTAACAGAACATATATTCGCTTATGTTAAAACATAATTTAATTTCATTTTGTATATTCATTAATAATGTGCACACTGCACAGAATCAATATATGGCACACGTACGAAAAGATAAACGAAGCTAGTGATCCTGAAAATATATATACAGGTTTTTTAAAAATCTCACAAAATAAATTTTTTTTCTTTTCTGGGACATGCAAACACCTTTTACTTACGGCAATGCAGAATTAGAGTAAATAACAAAAAAAAAAGGAAACAAATAAGCAAAGAATACACTTTCCTTTCCAATATATATATTTTACCTGGTAAGAAATTCAGAGATGGGGTGAGAGCAAAGAATTGGAGAGAAATCCCCGCCAGCGATACGCTGAATCTCCGGCTGAAGATCCTCGTACGTCACCACCGGGATCCTAGACTTGAACGAATCCCGATCAGTAGCGCCGCCGAGACCGAACCTCTGGAGGTACTCGGTTTCAGCATTTTGGCTCAGAATCTCAGCTAGCACTCTTGCTTGTACATAATCCGTGTTTTTGGTCATCTCTTCGATAAAATCAAGTGCCTTAGCGAATTTCTCGTTCGGCGGGGGGCTCGCCGGAGAGAGCGAAGAGTCAACCGCCATGATCAAGAGAAAGCAAGAAAGAAAGCTGAGGAGTTGTAGACTTTGATGAGAATTGATTTTCAAGATTGTGTTTGGTGGTGCAAATTTTGAGGAGCGAGCGATGGTTTATATAGGAAGCAACATTTGTCCTTTTCAACCTATTTTGTGAGTGGATATATATATTTTGGGTGAGTTAATGTATTACAAGATTACATATTATGTTCTTTTTAAAAAATGATGGATAGAAAATTATGTTATTATATATATATTAATTATTTAACATAGTATATAGTTGTAATTTAAATTTAATCCTTGCTTAATCTATTGGTGAGACAATTTTTTTTACGAATTTTATTTGTGAAATCTTATAATTATGTCGTATATTCTTAATAAATTTTCAAATCTATACTTTATGAATCTCTTAATTTGAGAAATTGACCGTGACAAGATGACATTAAATTAGAAATGAATGAAATAAATAAAATAATATCAATTCGTTTTCAATATCTCTACAATCTAGGACTTCATATAGAATAAAACATATATATGCAAATTAACTGTAAATGGATGATATACCATATATAATTATTAATACTATATATAATCTTATTGAGTAGCTAATTAATTAATTATCTCCCCAGTATAATTGGATAAATTTTAGGATTATTATTTTAAACTCGGGCAGCCGGACTTGATATCCTTCTTCATTTTCTTTTTGGAAGGACATACGTAAGAAATAAATCTACCCCGAGGTAATGTCGCACGAAAAGGAGACACGTGGGGACCACGTTACGTCACCATGTCTACGGTAAACCACACAAACTTAGATAAATAAATCAGGGTTAATTAATGTTAATTAAAATATTAAATATGCAGTTATTGCGTGGACATCCTTGGTTTTGTAATTTACGTAGGTGTTAGGATTTTTGTTTTTGTAATGACACTGAAGGTCCAATTCATGCTTATGCTTATATCTCCGTGTCGGATAGAATTCTATCCGGCACTTGTCTCATGATCTTCCGATATTCCTTAGTTTTCATCGCCAATTAAATTAATCCCTTGATTTTTATCATGATTAATTTCTTCATCAATCATATAGAGAATACAAGTTTTGTTATGAAAACATTAGTTTAGTTTAGGGAATGAAAGTTTTTATATTAAGAACTCTCATGATATTTACCTAATCGATGTTGGATATAAATTAACATATTAACACATCTCTCATGCTCAAAAATGAAATGACTGGAGCGTGGAGACAAAAACGTGTGACTCAACTATAGGACGGGTGACCCAATCATGGGTAGTCCATGCAATACATACGAAAGGTTTGGGGTTTGATATCATGTTAAGAATGAGACTTGAATCTAACTCATCCCAAAAACTAGCTCAAGAAGAGATGATTGCCTTTGTCTATATATTAAGGGCTCCCATTATATTTACCTAATCGATGTAAGACACAAATTAACACACCAACACATCTGTTTTTCAAAAATTATAACTAAAAGTAAATAACAACGATGTGACTATAACATTATAAATCATACAACAACCAAGTACCACAGACTCCACAGTTTAACCGCTCTCTCAGTATGAGAAATCGTTGTATCCCAACAAGAACATTGAAAATGAAAACACACATAAAGGTCAAAATATTAATAAGAGCGTCAAAAAAAGAGAAAGTCATAAGGTGAATATCAGCCGAATGTGCTAGCTAGTGTATCTTCCATTATTCCACCATCCTTAAAAATTATAGTAATCTTTATTTTTTTATTTGAATAATAGTGAACCCGATTTTTTATTTACATATAATATATGATATTCAAAACACAAAATAATTTTCCCAAACTACTTTTTCCTCAAAATAAGGTTGACCCCGAAGGGGATCCCATTCCACATGAGTTAGAGGCTTATTGACTCATGCAGAGGTAAAATCGAGGGATGTGCATGAGTGGCAAAAACATGAAGAAGGGAGCAACATGACCAACTCTCAGAGCATACCCCACAATATTTTAGCAGAGAATATGCTCTACACGAGGATCGAACCCGCAACAGTGGAAAATCTCTTCTCACGTCACTTCAGGCCTTACCAACTCGCCTATGCCCTATTTTTGTAATCAGGTGAATTATTCTAGAAAAAAATAACACATTTCTTCTCCAGCTGTTGTAATTAAATTACCTTGCGAGATATGGTAGATTCACTTTGAGCTCTAAAATAGACAAAATTTTAAAAATAAAAAAGAACTCAGACATAAATATTTTTTAATATCTTATTTATATTTGTCTAGCTAGAGTAAAGTTTGGAGGTCACATATATAAGCAAGGCCGAACTCAAGGAAAAAATAAGCAACTTTAGTATTTTTTAAAAAAAAATAAAAATCTTTAAATATTATATTGCAGATTAAAGATTGTAATTTAAAGAATTTTATTTAAATATGATCAAAGCAAGAAAATTATTTGACCCTGGACCGCTCCATCGCAGCGCCGCCCAAAGAGAATAGGCCTACAATCAACATACCTTGCAATCTTGCATGTGGAAGGCCGACGAGTAATATGCCCTTTAAAGTACGTTTAATTCTCTATATAATACCATTTTTTTTCTCTCTTCAAATTAAATGCCGAAACTGTTATAATTGAATTTCGAAACTTTTGTATCTTATTGGCTATAAGCCATAAAAAAAAAAATACTACTTAAAATTTATAGTTGAAAAGACAACATTTTTCCCACATTCTTTGTAAGGCAACCTAAACACCTTTTCATTAATTTGAGAACAATATTCCGATCAAGCTACATGCAAATTCTAATGTGCCCTTATTGTTGGACAATTTAGGGGACAAAACTAGGTTAAATATCAAATTAGCTTAACGATGGACAAATAAGGCCCAACAAAATTGTGAAATTGAATGCCCACCTACACAAAAGTAGACAAAAATCCCAATTAACGACATAAAATCCCAAAAAAAAGAAGCCCAAAAGATGTGAAATAATTGTGATTCCTTTTCCTTTTTTGAAAAGTAAAATCCTCGAAATCATCTACTGTTTGTTTACTCGAGACTGGAAGCTAGTTGTCTTCGCCAACTTAAGCCGGCTAGGGTTCCGTTTGATGCTGTGAAATGATGATATATGAATTGCGTGGGGCTAGGAATTTTTTCGAAAAAGATCTTCTGCTACGTATATTTAACCCAGAAAGAATTAATAATAACAACTAATTTATTTAAAGTAAAAAAAAATATTATTACCTAAAAATTACTCGGTTAAGCTTAGGGAAAATACATTTTTTTATCTTTAATTTTTATTTTCTTAGGCTTTTTAATGATGATTTTGCATGTTTAGTCCTTTAACATAAATATTTTTAAGTTTGTTGTAGTGAATTTTCATTTTTAATCATGTAACGTGTGCTTGTGCTTTGTGTTTTTTTGTGGTAATTTAACTTGTTTTATTTTTTTATATTTTTTTTTTTGTCATTTTTTGACTGACAGACACAATGGACTCCGGTTCAAAAGAGAGTACAAAAATAAAAATATAAAAGGAATATAACTAAAATGAAAAACTAATGAAGTATGGACACTTCAAAATTGCCAAAAAAAAAACCCTTAATTTTATTTAATTTACTAATTATCTATGTGATATTTTATCCAAAAAAAAAAAATGAAAACTACTCACAAAGTTAGAAAATATAAAAGAAAATGTCAAAATCCAAATTGTATCTACTAAAAAAATTATACATAAAAACCGATCACAAAAAACTCGACGAGACCTTCTTACGCATCAATTTTGTGAGACTGATATCTAACTCGTTCCAACTCATAAAAACATATTATTTTTTATGTTAAAAATATTATTTTTCCCTAGTTTATTTTGATATCTCTATTTTTCAATATATTTTAAATCCTATACTAGACTACTAGTTATATATTTTTGGTCTTGTAGTGGAGTTCAAATCATCTAAACATGGACTCATTCCAAATCTTCTCTTCAAATATATTTCCCCTAATCCAAATCCTTCATTCTAAAAAAAACTGAGGAAATTTAATCTCATATCAAGTGGATGATAAATTATCACGCCAAGAAGGTAAGACGATTAATTATGAGTCAAAAGACCGTGATATGAGATTAAATTTCCTCAGTTTTTTTTAGAATAAGACGATTAATTATGAGTCAAAAGACCATGAATTACACCAGGCCTGATGATTATACATGGATCTCAAAAAGTCCAAACCAATCAACTGATGAGGTAGCCGGAAGGAGGTCTCTAAGTTGGTGAAGTAGGTAAACATTTGACCAGTAGACAATAGTTAGATTCGATTTTTCCAACCAACACTTTCTTGAACTATCATGTCACACATGACTTGTGATCGTCATGCAGTGCAGTTTACCTCACTAACGTAGTTTGCAGTTTATTGCATTACTTATGAGATTTACCCAGTGCGAATGAAAGATAACGTTGTCTTTTCCCAGGCCATTATAAAAAAAAAAATTTAGGTAACATTTGTTAATGTCTTTTAATTCCTTACCTGGAGCAAATAATTGTAGTGCCGTGAACTTAACTTTTTATTATTTCCTAAAAAAAAATTTATTATTAAAACTTATATATTATATTGATTTTAGAGAACATATTTTAATTTGTTGACAAATTGCTATCACATATTGCATATATTTCCGAAAATTTAACATATATTGTAGCAGCTTCGTCAATGAAATTGTTCAAAAACACACATCCTAATTATTTCCCTTCAAAAAAATTTAAGCATCATGTCAGTTAGTTGAGTTGTCGTTTTTAAAAGGTAGCTAGTAATAATCTATATTACCTCTTATTCATGATGTCAAAGTTTGAAATAATCAAACCGATTCTTACTTTAATAATAAAATGAAGAAAAATTTATTTTTGTTGCGGTATTTCCATTTTTATATATCTTTTATATCGTTAAATTTTAGTCTTATTAGTATGCTATCTTTCTTTGTTTGTCTTATTTTTTTTGTGTTTTAATTTAAATTTTTTTTCGACCTCACGTTAGTCTGATATTGTATTAGCACATCATCACTCACTGCTGATGAAATAGACTAAAATTGAAAAAAATAATAATAACTAAAAAAAATTCGAAAGATGGAGGAGTAAGAAGCACATAGAAAATTAACCATACATAATGGGAGAAAAAACAATTCAACAAAAATGAAAAATACACTTTGAAATATTTTATTGTTTAAAGTCATGGAATATTTTTTCTCCAGATTTACAAGCAAACTGCTGGCGCTTTCATCCTAATTAGCATGATTACATATTAATAAGCCGCCTAGTTGTACAACAGTCAACACATATATCTCCTTCGAATTAATTTCATATTCCTAAAAATTTCATAACTTAGTTCATGCTTCGATTCAATATGCCGTGCCGGATCCATCATCCTCTGAATCCCATTAATCCCCTAAACAAGATGAGAAGCATGCAATCCAAGAATTCATTAGCCGTTGATTTCTTGTACAAAGTTTTACTCCTCATCGTAATCCTTGTCATCCAGGTTTTAATCCTGCACTTTCTTTTTCGTGCTCCGCCATCAATATCCATATCCGTTCAGCAAATTACAGAAGAAAAGATCACGCCATTGCCGGCCGAAGAAGTGAAGGGCTGCGACTATGGTTACGTTTATGTATATGAACTCCCCGCCATGTTTAACAAAGAGTTACTAGACAATTGTCACGAGTTAAACCCGTGGCACTCGCGCTGCGGGTCGATTTCCAATGTCGGGCTCGGCCCGAGAGCTGTTGGCCTCTCCCGTGTCGTGCCGGAGAATCTTGCTCCGGCTTGGTATTGGAGTGACATGTTTGCAGCCGAGGTTATCTACCATGATAGAATATTGAAGCATAAGTGTAGGACTAGGGAGCCGGAATCTGCTACGGCGTTCTACGTTCCTTTTTACGCTGGACTCGCGGTTGGAAAGTATTTTTACAGTAACAACACATCTAAAGAACGTGATTGGCATTGCGAGAAGCTACTCGGATGGGTTAAAAATCAAACACCTTTCAAGAAATACAATGGTTTGGATCATTTCATCATGCTCGGTAGGCCGACTTGGGATTTTCGACGTTCCAAAGATGAAGATTGGGGTTCTGGTTTTGTATACATGCCATTGATGAGTCGCATCCTACGTCTGTCGTTGGAAAGAGACCCGTGGGATATGTTAGAGATGGGCGTGCCGTACCCCACCGGGTTTCATCCAAGGACAAGGTCGGAGTTGGATCAATGGCTTAGTTTTGTGCGAAATCGGAATAGGACAAGTTTGTTCACCTTTGCTGGTGCAAAACGAAATTTGAAGGGTGATTTCAGGACAATACTGATGGATCATTGTTACAACGAGACGAGGTCTTGTCGTGTCGTGGACTGCTCCGGGACTCGGTGTTCCGATGGGACATCGGATGTTCTTGAAGCGTTCTTGGACTCGGACTTCTGTTTGCAGCCTAGGGGTGATACCTACACAAGAAAGTCGATGTTTGATTGCATGCTAGCCGGTTCTATTCCGGTTTTCTTCTGGAAAAGAAGTATATACGATCAATACGATGTGTTCTTGGGCGATGAACCGGAGAAATTCTCGGTGTTTATAGATTGGAGAGATGTAAGAAATGGAACATCGATCAGGGAAGTGTTGGAGGGGTACGGTGGAGATGAGGTAAAGAAGATGAGAGAAAAGGTTATTGATCTTGTACCAAATTTCTTGTATAGTTCAAGGCGTCATGATGAAGAAATAGGGTATGCTAAAGATGCCATTGATATTGCTATTGATGAAGTATTGAAGAGGTTCAAGGAGCAAAAAGGGGTGGGACATGCTCGAAGCTAGGTTGATAGGATGATTTTTTTTTTTCTTTGAAGATATAACTTTTCAACACAACGTGGGATATGTTACATTTACAATGCATGCAATGGAATATGTTTATATTATTTGTCTTTGAACAAAATAAATAATAGGAATTGTGACATCTACAAGTATTATTACGGAACGGAGGGTTTCACTGGTGATAAGAGAAGGTAGGAGAATAATGTTTGTAATTTGTTTTTGATTTTTTTTAAAAAAAAAAAGAATTAATGTTTGTAATTAAATTTGGGCCTAAATAGTTGGGACGAAATCCTTTGCTACACTTGGTGCTACAAATCGTGCTACAGTTTGCTAAAAAAAAAATCCATTTGCACAAATTATAAAAAATTAAATTTACTAAACAACATAAATGAACAAAATATAATTAATCATTGATAAAATTTTCGATTCACCTGTTAACAGCCCTCTGTTCCGTGTCAAAGTTACCAACATTAGAAAATCTGAAGACAACAAATTATCTCAGGACAATTGAGATGCACGTTGTTCGATTGGTATTTGATTAGATGCCCAAATCAGATACGGCGGCTCGCATTGTTTGCCAATCATAAGGATAACATTAATAATTTTCTCTTTTTATCATTAAAATGTAATATTTCCTCAAAAAAATTATAAAATTCTCTCTTATTTTTTTTTTTTTTTTTACGTAGGAACCTGCAGCCGCTACCCTTAGGTGCACTCTGGGTAAACCCCCGAACTAACGCAATAGCCTGCAAACTACGCTAGTCAGGTAAACCACACTGGGCAAACCCTGTGTGACAGGCTAGCCCAAGAAAGTGTTGGCAGGAGGAAATCGAACTCCTGACCTCTGGCCAAAAGTTCACCTGCTCCACCAACTTAAACACCCCATTGCGGCCTCTCTTATTCTCGATTACATTCATGGTTGATCAGGCTTTTCCTCCCTTTCTTTACTTAACAGAAACTAAAATCAGAATTAACCTTTGAAAAGTCCCGCAGCCAAGATTTAATGCGTTTGAAACTTGGCAATCACTCACGACCTCAAAGAAAAAGAAGTCAACGGATATTATTATCTTGGATACTCTTTCCTATATCACCGCTCATTTAAGTTTGTTTATATATATATATATATAGAGTTTTGCTATCCTGTTCACCCACTGTGCACACATAATGTGCTTACCATGAGATGACACTTAACTATTGGACGCACAATTCATCACATCCAATAGTTGAGTGTCACCTCATGATGGGCACATTAGGTGGGCACGGTAAGTGGGCAGGATAGCAAAATTGATATATATATATATATATATATATATATATATTCACACAAATTAAAAAAAAGTATTTGAAAAAGTACGTAAATTAGCAATTCTTATTTTGTCTTTATTTAATGATGATTTTAATAAAATAATTTTAAAATTAGATAATGATATTAATGTAATAAGGATAAATTATTAAAAGAGTAGGAATTATAACATTTAAATATTAAAAATAAATTATTTAAATAAGACGGATGAAAAAAGTAGATTAAATGAGTTTGATTGAGAGAGTATAGTTTTTGAAAAAATAATTTCTTCTTCATTAACTTATCCAATTTTGGGTTTTTGTTCATTAAATTATTAAAACTTTGTTTAGGTTTCGACTATTTGATCTAATTTCTTAATTAAGTAAAATCTGCAAGTCAGTAATCGATGTCTGCGTCATTTTTTTTTTTTTTTTTGTCATTCTCATTTCAGTATTTACGGTACTGTCAAAATTGGACCAAAACAGCATAACCAAAACAGCTTATTAATATTAAACGTTAGTTTACATCAAAATCATACTTTTAAAACTTAGTAAACAAAAAACCAAACTACACAAGTAATTGGACCAACAAACTATGATCTGTTGAAAAATATTATTATTATTAATATTATGTTGAATATTGAATGTTGAATGTTGAATATTGAGTTGTAAAATGTGGAAAATTAGTGTGTGATGATGTAGATGATGATGTATTTATTTTTGGACTAATTTCAAATGTGGATCTATAAATAGGTCTTCATTTGTGATGAAAAATACAATTGAAGTTGAGAAAAAAATATTATAAAGTGTAGAGTTTGATATATTTTGAGTTTTGGAATATTTACTTTTTACCGTAAATTTTTACTTTTTCACAACACGTTATCAGCACGATCGCTTGAAGGTTCTCTATATTTTCCGACGATCCAAAATACAAGAAGAAGTCAAAAATATTCAACAAGTAAGAATAATTATTTTATTGTTTATTGTGTATATATTTAATATATATTATCATGTTATGAAAAAAAAATTAGTTTTTAAAAACTTGTTATAAATCCTGGGAGGATGTTAAGACGACATCCCACACTCCCGGTAAGGGATACGACAAGTATAAAAGCCTCTAAGGTTTTTAAACAATAACGTGATATGATATATGTATATATACTAACTATATCAATATATAATTTCATGTTATTATATAAGAGATTGTCTAGGACACTGACCTTATAATAACGTGATATGATATATATTTTATTGCGTATATTTAATTATGATTATCATTATACGCATCACATGATTATCACGAATTTTTATTCAACACATAATCATTTTTTTCTTACCCTCAACGGTCACAAACGGTCATAAACGGCTAGTTTTTTGCCTATAAATATGTTCACTCAAACTCATTTTCAATCACACCAAAATTCATTCTTCATCTCAAAACATTCTCCTCGGTTTTTTTTTTTCGAAAAAGAAGATGGAGTTTTTGGCTTTTCTAAGGATATTTTTCATAACGACTATGATCATCATGTTCACGAGTTTTGTACTCACCAGCGATTTTCCACCACCTATTTTTTCTCTATTTGTATACGCACTTGTAATCTTCTTTTATCCATTATTTTGTATTGTCATATTAATGGAAATTAACTAATAAAATGTATTGTTATTTTTCTAGTACCACCATGTCAAATTTGGCAAAGATTGAATTCGTTGCGCTCGATATCACTGGAAAGAATTATATGCCATGGACTCTCGATGTAGAAATGCATCTTGAGTCATTGGGTCTAAGTGATACCATCAAAGAAATTAATATATCAACCTCACAAGATAAAGCAAAGGCAATGATTTTCTTACGCCGACATCTTGATGAAGGGTTGAAATGTGAGTATCTCACAGAAAAAGACCCAATGATTTTATGGAAAGGGTTGAAAGAAAGATTTGAGCATATAAGGGAAGTGATACTTCCGACCGCCCGTGATGAATGGAATTCGTTGAGAATCCAAGACTTTAAAAAAGTCAGTGAATATAATTCTGCAATGTATCGAATAGTCTCACAATTAAAATTCTGTGAACTTGAAGTCACAGAGATGGAAATGCTTGAGAAAACATTTTCCACTTTTCACGCATCAAATATAACTCTAAAGCAACAATATAGAGTGCGTGGTTTTACGAGATATTCCGAACTCATTGCATGTCTTCTTGTGGCGGAAAAGAACAACGAATTGTTAATAAGAAATCATCAATCCCGACCCACTGGATCAACGACATTTCCTGAAGCAAATGTCGTAATGAAAAATGAAAATCAAAATCAAAGGCATAGACCAGATTTTGGTCGTGGACGAGGTCGAGGACGTGGGAGTGGACGTGGACGTGGACGTAAAAATGATCGCGGTCGTGGTCGCGGCCGTGGATATGAAAATAATAGAGATAGTTACTTCAATAGCTCATCTCAAAAGAACGTCGCGAACCACCCACCAAAAAGGCAGCATGAAAACCCGAGTGAAAATGAAAATCACTCAAAAAGATCTGAGAGTGTTTGTTATAGATGTGGCACTCCAGGACATTGGTCACATATTTGTCGAACCCCTGAGCATCTATGTAAGCTTTATAAAGAATCGACAAAAGGGAAAGGAAAAGAGACCAATTTTGTTAAAAATAGTGACCATTTAATTGGCTCAACTAGTTTCAATGCTGCAGATTTTTTGAATGATTTCGAAGACATTGATTAAAAGATTGGTGGGACTATATTGTAACAAATTTGTATTTTTAATGCATTCTTGTATTATAAAGCATGTTATATTTTGCATTTGTATTGTAATTAATTTTTCTTTATTGCATTTTTTGTGAAGTTTGATATGGAAAATGCTATGAGCAAACATGGAAATAATATCATGGAAATTTGCATACCAGATAGTGGTACAACACACACTATTCTGCGAGATGAAAGATATTTCTTGGAAATAAAACCAACAAAAACAATGGTGAATACCATATCAGGTCCTGTAGACTTGATTGAAGGTTGTGGAAAAGCACATTTTTTGTTACCTAATGGTACAAAATTTCTGATAAATGATGCTTTATATTCACCACAATCGAAAAGAAATTTGTTGAGTTTTAATGACATATACTCTCATGGGTATGATACTGAGACGATAACTGATGGAAATCAGAAATATATGTGTCTTACCACATATAAATCAGGAAAGAAATATGTGGTTGAAAAATTATCAATGCTCCCTACTGGATTGCATTATACACATATAAGGCCAATCGAATCAAATATGGTGGTTAATAGTTCTTCAATATTAACAAATTGGCATGATCAATTGGGACATCCTGGTTCAATAATGATGCGAAGAATTATTGAAAATACGCATGGTCATCCATTGAAAGACCAGAAGATCTTTCAGAATAATAAGTTTCAATGTAAAGCATGTTCTCTTGGAAAACTTATTATAAGACCATCACCAGCTAAAATCCAAACAGAATCACCCATATTTCTTGAACGCATTCAGGGTGATATTTGTGGGCCAATTCATCCACCATGTGGACCATTTCGATATTTTATGGTATTGATAGATGCTTCTAGCAGATGGTCACATGTATGCTTATTGTCAACTCGGAATGTGGCATTTGCAAGATTAATGGCTCAAATAATAAAATTGCGGAATCAATTTCCAGATTATACAATCAAGAAAATAAGACTTGATAATGCTGGAGAATTTACATCCCAGACTTTCAATGATTATTGTATGTCAATGGGAATCACTGTTGAACATCCTGTAGCTCATGTTCATACGCAAAATGGATTAGCTGAATCATTGATTAAACGTCTACAACTGATTGCTAGAACAATGATTATGAAAACAAAACTCCCTATTTCTATATGGGGACATGCAATTTTACATGCTGCGGCATTAATTCGCATCAGACCAAGTGCATATCATAAATTCTCCCCATTGCAACTTGCATTTGGTAAAGAACCAAATATCTCTCATCTGAGAATTTTTGGATGTATGGTGTATATGCCTATTGCACCACCTCAACGATCAAAAATGGGTCCTCAAAGAAAAATCGGTATTTATATCGGTTATGATAGTCCATCAATCATTAGATATCTTGAGCCTCAGACAGGCGATGTGTTTACAGCACGCTTTGCTGATTGTCATTTTAATGAAGAAATCTTCCCAGTGTTAGGGGAAGAAAAGAAACACATCGAAAAAGAAATCACATGGTATGTACCATCATTGTTACATTTGGATCCAAGGACCAAACAATGTGAGAAAGATGTACAGCAAATTGTGCACATGCAAAGAATTGCAAATCAAATGCCAGATGCATTTGCAGACACAAAAGGAGTAACAAAATCATATATACATGCTGTAAATGCCCCTGCTCGAATTGAAATTCCAAAAAAACAAATTGAAGACACTCATGATGTCATAAAACGCTTGAAGCGTGGAAGACCAGTCGGTTCCAAGGATAAAAATCCTCGGAAAAGAAAAGGCATAGAGAAACACGACGATCATAAAATAGAAAATGGTGTTCCAGAAGAATCACCTGATGATGAAAATATTCTGTCAGAACCACAAACTGACGAGAATCGTGAAATCTCTATCAATTATATTAATACTGGAAAAATATGGAACCGAAAAGACATAGAAGATATTGATGAGATATTTTCTTATAATGTGGCTTGTGACATCGTAAATGAAAATGAGGATCATGAACCAAAATCTTTTGGTGAATGTAAAACTCGTCATGATTGGGCCAAATGGAAAGATGCCATTCAGGTTGAATTGGATTCGCTGAATAAACGTAATGTTTTTGGACCTATAGTCCTCACACCTGAAGGTGTAAAACCTGTTGGATACAAATGGGTTTTTATTCGAAAGCGAAATGAGAAAAATGAAATAGTCAGATATAAAGCTAGACTTGTTGCACAAGGTTTTTCTCAAAGGCCTGGAATTGATTATGAAGAAACGTATTCTCCTGTTATGGATGCAATTACGTTTCGATATTTGATTAGTTTGGCAGTGTCTGAAAATTTGGAAATGTGTCTTATGGATGTTGTTACAGCTTACTTATACGGATCACTTGATAGTGATATATACATGAAAATCCCTGAAGGATTTAAGATGCCTGAAGCACAAAGTTCAAAACCCAGAGAATTTTATTCTGTAAAATTGCAAAGATCATTATATGGGTTGAAGCAATCAGGCCGAATGTGGTATAATCGGCTAAGTGATCACTTGATGAAAAAGGGATATGTAAATGATCCAATATGCCCTTGTGTTTTCATCAAGAAAACAACATCCGGATGTGTAATTATTGCTGTATATGTTGATGATTTAAACATCATTGGAACGAATAAAGAAATTCAAGAAGTTATGATGTACTTGAAGGAAGAATTCGAAATGAAGGATCTTGGAAAAACCAAGTATTGTCTGGGTTTGCAAATCGAACAAAAAGAATGTGGAATTTTTGTTCACCAGGCAAATTATACAGAAAAGATCCTTAAACGTTTTAATATGGATAAATCAAATCCATTAAGTACTCCAATGGTCGTAAGATCATTAAACATAGAAAAGGATCCATTCCGTCCATGTAGAGATGATGAAGTTATTCTTGGTCCAGAAGTACCATATCTAAGTGCCATTGGTGCCCTTATGTATCTTGCAAATTGCACTAGACCTGATATATCTTTTGCTGTAAATTTATTGGCAAGATTCAGTTCATATCCAACAAAGAGGCACTGGAACGGAATTAAACATATATTTCGTTATCTACGAGGAACAACAGATTTGGGACTTTTGTACTCAAAAGACACCAATCAAAGTATCATTGGTTATGCTGATGCTGGATATTTATCTGATCCACATAAGGCACGTTCTCAAACCGGATATGTATTTACTCGTGGAAGCACCGCAATTTCTTGGCGTTCACAGAAACAAACACTCGTAACAACTTCATCAAATCACGCTGAGATTATTGCGCTACATGAAGCAAGCCGTGAATGTGTTTGGCTAAAATCAATGACACAACATATCCAAACTTCTTGTGGATTATCAGTAGACAAGAAGCCTGTGACGTTGTATGAAGACAATGCTGCATGTATTGCTCAAATGAAAGAAGGATACATCAAAAGTGACAGAACAAAACATATACCCCCAAAGTTCTTTGCCTACACTCAAGAGCTTGAGAAGAATAAAGATATTGATATCTGTTATATTCAATCAAGTGAGAACTCATCAGATCTCTTCACAAAGGCACTTCCCACGACGATATTCAGAAAACATATATACAACATTGGGATGCGCAATCTGCGGAATATGTGAAGAATCACTCATATTAACATGAGGGGGAGTTTACGTGGCTGCACTCTTTTTCCCTTACTATGGTTTTTATCCCACTGAGTTTTTCCTAGTAAGGTTTTTAACGATGCAGTATAAAACACGTAATGAAGACAGTCATCATATCACGATCATCATCACAAGGGGGAGTGTTGAAAAATATTATTATTATTAATATTATGTTGAATATTGAATGTTGAATGTTGAATATTGAGTTGTAAAATGTGGAAAATTAGTGTGTGATGATGTAGATGATGATGTATTTATTTTTGGACTAATCTCAAATGTGGATCTATAAATAGGTCTTCATTTGTGATGAAAAATACAATTGAAGTTGAGAGAAAAATATTATAAAGTGTAGAGTTTGATATATTTTGAGTTTTGGAATATTTACTTTTTACCGTAAATTTTTACTTTTTCACAACATGATCAACGCTTTTATTTCCCTTTTTTTTTTTTTTGGGGGTCCTGATTTGAAATGTGTGATTTTACAATTCTCTCCCGACTAATCACTATAAATCGAGCAAGAGGTTTTGATGCATCCAACATATAAACATAACATTTGGAACCATTCACAGAGCAACCATGGAAACCATGTGGCTATATGCAATCCTCATCATCTCCCTCGTTTCGCTCTTTTTCAACAGAGAAAGACGAAAACTTCCGCCTAGTCCCGTGGCTGCACTTCCTGTAATAGGCCACCTCCACCTCCTCAAGCCACCCATGCATCGCACCCTTCAGAAGCTCTCCGAGAAAGCAGGCCCCATCTTCTCCCTCCGTTTCGGAAGCCGCCTCGTCGTGGTGGTGTCGTCCCACGTCGTCGTGGAGGAATGCTTTACCAAG
This sequence comes from Henckelia pumila, assembly GCF_033568475.1. NCBI lineage: Eukaryota > Viridiplantae > Streptophyta > Magnoliopsida > Lamiales > Gesneriaceae > Henckelia > Henckelia pumila. Next base: position 31,529,731 of record NC_133123.1, on the reverse strand, counting down.
AACGATGTTGTGCTGGCCAACAGACCTCGTACCTTGATAGGCAAATACATCGGCTACAACTACACAGTCCTAACAGGCGCCCCTTACGGCGAGCATTGGCGCAATCTCAGGCGTTTATCCACGACAGAGATATTCTCCTCTGCTCGGCTCAACGCGTTTCAGAGTATAAGACACGATGAGATCAAGCTCATGCTGAAAAAGTTATATGGAAACTCTAAGCACGACTACGCCAGAGTCGAAGTCAGGCCGATTTTTTCTGCACTGACGTTGAATGTTATCATGAGAATGGTGGCGGGGAAACGGCTTTTCGGAGAAGGAGAGGACAAGGAGGAGGCGAGACAGTTCCGAGCGCTCGTGGAAGAGATTTTCAAGTACGGTGGTATATCATCACCAGCTGATTTCTTCCCTTTGTTGAGATGGATTGATTATCAGGATTTTCAGAAGAACTTGGCAAGGGTAAGTGGGAAAATGGATGCAAAGTTGCAAGGTTTGATTGATGAGCAGCGCCGTAACAGGGGAACCAATACCATGATAGATCATTTGCTCAGTTTAAAAGAGTCTCAGCCCGAGTACTACACCGATGCAATCATCAAAGGGATTATGATGGTGCGTTTACTTCTCTTCAACTGCTGAATCATACCGCTAGTCGACTAGTGTCATCAATTTTCAGTGTCACGTTAACAACTTATGATGCGATTTTATTGATGTTGCATGGAATCCCAAATTGCAGGTGATGCTACTTGCCGGGACAGACACGTCGTCGGTGACCATTGAATGGGCGATGTCCGCTTTGCTCAACCATCCGGAGAAGTTAAAAAAGGCTAGAGCCGAGTTGGACAGCGTGGTGGGTAACGATCGCCTCGTGGATGAATCCGACCTATCAAAGCTACCATACATTCACAACGTTATCTCCGAAACCATGCGGCTGTTCCCCGCGACACCATTGTTGGTACCACACGAATCATCGGAAGATTGCAAGATAGGGGGATATGATGTACCCAAAGGAACTATCTTGCTGGTGAACGCGTGGGCCGTTCACCGGGACCCCGGGGTTTGGGATGATCCCTCAAGCTTCAGGCCTGAGAGATTTGAAGGTGGAGAAGTTGGAACTCCGAAGCTGATACCTTTTGGGATGGGGAGGAGGTCGTGTCCGGGAAGCGGTCTCGCGCAACGGGTGATTGGTTTGGCCTTAGGATCACTGATACAGTGCTTTGAGTGGCGGAGGATCGGCGAGGAGATGGTGGATTTGAGTGAAGGGAAAGGGATATCCATGCCCAAAGGCATACCTCTAGAGGCCAGATGCAGGGCACGACAAGTACTTCACAAAGTTCTTCCTACAGAGGCTTGAAATTTTTTACATTAGTTAATAATTATGAGGTGGAATTAAACTCATCATTATAATTGAAATGCAATATAATTTCTATATTTTATGGGCATATTTATGTTTAAAAAATTCATAAATAAATTTATAATTCATTAGTTTGAATTAAATTTTAAACTCTTTATTTCTGTGAATCTTTTATTTATTTTATAATTTATGCAAACAAATATATGAATTTTTTTCGTAGGTGACAAGAATATTGGATTTTGTTTAAGATGTGATGGTTGAAGATGTCGTTCGCTTAAATTCTTATCATTTCGCCTTTTGTATACCCAGTTCACCAACCTCGTTCGAAGTTATCTCGATTTCGAATGAGTTAGATTTGTTCTACTATTTTTGGATACATTTATTGGTGTATATATATTTTTTGAGGTGACAAATTTGTCATTGCACATTATTGCTTGCAAGATGAATGTCAATGATTGTTTAGCCCTATGATTTTGATTTTAAAATTTTTTATGTAATTATGTTAATTTGTTATATGCGTGAATATTATAGAATGAAAATCTTGAAATTGTATGACATTATAATACTCTTTGGAAAAATTGTAAATTTAGTCCGGTATATTTGTCACTTTGCGATTTTGGTCCTCTATGTTTTCACATTTCAGTTTTAGTCCTGCATGTTTTGATTTTTGGCAATTTCGGTCCTTTTTATTCGAAAATATTTACGTGAAACTGTACACGTCAGCTCCACATCAACACTGAATTGGTGCCACAGTCAGCGCCACGTCGGAAAAAGGACTAAAATTGCCAAAAAAATAAAAATAGCGGACTAAAACTGAAATCTGAAAATATAAAGGACTGAAATCGCAAAGTGACAAACATACAGGACTAAAAAAACAATTTTCCCATACTCTCTCCCTCCCAATTATATTGTCCACGTTTTTTTTTGTTTGTCCCAAATATATAGTCATATACCATATTTAGTAATATTTTTTTACACTTCTTTACTAATATACCCCTATTAACTACACCTTGAAAATTGTGCAATCATTTTTTAATATATTGAATAGGGATAAAATAGGAAGTTTATATAAAATTTGCTTTCCCAATACATTTTTCTTAATCTATGTGAAAATCCAAAGAGAACAATATATATGGGACGAAGGAAGTATATGACAATTCTTTATGTCACAATAGAACATAAAATACATAAAAATGTCATAGTAAAACTCATATGAAGAAATTTCAAAAAGTCATTATAAAAACTATTAATATCAATTTTTAATGTTCATATAGGTAAGTATAAAAGACATTTATAAGTGTCACCACAAATTACGAGACATTTAAAATTGACATTATAAGCTATCATTAGTGACATTTTTTATTGTCACTATATACAGTGCACTTTTAGTTGCTCTTATAAATGATTTTAAAAGACACATAAATTTGTCATTATTACCATAATAACAAGACATATATAAGTGTCATTAAAACATGAGTTTTTTCGGCATTTCATATTGTCATTATATTACTATTTCGTGACACTTATGAAATTGACATTAATATCTTATATTGACATTACAACAAGTCAACAAACTTATATGACGACATTAGAATAAATAAAATTTGTTACCGGTGTCACTAAAGATTTAATGTCATTAAATATGTAATATAATGACAATTATGAATGTTAGACATTTTTCTTGTAGTGTAAACTGTTACAATTTTATATTAGTTGGCACAACCTTCACCACTAAGACAATAACATTTTGTAGGAAAATAAAATTATTAATTCCGAAACGCCATCTGTAATTATTGGTGGAAACAATAAAAAATAATATAATCATCGACAAAACAATAATTCAACATTGAATGCGCGCCATAAGTTTTGGCGCAACGTGAAACAAACATACAACATATGTGTCATTTGATAGATGAGTCCATAACGGATTTTTTCTTTTGTTAATTTTGAATTAAATTCTTTTTTTTTTTTTTCAAATTTAAGGAAGAAAATTCCGTTCTTGAATCATCTATCAAATGACACGATACGTTGCATTTTATATCACTTTTCATTGAACATAGACATCTCCATTGGGATGACAATTTTTTCCGTGGGTTCGGGTTTCCGCAAGGAAAACTTGAAACGAGGGTGAGTTCGGGGGAGAGTTTCGGGTTCGGGAACGGTTCGAGACGGGGATGGGGATTTGATCCCCGTAGATTCGGGGACGGGGATTTCCCGGTTAAGTTGGACCGGGGATGGGAACGGGGGTATAATTCGGGGGCGGGGACGGGGACGGCAAACCTGTCCCCGCCCCGCCCCATTGTCATCCCTACATCTCCATGATAATATAGTTGGGACAGAGAGAATTAGTAATTCATGGTTTTGGTATCAAATTATGAAAAACTAATAAAAATGTAATTTGATTGGAATTATTATCGGAAATCGAATTCCTTATAGCAAGTTTGCAAGAGATTTCATTTAATTTAGAAATGAACTCCAGAAGGTTCAGCGCTTGGCTCATTGCTTTCGTCACCACTTATGTCTTTTATTATTAGGTGCAGGAATCATTTTCCTACCAAATCGGACAATAATAAAATAATAATTCATTACACCTTGCGAGTCAAGATAAAAGACCTCCTTAATTGTGAAAATGGAGAGGGACATGTACTTGTAAGTTGAGTTGATGGATAATATCTAATGAAAATTACAGGTGTCTAAAATTAAATAGGATAAGCGGGTTTATAAAAATATATAGACCCAATCTAACTAAATTATAATTAAATCACGGAACATGATACGATGACTATTTCATTTCCTACCGTCTTTCTCCTCTTATGTTCATAATTTTATATTATATTTCTTCCGTTCCCATTATACAATCACTTTTTATTTTTTTTTGTTTGTTTCCAATATATAGTAATAATTTTTTACACTTTGTAACTAACATACTCCTGTTAATTGTATCTTAAAATTTGTGAAATTATTTTTTGAATGCATTAAATAGAGATAAAATCAATGTTTTAAAAATCGGATCGGATCGACCGATTTGATCGGGAACCGTCACTGGTTCGATCCAAAATATCCCAAAAATAATTTTAACGGTTGAACCGCTCAGAACCGATCAAAATCAATCGAACCGGGAAAGAACTTGTCCCAAGAACTGGCCAAAAAATCGATCGAACCGGTTTTTCGAAATTTTTTATTTTTTTTTAAAAAATCAGTTTTTTTTTTAAATTTTAAAATCTTAATTTAATATTTTATTTTATATATACAAGATTATTTAGAATTTTACTTAGTTAAAAATATTATTTTAATATTATTAGAGTTTTCTTAATTAATTAATTAATTAATTTAATTTTAAAAAATATAACTATAATTAATATTTTGAATATATTTATATAGTTATTTATTTCTTAAACTATGATAAATATATTTTTGTCTATTTATTTATATCCTTTAGGCTTTTAAAATTAAAAAGATATTATTAATTATATTATATTATATAAATGATTTTCCGATCCTACCGTCCGATTAATACAATCTGATCGGTTGAACCATTTTTTCAAGATAAATCGGTTCGATTACCGGTCCGGTTATAAAAACATTGAATAAAATAAAAAGTATATGCATAATTTGTTAGACCAATTTTTTTTCTTAATTCATCTATATTAAAAAACAGTAAGACTATATATTCGAAAGGAAAGTAAAATATATAAGTAGAATATGATAGGTTACATGAATTGTTAATATTATTATTAAAACGAGCCATAAATGACAACAATATAATGAAAGTCCTCTTCTATTCCTTGTCATCAATCTAAACACAGGCTGGATAAACTTGAATGTTGTGGACGTATTCAGAGAGAAACAGATCACCGCCATGGATGCAACCTGGTTCTACATCCTCCTTCCACTCTTCCTTCTTATTTTGGCACTCATCTTCCCATCAAAATCAAGAAACCGAAAACTCCCGCCGAGTCCAGTGCCTGCACTTCCAGTAATAGGCCACCTCCACCTCCTCAGGCCGCCTATGCATCGAATCTACCATAAATTCTCAGAAAAATTAGGTCCCGTCTTCTCCCTCCGCTTCGGAACCCGACTCGTGGTGGTGGTATCGTCCGCCGCGGCGGCGGAGGAATGCTTCACAAAGAACGATATCGTGTTAGCCAACAGGCCTCGGCTTATCATCGGCAAATACCTTGGCTACAACTACACGGGCCTGACAACTACCTCATACGGCGAGCATTGGCGCAATCTCCGGCGCCTCACTACAATCGAGATATTCTCATCGGCCAGCTTGAACATGTTCCAAGCCATACGACAAGATGAAATCAAGGTTCTTCTGCGAAAGCTCTACCAAAAGTCGCAGCATGATTACGCCAGAGTGGAACTCAAGTCCCTGTTTTCCGAGTTGTCCTTCAATATTATCATGAGAATGGTGGCGGGGAAGAGGTATTTCGGTGAATCCGAGGATAATGAACAGGCGAAGAACTTCCGAGAGCTGATTAAAGAGGCTTTTAGGGACGGTGGTGTATCCAATCCTTCCGATTTCTTCCCCGTGTTGAGATGGATCGACTACAAAGGTAAAGAGAGAGGTATGAAAAGGCTGAGTAAGGAAATGGATGCTTTCTTGCAAGGATTGATCGATGAACACCGCCGTGATAAAGTAAAAACCACCATGATAGGCCATTTTCTTGATTTGCAAGAGTCTCAGCCAGAGTACTACACGGATTCAATCATCAAAGGCATTATAATGGTGAGTTAGCATAATTCCTTCTTCCCAGTTTTTTCTTACTAATGAATGAAATTGAATGAGTTATAACATGAACAAGAAGAAGCAACTAGAACCTATAAAATTCACTAAACCCCGGCCCTCTTAAAGAAGAATTCAGATGAAGTACTAATCCAATTTTCAGGTAATGCTACTTGCTGGAACCGACACGTCATCGGTGACCATAGAGTGGGCAATGTCTGCTCTGCTCAACCATCCACAAAAGCTAGAAAAAGCTAGAGCTGAATTGGACAACAACGTGGGAAACAATCGCCTCATCGATGAATCAGAAGTACCCAAGTTAGCATATCTTCAAAACATAATCTCCGAGACATTTCGGTTGTTCCCCGCAGCACCATTGTTAGTACCACATGAATCATCCGACGATTGCAAGATCGGGGGATACGACATACCTAAAGGAACAATCTTGCTTGTAAATGCTTGGGCCATCCACAGAGACCCCATGACTTGGGATGATCCTGCAAGTTTCAACCCCGAGAGATTTGAAGGCAAAGAAATCGGAGCGGCGAAACTGCTGCCCTTTGGGATGGGGCGGAGGTCGTGTCCAGGAAGTGGTCTGGCGCAACGGGTTGTGGGATTGGCCTTGGGGTCGCTGATTCAATGTTTCGAGTGGCGAAGAACAAGTCAAGAAATGGTGGATTTGAGCGAGGGGGCAGGGATATCCATGCCCAAAGCTATACCACTTGAGGCCAAGTGCAAAGCACGCCAAGTGCTGCGCCAAGTTTTTTCGTCTGCTGCCTGAAATGCGGTTTTATTCAACTTTATCTTAAGGGAATTACTTCAATAATCTTATGATTTATCACGTCTAACAATATCTCGTTAATTAAGCGTAGAGATATGGTTGAGAGTAATAAATAAACTAATGGAAATAAATACAGAGATTGTTAGATCGTACTAGCCTTGAAGAAGCTTCATTTCCATAGTATGTATAATTTCAAAATTTTAATTCGTCGTACGTCATATCTTTTGTATGGTACGTGATTTCCTTCTCCCTTTTCTTTTGGTTTTTTTTTTTTTTGTAAAATGGGTTTGCTTGTTTGTTTTCTTAAAATTTAATTTGTAATACAGAGTGTGTATTGCCTAGTTAAAAATAGAACAAAGTGTGCTTTCCTATGTAGAACAAAGTGTGCCATCATTAAAAATAGAACAAAGTGTGTATTGCTTAGTTGATAAGGCATGCTTAAGGGTTCCATCGGATCGGTTCCGGGTCCATAATGGTCGGAACCGGTGGGAACCGGTTCCAGTTCCAAGGTTACTTACCTTGGAACCAATTCGAACCTATGTTCGGTTCGACGTCAACCGGACCGGTTCCAGTCCGGTTCCAACCGGTTCCGAAGTTGGAGTAAAGCAGAGAACGGACCCTGGACTAACCTCCGTGCCTAGGTTCGTGTGCCATCGGGTTTGAGCAGATTTCTAAAAAAAAAAAATTTGAAGGGCACGGACCCTATGCACGGGGTCCGTGCCCATTATAACAAAAAAAAAAAAATTGAAACTTTGGTTGATTATATTCTTGGTTCTTGGTTGTATCAATGTTTGAATGATTTATTTTTTATTAGATAATTATAACCGAGGTCCTTACATAACTTGAAACGTTTAATTTTACAATTGAAATCTAAAATTCATCACGATTAACTAAAATATACTTCGAATACTCCGGTTCTTCGTCGGAGCTTGAACTTTGAAATTCGTCGAATGCTCCAGCGGTCGTATTCTTTTTTTCGGCTGCAAACCAGTCTTGGAGGCATGTCAACATACTAAGTGTTTCTGGCTTTAAATTAGTTCTTTGATCACCAATGATTCTTCCACATATTGAAAATGCCGATTCGAAAGCAACACTAGAACTTTGAACGGCTAGGACGTCTCGTGCAATTGCCGCTAACACTGGATAAAGTTGAGAATTTACTTTCCACCAATTTAGAACATCAAAACTTTCAGTAGTCTCAATATATTGGCTCAGATAAATTTGGATCTCATTGTAATTAGTTGTTATAGCTTTTCCCTTCAACTTTTGTCTTTTCAAACTTTGAAAGAAGTTGATTGCTCCAGTTTTGCCTATCTCCATCGGTCTCTCATCCGACTGTGCACTCGGTTCACCCTGTTCTCTTGCATACAAATCAAACAATTCTTGGAGAGACTGTGTTATTGACTTCTTTTGATCGTCAACATTCTTCCCAAAAAATTTAGCGTAATATTCAAAAAATATGTCTAATCCACCTTGGCTTTGACTAGGATCAAGTAGTGTTGCTAAACCATGCGAAATTGGGATATTCTCCCAATATTTCAAAAATTTATCTTCCATGTTAGAAATAAAATCATGCATAAATGAATCATCACGATGTTCCATAAATTTAAATATCATATTGAAAATCAAAGGCAAAAACATGGGAGAAGTGGGGTAGTGAATGCCAGAAAATTTTTCGGTTGCTTCTTTAAAAATTTCTAACAAAGAAACAACATGACTCAAAATATTCCAATCATCGTCAGTCAAGACTAAAGCATTTGCAGCAATATTATTATAGTATGGAGTAACTAAATCTTTAAAACGTAATAAAGTTTGAAGCAAATGATATAAAGAATTCCATCGAGTGTCAACTGGTGCAGGAAATTTTTTAAATCTAATCCCATTTGATTCTACTAATTTTTTCCAATCACGTCCATATCTTCTTTCACGTAATAATTTTCCACTTTTTTTGAATTTTTCTATTACAGTACACAAGCGATCATCCAATGCACATTTAACACATAAGTTGATAACATGATAAGCACATCTAACATGAAGCAACTTTCCATCTAAAATCGGTTTTAATGAATCCTTTATGTATCTAATTGCAAGAGTATTGGCACTCGCATTATCTAATGTAATAGACATTATTTTATTTTGTATTCTATAAGTCTTAGCAACATTACAAACATATCTAGCTATAGTGTATGCATTGTGTGACGATTCTAAATAATCGAGTGATAAAATTCTTTTTTGCATACACCAAGTTTCATCAATCCAATGGCATGTAACAACAAGATAAGATTCAAATTTAATATTAGTCCAAATATCAGTCGTCAAACTAACTCTACACGAAATATTTGAAAGATGCGATTTTAGTGTTTCCTTATATTCCTTATACATATCGAAACAATATTTTTTAAGTGTATGCCTAGAAATATTATGAAAACCCGATTGAATAGTACTAGTAAATTCAACAAAACCTTCTTGTTCGGCTAGTAGGAAAGGTTGACAACATTTCGTAACAAATTTAACAATGGCTTTTCGAGAAATATCTTTAGTAATCGTAAAAGCTCTACCACTTGAAGGATTAATTTGTTGTTGAGTTGGTTCTCTACTAAATGATTGTAGAGTATCCGGGTCAAGTTTATGTACCTTGACTAAATGTTTTTTCAAAGTACCAGTACCACCGGAACCACCACCAGTTTTGTAAGAATATTTGGTTTTACAAATTTTACATACGGCAAAAGAGTTGTTCGTACCTTGTTGTTCGATGCCAAAGTGATCCCAAACTTTACTTCGTTTTGCTCGGCTTGTCGTCGTACTCGTTGAAATCGTGTTGCTTTCCCGAGCGGAAGATGGTGTCCCGTCATCTAAATTAGGGATTTGCATTGCTTCTTCCTCCTCGTTCCCAGGTTCGACTTCATCAAAGTCGGGTATATAGGAAAAATCTTGAGCAAGATCGAAGACACGTTTACCACCACGACCACCACCACGGTTTGAAGATGATTGAATGTAGAGAAAGTAGAATTTAAATAAATATATATTTGAGATATAATTATAGATAAAGTAAAGTAGATAATTGTGAGAAAATGGTTGTGTCAAAATAATGAAAACTATCTAGTATTTATAGAAATTTTTTGGGTATAAATTATAAATTTTTTTAAAAAAATTGGCCCCCTAATTTGGGGTCCAATTTGCAATTAAACCATGCAGTAGCCGTTGGCAACGCTACTGCATGGTACACAATTGCCAACGGATACAATGTATCCGTTGGCCAATTGTTTTTTTTTATTTATTTTTATTTTTTTTACCGGTCCCGGATCTGGTTTCGGGTCGGATCCGGACTTATCCAGATTCGGTCCAGGAACCGGAACCGGATGAACCGGTTCTGAAAACCCTGAACCGGTTCAATCCATTAGTAAATGGATTGGGCTCGGTTCCGGGCCCGATTCTTCCATACCGGGTCCGGTTTCGGGCTTATTGGGTCGGATTCGGTTTGGTTCCGGGCCGAACCGGGCCGTTAATCATGCCTAGTTGATATCACCAAAGTTCTAAAAAATGCGTAGTAGACCGAAACATAGATATTAGATTTAAAATTTTTTAAATTTAAGCGAGATTAATATGAATTTAAACATTAATTAATTAAAAAAAGTTTTCAATTTTATTATAATTTTAATTATTTTCATTCAAACAATAAAAATGTAATAGAATCAGCATAAACTTCGAGAAAAAAAACGTAGAATCATAGTGCAATGCATATTCTAGATGACCATATGATAGAATGGTATAAATGTTGACTCCGCTAACATGAATTGACAAGTCTCAACGAGTAAAAAATAGCATTACTATCTTAATATATATATATATATATATATATATATATATATATATATTATATATATATATATATATTATATATATATATATTATAGTATTACTGGATTGATGACATTTATATGCGATGCGTTATATTTTTGACTTGTTTGTTATTTTGTTGAAATGTTATCTAATATGATATATTTGATTTATCACAAAATTTCATATAAGATATATATAGTTTCACGAGTTAATTTTATAAGATGTGTATTAAAAATTAAATGCAATTAATTTAAACAAAAAAATTAACGAAATTAAAAAGTAATGAGAACTTCCTATCTAATTTCAATTTTGAATGAAATTTGTATGTTATTATATATATAATTTATGAAATTTCTTTCATATATACATAAAAAATTAAATGAAATTACAAAGTAGGGATAACATCCTATCATATTTCAAATTTTGAAAAAAATTTGTTATATTATCATATACCATGTTAGGATATCAAATATCTGAGTTTAGTGTTCGACAAAAGAACTTCATACATCAACTGAAGTTGTTTGATTATTAGAAGAAAATCAGCAGAGCAGATCAGTAGAAGCACATCTACTCAGTTGAGCAAAGCAGTAATTAATAGCAGCAGAGCTAAAGGAAACCAGTAGACAGACAAATCAAGAAAAATAGAAGAAGCTCTCGCTAAACCAGTTAAAGCTATTAGCCAAAGGTCTCTAGTGCACTGATTAGACTCAGATCTATGCAGCCAAAGTGTACCTTCTTACAGAGAGCTAAAAGACAAGAAAGCGGCTAGTTACCAACGTATGCATTTGAATTTAAGATGACCGTTATCTTGTACCTATAAATAATAGACCATAGCCAGCAAGAAAAGCATCCGGCTCACAATAACTCACACACACACAGAGCTTGTCAAAGAACAACTGAACACTTTCAGTTGTTTGCATACATCCACAAGAGTTTAAACGCTTACATAGAAGATCATACAAAAGTCGAAGAACACCAGCACACACTTCAAGTCTATCAGATCTATTAGGATCACTTTGCGCTTAGTGTTAATTTGTAAACTTTATATTTAAACAATTGAATAACTGCAAACCTCGTTGTAACCTGATTTTAGCTGAGGGATGAAACCATTAGAGTGACTAAGAGTTTCTGCATTAGGAAGTGGGTAAGTCCTGGCTGAGGTGGGCCGTTGTGTCAAAGTCTTCTAGTACCTTTTGAAAATAGAAGAAGGGATGACGTAAGATCAGTTGAGTCTCCGAACATCAAAAAACAAACCACTGTGTCATTTACTACTCATTACACTCACTCACACCTGTAGAGCCAGCTGGTGCAAGATCAATCTCCTAGTTGACTTTTTTCTGCACAATCGTATATTTGTTGGTTGACTCTCGAAGATCCAAGAGAAAAGAGAGTTCCGTGGCTCACACTACTGAACTCACTAGTAACAATTAGCTACTGCTTCAAGGCAACAAGTTCTAGAACATTAGTAGCTCACTACTTGTTCTACCCAGTAGCAGTAGCATTTCGATCCTGACATACAACATTTATGAAAATTTCACATATATATGAACATAAAAAATGAAATGAAATTAAAAAAAGGATATCATCCAATCAAATTTTAAATTTTAAATCGAAAATTTGTACGTTATCATATATAGTATTAATGAAAATTTACACAATACATTTTAAAAAACAAAAAATTAATTTAAATTAAAAGGTAGTAATAGCATCCGATCAAATTTCAAATTTCGAATCGAAAATTAGTACATTATCATACATAATATTTATGAAAATTTTCAAATATATATGAACACAAAAAATTAAGTGAAATTAAAAAATAGTGATAATATCGATCAAATTTCAAATTTTAAACCAAAATTAGTATATTATCATATCTAGCATTTATGCACATTTTCACACATTATTAGACCGATTACTCTTATGTTTTGTTGCAAAATTAAAAATCATTATAAATCCTTAATCCGTTAATAATGGGATTTAAAAATGATTCTTAATCCTAAATTTTAAAGGGGATTGTAAATCTGTACATGGTGAAAAGAGAAAAAAAATCAATCCCAAATTTTATCCATCAAACTATACATATTATTATTTTTTCATAATCACTTCATATCCTATCAGATTATATTAATAATCACATTTAATCTATCATTGAACAACCTCATTTCTCAAAGCAAACGCAGCCTTATTAAAATTATATATAGCATTTATGGAAATTATAAATATTTATGCTCACCATAAATAAATGAAATTAAAAATTAGTTCGATCAAATTTCAAAATTTGAAACTAAAATTGATACATTATTATATATAGAATTTATGAAAATTTTTACATATATATCTATTTTTTTAAACGAAAATGTGCATTATCATATATAACAATATTTGAATGCAATTTATATTTTTAAGCAATCAGATTTAAAATTGAAATTCAAAAAGGAAAAGGAAGTCATTAATTAAATTGAATATCGAAATTGAATTTACAATAAAAGTTTAATTTCTTGACACAAATCGGAAAAATAATATTTTTAAGTAAATATGGGAATAGCAAAATTAGATATTAATTACATATTTATTAGCAATTATCAATTACTGTGTAAATATTTTCTCATCGGATAATTAAGACCGTTTATAGAAACTGAATTTAGGCGGAAAATTTCTATTTTAAGCACTATATATGTATTTGTTAAATTTTAAAATATTTTTGTGTAACATTATGTTAAAAATGCGAATTTAAAATGACATATATTAAAATTACAAAAAAAAAATAATGAAAAATAAATGTACTTTGAAACTATTTGCGAAATTAAAAATCGTGCTATGCAAATTCAAGAAATAGTAAATTTAATATTTACTATCAACTTGTAATTTTTTTTTTTCAAATTGAGAACTTTAAAAGGGGATTCTAAATCATCAAAATTGAAAGAAACAAGATTTTATTTTTATTTTTACGATGTCACATTAGACCTATTTTTTTGAACATCCCTTATAAATTTTAAATCGTATCATATTAAATTTTATATTTTATCTTCATCTAAAATTAAGAAAACGTCAAATTTTATATAAATAAAGGTTTAGAAGGAAGAGTAAATAATAAATAATAAAAACAATAGTAAATAATAAAAAATAAAAAAACAAAATTAAAATTAAAATTAAAATAAGAAAGTGTTATAAATATATTGTTATTATAGATGATTATATTTATTTAGGTAGATTTAAAAGATTTGTAATCAAGATAAATATACCAATATAAGATATGTAAAGATTTGTATTTTATTATTTCCTCTATAATTATAAATAAGGGTGATGAAGTTTAATAAAATTTGCACTATTGACTCATATTAATTCTTTCATCTCATAAATTCTCTCTATTCATCTCTCTATTTTTATTATAATTTATAACAAAAAAAACTAATTTGGGGAGTAAAGGAAGAAAGAGAAAATGAAAAAAAAAAAAAAAATAAAAAATATAAGTGACACATGTCACTTTTTAGGGTAGGGAGACTAGGTCTACGGAAGGATCATAGACTCCCCATCATTGCAGCACGTAGCTACAACTATTAAATAATATTTAAATATTCGTTGCAGCACCTAGCTACAACTATTAAATAATATTTAATAGTTGTAGCTAGGTGCTGCAACGGTGGGGCTAACACAAAAGCTACCACTACGGGCATCCTAACTTGGGGTGTTAATTCGGGTGGGTTTGGATCGGATTGGCAAAAATATTTTTTTAAAATTTCTTGACCCGAACCCGAACCAACCCGAAAATGACCAACCCTAACCCGGCTAACTCGACTAACCCAATCAACCAGATTTTTTTTTGAACAAAATAATTATATAAAAATTCAAAACACACAATAATAATAGTCATATTTAATTTAATCACATAATAACAAAATCTATGTTTATATATAATTTAAATTTGAAAGTTTAGTCGTAGAAAACTTAAAGTATATTTACTAAGAAAAAATAAAAAATTTATTTTAAAAAATAAAAATTGTTCAAAATAAACATTAAATGAAGAAAATATATGATATCAATATACAATAAATTTTTTTCAAACATACATTGTATATATATATATATATACCAATTATAAAAGTATGAACCAATGTCAAAGTTTTTCATTGTGTATTTTCAACTTTGTCCTTGGTTTGTACACACTTAATAAATCATGTGAGGAAACTTTTGTAAAATCAATTATTAAGATAAAGTCAAAATTGACAAAGTGTATGCATATTAGATAAACATCCAGTTTTCAAAAAGATTGAAATATCAACATACTTTTGTTTTTATTTTCTTGTAGATAAAGTGAACAAATTTTTTTCACAAATATTTTTAAAAAAAATTCCACAAAAATCTTAATTAAAATTCAATTTTCTAAAAGATTGAAACACCAAAATACTTTGGTTTTTATTTGTTTGCAGACTGAATGAACATATTTTTTCAAAAAAAATCTTATGAATTTTAATTTGTGT
Source organism: Henckelia pumila (assembly GCF_033568475.1). Taxonomy (NCBI): domain Eukaryota; kingdom Viridiplantae; phylum Streptophyta; class Magnoliopsida; order Lamiales; family Gesneriaceae; genus Henckelia; species Henckelia pumila. The sequence continues at coordinate 31,514,552 of NC_133123.1, read as the reverse complement.
AAGGATATATATTGAGCTAACTAATTATATCATGAGTATATAAATATACAAAAATATCATATTTGTAAATGTTATTAATATATATATATATATAAATATAAATTAAATTACACACCGATGTTGAAATAAATCAAGTCAAGTGGAGTCAAATTTTAATTCAAAATAATAAATAAAAAACACGCAACTAATAATAGGAAAGGTTCAACTTAAAACAACGACATTCCAAAATTTGTGTAAGGACCTATTGTGCTAAATAATTAAATCATGAGTTCATAATTATATATTAGAAATATCATATTTCCAAACATTATAAAAATATATATTTGAATTAAATTACACACTGATTTTGAAATAAATCAATTAAAATGGAGTCAAGTTTTAATCCAAATTATAAATAAAGAACAAATCAACACACTCATACCATATATGTTAACGTTCAAATTAAAAAAGTCAACTATTTTGCCTCATCATTAAAACTTAAAAGTATAACAATTATTTATTGGATGATCTTTCAATTAACGAATGAATATTTTTACAAGAGATAGAGATAGATAAATCGGTTATGGCTTTCTGTAACTTAAAAATACATGTTTTGAAGGTAAATTTTTTTATTTTTAACATTTATTGAACATGAGATAGAAAATTATAAAATCAATATTTAATTTGATTTAACGTATATTACTTATTAACAAACATATCACAAATTATATTGCTTCAAGAAATAAATACATGAGATAAAAAAATTGACAAATCCATGACATGAAGCATGTAGTAATTTCAAGATCAATCAGCAAAACAATGAAAAACCCGAGTTGTAATAATTGGATAAACTTTGATATTAATATTGTGTCAACGCAAAACTATATTTAAACATTATATTTATAAGCTCATGTGAGTTATTGAAATGTCTTATCTTAAACTTTTAATATAAATGTATAAAAACGATGATCATAAATGATGACACTGAAATTGCAACTGTTATATTGTTCGAAAATGTTGCAAATGTTTTTATTGATTGCAGTGTTCAATATTATATCAATTTGATCCATATAGACAAAACGATTGAAATAAAAGATGGAATGTTAATATTTGTTATTAAAGACATTTAAAATTCATTAAAAAAATTTCAACAACGAAAGCATTGTAAGCAAAAGGAGATCATTAAATTTCAAAAAACAAGAAATTAAAAAGAAAATAGCATGGCCAACAAATACATCGATCGTTAACGATACAAATAATAGAAAATGATAACATACTAGATTGCAGTTGAGAATGATGAAGTTATTGTTATTCTTGCAAGTAAAGATTTTTAGTAATAAAAAGTGTTCGTCCAACAAAAAAATAAAATAATAACGATAGAAATGTAAATGATTGATGAAAATAACATCACAAGAATTGCTATATATTACGGATGATGAGAATATTAATTTTTTCATAGAGAATAAAAAACGCATGGTAAATAAAAAAAATAGTGAGAGAGAAAAGTCCAAAATATAAAAGAAAAAAATATTTGCTCAATAATTTAAATTAAGATTTAAATGCATTATCTATATTACATTTTTTTTTTTTCATAAATCAATAGTAACAAAATAAGTAATCAACACATAAGATAAAAAATTACAAAATAAATATTTAATTTAATTTGATTATTTTATCTCACTTATTAACAAATACATAATAAATCATATTTGTTGGAAACTGAAATATCCAGGTTTCGATGCTTGTCAAACTAATCCGATAGAAGTCAACAAAGCAGGAAACACAAAACTGATATGAGCTAAACTGAGTTGACCATTGACCCAAACTGAAGATACATCGAAGGGCTAGAATTTAATCTTCAAGAGAAGAAAAACGTTTTATCAAAGAAAGCGTTAAAATGAGTCTCCAAAGAAAAAGGGATAAACTGATCACATGAGAACTTGTACTAAACTATTGACACACAAAGCTACTAAACTGATCAATAGCAAGAACTCTCACTCATCACATCAGTTTACCACCACGACTTGAAGTGGATAAAGTTTTCCATACAAGCCTGACAACGCAAAGTTACCGATGGGAAGTCAGTATACTGTTGTCAGAGAATGTTGGAGAAAAGACAAACCAACATTAAATGATTTGAATTCAAATGGAGCCGTTAGAGAAAGCTTATAAATACAAGATTGGAAAGAGAGACGCTGGTGGCGTATGTGTGATAACAAGAAAATATTCAGTGGGTACGTAACACAATCGAACCATAAATTGTAAACACTCAAAGAATCTCAAGAATTGGTGTAGTCAACTGATCGAGCACACGCATAAAGGATTATTCTGATCAAGTGTAGGATCAATCTATGCTAAGGCTCTATCGAGTTATAAACTCTGTAATAGATCAGTTGAGTGTTCTGTGAAAAACACTATCGTTGTGATAAGAAGCAGTCTAGGCCTGTGTTCTTGTTTCTAGAAGTTTTGGGATAGGCTATGTGTAAGTCATAGTCTTGGATCAGACTCTTACAAATTGCTTGTAACTGTCAAAGTCTTCTAAAGTAAATCCTTCCAAGACGGAAGAAGGGGTGACGTAGGAGTGGTTGAAATATCCGAACATTCATAAACATCATTTGTGTTAATTAACTTTCAGTTTATCATTTCCAAACACTTACTAAACTGACTAACCATTTGAATTATGTTCTAATCTTTTGATTGACATTTTTCGCACATACTTTGTTTGTTAATCAACATCAACACACGAGAAAAAAAGAGCTCAGTTGACTCATCTCAACTGAACTCAACTTGTAAAAGATATTAGGGTAAACTGCTACAGTGACCCCCCCCAATCGATCCTATCAATATTGCTTCAAAGCATACATACATGAGATAAAAAATAAAATGAATTCATGGTACGAAACAAACCATAATTTCTCAAGATTAATCAACAAAACAATGAAAAACACGAGTTGTAATAATTTCATAGGTTTCAATATCAATATTGTGTCAAGATAAAACTATATTAAACACTATATTTATAAGCTTACATGAGTTATTGACGATGTCTTATTCTAAAATGTTAATGTAGATATAGAATAATGATGACCTTAAATAATAAAAAAATATTGAAACTGCGAGGGTTACACTGTTAAAAAATATTGCAAATGTTTTTATTAGTTGCAATATTAAAGATTATATTGATTTCATCACTAAGACATGTAATAATTTTTTATTTTAAATAGTATATATTATTACCAATTATTAATCAAATCTACTTTATTTAAAGAACGACAACACTTCAATAAAGGAATGACAATGAGTCGGATCTAAACCCAGCCCCGTATTATACCTGCCCCGGCGAGGAGAGTTTAGACTAGCCCAAATGGGTCCACAAGCAGGTTCGGGTGGGTCTTTGGCTTTGGACAAATCCACCACAAAAATTGCTATTAAAGATTATGATAATATTTATTCTTTCACAGAGAAGAAACGACGCATGGTAAATGAAAAACAAAGCGTGAAAGAGAGAAAAATCCAACATATAATGAAAAAAATATATTTATTAATAATTTAAATTATATAAATCAATACTCATAAAATAACTAATCAATACATAAGATATGACATTACAAAATGAATATTATATTTAATTTGATTAACATATCTCACTTATTAACAAATACAAAATAAATTATATCGATTCAGAACATACATACATAAGAAAGAAAGGGAAAATATTTTTTTGGTCCATTAACTTGTCCATGTTTTTGGTTTTGGTCCATTAATTTTTCACACTAACTTTTAATTTTCAGTGATTTTGGTCATCTGCACACGTGTCAGCTAGACATTGGCACACATTAGCATTTTTTGGGTGACGTGTGCCAATGTCTAACTGACACGTATGCAGTTGGACCAAAATCACTGAAAATTAAAAATTAGTGTACCAAAACCAAATTTTGAAAAGTTAATGGACCAAAACCAAAACATGGACAAGTTAATGGACCTAAAAGAGTATTTTCCCAGAAAGAAAATAAGACAAATTCATGGTACGATGAATGTCATAATTAATTATTTAATATTAATCAACAAAATGATGGAAAACCCGAGTTGTAATAATTGCATAAGCTTCAATATCATTATTGTGCCAAGATAAAACTATATTAAATATTATATCTATAGACTAACATGAGTTATTGATAATGTATTATTTTAAATTATTAATATAGCTATAGAATAACGATGACGGTAAGTGATAAACATTGTAACTATAAATGTTACATTGTTCGAAAATGTTGCAAATGTTTTTATTAGTTGAAACGTTGAAAATTATATTGATTTTATCACTAAGAGTAAATAGATTTTTATTCAAAAAATATATAGTATTACTAATTATTAATAAAATATATTTTATCTATAAGACAACAACACTTCAATTATATACTACAAGCTTTTAGAGGCACCAAATAAAAAAGAATATACATTTATTCTTTAAATGGAAAAGACTGTTGAAATACAAGACGTAATGTTAACACTTTTAATCGAAATCATTCAAAATTCAAGCAAAAATTTTAGCAAAAAAATAATTGCAATAGTAAATTTCGAACAACTTAACATGAAATTAAAAATAAAAGAGAACGTCCAACATCGTTGATCATTAACAATACCGACTTACAAGTAATAGAAGACAATTACACAAGAATGGAGATCGTAGAAAATGAAATTAATTCTACTCTTGCAAAGAATTACTTTCAGCATAAAAAGAAAATAAAAAAAATAAAAAAAGAGGTCATGATCCAACAAAAGGATCAAAGAATAAAGTTATAAAAATGCAAATAATTGATGGAGACAACATCACTAAAATTATTATTGAAGATGATGAGAAAATTGATTTTTTTTATAAATAATAAAAAAATAATGACAAACGAAAAAATTGTGAAAGAAATAAAAGTGGTTTTATAAATGAAAAAATACAATGTAATTTAATTTAAGGTTTAGAATGCATATCTATATTATTTTTTTTCTCATAATCAGTAGTGATAAAATAATTTTTCAATACTATGTATTATATATTATATATTTTTTTAAATTTTATTTAATAAGTATATCATGACATCAAAATATACTCAATGTCTAATTTATATAAAATTATAATATTTATTACAACCATTATTTGCAACAACTATAAATTCAATTAGATTTGTAACATATAAAATCTTTGAACAAAGATTGTTTGCACTCATTTTATAATACCTGTTGTACATATTATATTACATTGAATTTTACTAATTACTAAAATACTATGAAAATTATTAATTAACTGCACGTTTATCTCTTATAATTTCAACTCATTTATTTAACAACATTTATCGATAATAAAAAATATTTTCACGTGCATCGCACGTGACTTTTACTAGTATATAAAAATGCATCAAATATTTTTTAATTTTATATAATAATAATAAAAAAAAATTCGGGTCATCTCGGGTTGACCCGAACCCAACCTGAATCCGATTTTTTTTTTCGGATTAGTTTTCAGGTCAACCTGATTTGATCCGAACCAAAAAGCCCCTAACCTTTACCCGATATTTTTCGGATCGATTCGTGTAGGATAAACGGATTGGGTTGAGTTTTGGCATCCGTGACCCTAACATCAATATAAATAGTGCCCGATAAACTTGAATATTGTGGACGTATTCAGAGAGAAACAAATCACAGCCATGGATGCAACCTGGTTCTACATCCTCCTTCCACTCTTCCTTCTTCTTTTGGCACTAATCTTCCCATCAAACGTAAGAAACCGAAAACTCCCGCCGAGTCCGGTTCCTGCACTTCCAGTAATAGGCCACCTCCACCTCCTCAGGCCGCCTATGCATCGAATCTACCATAAATTCTCAGAAAATTTAGGCCCCATCTTCTCCCTTCGCTTCGGAACCCGACTCGTGGTGGTGGTCTCGTCCCCTGCCGCGGCGGAGGAATGCTTCACCAAGAACGACGTAGTGTTAGCCAACAGGCCTCGGCTAACCATCGGCAAATACCTCGGCTACAACTACACAGTCCTGATAACGTCTTCATACGGCGAGCATTGGCGCAATCTCCGGCGCCTCACTACAATCGAGATATTCTCATCGGCCCGCTTGAACATGTTTCAAGCCATACGGCAAGATGAAATCAAGGTTCTTCTGCGAAAGCTCTACCAAAAGTCGCAGCATGATTACGCCAGAGTGGAACTCAAGTCCCTGTTTTCCGAGTTGTCCTTCAATATTATCATGAGAATGGTGGCGGGGAAGAGGTACTTCGGTGAATCCGAGGATAATGAACAGGCGAAGAACTTCCGAGAGCTGATTAAAGAGGCTATCACGTACGGTGGTGTATCCAATCCCGCCGATTTTTTCCCAGTATTGAAATGGATCGACTATAACGGTAAAGAGAAAGGTATGAAAAGGCTGAGTAAGGAAATGGATGCTTTCTTGCAAGGATTGATCGATGAACACCGCCGTGATAAAGTAAAAACCACCATGATAGGCCATTTTCTTGATTTGCAAGAGTCTCAGCCAGAGTACTACACGGATTCAATCATCAAAGGCATTATAATGGTGAGTTAGCATAATTCCTTCTTCCCAGTTTTTTCTTACTAATGAATGAAATTGAATGAGTTATAACATGAACAAGAAGAAGCAACTAGAACCTATAAAATTCACTAAACCCCGGCCCTCTTAAATGTTATGGATTATACCGAAGCGAACATTACGATAATAGAAATTGCGAAATAAAATAATCAACAAGAACACCAAAGATTTACGTGGTTCACCCAATATAGGCTACGTCCACGGAGCTGCTGCAAATCTTTATTACCGGAGAAATATTACAAGTGTATACAAAACACTATATCTCTCCACACCCAAGCCTCGAGTATTACCGAAAAAATATTTCTCTAACTCACACAAGAAATCACCGAAAAAAACAACTCTTTTTTCCTCTCTTTATTTTCTTCTCTAATGTCAATACAAAAGAGAAGAATGTGATACAATAACTGAAATAAGGGAGCTCTATTTATAGGAGGTCTTCTCATTCAGTTTTGATAATCTTCCGATATGGGATTTTAATATGGGTCTCACCCTTAACAATTCTCCCACTTGAAGACTTGATTTCAATCATGGCTTCACACAGTCAATGCAGCAGCTCATGCCTCCTTGCTTATACTTGCAATCCAACTGAAGTCGAACATAACTTCAGTTTGTCAGTGGTCACCGCCTTTGTGAACATATCAGCTGGATTTTTACTTTCAGAAATCTTTTCAAGCATCAAGATTCCATCTTCCAAAACTGATCTGATGAAATGGTATCGAACCTGTATATGCTTCGTCCTAGCATGATAAACAAGATTCTTTGCCAAATGAATAGCACTCTGACTGTCACAGTGTAATGTGCTATCCTCAAGCTTCTGACCCAATTCCTCAAGAAATGATCTCAACCAAATCATCTCTTTGCTCGCTTCCGTGACTGAAACGTACTCAGCTTCAGTAGTCGAAAGTGCAAAAATCTTTTGTAACTTGAACACCCAACTTACTGCCGTACCACCTAATGTGAACACATATCCAGTAGTACTCTTTCTGCCATCTAGGTCACCACCCATGTCAGCATCGACATATCCTTGTAAGTCCTGATTAGTCCTCCTGAAGCATAGAGATAAACCAGCGGTACCTTTCAAGTATCTGAGAATCCACTTCACTGCTTCCCAGTGTTGTTTTCCCGGATTTCTCATAAACCTGCTCACAACTCCCACTACATGTGCTATGTCTGGTCTGGTGCACACCATTGCATACATGAGGCTTCCGACAGCAGAAGCATAAGGAATCTTATTCATATAAGCATGCTCCTGCTCCGTCGATGATGATTGAGCTTTGGTTAGTTTAAAGTGACTAGCCAGAGGAGTACTCACAGCTTTAGCTTCATCCATGTTGAATCTGCTAAGAACCTTTTTCACGTACTCTGCCTGAGATAACTTCAAGACTCCGTTCACCCGATCTCTTGAGATCCTCATTCCAAGGATTTGCTTTGCAGCTCCCAAATCCTTCATTGCAAATTGTTTTGATAACTCTCTCTTGAGTTTATCAATCTTCTCCAGACACGATCCTGCTATCAACATGTCATCCACATATAGCAGTAGAATGATATAAGAACCATAAATCTTCTTCATATAACAACAGTGATCTGTCTGACACCTCAGGAAACCGTTGTTATTCATGAATCCATCAAACTTCTTGTACCACTGTCTTGGAGCTTGTTTGAGACCGTACAAGCTCTTCTGAAGTTTGCATACCATTTTCTCCTTCCCTCGTACTTCAAATCCCTGTGGCTGCTTCATATAAATTTCTTCATCCAAGTCACCATGAAGAAACACCGTCTTTACATCCAACTGCTCCAGATGTAAGTCTTCCTTAGCCACTAGTCCAAGTACAGTTCTGATAGTTGTTAACTTCACCACTGGAGAGAAAATCTCGGTATAATCAACGCCTTTCCGCTTGCTACCGTCAACTTCTTCTTTGATCCGGTACACCCACTTGTTGTGTAATGCCTTTTTGTCTTCCGAAAGTTCTGTTAACTCCCAAGTCTGATTGGATGACAGTGAATCCATCTCGTCTTTCATGGCTAACTCCTACTTGATTGAATCATCATTTTGCATCGCTTCATCAAAGGTCTCTGGTTCACCTTTATCTGTCAGCAAAATATAATGAAGTGCAGGGGAGTACTTATCAGGTGGTCTTATTGTTCTCGAAGATCTCCTCAGTTCAATCACCGGAGTTTGTGGATTAGCTTCTTGTGCAGTTTCTTCTTCCTGGTTACTATCCTCCGATTCATACATAGGAATATCTATCAATGTCACTTCATTTGTTTTCTTGACTTCAGGACATTTATCTCCAGCTGGAATGTCTGATTTGTCTTTGTACAAAACTTGCTCATTAAAAATGGCATCTCTGCTCCGAATGATCTTTCGATTTTGGTCATCCCAGAACCGATAACCAAAATCATTATCTCCATAACCAATAAAGAAACATTTTTTTGATTTCGGATCAAGTTTCGTTCTACTGGCTGAATCGATGTGAACATATGAGAGACAACCAAACACTTTCAAGAACGAAAGGTTTACTCCTTTGCCGCTCCAGACCTCTTCTGGTATTCTGCAATCAAGTGGTACCGAAGGTCCTCTGTTGATCAAATACGCTGCAGTGTTAACTGCATTAGCCCAGAATGATTTTGGCAGTCCAGCGTGCAATCTCATGCTCCTGGCACGTTCATTCAGAGTTTTGTTCATTCTTTCAGCCACACCATTCTGTTGAGGTGTACCAGGAATGGTTTTCTCCATCTTGATCCCGTTTAGTGCACAATACTTCTTGAACTCAAAATCTTCATATTCTCCACCGTTATCAGACCGTAAACATTTCACCTTCAAGTTGGTCTCATTCTCCACCATGGCTTTCCACTTCTTAAATGTTTCATAAACATCAGATTTATTTTTCAAAAAATAAACCCAAACTTTCCTGCTCGAATCATCGATAAATGTTACATAATATCGTGAGCCGCCAAGGGATGTCACAGGAGATGGCTCCCACACGTCAGTATGAACCAACTCCAATTTTGATGCTTTTGGTTCCCTACCGTCTTTCGAAAAGCTCACTCTTTTCTATTTTCCAAGAACATAACTTTCACACAGTTTGTGTTCGACAGTTTTTAACTCCGGTAGCTTCCCTTTTGATATCAGCATCTTCATTCCATTCTCACTCATATGTCCAAGTCTACAGTGTCATAGACTTGAGTTAGCTCCCGCATCCACAGCTGCTAACATTTCTCTGCAACTGGAAGTCATATAAAGAGTTCCAGTTTTTGTTCCTCGAGCAACAATCATGGCTCCTTTGCTCACTTTCCAAGAGCCATCACCAAAGGTCATTTTATGGCCTTCTTCATCAAGTTGTCCTACTGAGATCAGATTCCGGGTCAACTTTGGTACATGCCTCACTTTGTTGAGCTTCCAGATAGATCCGTTTGACATTTTCAAACTGACATCACCGATGCCAGCTATTTCCAAAGGTTTTCCATCAGCCAGGAAAACTTTTTCGTAATTACCAACAGTGTAATTATTGAATAGCTCACGATCATCAGTGGTATGAAACGAAGCTCCCGAATCCATAACCCAAGAATCAACCGGGCTTTCCATGGATAGTACTAAGGCATCATGTACATTCTCAGTAACAACATTTGCATTATTCTTGGGTGATTTGCAGTCCTATTTCATGTGACCAGTTTCACCACAGCTCCAGCACTTCAATTTCTTTTCAAATGTATTCGAGATTTAGGGCAGATCTCGATGATGTTGCTTCTCCCGAATCCATCCTGCGAACTTCTTCACCAAGGATTCGATCTCTGATATCATTAAATTGTAACTTTCTTTTTCGAGCAGAATTGCTAACCGCTGCCCGCATCGGCTCCCAAACATTTGGTAAAGACGCCAAAAGAATAAGTGCTCGAATCTCCTCATCAAATTTGATTTCAACCGATGTTAGCTGGGAAACAATCGTGTTGAATTCATTTATGTGTGCCGCCACCGAAGCATCTTCCTCCATCTTCAAGTTGAATAACTTTTTCATGAGGAACACTTTATTATTTGCTAATGGCTTCTCGTACATGTCCGACAAAATGGACATAATCTCCTCCGTAGTTTTTGCCTCCGCCACGTTGTGTGCCACGTTCTTTGTTAGGGTCAATCGTATTACCCCTAACACCTGTCGATCAAGGAGCTCCCACTCATCATTCTCCATCTTTTCTTGCTTCACCCCGGATAGAGGTTGATGTAGCTTCTTGCTATACAAATAATCTTTAATCTGTAACCGCCAGAACGTGAAATCTGTACCGTCGAACTTATTGATTCCAGGTCCCGATCTGTCATTTCTGGCCATCGCTTCTCCTGCCTTAATAAAATTTCAAAAAATCTTTTCTGATGTGGAAAATCAGACAAAGCTGCAACCACAGAGCATACTCAGAATTTTAAGAAATTTTTCACCAAGGCTCCCGAACACCGTAATAGCTTTGATACAAGTTATGGATTATACCAAAGCAAACATGACGATAATAGAAATTGCGGAATAAAATAATCAAAAAGAACACCAAAAATTTACGTGGTTCAACCAATATAAGCTACGTCCACGGAGCTGCTGCAAATCTTTATTATCAGAGAAATATTACAAGTGTATACAAAATACTATATCTCTCCACAACCAAGCCTCGAGTATTAAAGAAAAAATATTTCTCTAACTCACACAAGAAATCACCGAAAAAAACAACTCTTTTTTCCTCTCTTTATTTTCTTCCCTAATGTCAATACAAAAGAGAAGAATGAGATACAATAACTGAAATAAGGGAGCTCTATTTATAGGAGGTCTTCTCATTCAGTTTTAATAATCTTTCGATGTGGGATTTTAATATGGGCCTCACCCTTAACATTAAAAAAGAATTCAGATGAAGTACTAATCCAATTTTCAGGTGATGCTACTTGCTGGAACCGACACGTCATCGGTGACCATAGAGTGGGCAATGTCTGCTCTGCTCAACCATCCACAAAAGCTAGAAAAAGCTAGAGCTGAATTGGACAACAACGTGGGAAACAATCGCCTCATCGATGAATCAGAAGTACCCAAGTTAGCATATCTTCAAAACATAATCTCCGAGACATTTCGGTTGTTCCCCGCAGCACCATTGTTAGTACCACATGAATCATCCGACGATTGCAAGATCGGGGGATACGACATACCTAAAGGAACAATCTTGCTTGTAAATGCTTGGGCCATCCACAGAGACCCCATGACTTGGGATGATCCTGCAAGCTTCAACCCCGAGAGATTTGAAGGCAAAGAAATCGGAGGGGCGAAACTGCTGCCGTTTGGGATGGGGCGGAGGTCGTGTCCAGGAAGTGGTCTGGCGCAACGGGTTGTGGGATTGGCCTTGGGGTCGCTGATTCAATGTTTCGAGTGGCGAAGAACAAGTCAAGAAATGGTGGATTTGAGCGAGGGGGCAGGGATATCCATGCCCAAAGTTATACCACTTGAGGCCAAATGCAAAGCACGCCAAGTGCTGCGCCAAGTTTTCTCGTCTGCTGCCTGAAATGCTAACACTGGTTGAGTGGTAATAAATAAACTAATGGAAATAAATACAGAGATAGTTAAAAATCCACAAGTGTTCGTTCTAGCCTTGAAGAAGCTTCATTTCCATAGCATGTATAATTTAAGGTATATCTTCTGTTTTTTTTTTTTCCAAAAAATAAATAAATAAACTAATCGAAATAATTCTAGGAGGTTTATATTATGCTATGTTGTTAAACTCGTCCCGTTCATGGAGGGTCTGGACTTGATCAACGACTCTAGAAGCGGATAGGAGAAGTTTTAAGTAGAATTGGCATAAACTTCGAAGAAAATGTAGAATCATAGTGCAATACATATTCCAAATGACCATATGATAGAATGGTACAAATGTTGACTCCACTGACATGAATTTGACGACAAGTCTCAACGAGTGAAAAATAGTATTACTATCTTTAAAAAAAATAGTATTACTGGATTGATGGCATTTATTTGCGTTACATAGTTGACTTTGTTTGTTATTTTGTTGAAATGCTATCTAATAGACTAGTATGATATATTTGATTTATCATAAAAATTTATATTAGATAATTTCACGAGTCATATTTGTAAGACACGTATCCTACTCGACTTACAAAACAAGTATTGATTTTTATGTCAAAAATATTTTTTTCACTACAAGCACATACCGAGTCGATCTTTCTGTATAGTTATACCAAATCGTCATTCAAGAGACCTAATCATTATTATGTTCTCGACATGTTAATTTTTTTTTCAATAAATTATTTTCAAAGAAAAATTTATATGTAATTGTTCTTGCGTAGAACAATCAAAACATGACGCTTGAGTTTTTGTATAGTTTAAAAGATTTGTGCCGTATTATTATACCACCAGCTATAAATTTTAATTAATAAAGCGGCAATTGTTCGGCCCACAATTAATATCAGAGCCAAGGTTACGGGTTCAATCAGGGACGGATCCAAAAATTGGATTTAGGGTGGACTTGAACTTTATATAGAAATATATTTTATATTCTTACGAAAAATTTATAATTTATATATGTGTACGCAGGTGCATATATACATATATATATATATATATATATACACACACATATATATATATATATATAAATAATGTTGTTCAGTATAATGTCTTATGCTTTGAAACATAAAATTTATCTGCAATAAAATTCACATCTATATTCTGAGTTAAACCTTGTTGAATATAGGGTGTTAAGTAATCACAATGCCTAGTAATATAATTTTTATGATTAATACTTGTGAAAGAAACATGAGAATAGTTTTTGTTTCTTAAAAATTCATCACAATACTGTATATTTTTAAATCCAAAATTTTTGATACATCAGAAAAACAAGAAAAAATTAAAAGTTGTTGGAACTTGCCACTTTGATATTGACATTAATCCAATCTACATTAGAGATCAACTGATCCCTCGGAGAGACAATCACAAAAAGACATAAACTGATCAAAAACCCTCAGGGTAATAAAGAGATCAACTGAGTTGACTATTGACCAAAGACAAGAAGATTCACTGAACTTATATGAGCAGTTGAGCAGAGATCAACTGAAGATTGAGAACATCGCGATTCAGTTGAGTGGAGCTGAACTGAATCTGTCGAGCTCATCTCAACTAAAGCCTAAACTGATAAAGAGTCTGAGCAAGAAAATCCAAACCAACGGATATTTTATGGAAAAAAATTTTCGTACAGACCAAGCGCAAAAAACAGAACATTCACAGTGTACCTTCGTGTTAAGGAATGTTTGCGAAAAAGACAAGTCAACGACATTAATTTGAATTCGAAATACTCGTTGCCTGCCGAAGTATAAGTACTCAGCTTTGGGACATTTCAAAGCACCGACATGCATCTTGAAAAAGCCCTCACAAATAAACTCTCACTATCAGAGGTAAACTGAACACATTCAATCTATCCCTACACAATCAGTCGAGGAAAAAAAAGCTTGCTGAAGATCATATTCAAGCAAGCCGAAGAACACAAGCACAAGTCTGGGATTAGAAGATTAATCAAATATTAAGTGTTGTGTTGTAATCAATGTTGTATCAGTGTGATCAGTTGAGGTGCTGCAAACCTCGTTGTAACAAGAAGCGTTTGTGAATTGTGTTCTTGAAGCATTTCTAGGTTCTGGGACAGACAGTGTGTGTAAGTCCTAGTCTTGAAGTTGGATGTTGCAATTCGATTGTAATAATCAAAGTCTTCTAGAGTGAATCCTTCTGAAGTGGAAGAATGGATGACGTAGGAGTTTTTGAAATCTCCGAACATCCATAAACAACCATTGTGTCATCTTATTATCAGTTCATCACTCACACACAAATTCAATCCATCATATTCCAAGTTCAATCTGCTAGTTTGCATTATTCCACACAAACAAACTTGTTTGCAAATCAGTATCGGCACACAAGAAGAAAGGGGTTCAGTTGACCATCCTCAACTGAATCAACTCAACGAAGTTTCGAATGGGTTAAATGCTATTGTGACTTGAACAGATCAGTTTATCTAGTAGTTCAACCAGCCGACAACCCCCAACCGATCCTAATAAAAGTTTAATTAATGAATAACGATAAACTCACTTGATGAAAAAAATAAAATTTATTCTATATAAAATAAAATTTACAAACAGACCATACATTACCATAAATTAAAATTAAAAATTGTACTGTCAATGTAGTAGCCCGTACCCAAAATCAGTGATTAAGGATTAATCAACGCTAATTAAACAAATTGGGTACCGGACAGATCGAAAGCTCCGATGCAGGATCGGATGTTCCGATCGAGATCGGAAGCTCAGATGCAGGATCGAAAGCTCCGATGGTATTACGTCAGGCATGACATATGGCAGGATCAGAAGCTCCGATCAGGATCGGAAGCTCCGATCGCCCCTATCCGAAGTCAACCAGTGATAATTTGACACGTGGCAGATAACGATGTTCGAAAGCTCCGATGGCAAGATCGGACGTTCCGATCGTGGTCTATAAATAGAAGGCCGAGGCTTCACTTTCAATTGCCAATTCCGAGTTTTCCTTTCCTTTCTAGTCCTATTGGAGTAATTCTAGTCTTCCTAGGCTTGACCCGGGGGTTGGCGAGGCGTTCGATAGTCTAGCGGAGTTGTGCCCAAGTTCTGGAGGCATCGACATCAAAGGGCTAACGACGGACGAAGGTATAGCTTTTGCTTCCTATAAATATTTAGGAGTATGCAATAGCTTAGTTAAGGCTTTTAGAGCACTATAATGATAGTAGTATCATTTGGCAGTGTAGAGCAGACTATAGGCGTGGACCTAGAACTGGTAGAGCTTGCACTGAATTGAGGTACGAAAGTACTGTTCGAGATATCCTGACTGAGTATGCATGTATTATGTGACTGCATGGTTTATATGTCATTGATTTATGCTGCATTCATTTGCATACTGAGCTATCTCCTTCGAGATGTCTATTAGTAGGGTTGTACCCTATTCTGTTAGTGGATGGACTTCCATGGCTTTGGGTCCGGTAAATCCACTGGTATTATGGTATGGGAGCCACCTCCTGAAGCGACGACACAACGTGCTACATACCAGGGCCCTGTCTGTCTTTGTTATCTGATCCTTGGCCACGAGTTTATAGAGAGTTCACTTTGCATGCATGTATACTCATACTCTCGTACTGAGCGTTTTATGCTCACGTCTCGTACTTTGTGTTTCTGGACACCCTATTCCATGGGGCAGGTTTGCGATTGGACGAGGCGGGTGGATCCAAGAGGGGCTAGGCAGTGGTTGGTCAGCTGGAGCTTTGCCTAGGTTTTATTCTGTTGTTATTGGATTGATACAACTGTTCGATTGGGTTGTATTATATTTGGGTATTTACAGATTCCTTGCCTTGGGATTGTATAATGTATATGGTTTCCGCAGTTTTATTCTGATATCCGTTTAATTAAGTTAATTGCATGCCTAAGTTCTGTTTAGTAGGTGATTCGGGTAAGGGTCACTACAGTCAATATGTTGATGGCCGGTGATTTGTCCCATGTAAATATTAATATTAAATATAAAATCAAATTTTCTTTTAAAAAAAATTCACTTTCCTCCCTTTAAAGTTGTATATGCAATCATCAATGTTAAAGGGTTGGACTTTGGTGTTGAAGGTTGAAATGAAGACTTTGGGCTAATGAACAACTTACATCATAGTTAGCTAAAAGTGGGCTGGGCTATAGCCCAGGATAGCCCTAATTAAGATCCGTCTCTATGTTCAAATGACATTGATTGCGAGCAATGCAATTATTTGGAGGGATAGTTGGAGGTGCAATAATTGTTACTGCATAAAAAAATCAAAACGTGACGCTTGAACTGACATCTAACTTCTTGTAATCATTGCAATCTTATAAGTTGCTTACATATTTTGTTATCTAGTGTGCAGAACAACATGAACATCGTTTTTATTTTTTAAATAATATCTTTGAAATGTTCGTGTGAATATCTTGTATCTCATGAAATGATAATATCTTATTGATATAATGTTAAAAAATGAGACTTGGACCTAACTCAATCTCAAAAGCTATATAGCTTAAGGGAGGAGGATTGTCCTTGTCTATATTAAGGGCTCCCAGGATATTTATCCAATCGATGTAGGAAACAAATTAACACACCAACAGTTACATAAAAAATTTTACTTAAATAATTATTAAAGTTGATGTCAATAACATTATGTTTTAAAGTGAGATATACTCTGTAACGCCCCGTTTTTATCTTAATTGATGTATTTGAGATATTAAGTGATTTCAGAATTCGAGAGCCAATTTTTATTAATCAGGGTCCTTTTTGAAATTTTCGGAAATTTCAGGGACTAAAACGCAAAATTGAGTTTTGTTATATATTTGAGCTTTGGCTAAGTCCTTGTCTCACTCCATCATCCCCTCCACAACGTTCCTTCACCATTTTAGGCGATCAAAAAGCTTCCAAGCTTTTGTGATTTTGATTCTAGCTCAATCCGTTCGATAGAATTGAATTCTTACTTGATATCTACGATCACAGCTTCGAGTTCTCCATTTGGATGTAAGTTTATCTTAATTCTAAGAGGTTTGAATTTTTGGATGTTGTTAGAATTAATTTATATTCAGAGAGGATGATTATTAGATAGCGGTGACAGTATATCTAAGACGGTTCGAAAATCTAACGACGATCAGATTTGATATGAATTTTCTTATTATTTTTGAAGATCAGATTTTTGAGATGTGTTGGTATTGTGTTGGATATGATGTTTGAGGATCGGAATGATTATATTGAATTGATATCCTGCTGTCTGTGTTTCCGATTTGATCAGTTTACAGTCGTTATGCCGTCAGTTTGAGTTTTGGATATCGTTTCGATGTTTTGATCGTATCGATTTTGATTGAGTTTTGATGTCGATATTGATCTGTGACTTCTTCTGATAGATTGATTGGGAGTCCTTGGAGTTGCTAGAGTTACAGCTTTTGTCAGTTTGGAAGAGTTGAGTCGGTATAGTATCGATGTCTTTCTATATCGATTGGTGAATTTGAGTTGATATTGAAAAGAGGATTTATTGTTTTACAGATTGAAGAGTGTGAAGCGACGAGAAGAGGTATAAGACGACTTTGGAATGAAATAGGACGATTAACTTGAATCCGGATTGATTTGAGTGTCCTAGAAAAAATCACATATTGCATGTTTATATGCTTATTTGAACTTATGATTGAATTGATAATTGAATGCATGAGATTTCATATGCATTCATTTTGAGCCGATTGATTATTCATTTTGAATTAGACGATCTGGAGATTATAGTTGAGTGGCCTTGGTAGGCGATTTACTACAAGTATCGATTAACTCACTATAATGCCCTAGAGTCTAGATGATTAAAATATACCTCGTCCACCTCGAAAGGGGAGTTCGGTGTGATTGTTGGATATTTTAACCTCGGGATCCCAAACCGAAGAAAAAAAAAGAATTCCTTTTGATTATCTGAGTCTGATAATCCAGAAGTTTTAAAGTCATGCATTTTTAATTACGCAATTGAATGAATTACTTGAGTTATGTGGAATTTGATTATATATCATGTTTTAATATATTATGTGATATTGTATGCTAGTCTCTTTTAATGAAAATATTATTCTCACCGGATTATCTGGCTGTTGTCTTTGTTTGTATGTGTACTTGGCAACAGGTGGGGCAGGACCGAGTCAGAGGCAGCATGGCTAGATGGTTGAGAGGATAGAGTGAGGCTTGGATGTTAGAAGTCGTTTATGTATTCGAACTTCTTTCTGTTTTGAATAAGTCCAAATTAGATGGATTTTTATGCATGTTATATTTGGAGGATTGTATAACTCTAGACCTTATCCTTTTGTATCTTGTCGAATGGGATATTATGTTGTTGTGGTATGGTTTGAGTTGAGTTTGAATTGGAGAAGGAAAACCAGATTTTTTTTTTGGTACGGAGCATCTCGCTCGATCGGTTGAATCTCACCGATTGAGCGAGCAACCCTGTACCGAGAGCAGAATGTTGGACATTTATTGTCCGCTCGATCGGTAAGATTTCACCGATCGAGCGGGCGTCCTGATTTCTGGGCAGTGGCTTTAGAATTCTTTGGCCGCTCGATCGATAAGATCTTACCGATCGAGCGGGCACTATTAATTTCAAAAAAAAATTTTTTTACTTGGTTTCCATCTTAGTTCTTATTTACTTTGAATGGTTTATTTCTAATTAGATGATTAGAATCGAGGCCTCACATTAAGTGGTATCAAAGCGTTAAGATCTTGGACTGAATTTAGAAGAGAGCGGGGTAGATCGAGTCTACTTGTATTGGCTTCTCGCATGTGTTTGAGTTATTTAATTGATTTATTAAATACGATGCGAGCATGCTTTATTGATTGAGAATTATTTGAATTACATGATTATGTGATTTAATTTATAAAGCATGAATTGATTGAGATATGAACTATAATCATTCATTGGATCCGAGTTCCACCTTTTGAATTGTGTTAGAAGATCAGAGGTTGTGTGACACTGGAATTTTGAGATTGAGATATCTGTGTCCTAATCCCTTGTTCTTAGATGGGTACTCGAAGAAGATTGAACTTGAATACTCCGCCAGTTTTTCCTACGACTGAAACTCCACCCGTAGTGACTCCTCATAATGACCACGACGATACGGTTGAGAATCAGATGGATGTCACGGCTACCCCTATGGAAACCTTACTGAAGAGGTTTCAGTCTTTCCGACCACCGATCTTGAAAGGTACGGAGAATCCCGTGGATTGCGAGGGCTGGTTGGATGATATAGATCAGCTTTTTGATTCTCTCGACTATTCCGATGACCGGCGAATTAGATTGGTTATTCATCAGCTGCACGGAGTGGCTAAGAAATGGTGGACCTCAACTAAGAAAGCCATGGAGAACAGAGGTATGCTTATAAACTGATTCTGTTCAAGACTGAGTTTTATAAACGATTCTTCCCAGTTTCTTACCGTAAGGATAAGAATGCCGAGTTCGCAAATTTGAAGCAAGGAAATTTGAGTATCGAAGATTATGTTACCAAATTTGACAGTCTATTGAGGTTTGCTCAACACATTTCTGACAATGAGGAAGCGAAAGCTGACCACTTCATTAACGGTTTGAACCCTGATATCTTTGTTTTGGTGAATGCTGGAAGGCCGAATAACTTTTCCGATGCAATGGATCATGCCAAGGGTGCGGAAGCTGGACTGATAAGACAGAGAGGGAATCAGTTTGCACCTCAGCAACAACAGAGGCAGTTTCAGGCCCAACCGTCCCAATACCAGAATCAACCACCGAGGACTGAAGGTGGTAGCAGTGGAGGTAATAAGAAAAATTACTTTCGTCCCAAAGGAAAACAGTTTAAGAACTTGGGAAGCAGTTATTCAAGTTCTGGTGGCTCGAAATAGAACAGTTACAGTCAAGGTTCAGGTTCCTTTGGTACTTCTTGTAGCAAGTGTGGAGGTCGTCACTCCAGTGACCAGTGTAGAGGAATATTTGGAAATTGTTATATTTGTCAGCAGACGGGGCATTATGCTAGACTTTTTCCTCAACGGGGCTCTGAGCAAGCACAGAGTGAAAATGCTTCTCGACAGTCATCTCAGCCTCAGAGGCAATTGAATGCAGTTCACTCTTTCCAACCTCAACAATAGAATCGTCAAGGAGGTAACCAGAATTTGAACCAACCTCCTAGACAGCAGGCGAGAGTGTATGCTCTGAATGAGGATCAGGCTCAAGCTGCACCTGATGATGTGATTGCAGGTAATTGTATGATCTTTGATTATCCTGCTAATATTTTGATAGATACAGGTGCTTCTTACTCTTTCATATCTGAGAAATTTGTGTTGATGCATGTCTTGCCTTTTGAGCCATTACCTGCTGTAGTTTTTGTTACTTTACCTTTAGGTGAAGGAATTGTTTCGAGGAATTTTGTTAGGAATTGTGGATTGAGTTTTGAAGGAAATTTGATCGAGTTCGACTGTATTGTACTTGGTTTGTCTGACTTTGACTGCATAGTTGGCATAGATGTTTTGATTAAGTACAGGGCTACAGTAGATTGTTTCAGAAGATAGTCCGTTTCAGACCAGAGATGTCAGACGAGTGGAGATTCTTTGGTAAGGGTTCCCGTTCTAGAATTCCTTTGATTTCTGTATTGTCTATGACTAGATTGTAGCAGAAAGGAGCCGAGGGATTTTTGATTTATGCGGTCGATGTTTTGAAGTCTAGCCCTGAGTTGATTGATATACCAGTGGTTAGAGAGTTTCCTGATGTGTTCTCGGATGAGATTCTGGGATTACCGCCTATTCGTGAGATTGAATTTGGCATCGAATTGACGTCAGATACTCAGCCGATTTTTAAAGCTCCGTATATAATGGCTCCGATTGAATTGAAGGAATTGAAGGAGCAGTTGGAAGAATTGATTTCCAAGGGATACATTCGACCTAGTGTATCGCCTTGAGGTGCTCCTGTTGTGTTTGTTAGAAAGAAAGATGGCTCTATGCATCTCTTCATTGACTACCGCCAATTGAACCAGGCGACGGTTAAGAACAGGTATCATTTACCTCGTATAGATGATCTTTTTGACCAATTACAAGGTTCGTGTATCTATTCGAAGATAGATTTGAGGTCTGGGTATCATCAACTGAGAGTTCGTGAAGAGGATGTTCCTAAGACTGCGTTTCGAATAAGGTATGGCCACTTTGAATTTCTTGTCATGCCGTTCGGTTTGACTAACACCCCAGCAGTCTTTATGGGGTTGATGAACCGAATCTTTCAGCGTTTTTTAGATGAGTTTGTAATTATTTTCATTGACGATATCCTGATCTATTCGAAGAGCTGTGCTGATCATGCAGAGCATCTGAGGATTGCTTTGCAGATTTTGAGAATCGAACAGTTGTTTGCCAAACTGTCGAAGTGCGAGTTTTGGTTGGACCAAGTCATTTTTCTTGGTCACATTATCTCGGGAGATGGGATTTCTGTCGATCCCAGCAAGATCGAGGAAGTTATGAATTGGCGTATGCCGACTTTTGTGCCTGAGATTCAAAGTTTTATGAGTTTAGCTGGTTAGTATCGCAGATTTATCCAGGGTTTCTCTTCTATCGCGAAGCCGATTACCCAGCTGACTCAGAAGAACGCGCCTTTTGTGTGGACTGAAGAGTGTGAGAACAGTTTTATTGAGTTGAAGAAGAGATTGACTAGTGCTCCGATACTTTCTATTCCATCAGGTTCTGGAGGTTTTACGGTGTATTGCGATGCTCTTCATTTTGGTCTTGGATGTATTCTTATGCAGAGGAAGCACGTAATAGCGTATGCGTCGAGGTAGTTGAAACCGAACGAGACTCGCTATCTAGTTCATGATCTTGAACTCGCT
Source organism: Henckelia pumila (assembly GCF_033568475.1). Lineage (NCBI taxonomy): Eukaryota > Viridiplantae > Streptophyta > Magnoliopsida > Lamiales > Gesneriaceae > Henckelia > Henckelia pumila. The sequence continues at coordinate 31,492,577 of NC_133123.1, read as the reverse complement.
GCTATTGTTTTTGCCTTGAAGATCTGGCGTCACTATTTGTACGGTGAGTCTTTTGAGATCTTTTCGGATCATAAGAGTCTTAAATACTTGTTTTCACAGTCTGAGTTGAATATGAGACAGAGGAGATGGCTAGATTTATTGAAGGACTTGACTGCGAGATTAAGTATTACCCGGGGAAGTCGAATGCAGCTGCCGATGCTTTGAGTCGCAAGCTTTGTTCTTTTATCTCTTTCGACCATCGGTGTGTCTCGTTTGATTGACGACTGTTGCAATTCTGGATTGGAGTTTGAATCAGATAGGAGTCCTATTAGAGTTTGTGCTATCCAGGCCGAGCCATAGTTGTTTGTGTCGATCAGAGAAGCACAGAAATCCGATGAGAGCATTCAGAATTCGATAGAGAAAGTGAGATCTGGACACCAGTCTGAGTTTCAGGTCAGGGATGATGTTTTATTTGTGAATAATCGTATTGTCGTGCCTGATATTTTTGAGATGAGAAAAAGTATTCTGCGAGAGGCACATTGCAGTCAGTTCAGTGTTCATCCAGGAGGCCAAAAGATGTATAACGACCTGAAGAGTTAGTTTTGGTGGAAGAAGATGAAGAGTGATGTTGCGAGGTTTGTATCACGTTGTCTGAACTATCAGCAGGTGAAAGCTGAGAAAAAGAGGCCGGGAGGTATTCTGCACAGTTTATCTGTTCCGAAATGGAAGTGAGATCATATCTCGATGGATTTCGTCACGAAGCTACCCCGATCAGTTCGAGACATTTGGGTAGTGATTGACCGTTTGACGAAGTCTGCTTTTTTTATTCCGTATCGGATGACATATCGTCACGATCAGATAGCCGAGTTGTATGTTAGAGAGATTGTCAGATTGCACGGTGTGCTGAGATCGATTGTTTCAGACCGAGATCCTCGGTTTACTTCTCATTTCTGGCATAGTCTGCAGGAGGCTCTTGGTACTCGGTTGCACTTAAGTACAGCATACCATCCTCAGACCGACGGTCAATCAGAGCGGACGATTCAGACTCTGTAGGATATGCTACGAGCAGTAGTTCTTAATTTTGGCACTAGTTGGCAGGATTCGTTGCCTCTTGTGGAGTTTTTGTACAACAACAGCTTTCAGACGAGTATAGGGATGACACCATTCGAAGCGTTGTACGGAAGGAAGTGCAGATCTCCTTAGTACTGGGATGAGATGTCTGAGTCCCCAGGATTGGGACCAGATATGATTCGTGAAATGGCTGAGCAGGTGAAGATTATTCGATTGAGAATGAAGACTGCTCAGGACCGACAAGCGAAGTATGCGAATATCCGTCGCAGACCTCTATCTTTTGATCAGGGAGACCATGTTTTCTTGAAGATTTCTCCGTTTAGAGGTACTGTTAGATTTGGGAAGAGAGGGAAGTTGTCATTGAGATTCATCGGTCCGTACGAGATTTTACAGAAGATAGGTGATATAGTCTACAAATTAGCACTTCCTCCTTCTTTATCTGGAATTCACGACGTATTTCATGTCTCGATGTTGAGGAAATTTCACCCCGATCCTTCACATGTTCTTCAACCTGACGAAGCCGAACTTGATGAAAATCTGAGTTATTTCGAGAGATCGATTCAGATCCTTGACAAAAAGGAGAAACAGCTCAGAACCAAATCGATCCCTTTAGTGAAAGTTCAGTGGAGTCGTCACGGAGTCGAAGAAGCGACTTGGTAGACAGAATCTGACATGAGACAGAGATTCCCTGATTTATTCATCTGATGTGAGTTCTTAATTCTGTTCTTGAATTCTTAATTATCTTCTTGCGAGTTGATATTGTTGATTTCGGGGACGAAATATTTTCTTAGAGGGGGAGAATTGTAACGCCCCGTTTTTATCTTAATTGATGTTATTTGAGATATTAAGTGATTTCAGAATTCGAGAGCCGATTTTTATTAATCAGGGACCTTTTTGCAATTTTTGGAAATTTCAGGAACTAAAACGCAAAATTGAGTTTTGTTATATATTTGAGCTTTGACTAAGTTCTTGTATCACGCCATCATCCCCTCCACAACGTTACTTCACCATTTTAGGCGATCAAAAAGCTTTCAAGCTTTTGTGATTTCGATTTTAGCTCAATCCGTCCGATAGAATTGAATTCTGACTTGAAATCTACGATCACAGCTTCGAGTGCTCCGTTGGATGTAAGTTTATCTCAATTCTGAGAGGTTTGAATTTTTGGATGTTGTTAGAATTAATTTATATTCGGAGAGGATGATTATTAGTAGACCTGGCCAAGGGCCGGGGCAAACCCGGACCCGACCCAAAACTGGCCCGTGGTCAACGGGCCGGTTAATCGGGTCAACGGGTTTGACCCGAAACTGTGACCGGACCGGCCAGTGGCCGGTTCGATCACGGTTTTTCCTTTTGAAACCCGCCGACCCGGCGGTTTTGACCCGGGTTCGAACCGGCGGGTTGACCCGGGTCAACCCGGCGTGTCGGCCTATTTTTAAATAATATATTTATTATTTTGTTAAAATTTTAAATAATATATTTAAAACCTACACATGTTGGATTTGAACCCAAAACCAATTGGTATTGAGATATCACTCTTGCCACTAGGCCATTAGATCATTTGATATTAGATTGTGATTGAAAATAATTAAATGTAATAAATTTGTATACAAGATGTTTAAATTGAAATGTAATAGATTTTTTATTGAGATAGGTATAGTTTTTAATAGAGTAAAAATTATTTTGGTACATGAACTATTGATAAAATGTCAAATTGGTACATGAACTATCGAAAATGGTTTAATTGGTATATTATCAAACTCAAAAGTCAATTTTTCCTTTTACTTAAATTTTTTTAAAATTGAATATTGTTATTAAATTGAATAATTGAACTATATACCTATTTTGTCTTTTAAATTATTATATTAATCACAAGTATAAATATAAATTCATATTTACTAATTACTATACAATAAAAAGAATATTATATATCATTATACGAAAAAACATTCAACGTAAAATTTATAAATTATAAATGAAAGACACACACATATATAATTTTTAATTTGATTAATATAAATAATAATATTATAACATAGATAAACAAAAAATATATATTTTATTATATATTGTTTTTGAATATATAATTTATCAATTGTTATATATGTGTGTGTATGTACATGTTTGTATTAATTAATATTTATAATATTTCGTACAATGAGTACGATCTTTTTTCTATATATAAAATTTAAATAAATATAAATTTATATTTATAATTGTATGAATAAAATAATTTTTGTATTTATTTTAATTTAACAAAAATATTAGACTTTAAAATAATGTAGGTGAAGGGTAAAATTGACTTTATAAGATTATTATGTACCAATTAAACCATTTTCAATAGTTTATGTACCAATTTGACATTTTATCAATAGTTCGTGTATCAAAATAAATTTTACTCGTTTTTAATATAAGATGTTGAAAGTTGAAATATAATATATTTTTTATTGAATAAATGTAATAAATTTTTTTATTGAAATATATATAATTTTTAATATAAGAAATATAATATATTTTTTATTTAATAAATATAATTTTTTTTTTATTGAGATAGACATAGTTTTTAATATAAAATGTTGAAAGTTGAAATGTCATATATTTTTTATTGAATAAATATAATATTAGAAGATGTTAAAAGTTTAAATGTATATATTTTTATTTAATAAATTTATATATATTTTATTGAGATAATGAAATATTTGATAGAGTTTTTAAAAGTTTAATTGTAAAATTTTTAAATTTTTTTTTTTTTTTAAAAAAAGCAAGGGTTGACCCGGACCGGAACCGGCGGTTAACCGGACCCAGACCCGGACCGAAACCGCCGGTTCACCAACCCGGACCGGAACCGGCCAAGGGCGGGCCGGTTAAGGGTTGGTAAAATACCAACCTGGACCCGGCGATTCCGGACCGGAACCGGCCTGTGGCCAGTTCTAATTATTAGATAGCGGTGACAGTATATCTAAGACGGTTCGAAGATCTAACGACGATCAGATTTGATATGAATTTTCTTATTATTTTCGAAGATTTGATTTTTGAGATGTGTTGGTATTGTGTTGGATATGATGTTTGAGGATCGGAATGATTATATTGAATTGATATCCTATTGTCTGTGTTTCCGATTTGATCAGTTTACAGTCGTTATGCCGTCAGTTTGAGTTTTGGATATCGTTTCGATGTTTTGATCGTATCGAGTTTGATTGAGTTTTGATGTCGATATTGATCTGTGACTTCTTCTGATAGATTGATTGGGAGTCCTTGGAGTTGCTAGAGTTGCAGCTTTTGTCAGTTTGGAAGAGTTGAGCCGGTATAGTATCGATGTCTTTCTATATCGATTGATGAACTTGAGTTGATATTGAAATGAGGATTTATTGTTTTACAGATTGAAGAGTGTGAAGCGACGAGAAGAGGTATAAGACGACTTTGGAATGAAATAGGACGATTAACTTGAATCCGGATTGATTCGAGTGTCCTAGAAGAAATCACATATTGCATGTTTATATGCTTATTTGAACTTATGATTGAATTGATAATTGAATGCATGAGATTTCATATGCATTCATTTTGAGTCGATTGATTATTCATTTTGAATTAGACGATCTGGAGATTATAGTTGAGTGGCCTTGGTAGGCGATTTACTACAAGTGTCGATTAACTCACTATAATGCCCTAGAGTCTAGAGGATTAAAATATACCTCATCTACCTCGAAAGGGGAGTTTGGTGTGATTGTTGGATATTTTAACCTCGGAATCCCAAACCGAAGAAAGAAAGAAGAATTCCTTTTGATTATCTGAGTCTGATAATCCAGAAGTTTTAAAGTCATGCATATCATTTTAATTCCGCAATTGAATGAATTACTTGAGTTATGTGGAATTTGATTATATATCATGTTTTGATATATTATGTGATATTGTATGCTAGTCTCTTTTACTGGAAATATTATTCTCACCGGATTATCCGGCTGTTGTCTTTTTTTGTATGTGTACTTGGAAACAGGTGGGGCAGGACCGAGTCAGAGGCAGCATGACTAGATGGTTGAGAGGATAGAGTGAGGCTTGGATGTTAGAAGTCGTTTATGTATTCGAACTTCTTTCTGTTTTTGAATAAGTCCGAATTAGATGGATTTTTATGCATGTTATATTTGGAGGATTGTATAACTCTAGACCTTATCCTTTTGTATCTTGTCGAATGGGATATTATGTTGTTGTGGTATGGTTTGAGTTGAGTTTGAATTAGAGAAGGAAAACCAGATTTTTTTTCTGGTACAGAGCATCTCGCTCGATCGGTTGAATCTCACCGATCGAGCGAGCAACCCTGTACCGAGAGCAGAATGTTGGACATTTATTGTCCGCTCGATCGGTAAGATTTCACCGATCGAGCGGGCGTCCTGATTTCTGGGCAGTGGCTTTAGAATTCTTTGGCCGCTCGATCGGTAAGATCTTACCGATCGAGCGGGCACTATTAATTTCAAAAAAAAAAAAAAAATTTACTTGGTTTCCATCTTAGTTCTTATTTACTTTGAATGATTTATTTCTAATTAGATGATTAGAATCGATGCCTCACATACTCGATATGTTAGATTAAGAATAAAGATTTGAATGTAAGCGTACGAAAGTAAAAATATGTTTTGATGATGTCTATATAGAAATATGTCCTTTACTCAACATTTATCAAAATTTCATTACTGTGTTTGGTGAACTGGATTTGGAGGGGATTTGGATTTACAAATATTGTTTTGGTGTTTGGCAAAATGAAATTTTAAAACGAGATTGATATAGATTTCATAGAATTTCATTTAATTAAGTGAAATCCTTACAAAATTGGTCAGATTTCATGAGATTTGGGTTTATAAAAATAATAAAATTATTTCTAATAATAAATTTATAAACTTTAGTTATAAATTTAAGTTTTCCTAACATTTTTTTTTACAAAATATCACTTTCCTAAAATTTATGCTAGTAAATTCCAATATGTATTTTAACTTTTTTCGAAACACAAAAATGGAATTTGAATTCCATGAATTTAAAATCTAAATCCAATTTCAAATCCAAATCCAATTTCAAATTATATTTTTTAGGCATCCAAACATACTAAATATCACTAATCAGGAAATTAACAAATCTCATGTTCACTTGTCCAGCACACATGTTATATAAAAAGAAAAATAACAGTGATCAAAATATGAAACATGCATTCTTAATTTCTTATAGTTTAAAGCTATAACAATTGTATAGAAGAAACAAATACTTTAACGTCTGTGGATCATATTTTTATTTTCATACGTTTACATTCAAATCTTTATTTTGAATCTAACATATCGAGTATATCTCACTTTAAAACATAATGTTATTGACATCAACTTTAAAAATTATTTAATTAGAATTGTTTATGTAACTGTTGGTGTGTTAATTTGTGTTTTATATCGGTTGGGTAAATAACCTGAAAGCCCTTAATATAGATAGACAAGGACAATCCTCCTCCCTCAAGCTATATAGCTTTTGGAGTTGAGTTAAGTTCAAATATCATTTTTTAACCTGATAGCATTTATATATTATCGTTGCAACGACACTACATGTTAAATAAACAAAGAATGTGCACCATAAATTGCATCATATATTAATATCATGTCAATTGACAGCCATTATCCGCCTAATTGTTTGTCGAGAGTGGATGGATAAGCTTGAGAACAACATACAGCTTACTCGGTAGTCACTAGTGGTTAATTACAGATATTTTGAACGTTATTATATACAAATATATATTTACAAAAAACAAATAAAATGTACACACATGATGAATGTGGCGACAAAAGGTATCAAAAAAATTTAAAGTGGAAGAATATTGTAATAGTACGAAATAGATCGACTGTCATTATCAAATCCGTGAAATCGAAGTGGGATTTGGTTATGCTAACACATGGGTAGTATTCATGTGATAAAAAAATTTAAAAAAAAAATTAAGGCGTTAGATATATCTTTGAGACTCTTGGGTTAGAATCCAAGAAATGGGAACCTGTCTAATTCATCTTGCGAAATCGAAATCGACTGCCCCTTCATTGTTTTTTCTTTTTACTTTTGTTTGATTCTCGATGATATATATATATATATATATATATATATATGATGCGTTTACTTGATATAATAAGTATAGAATTATATTAATAATCCTATGTAATTACATGTTTACTTACTTTTTGAGGGTCCGTATTAACTTATAAAGTTCATCTATATTTACTTAATTTAAACTTTAAACCTTGATGATTTATCACAAATAAATGATGTGATAAATAATTATTTTTAACTAATTATGTTTCCAATTAAAAAAATTACACTAATATTCTTAATTTACTTCCCAAAAAAATAATATATGAAACCTCATTTAAAAAAATTATATAACATGAATATAAATTTCAAATACTTTAAGATATATTAATACATTTCATTTGAATTTAATATACGAAAGATCCATTTAAAAATTATAAAACATGAATAAAAATTCTAATAATTTAATATATGTTTAATACATTTCATTAGATTTTATCCTTATTTATGGAGAAAATTTTTTAACTCAATTTATTAATTTTTGTTTTAAAAAATAAATAATATTTATACTCAATAATTTTGGTCAATTAAAATAATTTACAGATGGATTAATAATAATTTACATTCTTTAATAAAAATCACAATCTCAATTTTACAAATAAAAACTAAAAATAAGATTATATATTATACACGAAGGGCAAAATTGTAACTCGTCACTTAATCATAATATCAATCACAAAATTGATCAATTAAAGTAAACAAGTGATTGTTTATGCATCATTATTCAACATCCTATAAAATTAGTTTAATAATCTTAGGCTGCGTTTATTTGCCTTGATAAATGAAGGATTACATAATTAATATCGACTAATCCTATGTTTACTTGAAAAATTGAAAATGGGTATAAAACTTCCGGCCCGTTAATGATAGGATTCACAGATGATTTTTAGTCCTAAATTTTTCATGGGATTATAAATCTTTATAAGGTGAGAGAGTCAAAAAAAAATTTAATCCATCCAACTAAACATATTATTATTTATCCATAACCACTCTATATCCTATCAAATTATCTTAATAATCATACTTTAATCTATCATTGCTCAATCCTATCATTTAAAGTAAACGCAGCCTTAGTATTATTTATTTATATATAATTAATCTCATTAAGTAAACACAATCATAGTGTTAAGATTATAATTTATGGATTTGGTCTCAACTCAACGCCTAAAGCTAACATAACAAATAGGATTGTCCAAGTTTATTTATTCAATTCTCAAAAACATTATTCAACCGATATGAGATATTTTTAACATATAGGTCCAACTAAATTTTATTGGTATTGTGACTTAGTTAAAATAAATGTAGGGTATAAACTTATTTTTTTATAAAAAAAATTGCAGATTAAACGTCAAAGAAAAGTTTGAAAAAAATAAAATATCTTACAAACGCATAATTTGTGCATCAAAACATTAGTATTGAATGAAAAGCTTATGACAATAGTAATAGGAATAAGTTTTTTATAAGACAGTTTCATAGATATATATCATTGAGATGAATCGACAACATCCATATTTTTAGTAAAAAAAAATAACATTATGACATAAAAAGTAAAAAAAAACAATTCGTTGATTGGGTAGGATATTTATCAGAAAAAGTGAACTTTGTAATAATTTTATGAGAGTATTTGTGTAATTATATATAAATGCGTTGCAGCACCGTTTTCATGCTTTAATTGAAATTGTGAATGAGGCTCCTATTACTTTATTTTTTTAAGGAAACTATACATGATAAATTAGTTTTTTGGAAAAAAAATTCGGCAAATGAAACACAAGGTTTTCTTTTATTCCTTTGTTTTTTAAACTGTGAAAAACGAGGTTTTATGGACACTTTCAATAATTTCCCGTTTCATTTTGATAAACCAAAACTTAAATGAATTGTTACGAGAAATTTCGTTTCCTTTTAACTGTGGATGTATTCATGATAATAGTAACTATAGTTTTTTTTTTGATAATAGTAACTATAGTTATACATAATTTGTTTATAATTATTGGCTAAATAAAATATCCAAATTCTATTTATACTATATATATGACATTTTGTTTCTTAATTTTGACTTTTCATATTACTAAAATTTTATGTCAACAAATTTCACAAGCTGCCAAAAATGAACCATAAAAATATAACACGTACATAATATATAACATTTTTTTTATTATTTCACACACACACACAATGCGATATAATATAGATAAGGTTGCACGAGATTTTTAATTTTTTTCAATTTTTTTAAGAAATAGTTTTTTATTTTATGATGGATGCAAGATACTACTACATCTCATCGAAAAATGAACCACGGTTCAATGCTTTGCTCACTGCTTTCGTCACAACTTATGTTTCTAGTATAAGTGGGAGCTTCTATAATTCACCTGGTGGATTTGGGTCGTTCATGGCCCGAGCCTCACATTTAGGGGTTGGGCCCTACACACAAATTGTGTGAAGCCCAGGCCCCATAGATGGTAGATGCTACATCGGATGAAATTCTTCCGGTGTAGCATAAAATGACCCAGTATAAGTTGTAGCATCATTTTCAATCCAATTTAAACCAAAAAAATAAAATCCATAGTTCTCTTACTGAAAAAATTGAAATCATAATTCTTTACACCGAATTAAAATGTGTTGCGATTTCAGATGAAATACCTTATCATTCTTCGGGAAAAGTGAAATGATAAGTCTTTGAAATCCAACCATTTGAATTTTCCATCCAAATTCGACAAGCATAGTAATTCCATAGTTCTTACTTAAAACAAAAACTAAAATCATAATTCTTTACAACCAATTAAAATGTGTTGCGGGTTCAGATAAATGACCTCATTTTTTTGGGAAAACTGAAAGTGATAAGTCTTTGAAATCCAACCATTTGAATTAATGGCTAATTAAGATTCAGTTCTTACATCCAAACGTTAGTTATAATTTAGTCTTCATGTAAAAAAATAAATAAATAAGTTTTAACTTTGTGGATATATTTTTTTCATTTCAACTCCCTGAACTTGGAAAATCCAAAATTACAGTACATATATCCAATATAAGTTGACTGTTACTCAATTTAATTCATTTGATATCTAAATATGGGTGATTCTATGCTACACCGGGTGAAACACTCCCTAATTTTTTTAAAATGTTCGCGCGAACATCTTCCTAAATGACAAAAAATATCATGCTAAATGACAAAAAAGTACAGGCGGGGTCCACATGATTTTTTTTCAGCAAGATATTCGCGCGAACATCTTAATAAAAAACACAAAATGAGTGTATCTTACCTGGTGTAGCATAGAATCACCCTCTAAATACAAATATTCGTACCATAAATTCAACAATTTCTTAGTAGCAAAACGGGTTAACATATCATATATAATTATTAATATAATTTTTTTTTACAGTTGAAATATTGTAATTTATTAAGATAAAGATAAATCCTCAATTACAAGCATTAACTTTCCAAAAAAAAAAAAATAACATATGCATTAACAAACACACGCATTGCTTGTGCAAGTTGCTCTAAGGGATTGTTTCACAAATTTTTTTTCGTGAGATGGATCAATCATATTCATATTTACGATTAAAATTTTTTTTTTTGACAAAAAACGTAATACGTTTTAATAGGTTACCTCCAATAAGAGATTTGTCTCACAAATTTGACATGTAAAACTATTTCACACGAATTTTTGTGCTGAATTAATGATTTTATATTTATTTCAATCGTTCATAATTTGTATTATTACAATAATAAGTTTTAAACTGTCGTTATTATGACACCAAAAATTTAGCTACGTGACTATGTTACTCTCAATTCTCAAATCCATGAACATCTCAAGTTCAAGACTTCCCGCACCCCGTGCCCCCAATGCTAAAGAGAACAAAAAAGGATTTCTATATTATACAGCACAAAATTCTTATTATAAGACTATTTTGTCGTTCAATTTTACAAGAGCACGGATCACTGCGAACGAACACAATTCATGTAAAATATTAATTTTTATATCAAAAGTATTCTTTTTATTTTGGATATAGATCAAACCGGCATATCTTCTAATTAACGAATCGTAAGTGAGAACTGAAAAGAATGGAAGTGTCATGCCCCAACAAGTTATTCAAGTTGGTGGAGTAGTTCATGATTTGATCAATTGTCAGGTGTTCGATCGACGATCTACCAACATTTTTTGGGACTAGCCTTTTGCACAAGGTTTGTCCAATATTATTACCTGAGTAACGTGAATTGCATACTGTTGTAATAATTCCAAAGTTTACATGATATACAACAAAAGATAACGACCACTAATTCTCGTCTTATAAAATAAAATCCTTCTACTATAAATACAGAAAGATGGGATAGCACTAGATTGCAGGCGGACACAAAACAGCCATGGATACAGCCTGGTTCTACACCCTCCTTCCACTCTCCCTTCTTCTTTTGGCACTAATCTTCCCATCTAACGTAAGAAACCGAAAACTCCCGCCGAGTCCAGTGCCTGCACTTCCTGTAATAGGCCACCTCCACCTCCTCAGGCCGCCTATGCATCGAATCTACCATAAATTCTCACAAAAATCAGGCCCCATCTTCTCCCTTCGCTTCGGAACCCGACTCGTGGTGGTGGTATCGTCCTCCGCAGCGGCGGAGGAATGCTTCACCAAGAACGACATCGTGTTAGCCAACAGGCCTCGGCTAAGCATCGGCAAATACATTGGCTACAACTACACAGGCCTAACAAATGCCTCATACGGGGAGCATTGGCGCAATCTCCGGCGCATCACTACAATCGAGATATTCTCCTCATCCCGGTTGAACATGTTTCAAGCCATACGACAAGATGAAATCAAGCTTCTCCTGCGGAAGCTGTACCAAAAGTCGCAGAATGATTTCGCCAGAGTGGAACTCAAGTCCTTGTTGTCCGAGTTATCGTTCAATATTATCATGAGGATAGTGGCGGGGAAGAGGTATTTCGGTGAGTCCGAGGATAACGGACACGCGAAGAAGTACCGGGAGCTGATTAAAGAGGCTTTTACGTACGGTGGTGTATCGAATCCTGCCGACTTTTTCCCGGTGTTGAAATGGATAGATTATAACGGAAAAGAGAAAGGTTTGCAAAGGCTGAGTAAGAAAATGGATGCTTTCTTGCAAGGATTGATCGATGAGCACCGCCGTGATGATATTAAAACCACCATGATAGGCCATTTTCTTGATTTGCAAGAGTCGCAGGCCGAGTACTACACAGATTTAATAATCAAAGGCATTATAATGGTGAGTTTTATAACATGAAGAAACAGAACCTTTAAAATTCATATATAAACCCTTTATAAAGATCGAAGAATTAATTCATATAATTATTACCAATTTTCAGGTGATGCTATTAGCTGGAACCGACACATCATCCGTGACCATAGAGTGGGCAATGTCTGCTCTGCTCAATCATCCACAAAAGCTAGAGAAAGCTCAAGCTGAATTGGACAGCACCGTGGGAAGTAATCGCCTAATGGATGAGTCAGAAGTACCCAAGTTAGCATATCTTCAAAACATAATCTCCGAGACATTTCGGTTGTTCCCCGCAGCACCATTGTTATTACCACATGAAGCATCCGAAGATTGCAAGATAGGTGGATACAACATAACGAAAGGAACAATCTTGCTTGTAAATGCTTGGGCCATCCACAGAGACCCCATGACTTGGGATGATCCCGCAAGCTTCAACCCCGAGAGATTTGAAAGTGAAAAAACTATCGGACCCGCGAAATTGCTGCCGTTTGGGATGGGGCGGAGGTCGTGTCCGGGAAGTGGTCTGGCGCAACGGGTCGTGGGATTGGCCTTAGGGTCATTGATTCAGTGTTTCGAGTGGCGAAGAATGAGCGAGGAAATGGTGGATTTGAGCGAGGGGATAGGGATATCCATGCCCAAAGCTATACCACTTGAGGCCGAATGCAAAGCACGCCGGGTGCTGCACAAAGTTTTCTCTTCGGGAATGGTTGTGTGAAAAACTTCATCGATGTTTCAAGTCAAGATTTATGTATCACAATTCACAAGTGCTTGCTGGTACTGACATCTCCCAAAGGGTTCTTAGTTCTTACTACTTTGAAATTTGCTCCATTTTCATGTATGGTGACGCTTATGCTGCAACCTGTATAGCTTTGGATCATCTTTTCTTCTTTTGTATGTCTAAAAAATAATCCTTAATTTGTTTACTTCGAAATAAATAAAATAATGTTTTTACGTACGATTTCTATGCAGTGGTGAAATAAGTTTGGGATCCGTCTCTTTTCTGTCCTTCTCAATTCCTATCTGAAAAGAATAGGAAACTTTTTTTTTAACCTCGATCTCATACCCGATACATTTCGGGATCCGAATATTCAGGATCCTGTCGGATAAGGAGAGATAAGGAGAGAAATCCAGTGATGTGATTATCACAAAATAACTACCCGGGGATGGGTAAATTCCGAGCGGAAAAGATAAGTGAAGATACAAAATATACGAATATCTTGTCCGTTTTGAGACGAAGCTCTACCCTCCTCCTTCTTTTTTTTTTTTTTTTGAGAGTCTTTCTTTTTTTTTTGAGAGTCTTTCTTTTTTTTGCCCTTTGCCCCCCAGAATGGGCTTTTATACTCGCCCATCCGGGTCCTCAATGATTACTGGGTATGGCCTTACTGACAACTTTTAGGGTGATAAGATGGTTATCACGTGTGATTTAGACCCCCATAATTTCCGGACAGAGCCCATTCCATTGGCTCGCGTTTAGTAATGATTGGATTTGTGATTTGACCCTGACATACTTCAAATAAACGTGGCCGTTTCCTGGCCCTAAAAATAGAAAGGTCGGGGCCCCACTGGTGTTCCTTTCCTTTCCTAATTTCCGAAGGCTTACTCCGGGAGGTTCTAGCTCCCAGGTTAAGCCTTTCTTGCAGATCCCAAGTTACTGCCCCCCAGTCCCGGGTTCTTTAACATGTCGTAGTTACACCATTTTTCCGGGTCCAATCCATCCGGGGTATCGTCATCCCGGGTATGTGATATCATCACACTTCCTAAAGATAGTCGGGCTAGGACCTGCTCCGCTGTCTCGAGAGGCTAATACCATCTTTCCGTGTCCAATCCACCCGGGGTATCGTCATCCCGGGTATGTGATATCATCACACTTCCTAAAGATAGTCGGGCTAGGACCTGCTCCGCTGTCCCGAGAGGCTAATACCATCTTTCCGGGTCCTATCTCCCGGGGTATCTACCCGGGAGTCTCTACCCTTACGTCAGCCCTAGACGCTTCATAGTGCGTCTGTCAGAGAATTTGTCAGACGTCGCTTCAGCTTCTTGAGCACGCTTTGCGTATCTCTGCCGTTTATTTCAAAATACACAGGCTCAGATTATTTTGGCCCCCTTTTAGTATTTAATCCTTCGCGACCCTTCCTTCTTCTTCTCATCGTCTTTCTTCTCGAACTCATTACCCTTTGGCTTTCAGTGACTGTGCTTTCAGTTTCGTTGTCCGCTTCCCTGCATCCCTTATTCGCTTTAATTCTGTAAGTTTTATTTCAATGTCTACAGGTACCTCATCTACCTCTGGAGCGAACGCCAAAGGCTCGCCCAGAGACGAGGAGCCAAGCGGTAGCTCGAGCGATGCTCGCTCCGCTTCTGCGCTGCTTTCCCGACCTTCTTCTTTTAAGCCAGCTTCCCGATTCTCGACGAAGCCTTCCGCTGCTTCTTCCTCTCGCTCCAAAGGAAAAGGCAAACAAAAAGTGAAGAACCCAAAACCCCTATCTTCTGTGCCCTCTTCCTTGGGTTGGTACACTTACCTTCCTAGCACCCTCTCCCAAGGGGACGCGGAGGAACTTCGTGGCTCAGGGGAAATCCCTTTATCCTATTCCTTATTCCGTCCTCTACCTGGGAGTACTCCTGATACTCCTCCTCACGGTTGCTACACATTTTTCCGAGACCAGATTTGGAGTGGCCTTAGATTTCCCATTCCTCCTTTCTACCTAGCTGTTGCCGACTTCTTTCACGTTCCTGTTAATCAATTCCACCCGAACTCCTTCCGAATAATGGCCTCGACCTATATCCTCTTTAAAATGCACAACTTAGCCATCACCCCTCTGATTTTGCACTACTTTTTTTCTTGCCGTTTCAACGAAGGAGCTTTCTACCTGGCCGCACGGCTGAATGCTCATTTTCTTTCCGATATCCCCTCATCTTTAAAGGGATGGAAAGAGCGGTATTTTTTTATTCAACCCCCGGCTCCTTTCCCTTTTAGGACCGGGTTCTTATCTAGTCTCCCTCCTCAACCTGAGCTTCCCGAACATTATAAGGTTGAGGAACCTTATACTCGTAGTTTGACCTTAGTCAAGAATAGGACATTTTCCTCCCCTGCCTTATTAACGAACGATAACATCATAGCCTACGGGTTGGGCACCCGGGTGGAAGATCTCCTTGACCAGGTGATCAATGCATACAGCGACCCGGGGGCTCAACCTGGTAATGGCTGTTCTCTGACTTTCTTTACACTACTTTATTATTAATACGTAATGTACTCACATTTGTTCCTTTGGTGCAGAGCCATCAGATATGATCAGGGAAGAGTTCGCCCGGCGGGCAGCCGAGAGGAAGGCTACTAACGAGAAAACCCAAGCCCTAGCCGAGCGAAGGAAAAAGGCCCGTAGGGAGGAAAAAAGTCCTATTCATCCGCAAAGTCCTTTGCGTTTACCCACCGTGGTAGTCCCTCCGTCTACAGTGCCGATTCTTTCAGCTGTGCTCTCTCCCCCTTCAAGCGCTGCTATTGCCGGGGCTTCTGTGACGGCGCTATGCCCACCTCGACTTGCTTCCCAAGCCCAGCTATCTTTGTCATCGGAGGACTTGGAAGATGAGGTACCGCTTTCCCATCGTAAGAGGAAAATCGGCCAGGTATCCCAGATGATCGACCTGACGGACTCGGAGGACATCCCGCTGTCCAAGGACCCGGCCTCATCTGCTCCTATTTCTTCTATGGCCCTTTGGGCCCCGGGCTGGGACGCTTCTGTCTCTGCGGGTGACCCCATTTCTCACGCCTGGGGTGACCAAGTGGATTCTACCTCCTGGGGCTCTCGATTTCCTCTGTTCTTATCAGGGACAGCCTCCTCCAAAGTTGCCCAAATCCAAAGCTTGCTCTCCCCGGAAGACCACTCTTTACTGGCAGCTCGTGGTATCACCTCCAAACTATCGGAGGGTGTTTCTCATGCTTATACGGTAAACTCTGCCCTTTAGATACCTGAAAAAAGGTGCTTGTGCACGTCTTTATTTAATCCCTTGGTTGCTTTGGATGCAGGGCTTATGCATGCTGGCCAATGCCCTTGATGAGGCGAACGCTAGTCTCGCCCGAGAGAGCGAGAGGTGCAGCTCTTTTGAGGAGCATATCACCCTGCTTCAATCGCAGGCAACCGCCCTAAGAGAGACTCATGAAACGGAGGTTCGATCCCACCGAGAGTTTCTGGAGGGTTTCCGGGCAGATGTGGCGCGGGTGGAGGAAAGATGGCAGCGTAAGCTAGTTGAGATCCAAGATCGCCGCTCTGCCGAGATTCAATCTTTGGAGGCTCAAATAGAGAAAATTACCCGGGAGCTTGGTCAAGTTCGGCAGGAAAAAGACCTGCCTTTGAACGCCGTGAGTGGGCTTCAGGCTTCCGCGGAGGTGATGTAGAACCAGTTGGTAATCGCCCGTACGGAGGCGGATATGCATCATTCTTCAGCTCTGGATGCTGTCCAGGCCTTGGAGGAGCGCTTTGGCACCGAAGCTAAATGGCGGAATTCTTTCCTTTCCTCCAAGGAGTTCGAGCAGACGGTGATGGATAAGTCCTTCGACTTCTTCACCCAAGGCTTTGACCTCTGTTCTGCTCAGTACAAGGCAGTTGGCCTGATGCGGGAAGGAGTTCCAGATCTTAATTTGGCCATTGCTTCTTTACCCTCCATTCCTGAAAATGAAGGAGAAGGGCCCCAGGAAAGGGTAGACGCCAGCGAAGAGCAGAAATCTCAAGAAAGGACCGACCTCTCGGGTTCTTAGATTTAGACTATTCATTGGAGCTTTTAGGCTTGGGCTCCTAACTTTTACACATGTATATTTTGTTTGTTAAGGAAAAAACTTTGCTCTTGATTCGCCTCTTTATTCGAATGATTTTTTCTGTATGCTTGGATAAATCCTTTGTTTTGATATACCACGAGGGTGGCCTACTCTCTCGGGCATTTTTTATGCCCGAGCGCCAGGAATCCTGGGCTTTTTTTTTTTTTTTTTTGATACCAGGGTGGTGGATCACCTGGGTTTTTTGGTGCCAGGGTGGCAGATCACCTGGACTTACATGGCTCGTGAATTACCACGGGCCTTTGAGTACCAGGGTGGTGGATCACCTGGGTTTACATGGCTAGTGAATTACCACGGGCCTTTGAGTACCAGGGTGGTGGATCACCTGGGTTTACATGGCTCGTGAATTACCATGGGTCTTTGAGTACCAGGGTGGTGGATCACCTGGGTTTACATGGCTCGTGAATTACCACGGGTCTTTGAGTACCAGAGTGGTGGATCACCTGGGTTTACATGGCTCGTGAATTACCACGGGTCTTTGAGTACCAGGGTGATGGATCACCTGGGTTTACATGGCTCGTGAATTACCACGGGCCTTTGAGTACCAGGGTGGTGGATCACCTGGGTTTACATGGCTCGTGAATTACCACGGGTCTTTGAGTACCAGGGTGGTGGATCACCTGGGTTTACATGGCTCGTGAATTACCACGGGCCTTTGAGTACCAAGGTGGTGGATCACCTGGGTTTACATGGCTCGTGAATTACCACGGGCCTTTGAGTATTTTTGCGATTTACAATAGATCAAAACATACCTTTTATTTATACAAACGACAGAAACATAATTTACAGGCGTATATGTACTTTTAAGGATAATAAAACTTAAGATGCAGAGTATTCCAGGGCCTCTGTAAGACTTTGCCCCGGCTGTCCTCCAAATACCAGGCGCTCCTTCCTATCCTCCGAATTACTTTGTAAGGTCCTTCCCACTTTGCTTCTAGATTCTTTACCCCTCCTGCCGGGTTAACTTTCTTCAGTACCAAATCTCCTATCTGGAATTCCCTAGTTTTGACCTTTTGATTGAATGCCTTGACTATCCTGCTCCGATAGGCTTCCATTCGAATAGCGGCCCGTTCTCTTTTTTCTTCAATTAGGTCTAATTCTTGCGTCTTGTCCATGGTTTCTCCCTCTTGGTGAGCTCTCACCCGAGGGGAGGTTTGTCCTATTTCCACTGGGATCACAGCCTCGGACCCATACACCAAGCTGAAGGGTGTTTCTCCTGTGGCCATCCTGGGGGTAGTGCGGTAAGACCATAGCACACCGGGAACCTCCTCCACCCAACTTTTACCAGCACCAAAAATTCGGGTTTGTAAAGTTTGGATGATAGTCCTGTTAGTTACTTCCGTTTGTCCGTTGCTTTGGGGGTACGCCACGGAAGTGAATACCTGCTTTACCATCATCTCTGTGCACCAATATTTTATTTTATTTCCCTGGAACTGCCTCCCATTGTCCGAGACAAGCTTCCGAGGCAAACCAAACCAGCAAACAATGTTCTTCCAAATAAATCCCAACACCGCCTCTTCAGTGATTCTTGCTAATGGCTCAGCCTCCACCCATTTAGAGAAATAATCCACTGCCACCAATAAGAACTTTTTCTGTCCAGGGCCCACAGGAAATGGTCCCACGATATCCATGCCCCACTGATCAAAAGGGCAGGATGCCCACATTGGTTGTAAATCCGCCGCTGGCTTATGAGAAAAGTTCCCAAACCTTTGGCATCCTTCACACGTCTTGACTACCTGCCGGACATCCTGCTGCAGGGTGGGCCACCAATATCCCGCCAGTAGGGTACGCCGGACCAAGCTCAGAGCCCCTCCGTGATCTCCGCAACAGCCTTCGTGTATTTCCTGAAGTACATACCTCACTTCTCCTTGGGCTAGGCACCTTAGCAAGGGACCCTGAAAAGATCGCCGGTATAACTTTTCATTAATCAGGGTGAATCGAGCTACCTGCCTCCTGAGCTTCCGGGCATGTGCCTCCTCCCCAGGAAGGATTCCTGTCTGCAAGTACTCTACAAGGGGAGCCATCCAGGATCTTTTCGAGGCCTCTTCTTCCCTTTTTTCAATGGCCATCACCGACCCGGACTGTTGTATCACCTCCCGGCTATCAATACCAGTGAGGGATGATGCCACCCTGGCTAGGGCATCTGCCTCCACATTATGCTCCCTGGGAATTTGCTCAATGCTCCAACTAGAAAATTCTTCTCCCTGCTGTTTGATAAGTCCCACATACTCCTGCAATCTCTTCTCTCTGATGCTGAAAGTTCCCTGGACTTGCTGTACTACCAGTTGAGAATCCGAATATACAATCACATGCCTGGCTCCCGCCTCCCGAGCCAATTTCAAGCCCGAGATTACTGCTTCATACTCCGTTTCATTGTTTGACTTGAAAGATCATAATCTTATCGCCACTTTAGCTTTTTCCTGAGTGGGAGAAATGAGGATCACCCCCACTCCGCTTCCTTCCAAACTACTGGCCTCATCCACAAAGATTCTCCACACTTCCTCCTGTCCAAATGTGATGACCTCGGTCAGAAAGTCAGACAAAGCTTGTGCCTTAATAGCTGCTCGAGGCCTGTACTCTATATCGTATTCTCCCAATTCTACTGCCCACTTGACCAATCGACCTGAAGCATCTGGTTGAGTCATCACCCGGCCCAAGGGGCTATTGGTCAGGACGGTGACCAGATGCGATAGGAAGTAAGGTCGGAGCTTCAGGGCAGTCAAAATAAGGGCCAGGGCCATCTTTTCCATTTCACTGTATCGGATCTCGGGCCCCTTCAGAGCATGAATTACATAATAAACTGGCTTTTGATCTCCTCCCTCTTCCTTTATTAACACCGTGCTCACAGCAAACTCTGTCGTGGAGATATAAACCCATAATCTCTCCCCTGGTTCGGGCTTAACCAGGATGGGCAGATTTGCCAGATGCTCCTTTAATTCCTGGAAAGCCCGTTCACAATCCTCACTCCATCCAAATCTCTGGGCCTTCCTCAACACCTGAAAGAAGGGATGACTTCGGTGGGCAGACCGAGCGACGAAACGAGACAGGGCAATGACTCTTCCAGTCAACCGCTGCACTTTCCTAATGGAGGAGGGTGATGGCATCTCCCTCAGGATTTTTAATTTCTCCGGGTTTACCTCTATTCCTCTCTCGGTCACTACGAATCCCAAGAATTTCCCGCTTTTCACTCCGAACACACACTTGGCCGGGTTAAGCTTCACCCCGTACCTTCGCAAGGTACCAAAGGTTTCTTCCAAGTCAGGAATAAAATGGTTCCTGGTCCTGGATTTCACCAGGATATCATCCACATATACCTCGACATTTCGGCCCAATTGATTTTTGAAAACTCTGTCAATCATCCTTTGATAGGTGGCTCCTGCATTCTTTAACCCAAAGGCATAACCACATAACAAAACATTCCTCCTGACGTAACAAAACTGACCTTATCCTGATCTTCCCTAGCCAGGGGAATTTGATGGCATCCCTGGTAAGCATCCATAAAGCAAAGCAGCTCATAACCAGAGGTAGAATCTACTAACTGGTCAATCCGGGGGAGGGGATAGCAGTCCTTGGGGCAGGCTTTGTTTAAGTCTCGGAAATCTATGCACATCCTCCATTTCCCTGTACTTTTGGGTACCAGCACTATGTTAGATAACCAAGTAGGAAACTGTACCTCTTTAACGTGCCCCGCTTCCAGAAGTTCCCGGACTTGCTCAGCAATGACCTTGTCTTTTTCTGCCCCGAAGTGTCTCTTTTTTTGTCTGACGGGCCGGGATCCTGAGAGGATATTTAACCTATGTTCTGCCAAATGGGCCGGGACTCGAGTTAGCTCCTTGGGAGACCAGGCAAACACATCCGCGTTCTGGGTCAGGCAGATCTTTAATTGCTCAACCAAAGCAGGCTCCATCCCCCGAGCCACCCGGGTGATCTTCCCTGGCTGTCCAAGCACTACCTCCACCTCCTCATTTTCTTCTTTTACTTCTCCTACCGCGCACACCTCTTCTTGTTTGGAACCATCTCTCCTCTCCGTCCCTCGTGCCCTCTTGTTATCCACCCGGATGGTGTCCGCATAACACCGTCGGGATGAGTGTTGTTCTCCCTTTACTTCGCCCACTCGATCTCCCACCGGGAATTTGATCTTTTGATGGTAAGCGGAAGCGAAAGCCCTAAAGGCATTTAAGGCCGGCCTTCACAGGATAATATTGTAGGAAGATGGGGCCTCCACCACGGTGAAGAGGGCCATGATAGTCTTCTTTATATCGCCCGATCCTAACGTAATAGGCAGCCGCACTTCTCCTTTAGGCCGAATGGTATGTCCAGCAAACCCCTACAGGGATGTTTTTACAGGGTTAACCTCACATCCCCGCAAGTCCATTTGCTCGAATGCATCCTGGAAAATGACATTCACAGAACTCTCCGAATCCACAAACACCCTTCTTATGTCATAGTTAGCCACCTGCGCTCGGATGAGTAAAGCATCGTTGTGGGGTAAACACACTCCCTCCAAATCCTCGGGCCCAAAGGTAACGACGGGGCAGGGATCTGGTCTCCGGGCCTCGATTCCCAGGACCTCTCTTTTGCTCCAAGATTTCCGAGCCCTATTAGAGTCCCCATCAGTGGATCCTCCCGAAATCATGTTGATCACCCCTTTGGAAGGTCCCTCTCGGGGTCCTTTGTCAGGCCCCCGTGACGCTACCTCCCGGGCTTTCGAGGGGTCAGGCCTATTGTCTCGTGAGATGTCAAACCGGGGTACCCAGGGGCGTCCCCTCTGATTTTTCTCCACATGCTTTGTTTCCTCAGGCACAGGCTGTCCTGGTTCCACGACGAGCCTCCGACACTCGCTAGTGTCATGTGTGTTAACCCGGTGTATCGAACAGTATTTTCCAGGCCTTTTCGGAGGCAATGGCTGGACATTCTCCTCACACAAGTGTATTTCCCGATCCCGGGCTACCCTGTGAGGAGCAAAAGCAGCAAGCCTCCCCGGTTGATCCTGCCTTCTTCTTCCTTGACTACCCTGGTTTCCTCTCTCCTTTTGCTCTTCCCTCCTGTCCTTCTCCCTCTTTTGTCGCTGGGTCTCCTCCATATTGATATATTTCTCGGCTCGAGCCAAGAGGTCCTCGAAGTACCGGGGGGCCCTCTTGACCAGAGACCGAAAGAATTCTCCTTCTCTGAGCCCTTGTGTGAAAGCAGTGATTTTGGTTTCAGGTGCACATGCAGGCACTTCCAAGGCCACTCTATTGAACTTTTTAATATAAGCTCTTAGAGACTCCTCGTTCAGATGCTTTATCTCGAAGAGGCTGAGGGTGGTTTTCTTGTATCGCTTGCTGCTGCTGAAGTGTTGCAAAAAGACCTCCCGAAATTCTTTGAAAGTCTTGATGCTTCCTTCCTCCAGATTTTCGAACCATCTCTGGGCGGAGTCCACCAAGGTAGTTAGAAATACCTTGCACTTGATTTGATCCCCATAACAATGCAACATTGCCACATTCTCAAATCGGGTTACATGCTCCTCGGGATCAGCGCTGCCATCATACTCTTTGATTTTGGCGGATTTGAAATAGACTGGCAATGGCTCCCCAATGATTTTCGGAGAGAAGGGACAGCCCAAACTTTTGATCCGCGCGGATTCCCGCGGGTCAGTATTCTCCAGTTTTTGTATTTTTTGCTTCAACATTTCCAGCTCCCCTGCCATGGTGACATTTGCTGATCCCGCATGTGAATTTCCCTCATCCTCCACGTGTATGCCCTTACTCTTCTCTTTCTCGGGCCTCGGTTCTGGCTCTCCATCCCCTTCTACTTCTTTTTCTTTATCCTTCCTTTGGCCCTCCTTTTCTCCTTGTTGTATCGCCATGATTCTTTGTAGAGCCGCGTCCACCATAGCGTCCACTTTTTCCTGGATTGCGGCCACTGCTTGACGAGAGCTTTCAGGATCATCGATGATGGTCATATCTACACCTTAGACTCAAGTTTCCCACAGACGGCGCCAATGATGTGATTATCACAAAATGACTACCCGGGGATGGGTAAATTCCCGAGCGAAAAAGGTAAGTGAAGATGCAAAATATACGAATATCTTGTCCGTTTTGAGACGAAGCTCTACCCTCCTTCTTTTATTTTTTTTTTAGAGTCTTTCTTTTTTTTTCCCTTTGCCCCCCAGAATGGGCTTTTATACTCGCCCACCCGGGTCCTCAATGATTACTGGGTATGGCCTTATTGACAACTTTTAGGGTGATAAGATGGTTATCACGTGTGATTTAGACCCCCATAATTTCCGGACAGAGCCCATTCCTTTGGCTCGCGTTTAGTAATGATTGGATTTGTGATTTGACCCTGACATACTTCAAATAAACGTGGCCGTTTCCTGGCCCTAAAAATAGAAAGGCCGGGGCCCCACTGGTGTTTCTTTCCTTTCCTAATTTCCGAAGGCTTACTCCGGGAGGTTCTAGCTCCCAGGTTAAGCCTTTCTTGCAGATCCCAGGTTACTGCCCCCCAGTCCCGGGTTCTTTAACATGTCGTAGTTACACCATTTTTCCGGGTCCAATCCATCCGGGGTATCGTCATCCCGGGTATGTGATATCATCCAGAATTTTTTTTCATGTTCAATAATATTTCGTTTAAAAAACAAAAAAATCAAGGGTTTTTTCACTATTCACCGCACTTTCAATTTTTATTTTGACTTTTGAGGCAAAAGAAAGATGTTTTTGTTTTTACGGTATCACGCCTTGCTAGAAGGCGTGATTATTCTAATTCACGCTTTTCTAGTAGGCGTGACTTAGGAAATTATTTTTAAAAATAACTTGAAGTCATGCTACTTGAATTGGCGAGACTTCAAATGCCTCGGTAACCATGATTCGGCAGACCAAATACTTCACAGGAGCCACAAGTAATAATAATAATAATCCAGTGAAGCTCGTGTTTGGGGTTTTTTTTTTTTATTGTGGAAGAATATTTTTTCATTTTTTTACTACATGAAACAAATAATCTAATAAATGGATAAGTATTAAACATATTATTATTTTCCAAAATGGTAAGAGAATTATTGTCAATTTATTGTATAATAAAAATTATTACTGTTAATAAAATTAATTTTAAATTAATTTAAATACATAAGTTTTATTAAAATAGGAAGAAATTATTAATAAATTTATTATTATAATATTTTTTTATTATTAATTCTTAATTATCAAATTTATTGTTTTTTCTTATTAGATTTCTTCCTGGTTATTATTATATTGCATAGAATAAATAAGTGAATCAATTATATTAATATATTATTTATATTTATATTATTTTTGTTGTTATTTTTATTTATTATAAAATTTGTATTATTCGCATTCTTTTTATTATAATTTAATTTGTCATCGTTATCCTTTTATAAACAAACAATATAAATAATGAGATTATTGTTGTTGTTGTTATTATTATTACTATTATTATTATTAAATAAATTAACAATCAATCAATTTATTAATTAACGAGATTACAATTGAATATTACTATTTTTGTTGTTGTAGTGATTATTTCATGATGAACAAATTTCATTTACTAATTTACTTGTTTACTATGATTTAAAAACAAATAAATATGTAGTTAAAATTTTGAATTGGGCAAGGATAAATTTCTGTTACGTTAAATCAAACTATATCTTTGTTATTTGTGTTTATAAAACAGAATAAAAAATTTCAAATTTCGATCGTATATATTTTCATTATAAAAATAAAGTTTACATTATCAATTTATCAAACTCTTGTTTTATTACGAACAATTTTATTTATAGTGTATTACTATAGTTAAAATTAATTCCTATTATTATTTTAATCATTGTTCAATTATTTGTTATTCTTGCATTAACTAGCTAATAGATAATTACGCAAATTAATTAGATAATTATAACAAATAAATAAGGATAATAATATGTACTATAGTACTCAAATAAATATGTCAAAAATAAAAGTAACAAATATAATAATGACAAAATGGTCAAAATATAAATATAAATAAATATAATAATAATGACAACACATTTTATTTTATATAATAATGATGATAACAATAATATATTTTATATTTAATTTGGAGGGATAAAAATACACTTCGCTTATGTTAAAATATATCAACAAACAAAATCAACCAAAACAACAATAATAATATATTGGATAATATTTTTTTAAAAAAAAATACAACTTTTACTACAAACAAAATAATAAAACAAAAAAATTAAAGAATAATACTTGTATTAAATTACGTAAAATAAAAATAAAAAATATAATAATTACAACCAAAATTTTATAGTACTCAAATAAAATATATCAACAAAAAATATCACCCAAAAGAATAATATGATAAAAAAAGATGATAATAATAACAATAATTTTAATAATTCCTGCAACGTATATATTAAGCAAAAAAATATAGTCATCATTAACATTAATTTACTAATATTAAAATAAACTATTACAATGTCTAATAGTATTTAATTATATGATAAATAATAAATGTATTTTCAAAAATCAAATATTAAGTTAACTTTTATGAGTAATACGTATACCTGAAAATGAATAATTAACACGAGAAGTTTGTTCAGATATTAAATTTGGATTTGTAATCGTGCCTACAAGTGAATCAAAAATTCATATTAAAAAAATATAATGGAAGGATAAAACATAAAAATACATGCATTTGTATGCGTTGTGTGATTGTGTCTCCCCTGAAGCATTTAGTCTGCCTCAGTCACGCAAAAACCGAGGCACCTAATTTTTTAATCACTTCAAGTCAAGCCAATTAAAAAAATAATATTTCTAAGTCACGCCTATTAGGATGGCGTCATTTAAAAAAATATTCCGCCTTCCAAATAGGCGTGATACTGTAAAAACAAAAACTACTTGTACTTACCTTAAACGCAAAAATCAAAATTGACACTGCGGTAAACAGTGAAAAAACCCAAAAATCAGTGTGATTATATTTTTAAAAATACTATTTTAGAACAAACAATAAATATTCAACTTATAACAGATAATTTTAAAATATTTCGGATAATATTGCTTCAAATTTTTGTCAAGAAAAGAGCAGCATATTGTGTTGGTCCCAGGTGCGGCATCACGAGATAGAAACTATAAAAATTGAAGAATAAAATAGACACCAAGATTTACGTGGAAAACCCCTAAAAAAATATTAGGGTAAAAACCACGGACAAGACCAAAAGATTTCACTATAATATTTGGAGAATTACAACTTCTCTCTATGTTTTCAAAGAGACACTCACTCTCTTAATACAAAAAAAAAACCTATCTCACAAATATATAGAAATAACTAGGGAGAGAATAAATTCACTCAAGAACAGAAGAATGCTTGAGGCTGAGGGATGATCTAAAATGCCGAGATGAGAGCTCTATTTATAGAGCATCTCGGTCGTCTGAACACACGGTATAATCATGAGAAAATTCTCAGTGGCTTCTGCTTCAATAAAATCAGCCCACCTTTGTTTACAAATGTATTGACCATAATTGACATTCCACCCACTACTTCATTATGAGGTTTGAATTTTCAACCCGACATTTCTCCCACTTGGAGATTTGATTGAGAATCAAACATATCTCCACACATCCTTTCAATCTTGTCATTTCTGTTGCTTACGTTTCTGCTAGGCCACTTGAGGATCTACACCATTCAAACTTTTCTGTACTCACTGGCTTGGTCAGAATATCAGCTATGTTATCCTTCGTATGGATTTTCTGCATATCCACACTTCCTTCCTCTACTACTTCCCGAACAAAGTGAAATTGAACTCCAATGTGTTTAGTCCTGGAATGAAAGACTGGATTTCTTGCAATGTGCAAGGCACTCTGACTGTCACAAAATAGATGAATCTTTTCTTCTAGGTCTGGAAAATGTCGGATTAAGATTTTTTCGGAACGATAATGATATAAAATTCGGAAAGGGTCAGAATTTCGATAATTTTTCTAACCCTATTTCTATGTGAGAGATTCATTGACCACACATCTTAAATAAAATTTATTTTAAGTTTAACTCCTTGCATATAGGAAAAATGGTTTGTTCGTTTACTAGTTCAATTTTGGTTTTAATCTACTAATTTTTCAAATTTTTTTTTTATAATAATTTTTTATTTTCGTGTATTTTGGTCGCCACAAAATATTCCGTAACACCAAAAGTAATGTCGTGACTTTTTCAAACTGTCATATTAGCAATTAGACGAAAATAGCCGACAATTAAATATACAAAAACCAAACTTTGAACAATTAATCAACCAAAATATATCAAACAATAAACAAATTAATGGACCCAAAAAATCATTTTTTTCATATATATATATATATATATTGTTTTCATATAGTGAGCATTTTTGTCCATAAATTGTACATATTTTAAAAAGTTGGTGAAAAATTAGTGGCGATATTTTGCGAAATTATGATGATAGTCAAAACTGGAAAAGTCGATGAAACTCAAATTAAAAGAAAATTTTATGGTACAATTATTATTATCATCACAAAAACTCTCGTGAAGATCTCACATGTCAATTTTGTGAAGTAGATATATATTTGATTCGATACATTAAAATATATATTTTATGTCAAAATTATTACTTTTCATTGTAGATATGTATGTATCTGATTAACTGAAATCAAACAAGAAAATGCCCAAAAAATCTTGGGGATATTTAGAGCATAGAATCAACATGGATTAAAAGTTGAAAATATTTGTTAAAACAAATTAAGGTAATCTGTAATCCTTTCCTTTGTATATTACATTAATTGATTTATAGTTGGTTTTTTTTTTTCCCGAAAAGTACTAAACCTATTAAATATTATTTATTTGAGATTCGTTGTAATATTCGGAAAATTCATAAATCTATTCATGATTTATTAAAGGAATTTTAAATGAATTTTAAGTATTGTATTTTGTTTTTTATTATTTAAATGATATTGTTATTTAAAAAGCTATAAAGTGTTGTATAAATGATTTAAAAGTTGATATTCATGTGTTTAAATATACTTTTATTTATTGTGTTAAATGATTTTTAGGGTTTTATGAACTTTAATTATGAAGTGTAAAGTTATGATTTAAATTATTTGATGTTAGTTATATACCTAATATATATTTATGTCTAACATATTTTTATGTCTTGCTAAATAATTTAAATATTTTCATAATTGAATTGATCTTGGACTGAGAAAACGAGACTAACCTATGCATGAGATCGAAGAGTATATTTTTACGAGCGTTTCGATTATAATATTGATATATTTTTAATGTTCGAGTTGGGGGTTAGTGTTTTTATCAGTCCGAGTCGGGATGTATTCTGACTGTATTTTTAAGTAGTCAACACATGATACATATTAAATGATCGTTATCCTTTCTATCTACCCGGGTCCCCACCCCATTATCTCTCATGTTTATTTGTTCCCTTGTTCTCATTTCCTTTCCCTTTCTCCATTATTATACACGGTTCCATCTTCTTCTCTCGTCTCCTCAATCTTCATTTATTCAGCTCGTTTTCGAGCAGCTGCCGTATTATTCTCATAACTTCTTCATCCGGTGTTCAAACTTCAATCCGTTTGAAGGGTTATCTTCCTTACGTCCGTAGCTTCGATTTGAATCATGAATTGCTATTTTTGAGGGTCGTTTCTGCCTAGATTGAAGCCTTCTTGTAAGTTATTTCTGCACAGATTTTCTATTCCCTTTCTTCTTATATTTTACCTTTGATTCTTGATGTCTTCTCACCATATAAAAGTTTTATTTTGAGCTTAGGAACATTTGAACCAATTTATGGATTTCATCTTCTTTCGGCTACCCTTTGAGCATGTCTCGATTCCATTTGAGTAAGGTTATATCTCTACCAAAGTCCAAGATAGTTCCGTTCTTCAAATAACGAAGGCAAGTACAATTTTAAAGGTTTTGAAACCACCATTCAAAATATAATTATTTTTATATGAAAAGATATATGTTGAGATATGTATGCATGATTTTCAAGAATTTCAATAGCATGAAGTTTTGATTTTAAGGGTTTGAAGAGCATGTTATGTGATGGTGTGAAATCGTGAAGCATAAGTCGTTCTTGTCAAGTTATTGAGTTTGATTCAAGAGATACATGATTATAATTTTAAAGTTTTGATTAGGGGTGGCAAATTTTACAAAAATCCCGACCCGTCCCGATTCCCAACCCGTTCCCGTCCCGAATTTTTTCCGTCCCGAACTTTTCCCGACCCGAGTGTTCGGGATTTTTCCCGACCCAATCAATGTCGGGATCGGGATCGGGATAGACAACCCTTCTCGACGGGATTCTCGATCCGACCCGACCCGAATATAAAAATAATTTTTTTAATAATATTTTTTAATTAAAAAAATAATTTTTTTTTAATTGTATGTTTTAATATTAATGTTTTATAATTATATATCATATAATTTTTTTATATTTATATTTTTTAATATTAACATTGAGTTATAATTTTTTATTTTGTTTTTTTTATTATTATGAATAATTATATGTTTTTTTATTAATCAAGTAGTTGTTTTAGTTTATTTGTAATGTACTAAAAAAATGTTTTAGTTTTTTAATGGTTATATATAAAGAAATTTTAATTTATTTCTAATGTATTAAGAAATTGTTTGATTTTTTTCATAAATTTTTTTCAAAAAAATATTTTCTTAGAATTTTTTTTTAAAAAAATATTATTCGGGATTACCCTCTCCCGACCCGACACATCTCGGGTGCGGGATCGGGAGAAAAAAAATATCCCAATTCCTATCGGGACGGAAATCGGGTAAGGGGGTTACGGGACGGGTCCCGACCCGATTTCACCCCTAGTTTTGATGATTTCCTGAGGTTCTAAGATATGTTTTAATTAAAGTATATAGTTAGAGTAATAAAAAATATCATATTTTGAAGTATTGAGTTAGTTTGAGTTAAATCTTTGAAATGAGACATGTGTTTGGTAGCATCGGATTAGCGACACCGGTTACAATTTTTATGATCACGACTAGTATATTAATCCAAATGCCATGAGGCCAATTTTATTTGAAAGTTAGATTATTTATCTACAACTTTTATGTTTTGAGTTTTGTCAAAATAATTTTGAAAGATTTGCCAAAAGTTTCCCAAAGTGTGTCGAGTGGTTTGACTTTCCGGCAGTGACACATCTCGGGAGAATGAGCATAACGTTTTACTAAAATATCCAATTAAGGTGAGGTTTTCGGCATTGAAAATCCAAGATCAAGGGCTACAACTTTCATGTTTACCACTATTCCAAATTGGTATTGAAAAATAGAGTTTGAGAATGAGCAAGCAGACCAATCTGCGTAAA
Organism: Henckelia pumila; assembly: GCF_033568475.1. Taxonomy (NCBI): domain Eukaryota; kingdom Viridiplantae; phylum Streptophyta; class Magnoliopsida; order Lamiales; family Gesneriaceae; genus Henckelia; species Henckelia pumila. The sequence continues at coordinate 31,462,045 of NC_133123.1, read as the reverse complement.
GCACGCGCGACCGCTCCAGAAAGGTGGCGCCCCCGTGCATGACCTTCGGATTTACATTTTTATTTATGTTATTTTAGGGTCCTAAATTCATGGTTATGATATCTTAAGGCTTCTAAAATATATTTAAGAGTTCCTATGCAAAAAGTTTCAAGTTTTAACTCAAGAACGAAAAGAACGACTTACGTAGATGGATTACGTTATGTGTTGCATATACATGTCTAAGTTTCATTCATGAAACCTGTAGTGGCCCATATCCAGAATTAACGATAATGAGTAATTATCATGTGATCATGTTAGATTTAGTAAAACGTGATTAAGGAGACTTTTAAATGGATTAACGGAGCCCGGAAATAGATCCAAAATGATCAGAAATGGTCTGGAGGGTCAGACAGATCGGAAGCTCCGAAGTTAGGATCGGATTCTCCGAAGGTGATCGGAAGCTCCGATAAAATTACGTCATCCATGACGTATGGTTGATCGGAAGCTCCGAACAGGATCGGAAGCTCCGATCACCCCTATCCGAAGTCAACCAGTGAGATTTTGACACGTGGCAGATGAGGATGTTCGAAAGCTCCGATTGCATGATCGGACATTCCGATCGAGGATCGGAGGTTCCGATCGATGCTTATAAATATAAGGTCCGAGGCATTCATTTCTTGCCAATTCCGAGTTCCTCTCCTTCGCCTGCAAGGCTCTATTTAGGGCTTTGGGTACTCTTATTTTAGAGTTGGAGTAGGGAACATATTTTAGTATAGTCAGACAGTGTCTGACACAGTAGCGGAGCAGTGCTCGAAGCTGTGGAGCTGCAGTAGGGGTGTACCCCTAGTTGCGGGATAGTCGCAATCAGTGGGCTGACGACGGACGCAGGTATAGCTATGGTCTCCTTAAATTATTTAGGAGTATGCAATAGCTTAGTTAAGGCTTTTAGAGCTTATTGAATGATGCATGGGTATTTGCATTGTAGACTTGATGATAGGCTTGGAACCTAGAGTGGGATTACTAGGACTGTCTTTGAAAGGTACGTAAGTACTGACTGAGATTGCCAGCGGATATGCATGCTTATATGTTGCATTTATGTGTTTGCATGTTATTATTGTTATGCGGCATGTGCATATCATCTTGTGCCTGAACATCTGTATATCTTTCGAGATGAGCCAGTTAGGGTTGCTCAGCCCTGTTAGGACGTTTGATATCGATTACCCTTAGGTACTGATACCTGGAGGACTCCGTGGTCCGCGTCCGTGATTCGGGAATAAGTGGTCGCACACAGTGGTTAGATACCTCGATGTGACGAGCTTATATCCCAGGCGCCAGTCTGAGTAGTTGTATACAGTTATCCCAGATATGGATACCCTGTCATTTGCATGCATCATATTTGTATGTTTATCCGTGCTTTCGTATTAAGCTTAGAGCTCACGTCCAGTCTTTTCTGTATATCTGGACACCCTATTCAACGGGGCAAGTGTAGTGCAGGATTGAGCACCAGGAGCCTGGAGTAGCCAGTGACCTTGAAGACAGCAGGATTAGTTGTAGGTTTTATTTAAATTCGATTCGATTGGGTTGTATAATCGAGTTTGTTTAGCCAGTTGTATTCCGCCGGTTTATTTGTATTTAAGTCTTTCGCAACGATTTTATTTAATGCATGCTTAATTATGCTCTTAACTCTGAATAGGTAGTAGATCCGGGTCGGGTCGCTACAAAACCTATGTTCGATATGAAAGTATGATTTTTATCATCTATGACATGCATGATCGAGTAACGTTTTATGTTCATGGAATGAAAGTTATGACGGAAGTTACGATGAAACAATGATACTTCATAATGAATGAAATGATATGATATGATGTGGGGACCTCGGGTTGCTAATCTCGTCTTAGGGCAACTAATGATTAATAACACAATTAATCAAACAATTAAGAATAATAAACCAAGAGCATAATTCTTTTTTTTTTAAGATAACACCTCGCTCGATCGGATGAACTCGTCCGATCGAGCGAGCTCAACATGCTCGGTTATCTGTTTTTGCAAATCACAGGCCGCGCTCGATCGCACGTACTCACCCGATCGAGCGGGCACTGTGTCCAGAAAATTTTGCAGATTGCATTTTGTTGTCAAGCTTGATCATGTGATCCAAAACAATCAAATACCAACTCAAATCTTGGTTTATCAATTCTAGAACATGCATGTATACATGTATGAAGTCTCAAGTATCAAATCATGCGTTTATTACATCAAATGGGTAGCATATACCAAGTCTTAAAACTGAACCAATGCATCCATAATCATTCATACATCAATTCCATGCATACTATTCAATCCTTGAGTTATACAACATCAGGTATATTCAAGTCTAATAGTACTCTAGACAAGTACAAGTATTTAATCATTGGTCTAAACATCTAAATATATGAAAGATCTCAAGAATAACCAATACGTGCCAACTCAAAGAATATACAAAACTAAATCATTCTATACATGTTCGGTAAGATCTATACCACATGTTATCTCGCTAATCTTAAACCCGAGTCACCACGTGCTATGTCTCTCTCTCGAGCTACCCATGTTCTCTCTGGCTAGCTTTTGCCCCATCTGTTGTGATGCACACATACAAAACAAAACAACAGCCGGATAAACTCCGGTGAGAATTATCTCAATATAACCAACATATCAAAAGCGTTAAATAAATCATATCGACTCTATTTAAACTCGACTCAACAAATGGAGTAAATAACGCTTCGAATAAGAACTGATTCATATCACTTCATTGCCATCAAGATTCGTAAACGATCTTGACATGGATATCCATCTATCGTAGCCATTCTCGGGCTAGAAAATAAGGTTAACCGCAACCTTGGCATAGAATCAATTCAATATACTCTTACATCGACTCAAACTTAAAGATCCACTACCTGAGATGGATCGACAACATCAAACATAAATCAAAACATATCAAGTATGTGGTTTTTGCGGGCCAACTCAAGAATAGTCATTCTTGAGTTTCAAAGTCCCTAACTCGTGATGTCGTCATTATACCTTCGTATTTCTTCTGTTTTGAACGCTCCAAATCTAAAACATAGCATCAAAACATTCATATAAATCTTCATTCTATTCAATCATTTCAAATTCAGTTCACAATCATGAATCTAACTTTATTCAAAATCATTTCAAATCTCAACTTCTTCTTATTCGGTACAACTCGGAGCCGTGAGTTGTTAGCCTTCGAAACTAGTCTGAAACTGAGAATTAAAATTGCTATATCATCGATAACATCTAAAAGAACATCTCATCTCAGTCATAGGCTATCAAAACGGTCCAAAAACACGAATCGACGGCGTAGCGATTAAAAATCGATAACCGACGAAATATCTAATTTGAATCTAACTTCCTTTCCAAGCATTCGTATATTCAATTCAACAAAACAGTCTTCTACTCTTCATACCAGTAGTTATCAACATTAAATACAGGCTGCAATTCATAGAAAGTTCATTCAATACGCAATATTCGATTCGATTTCGATATTAACTTGTATACAAACTCAAGAACACAAAACTAACATCAAGTTCTGATCTCTGCTCATAACTGATTTTTAAATCTATCAAACACATCATAATAATTACACGAGATCGAAGCCCTCGTCGCAAGGATTCAAGAACATCTTTCGGAATTGAAATCGGACGAGCGGATCAAAAGTCACGGGGTTTCGAATATCGAAAATCAAAAGAAAAGAAAATGTTTCGAGCTCTGTTCTTGGGATTTTTGATTCTCTCTTAATAATAAACGTTACATGCTGATTATCTAATTCAAATTCAGATATGTATTGCATCGTTTGCAATTTAGTCCCTCAAGTCTTCATTAATTGCAATTCAGTCCTCGGCCTTCGTTTTAATTCAATTTCAATCCAAAATAATTTAAGAATATTATAATTAAAACCGAAACTCTAAATATTCTCAAATTAAATATACTCGGATTAAAATTAAATAAATTCGGATTAATAGAATAATCCCGGCCTTTTGCATTTTAGCCCTTCAAACTTCGATATTTTTAAATCAGTCTCTGATCGGGTTTCATCGTCAAAATCAATCATATTAATTCCCGAAACGTGGAATTTAATCTTAAATTCCATAAATATTCAAATCGAATATTTATTCTTTTAATTTAAGAATTCCCGGAATTTACTTCCCAAAACCCGTAAAATTCTCAAATTAATATTTTCGGCTCGGAAATTAAATCTATCATTTCCATAACTTCTCAAATCAATATTAGCCCATAATATGAAATTTAATTCTCAAATTCCATAATTAATAATTTAATATTTTCGGGCCTTACATATGATGAATGCTAAGTTATGATGAAATAAAAGATGATGAAGCATGATGATATGATATGTTGATGCACGAAAATATTTTGATGTTTTATGTGTTTTTGTGGTGGCAATACGGGGGACTGGTACTCCGATTTGGGCTCAGGAGGAACCTTTCCAAATATGGCTCAATGTACGGGTTAGGTACTTCGGGATGAGCTCCGGAGGGGCCTCCGAAAAGAAAGAAAATGCTTGTTGATCAACGAAAACTACGAATGTGTCCATTATGATGGTTGCCACAATTTCACATAATTCATCACCCCAAAATAATAAGTTTTTCTGTTATGTTAATGGTTTGATGTTTGTCCAAGTTGCATGATTTTCATTAGATGTTAAGTCCAAATGTTTATTTAAGAATGAAATGGTAAGTTTTGAGGAAATGCAAGAAGTCTACTTTCAAGATTTAAAGTTAAGTAAGTTGATATCTATGTTTAAGTTCTTTGCATCTTTTATGAGTTTTGAAGTTCAAGTTCAAGATTTTAAGCTTCAAGTTCAAGGTATCATGTTATATATGTTTAAGTTATATTAAGTTTAAAGTATTTTGAAGCTATAATGATATCAATATGCTTATTTTAATCTTGTTGAGTCCTTTAGACTCGCTATACTTGAATGGTGCAGATCTTAGCAGTTTTGATTTAAAAAGTTTTGGTAGCACGGCTAAAGAGTCCAAGAGGCGAAGACATTGCATGACACGACAGTTCAGAAGCTCTGATGTATTTAAAGCAGAAAGATTTACTTATATTTATTTATGTCATATTGTTATAATATTTCATGTACGATGTTTAAAAGTAATGATTTAATTTATTTAAATTGTCAGTCTTTTAAATGTTGAGTTTAGAGGGATTCAAATGTTTAGTCTTTTTTAAATGTTCATTTCAGTTTGATATTTGTTATGTGAGTTCCTCGATTATTTTAACTACGTAGTTTATTTACAGTAACTCACATTTTCTCATCATATTTAAATGTTAGTAGTAAGTTTTGACGTGCCGTATTTTAAATGGTCTTTGTTATAGGGTTGCATCAGTATTTCTTAGACTTCGTGAACACTGAGTCACGAGTTTTATTGTTAAAGATTTAGATTTTAAATTCTTTTGAAATTGGTGTGATGCACTCGTTGTATGATTTTAAGTTTATAAAAATTTTCCCAACCATTTTTCGCAACTATTTTTATTACCATGTTTGAAAAATACGGAACGTCACATTCGTGCTCTTCAACACAGTTTCTGACTTTCTGTATAAGGAATAAACTATTATTACACGTCTCCAGGGGCATCAAGTTGGTAGAATAAATGAATGCTTGATCAGAGTTTCGGAATTCGATTCCCCATGTCAACATCGTTTTGGAATAACCTATTGCGCAGAGCTTGCTTAGTGCGTTTGGACCTGTTGCGCAGGACTTGCTTAGTGCAGTTTACCTGATTAGCGTAATTTGCATGTTATTGCATTAGTCTGGAGTTTATACAGTGTGCACCGAAAGGTAGCAACTACGGATTCTTACTTTATTAAAAAAATAAAAATAAATAAAACTAATATTTCATATTAAAATAAAATTGAACAAAAATATATGAGAAAAATAAAACAAAAACGATAAACTATTCCAAAATGGGAAGAAAAACCGGTTGTTTGCTATTTTTTTTTTAAAAAAAAAAAATAGATTTAATGTGTATAATATATTTTCGTTATAAGAGTCATGTAGTAAAGTATCAGTGCAAAATGAGAAATATTTGGTTGATTTATTGGATCAATTCGGGTGAAAAAATAACCAAAAACCAAAAACAAATCTGCATTATTTGAGGAGAATAAAACATCAAGGAGTTGCAGAACTAAAACTCAAATTGGATTAAAATTACAATTTTTATATGTGCAAAATAGATGTCATTTCAAAAGGAACCATTAGAAGGTTCTGCGTTTAGCTCATTGATTTCGTCACACTTCCGACTCTGACTCTTTTATCTTTTAATAATAAGTATTTGTAATCCAACTAGTCGACCACTTGACTTAAATAACTACTAGCGTCATGTTGGATCATTCCATGTTAAATAATCTGTTTTTTATAATAAAATTATATTTAATTAAAATTATTAAATAAAATGATTGTACTATATATTAAATATAAAAATTTAAAAAAATGAGTGAAATAATAAAATGAAAAAAAAATTGAGATAGTGGAGGGGAGACGTTTATGGTGTGCTTTTTTTTTTATTTTATTTTATTTTATATTTTTGTTGACATACCAATATACCAACTAAAGGTCTCTTACATAATATATTATCTATTATCTATTATATTATAAATATGTAGCTTTCATTGTGAATTTACTTTGGTACCCTTATTAATTGCTTTTTTTATTGATTGTTTTCTTTTCTTTTTTTTATTAATTGTTGTGCATTATTTGTTTGATTTTGTTATCATACATTATTTTAAATTCATTGATTGTTTTAAAAATAAGGCTCAAAATTATGTTCTTAAGTAATTTTTTCCTACCAATAATTTTTACTTTGGTAACATTGTTAATTGTTTTACTTATTAATTGTTTTTTTTATTTTCTCATTCATTATTGTGCACAACTGATTTATGAACATAGGGTATAAAGACATAGCCTAAAAATAAGTGTGTGTTTATCCAATAGCTACTGTCAAAGTCCCAATTAAGAAAGGGATTCGGGATTATAACTTCATATGTTGTTAGTCCACATAACTCGAAAATTCCACAACTTGATAACAGTTTCTCTATGACCTCGGTAGGACCTTGGTCCTTGCTGGCTCTTGATAATATGAATAGAAATATTTAGATATAGACTGAATGGCTCGAGAACCTCTGAATGTGTATTTTAGATCTTATAATTCACTAATCTTTTTATTCTACTTTCGAAAATTAAGCTCAAATTATATGTTTAAAAAAGTTACATTTCTTTTTTCAGAGCCTCTAATTCTCTATTAGCCTACTTATGATCATTAACCAAAAATTATATGTTTAAATTATATATCTAAATTAAAATATCTACTACATCATGTGGCTTGGTTTTCTATATCTAATTTTTTTATTTCTATCTAAATTTGTACGGTTTGTATTTAAAACATATGGTCAAAAATTTAATGTGATATACTTTTTGTTGTATATAATTATTTAATTTTTTAATTTACTTGTCACCCTACCTGGATCAACGACCAATCACTTGATAAGCATGTAACTAAATTAATTAAAATATTAACATATAAATAACGGAAGATAACTGAAAATTACGAATGAATTATATAAATCAATCGAATTACAACAAAATAACATATCTATTATCTATTATTATATTATAAATATGTAGCTTTCATTGTGAATTTACTTTGGTACCCTTAATTATTGCTTTTTTTATTGATTGTTTTCTTTTTTTTTTCTTTATTAATTGTTGTGCATTATTTTTTTGTTTTTGTTATCATACATTATTTTAAATTCATTGATTATTTTAAAAATAAAGCTCAAAATTATTTTCTTAAGTAATTTTTTCCTACCAATAATTTTTACTTCGGTAACATTGTTAATATTTTTACTTATTATTTGTTTTTTTTATTTTCTCATTCATTATTGTGCACAACTGATTTATGAACATAGGGTCTAAAGGCATAGCCTAAAAATAAGTGTGTGTTTATCCTATAGCTACTGTCAAAGTCCCAATTAAGAAAGGAATTTGAGATTATAACTTCATCTGTCATTAGTCCACATAACTTGAAAATTCCACAACTTGAGAACAGTTTTTCTATGACCTCGGTAGGACCTTGGTCCTTGCTGGCTCTTGATAATATGAACAGAAACACTTAGATATATACTGAATGGCTCGAGAACCTTTGAATGTGTATTTTAGATCTTATAATTCACTAATCTTTTTATTCTACTTTCGAAAATTAAGCTCAAATTATATTTTTTAAAAAGTTACATTTCTTTTTTCAGGGCCTCTAATTCTCTATTATCCTACTTATGATCATTAACCAAAAATTATATGTTTAAATTATATATCTAAATTAAAATATCTACTAAATCATGTGGTTTGGTTTCCTATATCTAATTTTTTATTTCTATCTAAAATTTTACGGTTTGTATTTAAAACATATGGTCAAAAAAATTAATGTGATATACTTTTTGTTGTATATAATTTTTTAATTTACATGTCATCCTACCTGGATCAACGACCAATCACTTGATAAGCATGTAACTAAATTAATTAAAATATTAACATATAAATAACGGAAGATAACTGAAAATTACGAATGAATTATATAAATCAATCGAATTACAACAAAATAACATAAATATATTTAAACTAGAACTATCGGTAACATCTGCTCCTAGGCATTGGCAATCGAATGAACATTGATCCACCTCCTGAACAATTTGAAAATTGTAACGTCTAATGTGATGTTCGTGATAGAAACATGTATGTGAGTGAAATCTTCATGCATGTAATCTATTAGTATACATGTTTACATGCAATACATGAAGCATGACTACTCTGGTAAGCAGGGATCAAACATTGAAACTCATGCTTAGATTATAGGCATCTCCAGTATGAGCACGCTGCTCCGGAAATCCAATACACATACTAACTATGATCTTGGACTAAAACTTTCATGGTAAGTTTGCATGCGCTGCTCTATGTGCTCAGTGGGTGTCACATGGTTACAAGAAATAAGAGTTGAGCGACCTTACCAGGGGCGGAGCCAGATATAAAATAAGGAGTGACTAAATTTTTTGAAATATCAATGTATTTATAAAATTTATATAATATGTCAAAAATAATAAATCAATATGGGCTGGGCTATAATCAATTTGGGCTAAAAACATAAAAAATTTGGTTTAAAAAACAAGATATATATCTACATGTACTAAAGCAGGCCTGGGCTACAGCCCAGGCCTGCCACCCCCTTCATCCGCCCCTGGACCTTACTCAACTGAATATCTCAAGGGTTCAGGTTTATCATGATACTCAAATGTTCATATCTAACATGACAAGAAAAATATACATCATATGACTATTAATAATGCAAAAAATAACAATGCAAAAAAATAATATGCACACTCAACTTGATATCTCAGTCAGTACTTATGCACATCTAAACAACTGGTTTTGGAATACATGGTCTAAAGTCCTAGCCTAAAGATAAGTGTATGCTTATCCAACATCTACTCCCAAAGTCTCAATTAAGAAAAGGATTCGTGATTATAACTTCATCCGTCGTTAGTCTGCACAAGTCGAAAATGCCGTAACTTGAGAACAATTTTGCAATGACCCCAGTAGCACCTTGGTCTTTGCGGGTTCTCGATAATATGAATAGAAACACTTAAATATGGCTCAGGAACCTCTGAATGTGAAATTTAGATCTTATAATTCAAAAATCTCTTTATTCTACTTTCAAAAATTAACCACAAATTATATGTTTAAAAAAAGTTATATTCATTTTTATAGAGCTTTTAATTTGCTATTAGTCTTATTCTACTTATGATCATTAACCAGAAATTATATGTTTAAATTATATATCTAAATAAAAATATCAACTACATCATGTGGTTTGATTTCCTATATCTAAATTTTTTATTCCTATATAACTTTTTTCGGTTTGTATTTAAAAATTACTTAAATAAAATATGATAAAAAATTAACGTGATATACTTTTTGTTGTTTAAATTTTTTAATTTATCGGTATTGGTCAAATTTTTTATTTTTATGTTAATTTTTTTTATTGTTTTCCCCTAGATAGATAACTTGCAATTTATCTCATCGAATATGATATTCGTGATAGAAACAGGGACGTGAGTGAAATCGTCATGTATGTTTATAATCCATTAAGACATATGTTTACATGCAATACATGAAGTATGACTACTCTAGTAATCAAGGATCAAACATTGGAACATGTGTTTAGAGTAAAGTAATTTCCAGTATGAGCATGCTGCTTCAAAAATCCAATGGGTGCTACACACACTAACTGTGATCTTGGACTAAATTTGTCATGCGTAAGGTTGCACACGCTGGTATATGTACCCAGTGGGTGTCACATGGTTACAAAAAACAAGATTTGAGCGACACTACACCACTGAATATCTCAATGGTTATCAGGCTCAACTTGATACACATGTTCACATATAACATGACAAGATAAACATGCATCATATGACTGTTAATAATGTAAAAAATAAAAATGCAACAAAAAATATACATACTCAATTTGATATCTCAATCAGTACTTATGTACATCTAAACAACTGGTTTAAGAAAAAAGGGTCTAAAGTCCTAGCCTAAAGATAAGTACATGTTTATCCAATAGCTACTCCCAAACTCCAAATTAAGAAAGGGATTCAGGACTATAACTCCATTTGTCGTTAGTCCACATAAGTAAAAAATGCCGCAACTTAAGACATGTTTCGCTATGACTTCGGTAGCACCTTGGTCCTTGCTGATTCTCGATAATATGAATATAAAGAGTTAAAAATAGATTAAATGGCTCAGGAACCTTTGAATGTGCATTTAAGAACGAAAATTTCGCATCTCTTTGAACTTATGTCTTTAAATAAAAGTTTTTTTCAACCAATTGTAGTTTACAATTATAAATTATTTGAATGAAACACGATAACAAATCATTTTGATATTTTTTTTTAGAGTTTTTAATTTTTTAAATCTGTAATTCATTGGCTTATGACATTGACTAGAAGTTGTATGTTTAAATAAAAGTGTCTTTATCTAACATTTTGTCGTGGTTTTATATTTATAAATTACTTTAAAAAAACATGTTACAAGATTATTGTGATATATCTTTTTTAAGTACATAATTTTATAATCTCTTTTATGTTTAAATAATATGTATATTTTTTAAGAGTTTCTAATGTTCTAATATCTTTTTTCAGCACGTGGTCAGAAAATTATATATTTATACAAATATCACCTATATAATATGGTTTGATTTTCAATATTTTGATCATATTTACAAATAAAAAATACCGTTGACATAAAAATTAATATTTTTTCATGTCTGACCTAAATAAGAAATATATCTTATAAAATTAATTTGTCACGGTTACAAGAAACAAGAGTTGAGAGACTCTACCCAACTAACTATCTCAAGGGACATCAGTCTCAACGTGATTAACACATGGTCATACATATATTACAAGATAATATGCATCATATGACAAATAATATTGATTTAAAAATACATACCCAGCTGGATATCTCAGTTAATACTTACATATCTCTAAAAAATTGATTTAGTAGCACAAAGTCCATAAAGCCCCAACCTAAATCTAAGTTAACATCATATCACTATTTTTTTAATCTAAAGTTTCTATTAATCCAATAGATACTCCTAATAACTATTAAGTATTAGGGTCTATCTTTCATCTGTCGTTAGTTCGTAAAAGTCGAGAGCCTCGCAACTGAGCACAATTTCATTACGACCTCAGTAGCACAATGCTTCTCGCTAGTCCTCGCTAATATGGCTAGCTAGAACACTCAAATATAGACAGATCTCAAGAAACTCTATTGCACTTAGGCATTAGAATCTCACGTCTATTTTAACTTATGTGTTTCAATTAAAATGTCTTGCAACCAACATTTTATTGTGATTTTTATCGTTTTGATATGATCTTTTTAGAATTTTTAATTTTCTAATTTGCAATCATTTCTTTCAACCAATGTTTTCTTGTGATTTACATTTATAAATTATTTTAATAAAACATGATAAAAGATCAATCTCACAAATTTGACTCGTGAGACTGTCTTACTCGAGTTTTGTTTTAATTTTTTTCGAATTTTAATTAATCTATAGTATGTTCCCCACGTGCAACGCATGTGCACGTTTTTTAGTAGTATAATAAATATATATTATATTTATATCAATATAAAAACTCGTATGAAACGATCAATATTAATTTTGTGAGATGGTCTCATATCCGATATGACTCATGAAAAATTTTATATTAAAAGTATTATTTTTCATTTTAAATATAAGATAGATCGATCCCTCTTACAAGAAACCCACCCTTATATCATTAGTTTCATAATTTCATATATATATATATATATATATATTCATTGTCTTTGAAAATATAATTTGGCCACAAACGATTTGGCTTAGCGGATATCCAAAAAAACCGAGTCATGCTCTATAACAGTAGTATCATAGGCTACATAAATTATCCAAAAAAAAAAAAAAACGAGTCATGAATAAGAAAAGATAATATAAAAGTAGATCAATTATTTGTTTTGAAATACAAACGAAACGACAAATTTTTGTGGGGGAAAAAAAAAAAAAGAACACGTCTTTTAAAAAGTTGCCATACTGAATGGCTAAATGACAACAATGTGTGTCTCCTTATCCTTTTAATATAAGACTTTGCATATCGTAGAGTTATTTTCATACAGTTCTTTCACAGAGAAACAAATCAGCCATGGATACAACCTGCTTCTACATCCTCCTTCCACTCTTCCTTCTTCTTTTGCCACTAATCTTCCCTTCAAAATCAAGAAACCCAAACCTCCCGCCGAGTCCGGCGCCTGCACTTCCCGTAATAGGCCACCTCCACCTCCTCAGGCCGCTTATGCATCGAATCTACCATAAATTCTCAGAAAAATTAGGCCCCATCTTCTCCCTTCGCTTCGGAACCCGACTCGTGGTGGTGGTCTCGTCCCCTGCCGCGGCGGAGGAATGCTTCACCAAGAACGACATAGTGTTAGCCAACAGGCCTCGTCTAATCATCGGCAAATACATCGGCTACAACTACACAAGCGTGGCAACTACCCCATACGGCGAGCACTGGCGCAATCTCCGGCGCCTCACCGCGATCGAGATATTCTCCTCATCCCGCTTGAACATGTTTCAGTCCATGCGACAAGACGAAACCAAGATTCTTCTGCGCAAGCTCTACCAGAAGTCGCAGAATGATTTCGCCAGGGTGGAACTCAAGTCCCTCTTGTCCGAGTTTTCCTTCAACATCATCATGAGAATGGTGGCGGGAAAGAGGTATTTCGGTGAATCCGAGGACGATGAACAGGCGAAGGAGTACCGCGAGCTGATTAAAGAGGCTTTTAGGTACGGTGGTGTATCTAATCCTTCCGATTTCTTCCCGGTGTTGAGATGGATCGATTACAAAGGTAAAGAGAAAGGTATAAAAAGGATGAGCAAGGAAATGGATGCCTTCTTGCAAGGATTGATCGATGAACACCGCCGTGATAAAGTAAAAACCACCATGATAGGCCATTTTCTTGATTTGCAAGAGTCTCAGCCAGAGTACTACACGGATTCAATCATCAAAGGCATTATAATGGTGAGTTAGCACGCAGTTTTCCCTAAAACAGAACCACTTCATGATTTTTGTTTTGTTTTTGTTCCAATTAATTAATTCTCAGGTGATGCTACTTGGTGGAACCGACACAACATCAGTGACCATAGAATGGGCTATGTCTGTTCTGCTCAACCATCCAGAAAAGCTAGAGAAAGCTAAAGCTGAATTGGACAGAGTCGTGGGAAACCATCGACTCGTGGATGAATCAGAAGTATGCAAGCTACCATATCTCCAAAACATAATCTCCGAGACATTTCGGCTTTTCCCCGCAGCACCATTACTAGTACCACGTGAGTCATCCGAAGATTGCAAGATCGGGGGATACGACATACCCAAAGGAACAATCTTGCTTGTAAACGCGTGGGCAATCCACAGAGACCCCATGACTTGGGATGATCCTGACAGCTTCAATCCCGAGAGATTTGAAGGTGGTAAAGAAATTGGAGCCGCGAAACTGCTGCCGTTTGGGATGGGGCGGAGATCGTGTCCAGGAAATGGTCTGGCGACACGGGTTGTGGGATTGTCCGTAGGGTCACTGGTTCAGTGTCTCGAGTGGCGAAGAATAAGCGAGGAAATGGTTGATTTGAGCGAGGGGATTGGGATTTCTATGCCCAAAGCTATACCGCTTGAGGCAAAATGCAAAGCACGCCAAGTGCTGCACAATGTTTTCTCGTCATCTGCCTGAAAATGCTATAGTAGTCTTAATTGTATATAGTCAAACAAGCAACATGTATGTTACGTACACTAGTTTTATAGTTCTGGAAAGTTTATGTAGTAGTAATTATTAACGGTGTAGCATCAACCTAAATCATATGAATAACTATCATGAACCAGCATATCATAGAATTTCCCTCGACGGTTCATACTCACAAGTTATAAATCTCTTGTCTTTATGATGTAGAGAAGCATGTTGCGACATTAAATTTTTATTAAATTTCTATTGACATTAAATTAAAACCCGTAGAGTGAAATACACACACATGCAATAAAACACAAAATAGATATAAAAATAACACAAAATAATGCACACAAAATGCACTTATTAATACACCTGAATATACCATGAGCTTCATACTAGTTGTTGGTTTACCTAAATGAATTGGTAGAAATGTGTAGCCCTAATAATACACCTAGAAATATTCATAAATCTTGCCTAAATTACATGTCTTACCATTTTCAACATTTCTTCCGCATGAAAACTGAGTTAACTCAGGCCAAGAGCCAATAATTCTTAAATTTGCTGCTCACAATGGCCTACTGCCAGATTAAGATAGTGTTTGGGAGAGCTTCTAGGAAGCACTTCTCAGCTTTTCGTTAACAAAATTTCACAAAATTTCAAAATTTTGTTAATGAAAAGCTGAGAAGTGCTTTTTAGAAGCTTTCCCAAACACTACCTAAATGTGGTCCACTTGCCCGTAAATTGGAGGAGATGCTAGGGTGGGTTATAAAATAAATATAATAATTGGCTCGCAGGAAAAAAACATGTCTGCCTTGTTTTTCAAAAATTATATTTTAAGAACACCTTTTCTAAAAAAAAAATTCAAAAATATTGTATCAAATCTTATCTAAACACGTTTTTAAAATTTTTGAACTTAAAAAACACAAAAAAATGTTTTTAAAATGGTTGTCCAAACGGACCCGTAGCTATCATCTGGGTCCATACACGATAAAATAAACAAGTCAAATGTCAATTATTTAATATATTTTATCATAATTTATTCATGACTCTTGCATATTTCATTGGTAATACTAAATGTAGTGTTATACATTGGATTACACATTACACTTGAAATTATATAATTATTTTTACACTTTATTTGAAAAAAATCTTTCAAAAATGTATGTAGGATAATCATGTAATTTTAAGTACAATGTCTAACCCAAAGTGTAACACTCTCTGTACATATAACATTATTCTATTTTTTTTTCATTGTTTGTCCAAATTTAGTAGTTCATTAATGGAGTGAGAAGATATAATTCAAGCAGCAAATTGGATCTACAAAATAAATAGGAAAATTATAAATTTGGTCATGTATGTTTGTCACTTTGAGATTTTGAACCTTTATATTTTCATATTTCAATTTTAATTCTGCATGTTTCGATTTTTGGCAATTTCGGTCCTTTTTATTTGAAAATGCTTACGTGGTACTGTACACGTCAGCAGCGAATTGGTGCCTCGTCCGAAAAAGCACTAAAATTGCCAAGAAAATAAAGATAGCGAATTAAAACTGAAATATCTAAAATCGCAAAATAACAAACATACAACACCAAAAAAGCAATTTTTTTCAAATAAATATGAGTGGAAAGTTTGCTGGTAAGGCACCAAGGTTAATCAATTATACTAAAGCAGCATGGAATTGAATGTTTACTTCACCACCCCTCTCCTTATTTTATTTGTTTATCTCGTGCACAAATCCTTGGCTCCACGAAGCCACCGCCTGCCACCAAGCCCCGCCGCAGCCCTTCCCATCATCGGCCACCTACACCTACTGAAGCAACCGCTGCACCGGCAGCTCCACCACCTCTCACAAACAAGCGGTAGCCCTATTTTCTTCCTCAAACTCGGTTTTCGCCGTGCCGTGGTGGTGTCTTCCCCGGATCTCGTGGAAGAATGCCTCACGAAACACGACATCGTATTCGCCAACCGGCCTCATCAGCTCGTGCACAAGTACGTGGCATACAATCACACGACCATGATCGGAGCTCCATACGGCGATCACTGGCGGAGACTCCGCCGTGTTGGGGCCCAGGAGCTTCTCTCCCCGGCCCGCCTCAACTCGTTTCTACGCATTCGAGAGGATGAAGCCAGGCACCTGGTATCTAGCCTCGAGAAATTAGCTTCTTCACGCCATGGAATATTCTCGAAAGTGGTGCTGAGGCCCAGACTTTCCCAATTTACCTTCAATATGATGATTAAAATGATCGCCGGGAAAACAGAGGGCGACCAAAGGAGATTTTCTGAGTTGATTAACGAGGCATTTCAGATGGCTATGGCATCGAATCCACAGGATTTCTTGCCATTTTTACAGTGGATTGATTACGGAGGTTCCACGAAGAAGATGATTTCTTTAAGCAAAAAACTAGATGGTTTCTTCCAAATTTTGGTGGATGAGCATCGCCTGGAGAAAAGGAATACGTTGATTGGTCATTTGCTGTCGCAACAGGAGTCCCAGCCGGAGTTCTACTCCGATCAAACCATTAAAGCCCTTCTCTTGGTAAAGTTCCTCTTTATACTATTTTTCTTTTGTTCTATATTCAAATCCGTTTTGGCTCGCTCCTAAGATTTGTTATAAAAAAAAATTTTAGGAAGAAGAAAAAGTTGGGGTTAATGGATCTATTTCAGATCATGAGACGGCCTTAATTATATTAATTTGTAGAGAAAATTAATATTTCGACATAAAACCAATTAATATATAACAATAAGTTATGATATTGAGTATAATATATATTATGACTATTTTTGAAATAATAATAATAATATTTATAATTTTATTAAACACAATTAATTTTATGGTTGCTATATTAATCTTATTATAGCAGCAAAAACAATGATTACACCAATAATATAAATATTCGAAAGAAATTATTGTGTTATATTTTTATATTATTATGTCCTTTTGATAATTATCATATAAAAAAGTCTCTTAAAATATATATCAAGCACATCAAGAATTTTAAACTTTCTTGATTTATTTTATCCAAACACTTTAACAACATATTTTTAAAATAACACTCTAGAGTTTATATGCTCTCAAAATAACTTATAAAATATATGGCTCTCTTTGGAGTTTGAACAAGTACTTGTAAATTTTTTTTATAAAAGGTTTTTTAAAAGAAAAAAAAAATTATAAAATATTTTGAAAGTTGTAAAGAAATACACACGAGTTTGGATAACAATTCTATAAAAAATATTTTTACAATTAAAAAGTGGTATATTTTGTTTTATATAATATAATATATATATTTAGTTCTAAACATATTAAAAATCACATCTCAATGTTTACTACAAATTATACTTGAAAAATACTTTTTTAAAAATATATTTCAAAAATATTTTACAAAAGTGGTCTGTATGAACATATATAGACGTAGGGTACCAACGTCGAGGGCAGACATGGCAACCCAATTCCTGTTATTTATACTTCACTTGTGAGTGATTGAACACATATTTTACACGTGGAGTATTAACACAAAATGAAATATAAATATCAACTGTCAAAGATTAATTGGATGCATGTTTGATCCATAATATGCAGGGTTTGATCGTTGGTGGAACAGAAACATCATCTTTAACCATAGAATGGGCAATGTCACTTCTTGTAAACAATCCTCATGTTTTGCAAAAGGCGAGACAAGAGTTAGACTCTCGAATCGGATTTCGTCGCTTGATCAAAGAAGAAGATTTATCCAACCTACCTTACCTTGGCAGCATCATATCCGAGACATTTCGCCTATTCCCAGTGGGGCCATTGCTAGTACCCCATCAGTCATCCGAGGACTGTGTCGTCGGAGGATACGACATTCCAAGAGGCACGACGTTATTTATCAACGCGTGGGCGATACATAGAGACCCCAAGTTGTGGGATGAGCCAACGGTCTTCAATCCGGATAGGTTTGATGGCAATTATCAGGTGTACAATCACAAGTTCATGCCTTTCGGAATGGGGAGGAGGTCGTGCCCCGGGTCGGGTCTAGGACTACGAACCGTGGGATTGGCTTTAGGATTTCTCATTCAATGCTTTGAGTGGGAAAGAACCACCATTGAAGAGGTGGAGTTGGACGAAGGTGTGGGGCTGTCGATGCCTAAGATGAAGCCATTAGAGGTCATGTGCAAGCCCAGAGAGGTAATGTACGAGGTTATTCAAGAAGCAATACTACAAGACACAAGTTTAGGATGAAATAATTATTTGCAGCATAAAGACTATATATTTCGAATAAAGACCGTAAGTTAAACAAAAGGGAAAGTAGCATTTGGTTTGTGCTCCTCATCCAAAAATACTTTATCTCCCTTTCTCCGACGTAAAGACTATATATTTCGAATAAAAACTGTATGTTAAAAGACTATATATTTCGAATAAAGCCCACCATCTCACTTTCTCAACCTCTCTCTCACATTTATCTCCACTATTGTAATATTTGGTTTGTGCTCCTCATCCAAAAATAATTTATTTATGTGATCAAAAAACATAAAACATCTCATTTGTTATCTTTTTCACTCAAATTTTTCCTTCAATTATTGTATTTTATGTAATTTTCATATACGTGTGTGCGTTTTTGCTAGTTATTATTTTTTGACAAGTTTTTGGTAGTTATTATCAAATTAGAACTAAAAAAACACACATGATGGGGTACATTCATTTCCGCACCATTGACGGTTGACAAACCTTATTATCACCGACAATCCCAGCACTATATGTCCTCGTATTTATGTATGTATAAATTTAGGGGGTAATATTGAAAGAGCCCGTGTCCTGATTTAATATTTAATGATCAAACAACCAGGATTAACTAATGTAAACAGCGAAAACGAGTTAAAAATTTGCGTTTTGAGCCTACAGAAAATTCGTCATGACCTATTCGTAAATAGGACATCCCAAAAACCTGTACAACAAAACCAGCAATATATACTCGAAAATAGAGACACAACACCAATTTACAAACCTATAGCCGCACTGGCCAGGACTAAACACATGTAGAGCCGGCAAGACTCGATCACACAAATAACAATCCAAAACAAAGTCCAAAACTATCGATACAGATACACAGGGCATCACCCCGGCAAATATAAAACTTGCTAAACTGATATATACATATATCTGGGAACTCGACTCCACGCTCGACTCACTGGGTACCACTAGATGACGCTCCACCAGATGTGTCAAATCCCCCTGGATAACCTGCTATGGAATCACAAACAACCACAACATAAAAATAAAACAGGGGTCGGACCCCAGTACGACGAACTATAAAAATTACTACAAATATAACTGACATGAATAAAATCAAGTACAATGCAATGACATGCAATGCAATGCAATGCGTGACAGGTATCAATAGAATAAAGGATACCAAATGGAGTCCAAATAATTGTATCACAATAATCTCAATGGCCACCCGTGCCAGAAACGCAGCAGACCTCGAATCATCACTTCTAATCCACACACGTAGCATCGAGGGCGACAGGAGCTACCCGTCCGGCCTCATGTTGTCATCAGGAGTGTCGTACGTAGCATCGAGAGCACGGTTGCTACCCGCTCGGTCTCGTGCTAACTCAAGAATGCACTAATAATGTCACTCGCTCCATCGATGACTCAATACATCTCAAGAGATCAATATCAATAGCAATCAAAGGAGTCAAGGCTCAACGTGCTATGAAAAATTGTAAATAAGTGAATGCAATCATATAATCCACATAAGCACATAAAGCACGTTATCACTCATTACAAAATACTAAATATCATTACATGTCATTATAGGAGTCGTAATATAAGCAGCTCATACGTACCTCAATCAACACTTAATTACCACAGAAATATCTCACGTATTTCTCGAATAGTCCAATCCTGTGGAAACATCATTTATTCATATTAATTCCTATTCCTTTGTACAAATATGAGAATTATCGGAACTAAGTCTAAAAATCCAAATTAATATTTCCCAATATTCATAATTCATAGTAAATCATCCTATCAATGTCCAAATATCGAATAAACGACTCTAAAAGTCAAAATACCAACATATTCAGATTCTGAATTTTTCCAGAAAATTCCCAAAAATTCTGAAATTTATATATATCAATTCTAACACATCTTATGTGAGGCCCGGGATTATTTAATTTTAATCCGAAAATATTTAATTTGGGAATATTTAGAGTTTAGAATTAAATTCTAATATTCTTAAATGGAAAAGGATTGAAATTGAATTAAATCGCTTCTCCGGGGACTGAATTGCAAATAGCCAAAAGTTCAGGGACTAAAGTGCAAATATGTTATATATATCTCATTCTCCACTTGAATAATTCTGAATTACACGTGACATATCAGAATTTGGAGAAGGAAAACAGAGGAAATGATTCAACCCTCCAAGACACCATTTTTGATCCGAAAAAGCTTCGATAACTCGCGCTCCGGTTGTCAGAAATTCCAGATAAATATATATCTGCGATCACAGCTCCGAGACCTTCGTTTTGGTACAAGTTTCATTCATCTTTCTCAGACTTTATTTTTATGTTGAAGATGGAAATTTATGATTTTAAGATATAAGCATTTATCAGCTGTACCGATCGTGTATTCGCAGACGGTTCGCAAAAAGACTATCGTTCGGATTTTATATGATTTTAAGAAGCAAATATTCGAACCCTACACTATGTGATTGTGATGTTTTTGATGGGATTGAGTGGATATGATGAGTTATCTTGATTGGTATATTGATTTGGATATTGTTGGATTGTCGGTTTGTAGCCGTTACGTCGTCGATTCGCAAAATGTCAAGACTTTGATATTCTTGATTCAAAGAAGCATGGTTTGAGTTGTATCTGATCTTGTTAGCTCTTTGACATGTTATTTCTCAGCTTTCAATCGAAGATTTACGAATCGAGAGTGCCGAGTCGCAACGAGAAGAAGTTGAAGCAAGGTTTGCTAGCATTGTATTTGAATTTGAGTTGAGAACTTGAGCAACCGTTTGATATGCTTTATCATTGATGTCTTTGCAGATTTGAAGTACTTTCAGACGTGTTATTGAAAGGTATAAATGACAGCGAATTTAGATGGGATAGAACGCTTGAAATAGCTATCGTTTCAAGTATTTCCATGTCAATCACATACGTGTTTTCTTATGTTCTTTATGTGATTACTTGCTTGTATTGCTTTGCTTGCTTATGTGATTAGTTGTTCAAGATGTTTTACAGTCTTTAATGCATACAGCTTATGTTGCATTCATCTTGAACTCCAGCTTGTAAAGCATAAGGGCAGATTAGCCTAGAGTGCGAAATGACGTTTGGAGAATTATAGTTGAGTGGCATGGATTGCAGCCTTCGCTTTCAGAGCCAGAATACTCTCTATAATTGCACCAAAGTCAGAGGATTAAAATACTTGATGCCGCCTCGATTGGGTGTGTCGGCGGTTTGATAGTTATTTTACTCCTCGGGATCCCAAAGAACCAAGCTTTATTGATATCAGCTTTGATAGCCTATTTTTCAAACATGCATTGCATTTATTTTATAGCATTAGATTAGATGCTATTGTTATTGCATGTTTTGTTGTTTATACTGGGATTTTATTCTCACCGAAAATATCCGGCTATTGCTTTGTTTTGTATGTGTGCATGGCAATAGGTGGGGCAGGAGCTGGTCAGAAAAGACAGGGATAGCTCGAGATAGAATCATAGCAAGTGAGGACACTGGTTTAGCAGCAAGACTTGTATTTTGAGTTGATAAATCATGCTAGAATTGATACAAGATCTTTGTATATTAATGTACATGCTAGTTTATGTCTTAGCATGTATATGATGTTTAGAAGCTTGTAAGAGGTTATAAGATGACATGTATTTGATTTTGTATCATGTATATCAGATTACGTGATTTGTTTTCAAGTCTTGACAGCAGAATTTTAGCAGCAGAAGTTTCTGCATTTTAGGCTCGCTCGATCGGTCGAAATGCACCGATCGAGCGAGGCCATTATTGTGCTAAACAGAGGAGCAAGATTTGTTGCTCGCTCGATCGGTAGAAATTCGCCGATCGAGCGAGGCCTTAAATTCTGAAACAGAGCGTTTGAGCATTTGAGCTCGCTCGATCGGCCAAGTTTCACCGATCGAGCGAGACCCTGCCTTTTTTTAAAAAAAAAAATTTAGCTCTTGTTTCTTTAATTCTTTTAAGTACTTGTTTAATTGTTAATTACAATAAATTGCCCTAAGATAAGATTAGCAACCCGGGTCCCCACAATAGGTGGTATCAGAGCATAAGTTTCTGGAATGAGATAGAAGTTGATGAGCAGGGTAGATTGAGTCTGTTTGATTGTTTGATATTGTATGAGATTACATGTTGTATCTGATTATGTGCATTATATGCTAGCATGCTTTATATTGCAATAATTATGTGATTGCATGATTATGTGTTTTTATTGCTACTGCATGCTATATATGCAATTATGTTCCAGAATATCCTCAGTCAGAACCTGAATTCTCATGAGAACGCATGAGAATGCTTATCAGAGAAGGATGGAATAAATTGCTGCATATTATATCGTTTATGCACTAATCTGTTTGACAATCAGATATGCCTCCCCGTAAAGCACCGGCCATTAGACAGCCATTAGTGGTTCCTCCAGCTGAACCAGCACCAGTACCACCGCCAGCTGTTGAACCTCAGAATGCACAGGGTAGTACATCTACTGACCCGTTGGATCCTACTGCTACTCCAATGGAGACTTTGTTAAAGCGATTTCAGTCATTCAAACCGCCAAAACTGAAAGGAACAGAAAACTCAGTTGATTGTGAAAATTGGCTTGAAGATATAGAACAACTATTTGAATCACTTGATTATACCGATGATCGTCGTATCAGATTGGTAATACATCAACTTCACGATGTTTCCAAAAGTTGGTAGATTACAACAAAACGGGCATTGGAACAACGAGGTACGATTATCTCCTGGACTGTCTTTAAAACTGAGTTCTATCAACGTTTCTTTCCAGTCTCCTACAGGAAGGATAAGGGTGCTGAATTTGCCAATCTAAGGCAAGGCAATTTGAATATTGAAGAATATGTGGCCAAATTTTCAAGTCTTTTGAAGTTTGCACCACATATAGCAGCTACTGATGAAGCAATGGCAGATCAGTTTATCAATGGCCTTAATCCAGATGTGTTTACCTTGGTGAACAGTGGAAGACCAAATACTTTTGCTGACACCTTGAACAAAGCTAAGGGAGCAGAAGCAGGGTTATTGCGACAAAGAGGAGCACCGTTCATTCTACAGCCAGTACCACAGCCTGTATCAGCATCACTTCCACAGAATCTGCCACAGTTTCAGCAACCATCTCTCAGATTTGAGGGAGGAAGCAGTGGCAGAAAGGATTCTCGTTTCAAGCCTAAAGGGAAACAATTCAAGCGGGCAGGTAGTAGTTCTTCCAGTTCTAGTGGACAGAGACAGTTTGCTACAGGTCAGAGAACTGGTGAAACAGGAATGTTTTGTGGTAAGTGTGGTGGAAGACATTCGAGTGAACAGTGCAGAGGTGTGTCCGGTAATTGCAATATTTGTCGTCAACCAGGTCACTATGCCAAAGTATGTCCTCAACGAGCTATGGGTGAAAGTTCTTCCCGACCCACACCTCAGGCAGAAAGGCAATCAGTGCATTCATTTCAGCCTCAGCAACCTCAGCAACAGACCAGGGAAGGAGGAAGCCAGACTGTGACTCAACCTCCTAGACAACAGGCTCGAGTCTTTGCACTTACTGAGGAACAGGCACAGGCAGCACCTGACGATGTCATAGCAGGTAACTGCTTTATTTATGGTTATCCTGCCTATGTTTTGATAGATACAGGTGCATCACATACATTCATATCTGAACAATTTGTTATGATGCATTCTTTATCGTCTGAGCCATTTCCTACTGTTGTTTCTATTTCATCACCTTTGGGTGAAGGTATTATATCTGTTCGAATGATTCGAAATTATGCGTTGCAATATGACGGGAATGTGATTGATATAGATTGTATAATACTTGGATTATCAGATTTCGATTGTATTGTTGGTATAGACATGTTAACCAAGTACAGGGCAACTGTAGATTGTTTCCAGAAAGTGGTTCGATTTAGACCAGAAATGGCATCTGAATGGAAATTCTACGGTAAGGGTTCTTGAGCCAAGATCCCTTTGATATCTGTGTTATCTATGACCCGTTTATTGCAGAGAGGGGCGGAAGGATTTCTGATTTATGCAGTCGATGTATTGAAATCCAGTCCAGCAGTAACAGATATTCCAGTTGTGCATGAATTTGCTGATGTATTTCTTGATGAAATTCCTGGTTTACCTCCAGTCTGAGAGATAGATTTCAGCATTGATTTAATGCCAGGTACACAACCAATATCCAAAGCTCCTTACAGAATGGCACCTATTGAATTGAAGGAGTTGAAGGATCAACTGGAAGATTTATTGGCCAAAGGGTACATTAGGCCGAGCGTTTCACCTTGGGGCGCTCCGGTACTATTTGTACGAAAGAAAGATGGTTCAATGCGATTATGCATCGATTATCGTCAACTGAACAAGGTAACAATCAAGAATAAATATCCACTGCCTAGAATAGATGATTTTTTTGACCAATTACAGGGTTCAGCTATCTATTCTAAGATTGATTTGCGATCCGGATATCATCAACTGAGAGTACGAGATGAAGATATTCCTAAAACTGCTTTTAAAACAAGGTATGGACATTATGAATTCATCGTCATGCCTTTTGGTTTAACCAATGCTCCTGCAGTATTTATGGGATTGATGAATCGGGTATTTCAGAAATATTTGGATGACTTTGTCATTATTTTTATCGATGATATCTTGATCTATTCCAAGAATGTACATGAGCATGCTGAACATCTCCGACTCATTTTACAGACTTTGAGAAATGAGAAATTATATGCCAAGTTATCGAAATGTGAATTTTGGTTGCAAAAAGTTGTGTTTCTTGGGCATATTATTTCAGGTGATGGGATTTCAGTGGATCCAAGCAAGGTCGAGGCTGTATTGAATTGGCCTAGACCTACATCAGTGCCAGAAATACGGAGTTTTATGGGCTTGGCAGGTTATTATAGACGCTTTATCAGAGATTTCTCCAGCATTGCGAAGCCTATTACGCAATTGACTCAGAAAAATAAGCCGTATGTCTGGACTGAAGCATGTGAAATGAGTTTCTTGGAGTTGAAGAAAAGGCTTACAAGTGCACCTGTCTTGACGATTCCATCAGGTACAGGTGATTTTGTTGTATATTGTGATGCTTCTCACCAGGGTCTGGGTTGTGTGCTTATGCAGAAAGGGCATGTTATTGCTTATGCTTCGAGACAGTTGAAGCCACATGAGACTCGATATCCTATCCATGATTTGGAGCTTGCCGCTATTGTCTTTGCATTAAAGATATGGCGACATTATATTTATGGTGAGAAGTTTGACATCTTTTCTGATCACAAAAGTTTGAAATATCTGTTTTCGCAATCAGAATTGAATATGAGACAGCGTAGATGGCTTGATTTATTGAAAGATTTTGATTGCGAGATCAAATATTATCCAGGAAAGTCTAATGCAGCTGCAGACGCCTTAAGTAGAAAGGTATGTTCTTTATCCTTGTCTACGATAGGTGTATCTCAATTGGTGGAAGATTGTTGTATTTCTGGATTAATATTTGAAACAGATATGCAACCTATCCGTGTTTGTGCTATAAAATCTGAGCCAGAACTGTTAATGAGAATCAAAGAAGCACAGAAAGAGGATCAGAATATTCAGAATTCTATTGCTATGGTCAGATCTGGTCATCAATCTGAATATCAGGTCAGTGTTGATGATGTATTATATGTGAATAACAGACTTGTTGTTCCAGATGTTTCAAACTTGAAACAGCAGATATTGAAAGAGGCTCACAGCAGTCGATTCAGTATTCATCCTGGTGGCAGGAAAATGTATAATGATCTGAAGACACAGTATTGGTGGAAACAGATGAAAGCAAATGTCACAGATTTTGTGTCTAAATGTTTGAATTGCCAACAGGTAAAAGCAGAAAGAAAGAAACCAGGTGGTCTATTTTAGAGTCTATCAGTTCCAGAATGGAAATGGGATCACATTTCCATGGATTTCGTTACACAGCTACCACGTTCATCCAGAGGGTATGATGCCATTTGGGTGATTATTGATCGTTTGACGAAATCAGCATGTTTTATTCCGTACAGAATGACGTACAGACATGATCAAATGGCAGAAATCTACGTCAGAGAAGTGGTAAGATTACATGGTGTGCCTAAATCTATTGTTTCAGACCGAGACCCTAGATTTACATCACACTTTTGGCATAGCTTGCAACAAGCTCTTGGTACTCAATTGCATCTGAGTACAGCTTATCATTCTCAAACAGACGGACAGTCAGAGCGGACTATCCAGACACTTGAGGATATGTTGAGAGCTGTAGTACTAGATTTTGGTACTAGTTGGCAAGATTCATTACCACTTGCAGAATTCTCTTATAATAACAGCTATCAGACGAGCATTGAGATGGCTCCTTTTGAAGCATTGTACGGAAAGAAATGCAGATCACCGTTGTATTGGGATGATATCTCAGACGTACCAGATGTTGGGCCAGATATGATCCGAGAAATGACTGAAAAGGTACAGCTTATACAGAAAAGAATGAAAACAGCTCAAGACAGACAAGCAAAATATGCAAATATCAGACGACGACCTCTATCTTTTGATCAGGGAGACAGAGTTTTCTTGAAAATTTCTCCGTTTAGAGGTACAGTCAGATTTCGAAAGAGAAGAAAGTTATCTCCACGTATTATTGGTCCGTATGAGATTATCGAGAAGATAGGCGATCTTGCTTATCGACTCGCTCTTCCTCCATCTTTGTCTGGTATTCATGACGTATTCCATGTCTCTATGCTGCGGAAGTATCAGCCTGATCCTTCCCATATTCTTCAGCCTGATGAAGCTGAACTTGACGAGACTCTCAGTTATTTTGAGCAGCCTATTCAGATTCTTGATCGCAAAGATAAACAGCTCAGAAACAAGACAATTCAGCTAGTCAAGATTCAGTGGAGTCGGCATGGCACTGAAGAAGCAACTTGGGAGACTGAGTCAGATATGAGACAGAGATTTCCAGAGTTGTTTCATTGATGTGAGTTCTTATTCTGCTTTATGTTATTTCCTTATCTTATGTGTATACAGATTGTTTATACAGTTTGCTTATGATTTCGAGGACGAACTCATGTCTTAGTGGGGGAGAAATGTAAGGCCCGGGATTATTTAATTTTAATTCGAGAATATTTAATTTGGGAATATTTAGAGTTTAGAATTAAATTCTAATATTCTTAAATGGAAAAGGATTGAAATTGAATTAAATCGCTTCTCCGGGGACTGAATTGCAAATAGCCAAAAGTTCAGGGATTAAAGTGCAAATATGCTATATATATCTCATTCTCCACTTGAATAATTCTGAATTACACGTGACATATCAGAATTTGGAGAAGGAAAACAGAGGAAACGATTCAACCCTCCAAGACACCATTTTTGATCCGAAAAAGCTTCGATAACTCGCGCTCCGGTTGTCAGAAATTCCAGATAAATATATATCTGCGATCACAGCTCCGAGACCTTCGTTTTGGTACAAGTTTCATTCATCTTTCTCAGACTTTATTTTTATGTTGAAGATGGAAATTTATGATTTTAAGATATAAGCATTTATCAGCTGTACCGATCGTGTATTCGCAGACGGTTCGCAAAAAGACTATCGTTCGGATTTTATATGATTTTAAGAAGCAAATATTCGAACCCTACACTATGTGATTGTGATGTTTTTGATGGGATTGAGTGGATATGATGAGTTATCTTGATTGGTATATTGATTTGGATATTGTTGGATTGCCGGTTTGTAGCCGTTACGCCGTCGATTCGCAAAATGTCAAGATTTTGATATTCTTGATTCAAAGAAGCATGGTTTGAGTTGTATCTGATCTTGTTAGCTCTTTGACATGTTATTTCTCAGCTTTCAATCGAAAATTTACGAATCGAGAGTGCCGAGTCGCAACGAGAAGAAGTTGAAGCAAGGTTTGCTAGCATTGTATTTGAGTTTGAGTTGAGAACTTGAGCAACCGTTTGATATGCTTTATCATTGATGTCTATGCAGATTTGAAGTACTTTCAGACGTGTAATTGAAAGGTATAAATGACAGCGAATTTAGATGGGATAGAACGCTTGAAATAGCTATCGTTTCAAGTATTCCCATGTCAATCACATACGTGTTTCCTTATGTTCTTTATGTGATTACTTGCTTGTATTGCTTTGCTTGCTTGTGTGATTAGTTGTTCAAGATGTTTTACAGTCTTTAATGTATACAGCTTATGTTGCATTCATCTTGAACTCCAGCCTGTAAAGCATAAGGGCAGATTAGCCTAGAGTGCGAAATGACGTTTGGAGAATTATAGTTGAGTGGCATGAATTGCAGCCTTCGCTTTCAGAGCCAGAATACTCTCTATAATTGCACCAAAGTCAGAGGATTAAAATACTTGATGCCGCCTCGATTGGGTGTGTCGGCGGTTTGATAGTTATTTTACTCCTCGGGATCCCAAAGAACCAAGCTTTATTGATATCAGCTTTGATAGCCTATTCTTCAAACATGCATTGCATTTATTTTATAGCATTAGATTAGATGATATTGTTATTGCATGTTTTGTTGTTTATACTGGGATTTTATTCTCACCGAAAATATCCGGCTATTGCTTTGTTTTGTATGTGTGCATGGCAATAGGTGGGGCAGGAGCTGGTCAGAAAAGACAGGGATAGCTCGAGATAGAATCATAGCAAGTGAGGACACGGGTTTAGCAGCAAGACTTGTATTTTGAGTTGATAAATCATGCTAGAATTGATACAAGATCTTTGTATATTAATGTACATGCTAGTTTATGTCTTAGCATGTATATGATGTTTAGAAGCTTGTAAGAGGTTATAAGATGACATGTATTTGATTTTGTATCATGTATATCAGATTACGTGATTTGTTTTCAAGTCTTGACAGCAGAATTTTAGCAGCAGAAGTTTCTGCATTTTAGGCTCGCTCGATCGGTCGAAATGCACCGATCGAGCGAGGCCATTATTGTGCTAAACAGAGGAGCAAGATTTGTTGCTCGCTCGATCAGTAGAAATTCACCGATCGAGCGAGGCCTTAAATTCTGAAATAGAGTGTTTGACCATTTGAGCTCGCTCGATCGGCCAAGTTTCACCGATCGAGCGAGACCCTGCCTTTTAAAAAAAAAAAAAATTTAGCTCTTGTTTCTTTAATTCTTTTAAGTACTTGTTTAATTGTTAATTACAATAAATTGCCCTAAGATAAGATTAGCAACCCGGGTCCCCACATCTTAACATCTAAATAGCGATTTAAGTCACCTTAAAATTCGAAAATCCCCAATATAAAAAATCTGAAAATTCGAAATTAATCCCAAATAAATTTTGAAAAATAGTCAATACCTTCAATCAACTCCGATATAAAACCTACAACCAATAATAAATCAAATATCAATTAACGGAAGTCAATTGAATCAAAATTCCCAAAATTTGAAACTCTAATCTTGAAATCTACCTCAAAGCTAAGACATAAAGCTCCAACTAGCCTGAATAACCTTCCTCCTGCAGCAAGCGGCGATCGGCGGCGAAGCAGGCGGCAAACGGCGGCGGTTGTCGGAATTCGAGCTTCGAGCGGCGCGAGAAAACCGTACAATATTGGTATCAAAAGAAAGCTTACGTCGCGGGGATTCCAGAACTATATTTACTTTTGAAATCCGGCCAAAAACGAAGAAAATACGAGCATTTAAAGCGACGGGAAAATTGTTGAAATAAAAGAACGAAGAAGACGACGCAGAGAAGGAATCTGGAGGAGAGAGAAAACCGAGAAAAAGAGATATATTTATCTTGTATGTAATCCATTTTATTAGATATGCATTGGTTTAATGTGTGTCTTATTTTATTCATTCGGGGTTAAATTTTGACTCGGTTCGAATTATTTCAACTCTTGTTTGCTCTATAAATAAAATATGCATTTTAATATCGTCTACAAATCGATATTTATTCATACATATTTTTAACACACAAATTAATTAACATATTAAAATCGGGTCCTTACAAATATATCGACTACAGTATCGAAAATTGTATATCGTCTATAATATCGAAAATTACGGTGTAAATTTTTTTTATGTCAATATCGTATCGAAACTTTCAGCATTCCGGTTTTCGGTATATAACTACTATACCGATTGTGCTGAAATTTTACGATATACCGAGATTTTGTTACGATATCGGTATATATTATTTTATATCTTATATTTTTTTAGATTTATAACTATATTGTTTAAAAATATTACTAATATACATTAGTAGATAATTTTTTTAATCAAACACAGCCAAGGGCGGAGCTACTCATAGTAGCCCGGGTGGCCCAAATTTTTTAAAAAATTATATATATATTTTTGTGTTTATTTTTTAGATCATTTTGGGATTAGCTCGGATAGCTCAAAACTAATAACTAAAAAATTCAAATAAAATCATGTATTAGCCAACTAATATACTCATTCATGGACATGCATTAGCCCACTAATATATTCACTAATGGATTGATTATAGAAGCCCAAAAAATCTATAATGTAAGGTGTTAGAAATTTTTTTCGTACGAATAATTACTAAATGTTTTTCTCGAGAATTTTTTTTATATATATTGTTTTAAAAAAAAAAAAATAGCCCGGATAGACTTCAATTCCTGGTTTCGCCATTGAACACAGCCACCATTGTTTTTCTTCTTCTGGCTAATTAAAATCATCATGGAGTTTCTTCATTCCATGACTCCTCTCTTTGAATATTCATCAGTTGCTTAGGCCATCTCCAACCCATTACGCTATCTTAGTGTCACACTAACTTCAAAATAGTGTAATTCCTACATCAAATTCAAAACTCATCTCCAACCCATCAACTATAAATTTTACACTAAAAAAAATATTTTCGAAATATTCTCTATTATTTTATTCTCAACAACTAATTTATTCCACAAAATATTTTTAAACACAATAATTAAAATATCAATTATATCTAAAATAATATTTTCTATGTAGAAATATTAATGAATTAAAAATTTTAATTACATATATTTTTAGAAAAATTTTAAGCATTTTTAAAATTTTATTTTATTTATTTAAATATTTAAACTCATTATTTAATTTATGAATTTTATTTTTATTTATTTAAATAATTAAATAATAAATTAGAAACAAAAAAAAACAAGACAAAAAAACCAAAAAAAAAAAGGAAAAGATAGCGTAAAGCTACACTGTTGCATCATATTTGATGCAACATTGTAGCTTTGCTCCAACCTGGCACTAAAAATAGCGCTGGATTGGAGCAAAGAATGCAACACCATTTTGGCGTAATACACCAAAATGATGTTGCATTGGAGATGCTCTTATAGAAATTCCCAATAAAAATCTCAGCTTTTTGAAACTAAATCTATATATATATATATGTGCATGGTAAAAAAATTGGAAGTTCCCACACACAGTAAATTAAATGGAGTAATTTCTATATATACTACACACCACATATCAATTAAAGATAATTTGCTTGGAAAAATTCAATCTGTCATTTGTAATGGATCTTTTCATCTCCACCGCTCTCCTCCTTTTCTTGTTTGTTTATCTTGTGTACAAATCCTTAGCTCCACCAAGCTACCGCCTCCCACCCAGCCCCGCCGTGTCCCTTCCCATCATCGGCCACCTCCACCTACTGAAGCAACCACTCCACCGCCACCTCCGCCACCTCTCCCGAATCAGCGGTGGCCCCATCTTCTCCCTCAAACTCGGCGTTCGCCGCGCCGTCGTGGTATCTTCGTCTGAGCTCGTGGAAGAGTGCTTCACCAGAAACGATATTATCTTCGCCAACCGCCCTCCCGCCCTCGTAGACAGGTACGTGGGATATAACCAGACCACCCTCATCGGAGCTCCCTACGGCGACCACTGGCGGAGCCTCCGCCGTGTTGGGGCCCAGGAGCTGCTCTCCGCCGCACGCATCAACGAGTTTCAACAGATTCGAGCAGATGAAATCAGGCAACTACTGTCCGGCCTCGAGAGAGCTTCACGCCATGGATTCTCTCGAGTAACCCTCAGGCCACGGATTTCTGAACTCACCTTCAACGTGATGATCAGAATGATTGCGGGGAAAAGGTACTTCACTCAAGAAAAAGAGGGGGAGAAAGGGAGATTCTTGGAGATTATTAACCAGGTGTTTGAGATTGCGCAGGCATCGAATCCACAAGATTTCTTGCCATTTTTACAGTGGATTGATTATGGTGGTTTCAAGAAGAAGATAATTCCTTTAAGCAAACAACTAGATGGTTTCTTCCAAATTTTGGTGGACGAGCATCGCCGGGAAAAGAGAAATACTATGATTGGTCATTTGCTGTCCCACCCAGACCCAGACTTCTACTCTGATCAAACTATTAAAGGCCTTATTATGGTAAACTTTCTTTCTTCTTCTTTCTATTCTATTCAATTCTGGATAAATAAAAGAGTGCGTGTCGTAATAAATAAATTAATGCAAATGTTATATATATGGGGTAGCCAGAGAAAAAATAAAATGGATGCTCAATTCTGCAAAATATGAAAACAATTTCTAATCTGAAATCGTGTTTAATATTTCAATTTACTTGGAAACCTTCCGGTTGTCTTTTTTAATTTTATACTTTTTATATGACTGTTTTCGAGTTGGCCCCCCTCTATTAAATTTTTAAAACTTGGTCTGTTATAAGCATTCCCAAGCATGATTTGTAACTCTAATATTAGTACCCCTGAAGCCAGCATTGATCTTACCCAATACTGCATGCATTATTAACATATACCTAACCAATATTTTGTCACGTTAGCTTTTGTACTAGCAGGGTTTCTCTGTCCTTGTCAATTAATGAGCTTTTATGAAAGGGAGCCATAATACGTACGATCAGGAGAAATTATTTGTTCAATTAATACTAGATTATCCAATGGCTTTAATTTGTTCAAACACTATGAGTGAAATGTGATCGTAGGATCTGCAAGAATAATCATGTATTCAGGGTAGCAAAATTAACTCAACTTTTTTTTTCCACCCACTGCAAGATCAGATGTCCCAACGAACGTAAAAGAAGAGAGACCAGTCTAGATCACTTAGAGATCAATACATATTAAAAGTTATTTTTATAAAAATTATGCCCTTTACAAATTATAAAGTTAAACATCATGATATATTCTATTTTCTAACATATATTGTTTAAGAATCTTCTTCAAACATAAACATATATGCAGAGTATGCTCCTTGCTGGAACAGACACATCAGCTGCAACCATAGAATGGGCAATGGCCCTTCTTGTGAACCATCCTCATGTGTTGGAGAAGGCCAGAAAAGAATTGGATTCTCATGTCGGACTTCATCGCTTGATCAACGAAGAAGATTTATCCAACCTACCTTATCTTCGGAACATCATCTCCGAGACCTTTCGACTATTCCCTGTTGCACCATTACTATTACCACACCAGCCATCCAAGGATTGTGTGGTCGGAGGATATGACATCCCACGAGGTACGATGTTATTCGTCAACGCGTGGGCGATACACAGAGACTCTAATGTGTGGGATGAGCCAAACGTGTTCGATCCCGATAGATTTGAAGGTAAAAGTCAGGTGGAAACTCACAAGTTGATGCCTTTTGGAATGGGAAGGAGAGCTTGCCCGGGATCAGGTTTGGGCCAACGAATCGTGGGATTGGCTTTGGGATCTCTCATCCAATGCTTCGACTGGGAGAGAACAACGGTGGAAGAGGTTGAGATGGACGAAGGCATCGGGTTGACGATGCCTAAGCTGGTGCCATTAGAGGTGATGTGCAGGTCTAGAGAGGCCATGTACGAGGTTATTCAACAAGCAATAACACTAGCTTAGAGAAATTAATAGTATTTGATTCTTGTAGGACTTCTTAGGTAGTGTTTGAGATTGTTTCTTATTCTTGAAATCAATCCCAAACATTACCTTACAAGAGTATCATACTTTTCGTCAAAAGCTATAATGTGTATTATTGATGTAATTAATAATATGAACTCAAACAACACATATCTGAATTCGTTTCTCTTTATTAACGCTATCTTAAGCAAGTATGTTGCATAGACCTTGTCCAATACGGTCAGTTACCTGGTTAGCGTGATTTACATGTCACTACATTATTCTGGAGCTTACCAATTCGCACAAAAAAAATAATCGAATACAAATTATTTGATAAATTTTATTAAATAGATTGTCAAATTGCATATCTTATTCAACATATTTGTTCTAATTAGATAATAATAAATATGAATGAATTAAATTATTATTATAATTTTTCAAAAAATAAACAAAAATAAAATATAATTTCGTGATTATACTATACGATAGTTTCAACAATAACAATTATGTGAATTAAGTCCACAGTTAATTGTTATATGAGTGGAAACACAATAATATTTAGCTCAATCTATTAATAAAATTAATAATAAAATATATTATAATATTATTTCAAAATGGGTCGGGATAAGGTTTTATTTCCGATTCCTCTCCCGATATTAATTGGGACAGAAAAAATCGTGAAAATTCAGGTCGAGAAATGTCGGGTTAGGATTTTTTCGAGACGGAAATGAGATGGGATTCGGGAAGGTCGGGATTTCGGGGATTTTTGCCACCTCTAAAATTCTTTCGATGGGATATCTATTTTAAATTAATATCATTAACTACTAATACATTTTTTTCTCCTATTTAAATCTTTATTAAATAAATACAAAATAGAAATTTTTTTTTATAAAATTTAGATTTCTAAATACTTTCCTAATTTATGTAAAAATACACACAAAATTAATGAATGATACAGAAAAAATACGTACTTAAACAAAATTTTGATTGTTCAATATTCCTAATTAGGGATGTAAATGAGCCAAACAGTTCGCGAGCTGTTCGGGTCTCGGCTCGTTAAAAGCTCGTTCGAGCTCGTTTAATGAGGCTCGTTAAGGCAAATGAACCAAGCTCGAGCTTTACAATATTCGGCTCGTTAACTCGTGAACATGCTCGTTACCAAGCTCGTTAGCTTGTGAACAGGCTCGTTAACAAGCTCGTAAGACATCTCTTTGACGAAAAAATAATAGTATTGATATTTAATTTATAAATTTGCACTTTACTTATGAAAAATATTGAAAAATCTATAAAATTTAATTTATTAGAATAAAATTACAAATTTTAATAATATTATTATAGTTTTTTCAAATATATAATTTAGTTTTTAATTAATTTAATGAATATTTAAATTTATAGTTTAAATATATTAAGCTCGTTTAGGCTCGATAAAAGCTCGAATAAGCTCGTGAGCCATGAATATATTCGTTAAATAAGCTCGGGCTTGGCTCGGTTATAAATGAACCGAGCTTGAACATTCAAAAGCTCGGCTCGACTCGTTTACATCTCTATTCCTAATTATGGCAATGGGTTGAGTTGGGTAAGTGAGATCCTACCTATACAGGCACTGTCTTCACATGCATCTAACGGTTGATATTTATCAATAAATGTGGGATCCATGATTTTTTTAGTGGACCCCGCATGTATTGATAAATTATGACCATTAGATCTATCATAGGGGTAATGCCCGTATAGGTAGGTTGAAATGATCTGTTGAGTAATAATAAACACCCCCCCCCCCCCCCCCCTCAAAAAAAAAAAAAAAAAAAAGTGGCGGGTTTGTCTCCGCCAGGTGGGCCTACAAAATGGATCCAGCGCAAGTTGTGGGATTTAGTGAAACCCTCCCAACCCGGCTCTCTCGCTTTATAACACTAGCGACAGAAGCACACGCAGTTGCGTGTAATATAATATATGATTTTTTATTTATGAAATAATATATTATTTAGTAGTTGAAAATTAGTTATTGGAAAGATAATATAAATTTAATATACTACTATATTCAAAAAAATAAAAGAGAAAAAGTGGAGAAATATGTGGATAAAAGGGTAAAATTGGAAGATATCTTTAGTGTGTCATGACACACCAAAAACAGTTATTCAAAGGCCCTCTGTTTTTATATAATAGTAAGTATAGATATATAGTGAAAAACTTATTATTTATTTTTGGTTTATAATATTTTAAGATTTAAATAATTTTATTTTATTATAATATGTTTAATATGAAAAATACATAATTATGGCCCCAACGGCTCTCTCAACTAACTCTGCTTGCAAGCTTTTAACAGAAGCTGTTAAATGGCCCCAACGGCTTTCTCACTAATGGGCTTACCGCTTATCAAAAAAGAATTGGACTGATGTTTTAATTCAACCCTTGGTCAAATGAGAAGAGTAAAAGGCCTGCCCAGCACCTTTCTACCATGTAGCAGCTTTGGTTCCCTTGCATGAGGCCCAGTCTTCAATTTATAGACACTGATCCAACAATTAAAAATAAATATACTTTAATTTGTGATATCTTTTCTTTTGTTCATAAATATTATTGATATAAAATTAGAAAACAGATGTGATATTTTTATTTTTAAATAGTTTTAATTGTGTAGTGACTAAAATTTTTATTCATTGTTTTATAAATGCATCATATTTTATATTTCTTTGGTATGGTTTCCTAATGTATTATGATTTTCAAACATAAATGGCGAATTCTCTAAACACGCATCTTTATATGTTCAAGTTGGCCGGAGTAGTAAATCTTGCGGATTTGGATATACAAGGATGATTTATAATTTTCGATATCGTTTGGTACATTGGATAAATGTGGGATATTGATCCATAAATTTTTACTCATCTCATTTTTTTTTTATTTTTTTGTTAACTCAATTTCATCTCATGACCCGTTATGACATTATATGTGGGCTTGATGAAAAATCTCTTCCAACCCATGTTATTAGTGGGGGATGAGTAGAAATTTGAAAAAAAACAATTAAGAGATTCTATAATAATAAACACAATAATCCTAAAAAATTAAAAACATAAAAAACAATATATCATTCATATCTATGAATTATTTATCCATACTTTATCATGTTTTTTATCATACTTATATTCATCTCTTATACATCCCATTTATAAAACCAAACGGTTTAAGTATTCACTAAATTCGATATATATATTACGTACCAGAATCAATTATTTGTTTTGTCCGCTCGGATTCCATCTTATAACTCATTAATTTCATGGAATTATTTTGTCCCAGTTGTGTCTCGACTCTTGAGCGTTACTTTAAATCGAAACAATCATTTTGTTGATTCAATATATATATATATATATATATATATATATATATATATAAAAGTTTGTTTCCCTGCACTAACACGTCACATGTGCCTTTCTTTTAATATATTTATATATATATAGATTGAAACATTATAAGATAAAATAATAATATTAATTGACCGGGCCGGGTACCTAAAGAGATCACATGGACTTCCCTTGCGCAACAATTATGTATAATGATATAAAACAAGAAGTTGCATAAAGAAACAACATTTCTGTGTGGAGCATATTCCAAAAATATTGTGGGGTATGTTCTAGGGATTGGGTCATATGCTTTCTTTTTTAGGTCCCTGCTGCTCGTGCATATCCCTCGATTTACCCTCCGCATGAGTCAATAGGCTTATGACTCATGTAAAATGAATCCCCTTCGAAGTCAACCCTTTTTTTTAGAAACAATTATGTATAATGATATAAAACAAGAAGTTGCATAAATAAACAACGTCATTTCTATAATTTGAATAATTTCTACACTGCAAACTAAAATATTTGCTCACAAAAGAGCATGGAAGTCGTTATCATCATCTCCACCGCTCTCCTTTTCTTATTTGTTTATCTTGTGTACAGATCCTTAGCTCCACGTAGCTACCGACTGCCGCCCAGCCCCGCCGTGTCGCTTCCCATCATCGGCCACCTCCACCTTATTAAGCAGCCGCTCCACCGCCACCTCCACCACCTCTCCCAAATCTGCGGCAGCCCGATTTTCTCCCTCAAACTTGGCGTCCGCCGCGTCGTGGTGGTGTCGTCGCCTGATCTGGTGGAAGAATGCTTAGCTAAAAACGATATCATCTTCGCCAGCCGGCCGCAAGTCCTCATGGACAAGTACGTGGGCTATAATCACAAGACCGTCTCCGGAGCTTCCTACGGCGACCACTGGCGGAACCTCCGCCGTATCGTGGCGCAGGATCTGCTCTCCGTCGCCCGCCTCAACGGGTTTCTTCACATTCGAGTTGACGAAATCAGGCACCTGCTGTCCGGCTTGGAAAAGGCCTCGCGCCATGGATTCTCGAAAGTGGAGCTGAGGCCCAGGCTTTCTGAATTCACCTTCAACGTGATTGTTAGAATGATGGCGGGGAAAAGGTACTTCACTCAAGAAAAAGAGGGCGAAGGCGAACAAGGGAGATTCTTGGAAACCATTAACCAGGTGTTTGAGATTGCTCAAGCATCGGATCCACAGGATTTCTTGCCATTTTTACAGTGGATTGATTACGGAGGTTTCAAGAAGAAGATTGTTGCTTTTAGCAAAAAACTTGATGGTCTCTTACAGAATTTGGTGGATCAGCATCGAGTGGAGAAAAGGAACACGATCATAGGTCATCTGCTGTCTCTGCAAGAATCCCAGCCGGAGCTCTACACAGATGAAACCATTAAAGGCATTATCCTGGTAAAACTTTCTTTATTCAGTTTAGTATTTATTTAATCTTTTTGCCATTTCGTACAAGTCCAGAATTCTACATATAAAAGGATTGTCCATATAGATTTAAGGTTATCATTTTTTAATATACACTTAGTTCACTAAAAAATAATGAATTTCACATTTATTAATAAATGTCCAATATTAAATCTAACTCAAAACAATGTTTGTACAGATATATCTAATTTACCAGTAATGGGCACCCCAATGACATCCATTGGGCTTAGGTGGCACATTTTCATTTTTTTCACGCCACTATTCTTTCACACAAAATCACAATTTGAATATTATGAATTATTTGTAATAAATTGGTAGTTGTTTTTTAAAAAATAAAAATTTGTAAGTAACGTTACAAAATTTTGAAATAGAATTAAAATTATATTTATTTTTTTATGAAATAAATTTATTAAATATTTATAAAAATTATATTTATTTTCTTCAATGATTAAAAATACACAATTTTATTAATAAAATTAACTATTTATATAAATTATGTATATATAAATATATAAAATAAATTGATAGTTGAGATATTTGAATTGAGTGTAGGGTCCATAAAAAATTGTTTAAGTTTTTTGTTATAGTGAAGAATTGAATGAGGTTTTATGTTTTTTATATGACGTTGACGTGGCAGAATGAAAAACACGAAAAAGCTCTCGTTTTGTTTTGTTTTGTTTTGTTTTTTTAGATAATAAATTTTAGTTGTGTTTGCGCAGCGGATTAGCCTAGATTTTGAGTCTAGGGAGTTGATATTACTATGTTAAAACATTCGCCGATAAAAAAAAAAATGAAAAATAGCAGTTATGATGTACATGTTATATATTAGTGATCTATATCTGTGCTTATATCTATCTAATATATAAAGCAAAAAAGTATGTTCAAAATAGAAGCAATCATTTTCCTGTTAAAACTAATTTTTTTCATGTTTAATTGTCTTAAATTGGTTGGATAAAATTCTTAGTGTTTCATATATAGACTTGGACAATTTTCCCAACAACTAATTTAAGTATTGTATTAGATTCAAGTTCATAATTCTAACAATTTTTTACTAAAACTTAGTACAGGACATACAGCATACTAATAAAAAATGTACCTCATGATAAATAAGAAAACATGATATTAAATGTTTAAAGGAAAATTCAGAATAAATTCAGACTATTCTCTAAATCTTAAAAAAAGATTTTCCAACAAATTTGATACAAATGGATCGGTTTTTCACGAGTTATGCCCTAAAAAAATATAATTTTTTATATTGGCCGCCTCTAGTTCGGATTGAACTATTTATAGATAGATAGAGCTTTGAACCGAAGATTTGAATTTCAAATTTGGATTACTTCCAATAACTCAAAAATAACTAGTTGTGGCTTGAAATCTATTGTCAAGAGAATTTTGTCAAACAAACCAATACATTTTTTTTTATTAAAAATTTAAAATCAAACTTCAAATATAGGAAAAATTGTTATTTTGGTCCTGTAAATTTGTCACTTTGCGATTTTAGTCATCTATGTTTTCATGTTTCAGTTTTAGTCCGTTTTTCGTACTTTTAGTCTTTTTTTTCGATGTGGCAATGATGTGGCATCGTTGTTTTGCTGGTGTGGACCTGACATGTTAAAAAGACTGAAATTTCCAAAAATCGTAACATACAATACTAAAACTAAAATATGAAAACATAGATGACCGAAATCGCAAAATGACAAACATAAAAGATATTGCAGTTTTTCCTCAAATATATCAATCCAAATGCAACATTGCAATCATTCTTATTGTTTTAATGTTTTTTAAATATACTCCTACTACTACTAAACAGGCATACTTCTTTTGAAATTTTCAAATATGTATTCATATCAGTGACAAGTTACGGGAAAAAAATAATCTTTTTTTCAAAACCAAACCTATATATACACACACAGAAAAATTCAAGATAGTATTATAATAAGAATGTATCTAATATATAGTGAATATTTAATATATAATACTTGATAGATCTACTGCAAAATAAATAGATCTCACATATATTTATAAAAGTTTATCGTTAGATTTATCCTTAGGTTCCTTTAGTTTGATATTCTTTCAAAGAAGCTTTAAGAATCCTGTTTAAAAAGACCATAAACAAACAAATATTCCCATATATTTAATGTGAGGTGGTTCATTCATGATATGCAGACTTTGATCTTTGCTGGAACAGACACATCATCTGTGACCTTAGAATGGGCAATGTCCCTACTTGTGAACCATCCTCAAGTGCTGGAAAAGGCTAGAAAAGAGCTGGATTCTCGAGTCGGACTCGATCGCCTGATCAACGAAGAAGATTTGTCCAACCTTCCTTACCTACGCAGCATCATCTCCGAGACCTTTCGCCTATTCCCGGCCTTGCCGTTGCTAATACCCCACCAGTCATCTCAAGATTGTGTAGTCGGAGGATTCGACATCCCTCGTGGCACGATGTTATTCGTTAACGCATGGGCAGTACACAGAGACCCTAAGGTTTGGGACGAGCCGACGGTCTTCAATCCCGACAGATTTGAAGGTAAAGATCAGGTGGAGACACACAAGTTGTTGCCGTTTGGCATGGGAAGGAGGGCATGCCCCGGTTTGGTTCTCGGCCAACGAACCGTCGGGTTGGCTTTGGGTTCGCTCATCCAATGCTTCGAGTGGGAAAGAACAACCGCGGAAGAGGTTGACTTGGATGAAGGTTTAGGGTTGACTATGCCTAAGTCGAAGCCATTGGAAGTCATGTGCAAGCCTAGAGAAGTCATGTACGAGGTTATTCAAGCAACAATATTACAAGGGTAGGATGTAATAATTTTGATTTAATTTCAAATAAATTTAAAATCTTGGACTTCAAATTTGTCAGTTGAAGCTCTAAATTACTCCAAATATGAACTTAATGTTTATTACATTTGTAATTTCTGGTCTTGTATGTTTGTTTCTTGTAATGTTGTTAGTCATATATGGCGATATATATATATATAAATAAAAATATAATGGTAATGATAATAATCCAGACGATTTGATTATTAGTACACACTAAACCTTCTGCTATGTTGAAAGTATGAATTCAATGTCTTCATGCAATAATCTCTGATTAAAACTCAGAGTTTTGGTTGAAATTTTGTATAGAATCCTTGATCGATGGATTATGGATGGAATTAAATTATGTTTCAAACTTGGAGTTTTCGTTGGTGTAGAATTTATTGATTTTATTGATAAAATTTTATATTAAAAAATAACAAATTATCATTGTATCCTTTTAACAATAAATAAAATATGAATAATATTATTTATAAGAAGTAATATAGTAATTTAAATTAAATGATTTGATTGATGTAAGATAAATAATTGATGATTTGATTGATGTAAAATAAATAATTAATAGATTGATCAATAATATGATGAGAAGAACGTGAGATTTGATAGGATAAGTTATACGCATATTAATAATATAGGCAACCAAACGTAGCTTTTGTTAGATAAACTTATGGTGAGCTCAATGGTATGTCAATATGTCACTCTATAAAAAAATAAAACAAATATATAATAGCGTGATATTTGTGTTTTATCGAGATAAATAGGAAATTTATCTTGTCAAATATTTTTTTAAAAAATGACCTTCTCATTCGCATTGAATAAATTACATTCAAACAATTTTTTTTAATACTGGATCGGACTGGCCGATTCAACCGTGAAAAGATTTTGGATCCGGTCCAAAATAAAATTAAAAACTATTTTTTGGTCAAAATATTCGTAATTGGTCAAACCCGAACAAGAACTCGTCAGACCGGCCTTTAACCAATGAAACGGTTCAAGACCGATTCGATCAGTTGATCCTTTTTTTCTAAAGAAAAATTAATTAATTCTTTTTATAAAAATTAATTTTTTAAAAATTTTAATTATTTCTTTTAACCATTTATAAAATTATTCTTATATTTAAAATTTAAAATTTTTATTCTTGGTTATATATACATGATTATTTCATTTTAAACTTTTTAAAATTATATTTTAGTAGAATATTTGATCTTATCTTGATTTTTTTTATTATAAAATATATAAATAATTATACTTAATATTTTGATTATATATTTTTTGTTTTTTGGATTTTAAATTTTGGTATATATATATATATATATATATATATATATATATTCATATTTAAAGTTTTTTAAAAATTAAAATATATATCAATTTCTATATTATATTATTTTTTTATATAATATAGTAATATTTCGATTCAACCATCTGGTGGAATGGGTCCATCCGCTTGAACAGTTTTTAAGGGTTTATGAGTTCGATTATCGATCCGATCATAAAAACACAAAATTCAAATAATCAAATACACTAAAAAATTATATATTTTCAAAAATGAAGTTCGACCAAAGTTGTTCCTTGATATTTCCTCAAATTACTTTCTTAGTGCAACTTTTTAGAAAATTGGATATTAAAAATTTTATCCTCGATTTTAAATTTTAAATTTTAAATTTCTT
Organism: Henckelia pumila; assembly: GCF_033568475.1. Lineage (NCBI taxonomy): Eukaryota > Viridiplantae > Streptophyta > Magnoliopsida > Lamiales > Gesneriaceae > Henckelia > Henckelia pumila. The sequence continues at coordinate 31,418,416 of NC_133123.1, read as the reverse complement.
GGTTCCTCAGACACCGTAAATCAACTTGAATATATTATTTTCAGCATATGTTTTACTATCTTACTATATACTAATGAACGAACTTCATTTCTTAGAATTACTAACATTGTCATTTTAATAGATTGACAAATTACCTGTGATTTCATATTTCAATAAATTTCTAATTTATCATTTACAACTTTTATCTTTCATATTTATTTTTTTCAATTTTAAAAAATTAAAATATTAACATAACTTTAGATATAACATAATTAATTTATGTACGCGAATTTTCTCGTCCCTAATCCAGAAATTCATTTGTTTCTTTGATATCTCCTTTAAATGATATATTTAAAAAGAGTATATCTTATATGAAATGATGTCAAGGATATATATATACTTAAAATGGGTTGATTTGATCTAAACCATAGTGAAAAGTAATATTGTAAACATGTATAAAAATGAATAATTTTCACTCAGATACTATATATTACAAATTCTTTATAATATAACTAATAAAAGCTATACTTTTGCAATTACAAATAATATTTTGGACATAGAAGATAGTATTTTTTAATTAGTTGGACACTTTTTACTCAAATTGCATATATTACATAACATAACTAACAAAAAAATAATATTTTTCCATCGAAAAATAATATTTCATACAAAAAATAATAATTTTTTTAGTCGAGTAATAAGTGCTTCAATCCGTCTTACAAAATTAAAACGTAAAATGGTCCCAGGTGTTTTTATGATTTTAAAAGAGATAATTTGTGTTATTCACATCTCTAAATCACCTACCCTTGATTAATTTTAACTACACACGATCACATTTAATCCTCAATGTTTATGTTTTTCTGCCTAACAAAATAGAATTGATGGTATAATAAATTTGTGCTTAGGTGCATGAATGGAGCAATTAAGAAGTAAATATTGCTCTGTGCACTTTATTGTGAATGTATTAATGGTAAAGTGGTTAAGTTTTATTGTCTAAAAGATTAAATGAAAAATTGGGTGCAGACTGCAGTAAGAAATATTCAAACAAAGAAAATTTCTATCATGCACGTACGTGCTGCATCTGGAATTTTGACCGGGAATTAATTTGGTGAAAATGATAGTATAATCAAATAATCCAATATTATATTTGAAAGGAATTTTAATTCCTTGAAATTATCAATTTTGGCTAAATTTAATATTATTCGATTTTGTTTTCTAGATAAGTTAGAAGATATGTTAAATATCCCAGATTTTATTTTAAGATAATAATATGTTAAACATGATTAAGGGTTGGTAATTAATCAATTTCGGAGTGTTATTGGACTTCGGAAGAGATTATGGGCTTTTGAATTTGGGTCGGATCGGAAGCTCCGAACCCAGATCGGAAGTTCCGATCCTAGCCACTTCGGAAGCTCATCGGAAGCACAGAGATCGGAAGCTCCGATCCCGGAACGGAAGTTCCGATCTCCAATTGCCAGCAATGTTCGATAACTCAGCCACGAGTTTTGACAAGTGTTGAACGTAGAGCAGATCGGAAGCTCCGATCGCCCGATCGAAAGTTTCGATCCCGACGTGAAGCACATGCACGCAGTGAGCTGTATCGGAAGCTCCGATCCTGAAATCGGAAGTTCCGATCCTGGCCGGGAATTTTGCCTATAAAGGGCTTCTCAGATTCATTTCTGAATTACGAATTCCCGAGTTTCCTTCTACAGTTATTGTAACACCAGGTATTTTAAATACGTAAATCCGCATGCATAATTAGGATATTTAATTATTTAAATTTTAGATTTATGGGTTAAATAATTATGTGAATTATTTGTGCATGATTTAATTTATTTTTAAGCATTTAACACATAATTAGTGATTTTTATGATTTTTAGTATTTTAATTATTTTATCGCGTAGACGGGACCGTGGACGGACGAGATGACAACTTTCTAGCCAATTAATTTCATGAGCCTTTTTAGAGCCCTAAAATATTATTTTGAGTTTTATTATCTCAAAATTTTTAGTATTTAATTTTATATAATTTTAGGAGTCCATTTTTATTCAAAATAAGCCAAAATATTGACTTTTTAGTATTTTTAAAATTCCCTTAATTATGTATTTCGGGATTGTTAAATTTATTATCAGATTTTAATTGTTAGTTAGAGTTTTAAGTTATATATTTTGAATTTAAAAAACCCTTATTTATCTATTTTAATTATCCTAAAAACCTATTTTTTATTAAAATAAAACTCTAACCTAATCTACCCCAAACCCACCGATCACTCACGCTCCCAGCCGCCACCCCCACTATTCATCATCTTCCTCAACCGAGCAGCCCCAAAGAAGAACACCATAGCCACGTTTTTGAAGGTCCAAAGCAAGTCGTCGTCGTCCCGAAATCGTCCCACGCACGTTTTTCTCTTCAATTTCGGTGAAAGGCATGATTTTCTTCCACTTTTTCGTACCTATCAGATATTATATTGTGTGGATTGTGTATGCATCAAAAACTTTCAAGTTTTTCAGAAAATGGTTCGGTTGTTTCAGTTTATGCGCAAGGTTCCTTGTTTTCTTTCTTCATGATAACGTTTTCAGGTCCACCATGGCTGGTATGGCTACTGGTCAGAGTCCTAGGTAGGGTGAGGAGGGTCTGGACCGAATGGCTCGAGGGGCTCGAGCCAAACGAGCCAGGAAACCATCTAGAGTCGATCGGGTCCCAAGGAAGCGCAGTCTAGGGTTTCGGGAAGAAGGGCTTCGGGTTCGGTGGTCCAGGATGCATGGGGGCTGGGGCTGGGTCAGGTCAGGTCCGCCCAGACGTGGGCTACGTCTGGGTGGCGGCGCTCCGGCCAGGGGCGGCCGGAGCAAGCCGGCAGCAGCCACGGAGTGGCTGCTGCTCACGGCCGCAGCCGAGAAGAAATAGGGCTTCGGGTTCTAGGGTTTTCTGTTGGTTTCGGGTCGGGTTTGTGGTCCAGGTCGGGTCAGTAGGGTAGTGGGTCGGGTTAAGTGGGTCCGGGTCTGGGTTTGGTGGGCCGGGCTTGAGTCTTTTTATTTTTAAAATATTTTATGAATTAATGGGTTTTTGGGCTAATTTATTAGAAATAAAATTATTTGGACTCCCAAATAATTTTATTTGGGCTTTTAAAATTTTAATTAAGTTAGTCCATTAATTTTATGGGCTTTTGAGCCCATAAAAGTTATTGGGCCAGTCTTTGGGCTTTTGGGTCCATTGGGCCAGTTTAAGTTGTTTTTGGACCTAGAATGCTTTAATGGGCTTTAATTATTTAATTGGGCTTAGAATAATTTTTATTGGGCTTAAGTATGTTATTGGGCCAGTCTCAGTGTTAATGGGCCAGATTTAAGTAAATGAGCTTGAGTGTTAGGGCCAGCAGTCCAGGACAATCCATAAGAAAATTGCATGTGTCCTGATTATATATTTAATTATTTTTATGCATTGAAGTTATTTTAATATTTATATGTTAGTAAGAAATTTAAATTAAATATATATGAAGGACACACATTTTAATTAAGTACATGCATTCATTAAATAATTTTATGCATAATTAAATGTTTAAGGTTGAGCAATAATAAAATATTTTATGTTGGAAGTTTAAGTAGTGTGACAATTTAAGGGGGATTCGTCCCCATATGTGAACTGTTGAAGGGCAGTTTACTGCCAATTTAAGAGGTGATTCGTCACCGCCACGTACGTTGGTTTCCACGCTGATCAGTATTTAATGTATGATTTAAGGTTACACTACGGATACAACCATGCGATGTTAGAAAATTAATTGCTCAACAATGTTTATGTATTATGTTATTTAAGTTAAGTTAAGTTATGTTATGTTATGAAATTTTCAAGCATGCTCATTCATGTATATGTATGTATTAGTATTTAATTGTTTTAAATTATTTTAAACCCTTGCTATGTTAGCATGTTGGGCCTCTAGGCTCACTACACTGGTATGGTGCAGGTGAGTACGTTGAGGATGAGGTTGTACCCACCGGAGGCGAGGATGTATGAGCGGGCATGCAGTGACCCCGTGACCGTGATAGATGTCTGAGTCACATTGCATGTTTTAATTATGTCAGCATGTTACATTTATTTTAAGTATTTTTCAGTGGTTGGGTTGTGGAATGTTACTTTTAAATATTTTTAGTGCATGCAGTTTTTAATTATTTCCTCATGACAGTATTTTAATTAAATGTAGACTCAGATATTTATTTTATTAAAGAATGCATTTTTATTTAAGTATTTATTTATTTATTTATTTATTTATTTTTAAATCTTTTTATTCTGTGCATATATGTATGGGCATATATGTACATCTTTTATTTAGTAAGTATAAAAAAAAAAATTTTCCGCATAATTATTTAATAATTTTAGAGTTAGGGTCGTTTCAGTTATATAGTGTGAGATATACACTTGAGGGCTCTATCGGTTATAATAGAGGTTCTGGAATAACCAAGGTGTGGTTATAGTCATCCAGGACTAGCGACTCCAAAGGGCTAACTACGGACGAAGGTATGGTCCGGGAATCTATTTAAGTTTTGGGAGTACTTATTAGCTTAGTTAAGGCTTATAGAATTTATGTAGTGATACGGTGAACTTTTGAATATAGGCTTGGAACCTAGGATCCTACTATACTTGAACTAGCCTAGAGGTACGTACACATTGACTGAGATTGCCAGCGAGTATACATGTCTATATATTGCATTTATTTGGCATTATTATATGGCATGATATATGATTTACCGCTTTTTATATTCATATGTCATGTGCATATACACGTTGAGCCTATACCTTGTTATACCTGACTATAGAGCCGCTCAGCTCTATACTCGATAGTCTGTCACTGAGAGTTCCGCGACGGCGAGGGCATTTATGTCTGTCTACTCTGGTGTACTAGACGAGTGTGGATGCACCTAGAGGTTGATCCGTGCGGTGACAGCACTCATGTGGCGCCGGTTCTGAGCATGACTTTTTAGATGACCCTGTACCAGTCATCATGTTGCATGCATTATATACATATGTTTACTCATGTCTATGTACTGGGCGTTAGCGCTCACGTCCTAGTTGTTATCTTGGACACCCTATTCCATGGGGCAGTCGCAAGATGGACGGAGCTGGTAGTTCAAGGCAGGACTAGGGAGCAGGAGCCTTGAGGATTTTATTATACAGCAGGATTCGATATAGCTGTATAATGTTTACTGTTTAAGGTTTCGATTTGGTTGTATCACTACAGATTTAAGCCTGGATTATGTTACTAAGCTGATATGTACATTATGGTTTTGTTTCCGCATGTTTTACTCTGTTAAGTTACTTTGCTGTATTAAGTTTAATGCATGCTATTAGTTGCCAGTTAGTAGGTGATACCATGCAGGGTCACTACATTTTTGGTATCAGAGCATGCTTAGATTTTGGGATTAGTACTTGGGATTTAGTTTAGTCTTGAGTAATTCTTGTGCATTTGGGATTTTAATGTGCAATTCTTTTCAGGATATGGCTGACGAGAGTCACTGTAGTGTTGGTCAGGGAGGTGGTCATCATCATCGTCATCACCGCCATCATGATAATCAACATCGTCATCATGAGGGTAGACGTCGCTACTCTATCAATAAGTTCAGGCAAGTAGGACCGAAATCCTTGGTGGGAGGCGAGAATCCTGAACAGGCGAGGAGTTGGATGTCTAAACTCGAGAGTACTTTTCATGCTTTCGATTGTACTAAGGATCAGAAATTGAAAGTTCTAGAATTCGTTCTAGAGGATCGAGCACGTTTTTGGTGGGATGCCAAAGCTGCTCAAGCACGTACTGAGAGAGGACAGGTGACTTGGAGGGATTTCTGTCGGGAATTTCAGAAATTGTATTTTCCTCCGGCTGTTCGCCAAGCACGATCTATGGAGTTGCTTACTCTGAGGCAAGGATCAATGACTATTGATCAATATCAGCAATGATTTTTTGATCTGCTAACTTTCAGTCCTCATATCAATGAGAGTGATGCATCGAAGTATGATATCTTTCTACAAGGTTTGAACCAAGATATCTACTCACAGGTTGTCGTCTGTGATGACCCGGTATCTTTTGAGACTTTGGTGAACCGTTGCCGTCTTGTGGAGACTAGCAACAGGCGGGCACAGTTGATGATGCCAGGACAGCCTAGTGGATCTTTTGAGCCTCGAGCTCAATCTGTTGTGTAATCTGGACCTACGTCTCCTTCTATTCCTACTTCTTCATCTGGATCTCGTGGTTCACGAGGTATGTTCCGTTTTGGGAAGAAGAACAAGAAGGAGGAGTTTTGTAGTCATTGTGGAGGGAAGCATCCTGCAGCTTCATGTCGGAGAGCTACTGGTGCTTGTTATATTTGCGGTCAGCAGGGACATCTGCGGAGAGATTGTCCTCAGCGCATGGGTTCTGCTAGTGGATCGGGATCACAGGTTGGATCTCAGGCTTCTATTGTTCCACGTCAGCAGCCAGCACCACAGAGTTCTTCTGGTTATCGTCCCCAAACTCAAGGGCAGGTGTTTGCTCTGTCTCAGGAGCAGGCTACAGAGGGAAGCGATCGCATGTTGGCAGGTACCTTTTTGTTATGCGGTATTCCTGCACTTGTATTAATTGATACTGGAGCGTCGCATTCCTTTATTTCTAGTCGCTTTGTTAAGAGACATAGATTACCTTATGTAGCATTAGATATGGATTTAGTTGTATTTTCTCCGTTGGAGCAAGAGATAGTAACTAAGCGTCTAGTGATGGGTTGCCTTCTGGAGTTTGAGGGTAATGTGTTAACAGCTAATTTGATGATATTAGCGATGGCAGATTTTGACTGTATCTTGGGAATAGATATGTTGACTTTGTATCACGCTACTGTAGATTGTTATCAGCGTCTGGTACAGTTTCATCCGGTTGGGGGTGATAGCTGGTATTTTTATGGTGAGGGTGCGCGACCTCCGATGCCACTTGTTTTGGCTCTGAAGGCATGTCATGTCTTGGAGTCAGGTGGGGAGGGCTACCTCATCTATGCAGTTGATATGTCCATGAGTAGTACGGGTATTGCTCAGTTACCGGTTGTCAGCGAGTTTCCTGACGTATTCCCTGATGAGATTCCTGGTTTTCCTCCGGTTCGAGAGGTTGAATTTGGTATTGACCTAGTACCAGGAACTACGCCTATATCCCAAGCACCTTATCGTCTGGCACCGTCAGAGATGAGGGAATTGAAACAGCAGTTACAGGATCTGCTTGATAAGGGATATATTCATCCGAGTGTTTCTCCGTGGGGAGCACCTGTTTTATTTGTCAAGAAGAAATATGGATCGATGCGATTATGTATTGATTACAGGCAGTTGAATCATGTCACCATCAAGAATAAGTATCCTTTGCCGCGGATTGATGATCTATTCGATCAACTACAGGGTACTTTTGTTTACTCGAAGATAGATCTGAGATCTGGATACCATCAGATTCGGGTACGAGACTCAGATATATCTACGACTGCTTTCAGGACCAGATATGGGCATTATGAATTTCTGGTGATGCCATTCGGTTTGACGAATGCACCGGCAGTCTTTATGAATCTGATGAATCAGATATTTCGAGAGTATCTGGATAGATTTGTCATCGTCTTCATTGATTATATTCTTGTCTATTCTCATGACAAGGATGAGCATGCACAGCATCTAAGGATTGTTTTACAGACGTTACGAGATAAGCAGCTGTATGCGAAATTGAGCAAGTGTGAATTCTGGCTTGATCGGGTAGTGTTTCTCGGTCATGTGATTTCTAATGAAAGGATATTTGTTGATCCTAGTAAGATAGAGGCAGTGCTGAACTGGTCTCGTCCGACGACGGTTGCTGAGATTCGTAGTTTCTTGGGTCTAGCTGGATATTACCGTCGGTTCATCGAGAATTTTTCACAGTTGGCCAGGCCTTTGACTCAGCTTACTCGGAAAGATGTTGCTTTCATATGGTCCTCGGATTGTGAGGAGTCATTTCACGAGCTGCGTGAACGTCTTACTACTGCACATGTGCTAGCTCTACCTTCCGAATCAGGAGGTTATGTTGTCTATACTGATGCCTCTGGTCAGGGGTTAGGATGTGTTTTGACACAGCATGGACATGTTATTGCCTATGCTTCTCGACAGTTGAAGACTCATGAGAGTAATTATCCAGTACATGATCTCGAGTTAGCCGCCATTGTATTTGCACTCAAGATTTGGAGGCATTATCTTTATGGCGAGAAATTTGAGATATTCACGGATCACAAGAGTTTGAAATATTTATTCACTCAGGCGGAGTTGAATATGCGACAGAGACGATGGATGGATCTTCTGAAGGATTATGATTGTGAAATCAAATATCATCCAGGTTCTGTTAATCTTACTGCTGATGTCTTAAGTCGGCAGGTGAGACTTTCTGCACTTCAGACTAGTGAAGTATCTCATATGATTCAAGAGTGCTGTTCATTGAGTTTTACGCTCAAGCACAAGAAATGGAGGAATGGGATTCGTTTGTATACTATTCTATCTGAGCCAGCATTATATTCTCGGATCAGAGATGCTCAGATATCTGATGTTAAAACTCAGTGTTTGGCACGTCTGGCCAATGGAGTTAATACATCTGGATTCCATTTTCAGGCAGATGGTTTATTGTGCTTATCTAATCGAGTGGTTATACCTAATGTTGCGGAGCTCAGGAACGATATTCTATCTCAAACTCACAGAAGTCGATTATCATTTCATCCTGGTAGCATGAAAATGTATAAGGACTTGCGAACTAGATTCTGGTGGAAAGGGATGAAGAGGAGTGTGTATCAATTTGTTTCGAGATGTTTGGTTTGTCAACAGGTCAAGGCTGAACATCGACGACCAGGTGGATTACTGCAGAATCTTGAGATTCCCAAATGAAAGTGGGAGCACGTAACTATGGATTTTGTCACCCACTTACCTATGACGTCACGTCAGTGTGATGCTATCTGGGTCGTTGTTGACCGTTTGATGAAATCAGCACACTTTATTCCTTATAACCGGGAGTATTCTTATGATCGCATGACATGTTTATACATCCAGGAGATAGTGCGATTACATGGAATTCCAGTGAGCATAGTCAGTGATAGAGACCCGCGATTTACCTCACGTTTTTGGGGTAGTTTTCAGGAGGCGTTGGGTACCACTCTGAGTTTGAGCACTGCATATCATCCGGAGACTGACGGGCAGTCAGAGCGGACGATTCGTACGCTAGAGGATATGCTACGTTCTTCTGTCATAGATTTTGGCTTATCTTGGCAGGATCAGTTACCTTTGATCGAATTTGCCTATAATAACAGTTATCATCGTAGTATTGATATGGCACCTTTAGAGGCATTGTACGGTCGACGGTGTCGTACTCCGTTGTTCTGGGATGAAGTCGGGGAACGACAAGTCGAGGGTCCTGAATTGGTGCAGCAGATTGTAGACAAGGTAGATTTGATCAAGCATAGGATCAAAGTTGCTCAAGATAGACAAGCCAGTTATGCTAATATTCGCCGCAGGCCACTTCAGTTTGAGCCTGGTGAATATGTGTTTCTTCGAGTATCACCTTTCAGGAAGGTGATGAGATTCGGCGTGAAAGGCAAGTTGTCTCCTCGATTCATTGGGCCTTTCCAGATACTGGAAAAGATCGGAGATGTTGCATATCGTCTGGCGTTACCGTCAAATCTTTCCAGTATACATAACGTTTTTCATGTGTCGTTACTTCGACAGTATATAGCTGATGAATCTCATGTGATTCGGTCCAATGATATTCAGCTAGAGCCAGATCTGTCGTTTGTTGAACGACCAATCCGTATTCTAGACAGGAAGGAGAAAGTTCTTCGGAACAAGACTATACCACTGGTAATGGTACAGTGGCAGCGCCGAGGCATTGAAGAAGCAACTTGGGAAACTGAAAGTCATATGCAAGCGGAATATCCTGAGTTGTTTGCTTTGTATTTTTTATTTACCATGTAAGATGTAATTACAGTTGTTGTAATAAAACATGGTTTGATGTTTCATATTGTTATCTTGATTTTGTCTTTAGATGTTATTTCGCGGACGAAATATCTAAAGGTGGAAAGAATGTAGTAACCCAGATTCTATTTTAAGATAATAATATGTTAAACATGATTAAGGGTTGGTAATTAATCAATTTCGAAGTGTTATTGGACTTCGGAAGAGATTATGGGCTTTTGACTTTGGGCCGGATCGGAAGCTCCGAACCCAGATCGGAAGTTCCGATCCTAGCCACTTCGGAAGCTCATCGGAAGCACAGAGATCGGAAGCTCCGATCCCGGAACGGAAGTTCCGATCTCCAGTTGCCAGCAATGTTCGATGACTCAGCCACGAGTTTTGACAAGTGTTGAACGTAGAGCAGATCGGAATCTCCGATCCCGACGTGTCTCACATGCACGCAGTGAGCTGGATCGGAAGCTCCGATCCTAAAATCGGAAGTTCCGATCCTGGCCGGGAATTTTGCCTATAAAGGGCTTCTCAGATTCATTTCTGAATTACGAATTCCCGAGTTTCCTTCTACAGTTATATAGTGTGAGATATATACTTGAGGGCCCTATCGGTTATAATAGAGGTTCTGGAATAACCAAGGTGTGGTTATAGTCATCCGGGACTAGCGACTCCAAGGGGCTAACTGCGGACGAAGGTATGGTCCGGGAATCTATTTAAGTTTTGGGAGTACTTATTAGCTTAGTTAAGGCTTATAGAATTTATGTAGTGATACGGTGAACTTTTGAATATAGGCTTGGAACCTAGGATCCTACTATACTTGAACTAGCCTAGAGATACGTACACATTGACTGAGATTGCCAGCGAGTATACATGTCTATATGTTGCATTTATTTGGCATTATTATATGGCATGATATATGATTTACCGCTTTTTATATTCATATGTCATGTGCATATACATGTTGAGCCTATACCTTGTTATACCTGACTATAGAGCCGCTCAGCTCTATACTCGATAGTCTGTCACTGAGAGTACCGCGACGACGGGGGCATTTATGTCTGTCTACTCTGGTGTACTAGACGAGTGTGGATGCACCCAGAGGTTGATCCGTGCGGTGGCAGCACTCATGTGGCGCCGGTTCTGAGCATGACTTTTCAGATGACCCTGTACCAGTCATCATGTTGCATGCATTATATACATATGTTTACTCATGTCTATGTACTGGGCGTTAGCGCTCACGTCCTAGTTGTTATTTTGGACACTCTATTCCATGGGGCAGGTCGCATGATGGACGGAGCTGGTAGTTCAAGGCAGGACTAGGGAGCAGGAGCCTTGAGGATTTTATTATACAGCAGGATTCGATATAGTTGTATAATATTTACTGTTTAAGGTTTCGATTTGGTTGTATCACTGCAGATTTAAGCCTGAATTATGTTACTAAGCTGATATGTACATTATGATTTTGTTTCCGCATGTTTTACTCTGTTAAGTTATTTTGTTGTATTAATTTTAATGCATGCTATTAGTTGCCAGTTAGTAGGTGATACCATGCAGGGTCACTATAAATATTCTATGAATATTAATTGGAAATCTGTAGGATAGATATATATTTGCCGTGTTGAAATATATTTTGATAAGAAAAATTATAGATATATGCAGTATGCTTATGTAATATTATCAAGATATGATTTGATATGCTTAATAAAATTTTATTACTACCTACAATTGTTTCTTACTCTTGTAGAACTCTATTTATAAAAATCAACTTTCCTTGGATTCAAGTTTATTTAAAGAAGATTTTCACACATAAGTTAAAAAGAGCTTCAAATGTATAATTCACTGCGCATCAACTGAAGAATTCTGTTCGAGAATTTGAAGGTTTTTGAAGCCGATTTTGCAATCATTGTTATTGTTTGTCCCCGTGTTGCCGTTGGTGTTGAAGACATCGGAGACAACACTTAGAGCATAGTGTTATTCGAAGACTTTTTCTGTCTCTTCAAATTTAGGCTTACGGGAGTTGCATCTACTTATTTTACACTCTGATTATTTTGGATGCAAATTTGATTTCTCAACTTATTTAGAAATTTAGGATTTAATTATTTTTCATAAAATCTCTAGTATTACTCTAGTATTACTTTGTATAGACAGTTATACTCTTTTCTAGTGATATTTAGTTCTAAGACACCCACACGATTATTCTTTACTCGTGCAAAATTATTTGTTTGTGTTATTTACTTTACGTTTTTATTTCCTCTGCACTGTGTTGTCTCCTGTATTATAACATCAAGGACAACACTGCATGTTTAAATAACAAACTGCATAAAAAAATTTTTTTAATATTATTATGAATTATGATAATAATATCACGACGAAAACTGAATTCGAAGAATTTTCTAAAGTTTTACTAGAATATATTCGGACAAGAGAAAAATGTCGCCCGATATAACTTGGACTTGGCTGGTCGCAAGTCAGTGAGGCAAAATTAAATTTGATTTGTCTTTCTTCGGAATAAATTAAATGAGTAAAGACACGGATAAATCATAATTACATTTCTCGTCCTTATTATGAAATTATCTCAATTAAAGAAGTTCCCAAATTTAATTTTCCTTTTTGTTTAAGGGGAGATTATGATCACATAATACTGGGCCAAAAGCATCGAAAATTCATATATTGATAGATTACTTTTTTAAATTAAAAAAAATTGTAGATACGTTCTAAATATGGCATATACCATTTAAATAGAAAATAATTATCAAAGATTCAAAATATCAAGGTTCTTCATGGAATTGGATCCTCTGAAGTGGGGACTCCCACATCACCATATGCTGTGGGATTAATTTTGGTAACAAAATTAATTTATGGTAATTGTTTAAGATTTGGTTTTGCTCTTTTTTTTTATGTTCCCACGTTTGAAAATTTTAATGATTTGTTTTTCTAAATTTAAAATTTGTTTTACTTTATTACTTTGTATTATTATGTAGATTGATACATAATTTTTATTTCTTAGAATAATAATTAATGATGATAAAATTACAAATAAAAAGTAGTATTATTATTTTTTTGCTAATGTAAAATAATAGTGATTTGATGAAATCGAAAACGAAAAAACGTGTACTTGTGGGAAAAAAACTTATAACAATAATTTTATAAATTTAACCGGAATTCAATATCTCAAAAATTTGTCCTTCAACTATTTTTTTTGTTTACTTAATTTTTTTAAGTCAAAATAATTAGAAATTGTTAAATAATAAATTTTTATCATTAATATAATAATATTTAAATTTAAAATCATTAATTTAACTTAATAGAACTAAATTATATATATTAATATAAATATATATTAGTTCATATAAAATAAATTTAAAAAAATTAATATTAAATTTACCCGTAAATTAATTTTTTAATGCCATGCTAATCATTAATTTATCAATTGTAATATTCTATCAACTTATTAATATAATTTTTGTTACTAATCTCCATATACTAAATTTAAAATTTGAATAATAAATCATTTAAATTATCAGATGTAGAAACATAAAAAATGTTCATAAAGCCAAATTTTAAACATTTGCCATAAATTAATTTGTTACCAAAATTACTATACCACAGCATATGGTGTTGTGGTAGGCCCACTGTAGAAGATCTAAGTCCGTTGTTCATTGGACGTCGGTGCAGTTATGTTCCATTAATTAGGTCTCAGTTTTACACATTTTATTTCGAATTTTCGGGTGTAGAAATATATAATCTAATATCATAACCATTATAATTGGTTTTTTTCTAAAATGGTTTGGTTTATTAAAAACTATACAATTACTTAACTTAGTAATTAACGTATATTTTAAGATTAATAATTTTTTATAATAAAACCTTCAAATATAAATTTTAAATGAAATGAACAAATATCATCAAGTAAAAGTTTTTGTTGAATTTTAAATGAATTGAACAAATATCAGGATCAACTAAAAATTAACAAAATTAATGATACTTAATTTACTAATATAATCATTTTTTATAAAATGTATTATCTAAATAAAAATATTAATAAAATATTAATTTAATCGAACCACGGTTTTTTAGGTCGGTTTGATTTGATATGTATAATCTGAAAAATAAATTATATAAACTTCGGTTTTAACATTTTATCCAAATCAACATATAAAAAAAAATCGGTTCAATAGGATGTCCTATTTTTTATGTTTAGATTTACAATATTTTAGTTTAAACCAAATTTTGAACACCCCTACCAAATATACGTCAAATATATATTTTTTGAAAAATGTATATATATCTGACTGTCTTAAAAATTTTAAGACATGCCTTCTTAGACTGGAGGCGTAGCTATATAATATTAATACCACATGTGGAAATTGACCACTTGGGCCAATTAGTACCAACGTGCCATCTATCAGCTCATATTCATGAGTCAATAGTTGAATTCAAACAAATTGCGCATCACGCATGCATTCACTTGTCAAAACTAAAAAGCACTCAAATTTTATACATACATTGAATTTGCTAATAAAAAGTTTTAAAAAATCCAGAATTTTTTTTATTTCATAAATATTGAATTAAATCTCTAAAGTTCAGTTTTTACTTGGATTTGGGTCAAAGTATCGGTAGTTGAAATTTGAACATTTTGCCATTAATATAGGTACACCGACGAGAATGGGCGATATGAACCAATACTTTGTTTTGTATGTGAAGACTTGTGACTCTTATAACCGTACGTGTTCTGATTTTGATTGCTTATTCTCGCTTCTTTCAAATCTATATTCAATCCTTTGGACTCTACGTTCGAGTTGGATTTTCTTTTTACTTTTATAAGATCCATATGGGAACCTAACATTAATTATCATGGATTCAGGTGTCTTTCGCATATTTATTATAAGTAATCATGAGATACTGTGATTTCAATTTCCATGTAAATATTGTTTAGTTAATTTACATAAAACTTAACTACGAACCATCACTCGACATATTATTATTTAAAAATATTCCCATAGAATTAAGTTGAATGCTATCCAAGTCAGACCTGCAATCTTTTGTCAAATATTTCTTTTGCATTTCAAGATTTTAGAAGTTCCCATGCAAGTTCGTTCGACCCCATTTTCTATGTTCTAAGCTCTGACGTCGGTTTGAACTTTGAATAATATAATTATGGTGCAATTAGCCTCCATTAATTAGTATTTCGTCTCCCTAGTCAAGAATCCACACATTATAAATTTCCTCACTAATCAACTCAAATCCAACTACATTATTTAATTTCTCCCACGAAACTAAGTTCTCTTGATCCTCTCTTCACCCTCTTAATTGCCTAGCTAGCTAGCTACCTCTGATCAAATGGCTTTCATAGGAACAAAAACCTTATATACTTTCCTCCTCCTAATTCTCATACTCAGATCGATAACCGAGGCTCGTCGTCTCCACGACTCAAACATTCACGCCCCATCGCTTGATGCCATAAAGGAGGGTCCAAGTCCTGGCGATGGACACAAATTCACCAATGCATACACGCTCGGAGGGATTAAGGAATCCGGTCCAAGCCCTGGCGATGGACATAAATTCACCAACGCGAACACGCTCGGAGGGATTAAGGAATCCGGTCCGAGCCCTGGCGATGGACATAAATTTACGGATTCTAAAACTCTTGGAGGAATTAAAAATTCTGGTCCGAGCCCTGGAGATGGGCACTAGCTAGTTAAGATTGCATGCATTGCATGAATTACATTAGTCTTATTTATAATTATTATTTTATTGTTTTAACCATTACCATTCTTTGATTTTATTTTATTTCATTTCATTGTAATCTATTTTTAATTTTTATTTATTTGTCATTCAAATAAATTTGTACGAGTTTCACACTTCGTATGTACTTGGTAGAGAATTCCTGAATAAGTGACATACACGTCTTAAATATTAGTGTAAATTTTTGTACAACGATGAAATGTAATTTTATTTTTATTTTTATTTTTTCTTGCAAGTAATTTTATTTACAATTTTCAACATTGAAAAAGGTTATTGTTTCATAATATACATTTGACGTTCTAAAATTGGATAATTTTCTCTAGTCCAATCAACGATATGTATTTTAGATATATTTAAAATATTATAGGAATTTTAAACTCACCTAAATAAAATGTATTCACATGAGTCAAATAGTTAAATTCGAAGTCAATCCAAATTGCACATTAAGGACGTGTTTGATTTGATCAGTTAGGATTTCAAACACAATTTACTCAGTTAGATTTAGATAAATTTAATTTGGGAAAATAGTTTTTTTATCCATTACATTGTCTATTTTTTTGTTTTGGTCCATTAACTTTTCAAATTTTAGTTTTTGTGCACTAATCTTTTAGTTTTCGTTATTTTGGTCCAACGGATGACGTGATACTGAAAAATGCTGACGTGAGTCACGTGAAATCGAAAAATAGTCAAAATACTGACGTGACACTAGAAAATGCTGACATGACAAACTGTCACGTCAGCAATTAGACAAAAATAACCGAAAATTAAAATTTAATACACCAAAACCAGAATTTGAAAATTTAGTAGACCAACACCGAAAAATGGACAAGTTCATGGACCAAAAATATTATTTTTCCATTTAATTTATTGATTTAATATTCAACTTGTCAATTTATTAGTATTAACCAAAATGATTTCACAATATACTAACATAGAGATCATTTGGAATTATACATAATTTAGACCACTCTGAATCAAATCTTTTATTAATCCAAATCAAATTATTCATCCAAATTCAACACGTTACAGTTTCGTACATCATTCAAAATGCACAAGGAATCAGGAAGTAACATAAAAATCAATATACGATTGACATAGCAATTGAAAATAGAAAATATATAATTTTGAAATATTTATAATTCATTTGCAATAGTAGGTTGACAAAATAAAGTTTTGAAAAGCAAATTAAAAAATGAGAAAAACTTTTAAAAGATCTGGTGAAGACGAAATCATGGGCTCGCATCCCAACAAACCGATTCAATTTCTTGTTCATTCTAGTAACCTCGGTGGCTCGGTCTCTTGTGAACTTGAGTAGCCCAATGTACATTTTCAAGAAAATAAGAAAATCAAATTAAATCGTTATAGGCAATTGATTTCCATTTCTGATATTTAAAACATCTTGAAAACAATCGGTGGCTGCTTTTATGTTACACCAGATGATGTTCACTCACATGCAGATGATGTTCACTCACATGCAGCTACCATTCTCAGATGGAGTGGCTGCATGTTTTGTGGTTTGATCAATTAATTAACTGCGCATAAGTTTGTTATACTCGGTGGAGCATAGAATGCCCCCATCTGACCTCGATTGGTCATTAACATCAGCGATAACCCTCTAACAATGCAGATTTTTTAGTTCAACTCTAGTAGGGATACTGTTGTTCGAGCTCGATTAGCCATTAGGCTTGATTGAGGTCCCTAGTTTGAGTTAATTTGACTATAGTCTAATACATCCAGGTATGTTGTATTTTCTTCCGATACCCTCTCAATCCCAAAAGATAGAATTTTTCTCTCATTAATGGAGAGAATGTCGCAAAATCGACTCTGATCTTCACATTGAAGGACAAAACAAAATCAACTTTAGGCATTCGTCAAGGGAAGTGAATTGATGTCATTTGGATCATGATGAGAAAGAAACCATAAAAGGATCAAAGAGATGGATTTGGCAAAGCAACGGAATTAAAAACTTGAAAGGTAAATCCAACACAAAACTAAGCATATAGAATCCATGGGGCCAAATCAATGGATTTCGATGTTTCAAATCCTTATGCTGAATTTGGGTTGAGATTTAAAAAACATGTCATCATTTACCAGACATGCCTAAAAGATCCAAGATCCTCGCATTTTTGCATTCAAAGTTTTGGCATTTATGTTACTTTCAAGTTAATATAGCTGGGATCCAATCAGACTTTATTGAATTTGGCACCCTTCTGTTTCTTCTACCTCTCTGTTCCGCCATTAATTTCAGGTATATGGAAAGAATAATCACACCATAGATTCTCAATCTTTCATTGGATGAAAATTTATCTTTTATTTTCTTTCACCTCTCCACTCTTCTACACATACCTCCTGATCTTCTCGCTGTACATGCGCACCAAAATCATATCTTTTGGCTAATTTTGGCATAAAAAGAACTTTTTTAAAAAAAAAAAAAAAAAGATCCCAGACTAAACAAGAAACAGAGGAGGACTTTGCTCGACTCTTGAATTAATCTACTCTGCTGATTCCAATGTGCTTCATGGCTGCATTCCTGAACCCGTCGTTCACATTTGCTTGCTGCATGCACATACCAGTCTGTTGTTGATGGTACTGTTGAATTTGATGCGGCTGTTGAATGTACAGCTGTTGCTGCCTCTGATGCAATCCCACCATGTAGTTCCGCACCTCCGCCCGTATCATGTCCTGCATCACAGCCATCAAGTCCGCGCCGAATTGAGGGAAGTCCTTGTCTCGATTCTGCCTCTGCTCGGGCGGCGGTGGAGCTTGTGCCGCGGGAAGAGTCGACTGCAACTGCGCGTTATTGGTTTCCGGCGGAGTCGACTCGTTCTTCCGGTTGGTTGGCTCCGCTGACTCCACTCCGGGAAGGGAGAGGCTGAGACTGGTCGGAGGATCATTCGTAGACGACGCTGATTCACGCCGAGAAGGCGAGACACAGCCGGTTCCGGCCGGCGGTTTGCAAAAAAACGAAGTAGCAATCACCGGCAGACTACAGTCGCTGACGTCAGAACCCGACGGACTACACGGGCTCAAACAAAGCCCCGAAACCGGAACTCCCGACCCGGCGCTGACGGATCTTTTCAGCGGCCTCTGCTGCAGGATTTGATCACCGGAGTCGTGGATTCTGCCATCATCACACTTCCGCTTGAGCGTTGAGTTCCAGTGATTCTTGATGGCGTTGTCGGTCCGGCCCGAGAGAAGCCGGGCTATGGTGGCCCATTTGTTACCGAACTTGGAATGGGCCCTGATAATTGTCTCGTCTTCTTCCGGCGTAAACGACCGATGCTCCACCTGAGGAGAAAGCTGGTTGCACCACCGCAGGCGGCAACTCTTCCCGGATCTCCCCGGAACAGATTTGCTGATCAGAGACCAATTCCTCGGCCCGTACTTCCGCACCAGCTGCTGCAAAGTCTCGTCTTCCTCGGGGCTCCAAGGCCCCTTGATTCGATCCGAATCCATTGTCTTATCACGAGAAATCCCTGCCATTTTCACGCTTCGATTTCAGTAAAACATCAGATTGAAAACAGATTCGAACATTTCTAGAAATCAATTTGAGTTTTTTGTTTATTTATTTTTTTTCCGAGTTTCGTCTATCTCCTCCTTGGGTAACGGAGGAAAGGGGGCATTTATATATGAGGAAGGAGGAATGGGATGACCGGGGAAGCCGGTGAGGAATGGGGTACGAGAAGGTTAAGGTGACCGGTAGAGGGAAAGTTGAAGCGGTTGAGAATGGGGAACAGCTGGCAAAAGACACGCGTCACATCCCAGGTCTGCACTGATTTACATATACCCATCATTACTGCACACCTCCTTCCCTTTTTCTGGCGTATGATTTACTCTATCCATCGGTTTTTTCGGATTTATTCCACTTTGGTCCTAACCAAAATACTCCCTCAAAAAAAAAAAACCATAAATTATTTTGTGAGACGGTTTTATTTATATTTATTTTTGTATAACGAAAACATTAAATTATTTTTCCTATAAACTTTAAATTGAAGAATTTATTTAGGGGGAATTTTAAATCTATATGAGCAAAAAAAATGGATTATTAAGATATAACATGTGAAAGTAAAGCCAAGAAAATCGCATTAAGGAGCTCTATTTTTGTACATACGACAAGGAATACAGATACATTTATTATAGAAAGATGTGCAAACAGATTCTATTCTATATTTTTTTATTTGAAATGACAAAAAACATAATGTAATTGCATGGAATGCTTTAAAAAATGTATCTACCTCATGTATAAACGCGTGTTCCTGACTCACGTGCTACAAAATTGTAGATGAATTATTTAGTTATTATATTGTAGATGAATTTTAAATATCATGTAATCAAATAGTCATAAAAAGAATATAAAAAAAATCATATTCTCAAATCGTATCTCATGTGCATAACTATTGTCTATTATGTGTCTGATTATTAAGAATGTGGTATTTCAAATCTTATTTGTAATTAGTTTACAATTTTTTTCATATATGTGTATTTCAACCCATAAAATAAATTGTTTCGATAAGTTTTTGAGAAAATCTTATTAGGTTACAAAATATTTTGTAATATAAGATGAAGAGGGTACTGTAAATCAGCACGGATTTTCATTAAGGTTACGGTGGGCTAAAATCTAATCTACCTTTTTTTAATATTTTTTTAAACTTATATGCTGTTAAAATACATTATAATGTTGTAAAATTCA
This sequence comes from Henckelia pumila, assembly GCF_033568475.1. Lineage (NCBI taxonomy): Eukaryota > Viridiplantae > Streptophyta > Magnoliopsida > Lamiales > Gesneriaceae > Henckelia > Henckelia pumila. The sequence goes on along the minus strand of NC_133123.1, from coordinate 31,398,051 downwards.
TACTTTATTATGAAAGTTGTTTTTCCAAAATGTATCTAGGTAATCTACCTGTGATTTTGGTTTCTCAAGCCTTCCTTTTATTGTATAATTGGGAGATTTAAAATCGTGATTCCTGAATAATGAACTTAACTTTTTAATATTTTGATCAATTATTCATCGTTGGATAAAAATTTTAAAAAAATTATAAAAGTTGGAAAAAATTATAAAAATTTTGATCAATAAATATTATATATATATGTGATTTATTATAATTTCGTTAATAATATATAATTTAGGTGGGAATCAAATGACTTCATAATGATGATTATGTGGTAAACGTAAACAAAATTTTGTCTTTGTTAAACCTAAAAATACCGAACGAATTGGGGGTTTATTTTTAATGATGATCACTAAATATCTAACTGGCCATTGTACGTGTCACTAAATGCCAAAGAGTTTCAAAGCAATCTTGTCCGTCCATCATGCCGCCTTTAACGGTTAAATTTTTTTTAACTGGTTTAGCTGGTGGGTCGGCCCCTTAATGTTTGACAAGAGCGGCAAATGTAACCGTCCAATCCTCTGTTAGTGGTTACATGAATGGATCAGGAAGAGATTTTTTAATGAAATCAGAATTCTAAATCATATATTTTTAGTCAAATTATGTAAAACAAATAATTTGATAAAATCTTTAATTTACTGTATTTTTTACTTAGTGTCATGTGTTGGAGAGATAGTTGCCAATGCTACAAAAGCGTAGACATATAAGTAGAGTTATTGTACTGTTTAAAATATTTTATTGAATTGTTATTTTTTAGTCATAGTTTTTGATTAAGTTAAAATTGATTGATCCTATAACTGTATATATAAGCTAAATTCTTACTACTTACTTATATCGTGTGTTGGCTTGCATAATTTTAAATTTTTATTATTTTGAAACTATTATTGTGTTGCATGCTTCACGTTTAATTGATTTTTTTTAAACCCTGATTTAATTACGGTTGTTAAAGGATATTATTCAAATATCATAAAAGGAAAATTGAAGGAACAAGTATAATGTTTTAAAAGTGTGTCTCTCACGATAACTTGTAACTCATTTGACATGAATATATCAAAATTTGAGATAAAGTTTCGAGTTCGAGACTCGGTTACAACAATCTTCACTCCAAACTAAAATAATAATAAAAAAAAACAAGGCAAAAAAAAATACTGTTTGTCCCGCATTTCTTTTAGCACTCGTATTTCGATAACTACATACTAGTTGGATTTCGTCATCATTTTAAACTTCCATCAATTACAACACTACAAAAGCTGGAACTCTTTCTTTTGAACTTAACACAACCTAGGATTTCGTAAATATTAGATTAAATATGCCTCCATGACACGTATCTGAATTAGTAGATTTTGTAACATTGTATGTGGCAAGTGTTCATGTTAGGTCAATGGAATTCAGATATATTCACAATGGTATGATATTGTTTACTTTAGGTAGAACCCTCATGGTTTTGCTTTTGGAACCACCCAAAAGGCTTCATACCAATGGATAAACTTCCAATGTAGGATTTTTTTTTGTCATCCAATGTGGGCTTTTGGTTGACCATTCTTAATAATCTTCCAATGTGGGACTTTGGTTGACTATTCTTAACAATCCTCCCCTCAAACGAAGTTCCACCAGGCCTCCCCTCAATCCATCCCTCCAATCGAGCCTACTCACCTTCAATGCGTTGCAGCACACGCCTTACATGAATTTCCGGGAGCGTCCCTCGAGAGCTTTTTCACGGATCTTTAATCGAGGTCTCAAACTTCTTCTCCATGAGTTTCCGAGGATTCCACCCAACATTTGTTTTTTATCAGACCATGACTCGTTTCCCACGGACGGCGCCATTTGTTAGGTCAATGGAATTCAGATATCTCCACAATGGTATGATATTGTCCACTTTGGATAGAAACCCTCATGGTTTTTCTTTTGGAACCATCCAAAAGGCCTCATACCAATTGGAGATATCATTCCATATTTTAATCAATGATTTTTTTATTTAAACTTCCAATGTGAAACTTTTTTTTGGTCATCCAATGTAGATCTTTGGTTGATCATTCCTAATAATCTTCCAATGTGGGACTTTGGTTGACTATTCTTAACAGTTCAGGTGTTCTATTTCTCCTACTAACATTTTTTTTAATGAAAATAGTCATATATAGCTTATCCAGTATGATTTAATTGAATATAGTAATTTGTAGCTATTGCAATTAATTTGAAAATTTATCAAAAATATATTAAATAGTAACGACTACGAGTTCTCACGTCAAAAGAGATAAACATGTATACAAATATATCTAACCAAAGACAAACCTAGCTGGATAAATCAATCTCTAATCATGCATCCTAGTCCTTGTGGAAGATATACACAGATCCTCTTGCGCTCCGGACCATTATAAAAAATTAAAATCAGTTATCCCTTTATAAACATAACATTTATAAATACATTAATCCGTACACAAGATATAAATTACATTGATTGAAATCATATAAAATAATCAATTATAAGCATTACATAATACTATTCAGAATATTAAAATAAAATATATTCGACATCACATGCCAACTAGCAATGATGCAACATATAATAGATACACAAAAGATCAAGAAATTAAATGGTTTAAATTAACGCTACATCCACATCTCGCTGATATTAGATAGTGGACAATCGTTTGAATGATGGCACAATGGTTACAATTCAAATACCAGGAATCAGCTCTAAGTTTACGAAGACTTTGATTGGATTTAAATATAACAAGGGACAAATCAAGCGACGATGTTATCTCTCAAAATTAATCGCGTGAAACTCGGAAATAAATTATCAAATATGAGAAAATATGTGTCATCGACTCTTGCATGCCTACACATATAGGTGCGAAAATTAGTTCGTTTGATTCGAGAAATTAAGATTTAATTTTAAAAATTCAATTGATTTCAATTAAAATGAGTCGATAAATTCACAAACAGACCAAAATCAAATGATGGTCTTCCTAATTAATACAATAAATTAATAATATCGTAGGACTTAAATCATCAGCACACGTACACCTCCACGTACAAAAATTCCCTTATAAAGTAAGTACAAATAATGACTACCTAAGTAGTGTAGCTGTAGCCACCTCATGTACGATTGAGTGACTCGCTGCGGCTACCCATGTGAAACGATGTTTCAACAAGATTTCTTCACAATTATTAGGAGATCCTAATCTTATTTATTACACGTTCTTTTTATTAAACTAAACCCACATTATAAGAATTTAGTACACATAATCTCAGACAAAGACAAAACAATCTTATTAATCATTATTCAGTTGGTCGGTCCTTTCTTTAATATACGTCGCCGCCTCTCACGTACATCAATAATGCCAGCAACAACTTAGCGCTGCAAAATGTCAAGATTGTAATTCATGTATGCCTCGAGCGTAAATTTAATGTTGTGTTTATATTAATCGATTTAATTTGAATGTAGTTTAAATTCGATTCGATGTGGTATGTATAAGCAAGTGAAGAATTTGAGATTTATAATTTCAAGAGTAGGTAATATTCTTGCTCAAAAAAACTCTTAACGAAATAATTATTACTTTTTAATTTATTATTTATTGTGAAGTTTTAGGGGTGTTAAAATTGAACCCGACCCGAGTTGACCAGAAAATTATCGGATTAAGGTTGAGATTTTCGGGTTCAGGTTGGACCCGAAATATTTGATTTTTTTTATTTTAATAAAATAATTGAATACACATAATAATAATCAATATATTTTAATTTAAATACATAATAAAATAATCTCACTTATATAGTTCTATATATATAATTTAAATTTAAAAATTTAATTGACGAAATTTAAAATATACTTACTACACAAAATAAAAATTATTTTTAGAAACAATATTTTATAAAATCATTATTACATATTGAAAATCTATGATACAATATACAATAATTTTTTTCAAACATAAAATTTATAAAAAAAATATAGTAAATATTTCTTAATTATATAAATAAGTACAAAAACTTTTAGATATTTCTCAAACCAAACCCAAATAAATCAATAGAGACCGACCCGAACTCGACTAACCTGATCAACACAAACCTACACGATTTGATTTTTTATTTTATTTTTTTAACAAAATATTAATTATTACACATAATAATAATAAATATATTTTAATTTAAATACATAGTAATAAAATTTCGTTTATATATGATTTAAATTTGAAAGTTTAATTTTAAAAATTAAAATATATTTATTATAAAAAAATAAACAATTATTATTTTTGTTGAACTCAGTAAAAAATTATATATATATTAATAATTATTTTTTAAAATTTTATAAAATAATTACTTTTTTTGAACTCGGTAAAATTAATTCTATAAGTAAGTAATAAAATTAAAAAAATAACAATAATTTAGTGAAAAGTTTTTTTGAACAAGACAAAAAATTGTAAGTTGAAAAGAATTTTTTTGGGATAATGGCCAAAATAATCCTGTAAGTTTGCTTGTTTTGTGATTTGGTCATGTAAATATTCAATTTTGGGTTTTGGTCCTGTAAGTTTAGTTATATTTTGGTTTTTAGTCTTTTTTCATTTAAGCAATGTTTTTAATTTATAACCGGATCGTTGATCAAACCGATTTAACTTTTAAAAAAAACGATTCAACTGGTTGGAATGTTTTAACCGTACGATCAAATTGGAAAATCGTTTATATAATATAATATAATTAATAATATATTTAAAATTATAAAAACCTAAAAATTTTAAATAAATAAAAATATATATATTTATCATAGTTTGAAAACTAAATAACTATATAAATATGTTCAAAAAATTTATAAACTATAATATTAATAAATAATATTTTTAACAAATAAAAAATTTCAAATAATCATGTATATATATAATAAAATTTTAAAATAAAATTTTAAAATAAAAAAAATAATTTTTCAAAATAAATCGAAAAACCAATTTTCTGGTTCTTGACTAGTTCTCTCGGTTCAACCGTTAAAATAATTTTTGGAAGTGTTTCGGATCAAATCAGTTATTGATTCCGGATCGAACCAGTTGAATCGGTCGGTACAGTCTGGTTTTGAAAACATAGCATTTAATTGTTGATGCCACAACAGACACATCATCATTTCTCAATGTCACTTAAACATTTTTAGCTGCCATATCGTCATTTTCTGATGTCACGTCAATACTTTATGAAGAAATAACTAAAAACCAATTATAACTTAACTTATAGAACCAAAATCCAAAATCAAATACTTACATGATCAAAACACAAAATGGACAAACTTACAAGATCATTTTGATTATATTCCTTTTTTTTTAAAGAATATTTTTCTTATTTAACAGGGCGTGTAACCTTCTATATAAGACTTTATGTATACATAGAGTGTGTTTACTTGTTATGATAAGTATATGATTATATTATGTTTACTTGCTTTTTGAGGGCCCGTATTAACTCATAAAATTCATTCATATTTACCTAATTTAAACTCTGATAATTTATCACAAATAAATTATGTGATAAATAATCATTTTTAATTAATTATGTTTACCATTGAAATAAATTACAGTAATATCCTTTAATTCCCAAAAAAAATAATATATGAGAATCTCACTGCTTTAAGATATATTAATACATTTCATTTGATTTTAATATATGAAATATCCATTTAAAAATTATAAAACATGAATGAAAATTCTAATAATTTAAGATTTGATTAATACATTTCATTGGATTTTATCCTTATTTTTGGAAAAAAAATTAACTCAATTTATTAATTCTTGTTTTAAAAATAAATAATATTTATCCTCAATAATTTTTTTAATTAAAATAAATTACATGTGAATTAATAATAATTTACATTTTTCAATAAAAATCACAATCTCAATTTTACAAATAAAAACTAAAAATAATATTATATATTATAATCAAATTGTAAAATTTAACTCGTCACTTAATCATAATATCAATCGCAAAATTGATCCATCAAAGTGAACATTTGATTGTTTATCTATCATTATTAAATATCTTATAAAATTAGTTTAATAGTCTTAATATTATTTATTTATATATAATGAATCTCACTAAATAAACACACCCATATATTATCCAAATTTAAAACGCATCTGTATTTTATTATTTGAATAAATGCTGAGATGAAAAAATCCTACTTTGGATTGAATTATTGGTTGGAGAAATCAACAGCACGTGGGAAATAAGTGCCATTAGCAAAAAGCCTTTTCTGTCCAAAAAAAAAAAAACAAGAAGGTAAATTTATATTATTATATTATATTTTCACAATAATAATAAAATAGATTTTTAGGAAGTCGTATAAGTCGGCGGTAAAGAGGGAAAGTGGAGTATTTAGTTTCAACGGGATTGATGACAGTTCAACCACAGACAACCGAGCTCAGACGTGTCCGATTCTCACTTCTACTGCCACGTAATCATTTTTAGTTAATCATGGGACCCAACTTTCATTATCGTTTTTTATTAAAAAAATTTGTTAATGAAATTACGAGAAGGTAAATTTATTTTAAATTCTCAAACATAGCTCAAATTTATATCCAGTCTCTGTCCAAAATAATTTGTGTTTGTACTCTTTGATCTACATAAATATTCTTTGGGCCCATGTATTTTTTTTTATGATATTCAATACAAAATATTGAAAATATGATACTAATATATGATATTTGACCACTTATTGGTTTAGATCGGGTACCAAAAATTGGATTTTGAGTGTAAAATTTGATTAATATCAACATTTACAACACAAGTTTTGGTACTAAAAAATTATATATTTGTATCAAATTTAAAACAATTGGTACTGAAATATCGTATATTAGTATCATATTTATGATATTTTGTGCCGAAGTTTATCCAAAAAATACAAATATGTCATTAATATCAATACTTGCATGCATGTTTTTGTATTCAAATATCATATATTAGTATCAGATCATAAACAATTAGTACTCAAATATGATATATTAATACCATATTTTAATATTTTGTACCTAATTTTATCCGAGAAAAAACACATGAACCCAAGGAGTGCAAAAACATATTTATGCAAATCAGGGAGTGCAAACAAAATTTTTTTCAGACAGAGACTGATTGTAAAGTTAAGTTTGAAGTTAGGGATTTAAACCAAATTTACCCACTACGTGATAGTAGCCTTTATTTTTCGATGCTTATGGAGTAATATTTGGATTTCTAATTCTATTTTTATAAGAAAAGTAAACCGGTGTTTTATAATATATTAGTAAAAAAATGCAACATCTTGCATGTGTAAAATAAATATTTTTTTATATGTATTTTTTTAAAAAAAGCAAAATATGGAGTGAGTGAGAGGTTTAGTGGGATAGTGGATAAAAATGGATAATTATGAAGTAATGTATTCTAGTGTCCTTAAAGGCAATTAGTATAGTATACTCATATTTTATATAATAGAATAGATTTGACATAAATTTCTTAAATTTGCTATAATCTTTCAGATTATGATCAAATTATAACGAACTAATTAATCCTTACTTCAATATTAATAATAATAAGCCTACAATGTTTGCACCCGATCCCACCCTGATATTGTAATTAAAATGACATGTTAGGGTTGATTTTGTTTCTTGGCACCTAAAAGATCATATAAATTATAAACTATAATTAAAAATTATAAATTTACAAAACCTAAATGATTTTATACACATTATTACTTTTACTATTAATAACATCAATTTTATTTCAGATTCATTTACCACGTGAGGCCTCAATCAAACTCACACGCTAATTTTGTGACACGAAATTTCGACTCAATCAAACTCATTTGTAAAAATAGATTAGATCAACTCGTCTCATGAATATACGTCCAGAAAAATGACTCATAAGAAATTCATTACTATAATGTTACTTATCTGCTGTAAATGAAATCGATTTGTGAGTTTATCTTTGAAGTTTTTACAAAATTGAGATGAAAACCCGATCGTGTCGGTGAAGAAGTCATTTGTATGGGAAAAAAAAATTCTACATACATCTAAGCAAATGATGTCATTTGATCTTGAACAGTGGCATTTTTTTTCGAAATAAAAGAAAATGAATCGGAGTGTCTATCAGTCTATCCATCCAATTATCTATTTCACTTCTTGTTATTTTCCTTCTTAAACCATGGTAATAGCTACCTTTTGAGTTTGAAAAAATGGGTTTAACTCGATCTATCTTGAAGATATTAACCATGAAATGATAAAATAGATTTAATAGCTGTCGTTATTTTATTTTTTTTGGGAAAAATATATATAGAGTTAACCATTACTGATAAAATTGAAAAAATAAAAGATTCCGCCCACTTAAGCCCCTCTAGAAAAAAATTAAAATAGTTTCAAAAAAAAAGAGAAAAAAATTAAAATTTGACGATCCAAAGTTTTTAAATAAAAAATTTGAGGATCCAATAGTTGAACTAATTGAAATAGTAAAAACATGCGAGGTCCACATCATGAAAAGACTAGGAAATTAAATGTATGACAGCTATCATGCATTAAAGTTCCCAAAAACAATATCCCACTAGCTTTTCACTCATTTTTGTACTCAATATGTTGAATTGTAAAAAGTAAATATTATAAATAATTTGTAAACCACATCAACATTTCAATCACTCGCCTTTTTTAATTTTTTTTTTGTCACAAATGAGTTTCTTACCATTGAATCTCAAAATTAGATATCGTTTCAAGCTTAAAATCTTGATATGCCGAGTAATTGTGCACATTTTACGTTAATGTAATGCAATTTTTGTTTTCGTTGTAATCCTTGTTAAAATGTTTTTGAATAATTTTGATTGTAAAATTAAATATGTTTGTTTTTAAAAGGATACATATACACACCGTTTGGTTTAAGGTATGATATAAGTAATATGTAGATGAGTAATATAATGTAATAAAAAATAAATAAAAATGATAGTTAAAATAGTATTGGATTTGATTGATAGATTATAGTATATTTGATTTGATTGATTAAATTTTATATAAAAATGTTAAATAACTATTTTGTCCTTTTAACAATAAATAAAATAAAATTTATATTATTTATAAAGGGTAATATAGTAATTTAAATTCAATGATTTGATTGATGTAAGATAAATAATTAATGATTTGATTGATGTAAAATAAATAGTTAATATATACATAAATAATATGATGAGAAGAACGTGTGATGAAATGAGATGAATTATACATATATTAGTAATATGAGAAGAAAAATGACTGAAATTGCCAAAATTCAAAACATGCAGGACTAAAACTGAAATATGAAAATATAGATGAGCGAAATCGCAAAGTGACAAATATATAATACCAAAATTGCAGTTTTCCCATATTATTTTTACTTCATTTCATATATAAAATTTATATATAAATAACTTTTGCATAATATGCAATGGGATATAAAGAAAATAATAACGTTATTCTTTCCGAAGTGAAGTTGTTTTTATCTGTAAAAGACAAAAACGTAATGTACAAATTGTGATTTCGATCTTTTTCTTTTTTTTTTTTTAAAAAGGGTTGCTCCCGAAGGGGACCCCATTCCACATGAGTCAGAGGTCCATTGGCTCATGCGGAGGGTAAATCGAGGGATGTGCACGAGCGGCAGGGACCTGAAGGAGGGAGCACATGGTCCAATCCCCAGAGCATACCCCCACAATATTTCAGCAGGGAATATGCTTCACACGAGGATCGAACCTGCAACGCTGGAGAATTTCTTTTCACGTCACCTCAGGCCTTACCAACTCGCCTATGTCCATGTGGCAATTGTGATTCCGATCTTGAATCAATGGATGATGGTTGAATGGTACAAAAAATAATGCAGTAGGTACCCCAAACGGAAGTACACATCCCATTATTCCCGCTATGGTGAGCCGTGGGCATATCCTCCTCCTCTCGTACCATATATTCAACTGCCCCAGTACTACACGTTCACAGGCTAAGAACAAATTATACGACCAAATAGAAGACACCGCATATACAATCGAGTAAAATGTCGTTTCAATCGGTGTTCCAGTAGATATTAACGATAAATTTATATATAAATATCACAATTTCGCACGAAAACACTTATCTATATAAAAGGCTACGACGATTTATTTCGCTCTTTGTTAGTTTTATTCTCATCTCCCGTTTTACACTTGAGTTGGATCTATTTAATGATTTTAAAAATGTCGTCCATTTGATCATACAAAAAATAGAAACGAATTAACATCTTGAGTCACTGAAAAACTTGAACAAATTTGTAGAGTATCATATTAAATATGTCATTCAAATAGTGAAACACAATAATGTTGTGCTGGTTTTATTCCGCCGATCAAAGGCCACTCGGATAGAGTTTAATTTATAGGTTTTCGAGTACTTTGGATTCAGCCTGATTTATTTATGGCTACTTCACAACTGTAATCAAGAAAGTGTGTTGGAAATATTAATATAATGAGACTTTAGAAATATACAATATAATCATTACATTTCTTTTTCATGATAACGTATTATTATTAGTGGCACCATAAAGCCAATCTTTAAATACTATAAAAATTGAATGTATATATAAATACGGTCACAAAAATATCCCAAATAATAGAAAATATCTAGAGTTCGAGACGGATCAGTACATGCTACCATCAAGATAGCTGCCTTGACTTGATATGGACCGTCCAGATTACATTAGGGCAGCTATCCTCAGCCTCAGGATAGCATCGACCCTTCCATTCGAGACTCATCAGCCTCCTCATCTCTCAATTATAATTTAAATTGTGTATATATATATATATATATATATATATATATATAGATGTACGTGAATACATGTATACCACCATATGTTGAGACAGTGAAGGCCATTGTTTTATGATCGAGATGCACGAATGATCTGACGTTGCCCAAACAACCAACTACCCTTCATTTATTAATTTGATAATATATATATATATATATATATATATATATTTGAAGAAGACAAGGTTTTGAGTATATTTATTATGTAATAAATATATGATTGTTAGGATTTGATTCCAGAAATATATATGGGACTCGGTCAATGTACCCCAAAAATAGGCCATCTTTCTCAAATATTTTTTTTTCTATTTTTTTTGGTTTGGATTCTCCTAAAAATGCCAAATTCTAATTATATAATAAGTATATTATTAGTATAATAATTATAAAATTATTTAAGGATTCATGTTGATATAATGATAATAATTATGCAAGATTATATTAAATAATGATTAGGTATCATGTATTGTGAGACCTTACATATCTGGGTCAAGTAATATTTGTCAAGGTTCTAAAAAGCGTGAAGCGCGTCGAAGCGTGGAGGTCAAACTTCAAGCTTTTTAAGCTTAAGCTAGCTTAGAACGAGATTAAGCGTGGAAAAACGTTTTCAATTTTTACTATAATTTTAATTATTTTAAGACAAATATTAAATAAAATGTTAGATTAATCATAAATATATGATTTAATAGATAATTCAAGTTCTAAACTATAAATATACATATTTATAAAAATGTTTTCATTTTAAAAAATAAATGAAATCTTTCGTTCTAAAAACCGATCGCTTAATCGAGCTTAAGCGTGTTAAAGCTTAAGCGAGATTAAGCGTCGCTTAAACGAGCTTTTTATAAGATTGATTATTTGTAATAAAAATTAATAATTTTGACATAAATATTAATGTTTTTCAAAAAATAAAATAGAAAAAAATAATCATCTTATAAAATTGAATATTGACATTGTCTGGTTCTATTTGTATGCGAAACAATTTGATTAGACAGTCGGAATTCGTCACTGATTGCACTAACTATATTGATGTTAGAAGGATGACCCATTCAATTTGTCCATTTATGCGAATTATTAAAGTCCATTCAAACCATTAACTTCAACAGTTGTTTGTGGACCAATACATTATAATTAAAAATTTAATTGGCTTATGCAACATTATTATTAATATTTTCAAAATTTCGACGTATTTTTTTAAAATAATTTTATTTTTTCCCCATCATATAAATATTTTTTTATTATTAACGTGGTACATGTGAGAATCGTACTATAATTGAAATTGTACGTCGTTTAAAGATTTTGTACAAATGCACGAGAAAAATTTAAATCATGATGTGATACATAAGAAATTATTGGTAAAATTTTAATTTAAATTGCATGAAAGCAACCAAATATAGTACATGAATTCTTACATCATATTATTTGTGTACGACGGACTTTATTATACTTTATCCCACAAAATAAGGCATGAAATCAGACATGCAGGAAGTTACTAAAGTGACGTACTAATTGATGTTTGATGTGTTTTATAAAATTAATATAATAAATATAAAATGATAATGATAGAAAAATATAGGAAAATCTTTTAATTAAAGAATATAGCATCCAGTTATAATATGACAAAATATATAGTCAAGCTCTTTTATTAGGTTAGTTTGCGGGTGCAAATAATTATAAAACGGGCCACTTTAGGTCGGGTAGATCTTAATCTTGGGCCCCTATCTTTTGGAGGCATTATCAGGCATATGTCAAGGAATATATTATATATATAAATAAGTGATTATAATTTTTTTAACATAACTTGTTAAGAAAAAAATTATGATCAAGTATTTTTAATTAAATGTTGTAAATACTTCTTTAATTTTTTGAGTTTATATATCCTTCAGTATACTATAAATTATTATATTTTTTTAAAATTTTAAGAATTTGTTAACAACGGGTCAATGGAAGGAAATCGGAAAGGATAATCGATAAAACGTAGACAAATACCCAAAATTAGGAAATGAAACTGAAGTGTGCCAAGTTAAAATGAGAGTTTATGTTTATATTCTTTTGTGTAGAGTTTCGAGATAGGCAGCAAGCATGGACATGAGGGTTTACTCTTCAGTATCTAAACTTAAGCAAAAAATTTTATGAGATGATTTCACGAGTCAATTTTGTAAAACAAATCTTCTAAACTTAACGTAATTTTTAGATAAGCTATAGCGTATTCATATGCCTTGAAAGATATTGCTAGGACTATGTGATATTAATATATTTCAAGTGAGTTTTTATTATTTATTCAATATATATAGAAGTGTCATGTTGGTTTTATTAAATTAACTGAAAGAATTCAAGAACTGATACTAATTCAAAAATGGTCCGGTTAATTGAAATTTCGTTATAAGCTTTGAAAAGTTCGGTTCAATTGGTTTGGTTTTGGTTATCTTTTTTGAAAAATATGTAAATCTATTTAAAAGTAATTTTTTTAAATATATATATAAATATTATAATTTTATATATAATATCTAGTCTCTATACTATTTAGAACCAAAGTTCTAAATCTGGGATGAGGTCTCAAATTTGAGACTTAGTTGTAATAATATCATCTTCCAACTCAAAAATATATACTATTTATTAAAGTTGAAATTTATTTACCAATTAACTTTGTTATGATAATGAAACTTTTTTTTATAATTCTCAAAAGGAGATTTTTTGACTCATTAACTTGTTCATTTTTTTGTTTTAGTCCATTAACTTTTCAAGGTTAGGTTTTTATATACTAAATTTAATTTTCAGCTATTTTGGTCCAACGAATGACGTGACATCGAAAAATGCTGACATGACACCAGAATGTGCTGACATGTCAACCTGTCACGTCAGTCATTGGACCAAAATAACCGAAAATTAAAAGTTAATGTACCAAAACAAAACTTTAATAATTTAATAGACAAAAACAAAAATATGAACAAATTAATGGACTAAAAAAATCATTTTCTCTTCTCATAACACTTTCTAATTATTTAAATATATACTAGCAATCGTTACACGTGATTTTGACGTGCTCGACAATTTTATTATTTTTAAAAAATATAAAAAATTATCACTGTGAAAAAATATGAGAGTTTTGATATAAAGTGAAGAAAAATTGCAAAAAAATATATAGATAAATGATGAAATTTGAAAGAAGAGATTAAGATAAAAGGAGGTAAGGATGTTAGAAAATAGTGGGGATAATTTAGCCATTTAAAATCTAACATAAAAGAAAAGATGGATGTAAAGAAGAGATTAAGATAAAAGGAGGTAAGGATGTTAGAAAAAAGTGGGGATAATTTAGCCATTTAATATCTAACATAAAAGAAAAGATGAATATGTTAAATTTAGGGGTGAAATGAGAAGAATTTTAGGTGCGATTTGACAAACAAAAAACGATTAGTATAAGAGGTGAAACTATTGTATAATAATATAGAATAATAGTATAGACAATAGATATACATATATATTATAATTTATTTTTTTAATTTTTTTCCGTATTATTTCAATTTCAAAAATTAATAATTGGACTGGACGACACCCATCGATTAGATATGCATGACATTAGGAATGACAATGGGTCGGGTATGGATAGGATATCGTGTCTCCATCCCCATACCCATTTATTAAATTCATCCCCATACCCATACCCATCGGATATTTAATTTCATATCTATCCCCATACCCGTCGGATGATCGGATATCCATACCCTACCCATATACCCATTTATTGTATATACTCCATAAAAATAATTTTTTTAAAATTTTAATTATTTGATAAAACTATACTTATTTACTAAATTTTTATATCAAAAATTTTAAGATAATAAAAAAATAAAACACCGAAGAAAATTTACAACCAAAGACTTATATAAAAAATAAAACTTCTAAAAAATAGCATTAGTTTTATATTAATAATTTTCATTATTTCATCCAACTAACATAATTCAACAAAAAAAAAATTAAATTAGCATTTATTTAATATATATATATATATATATATATATATATATATATATATATATATATATAATCGGATATCGGATCGGGTATGAGTAGGATACCACTACATCCTCCTCCATCCCCATTTACGAGATCCCCATACCCATTTACCCATTCATTTAATCGAGTCCAAAAAATGCCTCCATACCCTCCTCTGTTTGGGTCGGATATCGGGTTTCCCATCGGGTTCGGAGGAAATTGTCATCCCTACATGACATACATCGACGACGTTCACAAAAGTACACACCATTGATGTAGTTGACCGTGCAAAAACAGTAGATATATGTGTATATTTCGAAAAGACATTATAATTTTCATAATTTAGCGTCTTTGGAACGAGTAACCTTTGAGTACGTCGATCGGTTCGTTTCGTGGATTGGCGGTATTTGGCATTGGTTACCCGTTTTGAACGGTATTCTGGGCTTGTGGGCCTGGGGACGGTCTAATTGGACTCAAGTGTCGTGGGCCCTAATTGTAAAAAGTACGTTAGTACAATATTTTGGCCCAGATGTACTGCTGCTTCCTCATGTACTTCACCATATTAATATACGCTGAAATAATAAAAACGAAGTTCGCGCAATTAAAAAAATGTGAATGAAGTTGTGGATACCAAATATTCAGTTTTTTTCCCTTTAAATATCAATTATTTATATAGATTAACTTTATATATTTCGTAATGATCTGATGCCCTTCGATGAAGCCTTTTCTCTTTATGATCCACGGCAACAACAACAATAATATCCTATGGTTTAGGTTATTTATTTAACGCATCCTACACACAAAAAAAGTCGAGTAATGTGATGTGCGTAGAATATGTTTTCTTTTTGGATATATATATATTTATTTAATGGGAGACGTGAAGGTGTAAAACAATGTTCACATGATTATTGTGAGAGTAAAAATCCGGTTTTGGATAAGCCGTGAGATAAATGTCATTCGTCCACTAATATTTATTTACTACCTAAATGATTAGGGGTAACAATGAGACAATGACTTGCCAAACATGAATCAATCATGATAATCATTTCATAACTAATTATAAACAGCAACTGGAATTGATATAATTGATATGTTTAATATTAATAACGCCCAAAATTGACTATGAGCTGAGACTTGAGAGGGGCAACTTGGGTTGTATTTAGGAATACGGATGAAATTTATGGATTTCGGTGATAGTTTTTATTGTAATAAATCAAAATTTAAATTCATTACTTAGATGTTTACACATTAGTAATATAAAGTAATATGAATTTCAAATGATATTATTTATTGGATGGATTTGAAATATATCATAATTAACAAAAAATATTATATAAACATATAAGAATTTGAGGTTTGTGGTCTTACTTCTATTCTGTTGGATTAAGCGTGCAAGGGTAAGAGTAGTTAGTAGTGCAAGGGTGAGAGTGGTAGTACTAGGATGCATGACCTCCTGGAAAATTTTAGTGCGTCAAGCTGCAGACGTTGCGATATTTGTTCTAGTTGACTAGGTGGGCCGTAAAATAGAAACACCAGATCTTAACATGTAATAATGAATGTATATGCTGAAGACATGACCGGTAGTAGGGATATGATAAGACCGATCTCGAATAGATATGAGACGGTACTAGCAGTAAGACACGCCCCTCTCTAGACTCATGAGCTCAATAACCCGATCCATATGCGCTACCACAAATATAAAGAAACAAAGTTACGTCTTGACTAACAATTATAACTTTTTGAATAATAATAAGTGCTTGATCCGTTATAACTTTTTGAATAATAATAAGCGTTTGATCCTAACATTTTCAAATATTTCGCTGCTCACCCCATTCACAACACAATTACATGACACATTATTTTTTTGAAAAAACTAAATTATAAATCAAAATAAATAAGTATTCACAACAAAATCATCCAATACTTTTTAAAATAAAAAAAGGAAAAAATAACTAGATTACACAACATAAGAAAAAATAGAATTCTACTACAATACTTGTAATTAGCCTAACTAGTTACTATGTTTAGTCTAAATAATAATAAATCTTGCGAAAAATCACTCCTTATATAAATAATCATACAAATATTGTCCAATAAAACAACTACATAAGCGTATAAGTCCAAACTGAAAAAATATTTATCTCCATGCCAAAAATAAAAAAAATGATTACATGGGCTAGAACACGAACGCATGGTGGTTTAATGCTGTCCTGGCCCATGGGCCGAGAATTTATTGATATAAAATATGTTATTTAGTCAATGCTACTTTTAAATAATGTTGAAACTTTTAATATGTATGCAATAAAAATAAAAATAAGTGAGAATTAAATAAATTAGATGAACAATTAATTTAATTTGAAATTTAATATTTGACCAAACTCTGTTTAAAGGATTTCCAATATTTCATTGTATTAGTGTTCATCGGTTAACAAATAATTTATTAATGCAGTTTCTAGCAATTAACCTTAAAATCATAGGGGTAGCCACTAAAATTTTGTGTTTTTCTTAGGGGTATATCGTACAAAAAATCGCATGCCGTATATCATATCGAAAATTACGGTATAAGAAAATGTATACCGATACCATACCGAAACTCTCGGTATACCGAACCAAAATTTTCGGTACATATAAATAGCATACCGATCATACCGAAATTTTACGGTATACCGAAATTTCGGTACGGTATCGGTATATACTGTTTAATACCGAAAAAAAACTTTATATTTTTTAAAATTTATAAATTTATTATTTATAAATATTATATATTTTAATTTTTAAAATATTTTTCGGTATTTCGGTATACCGTTATATACCGAAATTTTTAAATTACATACCGTTACCGTACCGAAAAATTCGGTATCGTTACCGTACCGTATCGAAATCTTCGGTATACCAAAAATTTGGTAAATTCGGTATTTTTTTCGGTACGGTAACTTCGGTATACAGAAAATTTGGTATGTTTTTCCACCCCTAGTTTTCCTACTTTAATTTACCAAACCCAGCATTCAGTCAAAACTTATCAATAATCAACTGGATACGATAGCGTTTCATGTTGGTTAAAAATAGCTTTTCGATTCGTGAAAACAATTTATAATCCCAAAATCCAACAAAACGAGATAGCTGCAATTGTTAAATCTAGTTTTGTTGATTTATTTATATTAAATATGTTATGATAGCACAACACGCTTAATCTATCGCTACTCAGGTACCAATCATTCATGACAATTACGGATCACTGAATTCATGAGTAGCATTCGAAAGACGTAAATCAAATTAATTTGTCAGATTAATCGACATACAACTTTCATGAAAACAAATTAGAAATCAAAAAATACTGGAAACAAAACAAGAATATCAATTTAAACTCATAACCTCACAGTGATAAAATTAAAATACAGAAAAATTCTCTTGAATAAAAAATAAAACTTTAATATGTTGCAAAATTGTGCCGATGAGGCCTTAGTTCAATGACTAATGTTGAGGCATTGAGACCGGTTGGTATCATGTTCGATTCTCGTTGATTAAGGGTAGTATTTTTAATTTATTATTTAGTTAGATTTGCAATTTTTTTTTTGTAACATTGTTTTAATCTAGATCATGATTATACTTATACTCTAAAAAAATATTGCTAAATTGTGGATTATTATTTAAAAAAAAAAAAGGGCGCGCAGTTCTCAACAAAACTCTTGGTATAAAGGCCCTACTCAATTGGGCTTAAATTATAAAAGTCCCTTAGTCAACCTTATTCATTTATTACGTCTACGAAGATAGTGCTACCAATCAATCTAGGTCATGCATTTAATGCCAGTTGTTAAGTTTAAATAAGTCATAAAATGGGATAATTACATCAACACCATTATGAAAAATCAAAAAGATAAAAACGAAGGATTCATTAGTGGATTAATATTTTTTAAGGAGTTTTATGTCTTCTAAACTTTTCATAGGGGAAATTAATGTAATTAGCCCATCATAAACATTATACGTTCACTCCCAATTACATAGCTTATAGGTTTCTGTTCGTTCTTTGTTTGTTCAACTTATATAATTCAATTTCCACATTTAGTTGTATTTTTTCTGAGTTTTAGTAATATGTCTTTGTCAATTAAGTTTTGAAAAATATGCAATTATTTTTTTGAATGAATTAAATATGGATAAATACAAAGTTTGCATTTGATTTTTTTAATGATTTTATTAATTTATGTGGGAAAACAAACAAGTTTATATATATTTTTTGTACTCAGAGTGTATACATTCATGCGAAATATAAATAAATATTAATTTTTTTTACAAAAATAAATATGAATTAATTATATTTAACAGAGTGTGAAACGGGTCAATAGTAATTAATTATTTACAAAAACTCTTAATTAAAAATGGTCTTACGAGTGAATTTTGTGCGATTGATCTCATGTTGTATTTTATCCATGAAAATATATAAATTTTTATTATATCAAAAATATTACATTTCATTATAAACATAGATTGAGTCGTCATGTTTAATGGATTCGATCCCCTGAGACTTTGCTCTTGTTTGATATGTCTCGCTAAGATTATGAGGATCCTGGGGTTTCGCATTAATGACATGTATGGTCTACGGATGCTCATGAAAAACCCCATTAATTTATTACAAGTTTTTGTTGTCAATCACAATATATATGTGGGCTAGCAAAGCTATTAATTGGTTATAAATAAAGAGGAAGAAATTCATAGAGATTTCTTTTTCCAGTTGCGACAAATATTATTTATTCTGAATCAAAACTAACTGTTCATCCGAACACGTTCGAGCTCAAATTATCTCATTGGATAACTCTGAATGTGATCTTTAAATACAGTCATTATTTGAGAAAGTTCAATAATAATAATAATAATAATAATAATAATAATAATAATAATAATAATAATAATAATAATAATCACCACCATTCATCATTAGAGATAACTAAATGAAATGGTTACGATAATTATATGGTCGTAGGGCATGACAAAATGATACTACAAAAAGTGGTTAATTACCAGCACGATCACTAGGAAATAGTGTCTTGGAAGACAAAGTGTTACGTGGGTGAGATCTGTCACCTCTCATCCCACATGAATTAAAAAGAGAATTAAAACGTTTATAATAACTTACAATAAATTGCTATAACAATTTGAGTAAATCATCTTCAATAAAACGATGAACAATACAACGTAGTTGATACAGACGCTCATGAATATACGGTCACGCTTCTACATATATATATATGTGTGAGCCCGAGGCGTGACTTAGATAAAATAAGGAAGCAAGCGACAAACCACGTGCAATAACAGCTGAGCTTGTATAATTGCATCATTAGTTTTCTTGACCAAAAGAAACTGACAAACTATGAGTGGCAAAGAAAACTTTACACCAAAATTAAATTTGATTATGTCCAGGATCCCACCATCGCCCATGTATTTTATGATTTCCAAGTTGAAAGCTGCGAGAATAAAACTTCAGGTGACTTTAATTTTCCAGTCCCAAATATAATATATATACTGGAGAAATCATGTTAAGTCAAGAGAAATGATCATTAATAGTGCTTGAATCAAACATGTGCCATCTTTTTTTGCAGCTTTATATCAAAAATTTATGTTCCATATTCTTGAGTTTGTGTTCGAGAATCGGATGCCCATTCTCGTGTTATCTACTTTTGACCTTTATTTGGAAGAATAATTCTTTTCTTTGTGTTTGCTTTTCATGGGTATGATTAAAATCTTTTTGACACGATTTTATCGAAACTTATAATAAATGATATTTAATAGTTTTACTCAAATATTTTAAGTCATGCAACATAACTGAAACATCATATATCAACTGCTCTCATTATAAGAGACAATTATGCACTCAAACAATCTTAATCATCACTTAATACCTATAACAAATAAGATACTAATTGATGGAATTAAAACATATCAGAGGCATAATATTATTTACGATGGTTCGATTTTTTACGATAATTTTGTTTACTTGCCACTGGTTTGGATTTAACATAAGATTTCGTTATATCTTGTTATCCATTTTTTCTCATCGCCTGAAAAAAGACCTAATTACCGGTATAAATAAAATTAGAAGAACCAAATTAAGTAAAAACTGCTGATTGTTTATAAGTGAAAACAATAAGTATTAGGATAATAACTTGGTTCCATACAAACCAACACGTAATATTTTTTGGAGTTGCTAGTAGTACATCCTTGAGGACCTTGACAAACGTACGAATGGAATTATTAAACTTCAATAATTATTTCAATTCATTTAATATCATTTCATATTCAAGGATTTTATTCATATAGTTTTGAATTTGAATTTCTTACCCAAAATTCACCATCTATTTCGATTTGGG
The DNA here is from genome assembly GCF_033568475.1 of Henckelia pumila. NCBI lineage: Eukaryota > Viridiplantae > Streptophyta > Magnoliopsida > Lamiales > Gesneriaceae > Henckelia > Henckelia pumila. Next base: position 31,376,881 of record NC_133123.1, on the reverse strand, counting down.
ATAGAGCTTCACTGACCCACTTCCACATATTTAAATAAATTCAATCATGCCAAATGGCATGGACTATGATTGCTCATTTACTTGTTATAATATTGTCGTGTTTTCCTAGTTTGATTCGCAACATTTTTTCAGTGAACATTTCAAAAATCACCACTAAATTATGTCATAGAAAGGCAACTCGACGAGCTAGCTAGAATGCATGAAAATCATGAACTTACGGAATTGGGAAAAAGAATTGCTTCTTTTTGGTTTGCCCTTAACAGGCCAATTCTCCCTTCAAGCTATTTTCCAACAACGAACACGTACGAATTTATTTCTTTGGCGCCTTTCAAATTCAAATCTATGTAATATCTAAAGAGAGCTAGCTAGCAAAGGGTTTGCCAAATAAGTCCTTTCGCGAAATAAATTATTGAAATTGCAAAACAAAATAAAATAATTATATTGAAAATAAAATGAGAGATACAGTACTACTATTCACGTTTGACAATATAATGAACCAAAACCATAACCTAGAGCTAGGATGAAAAAACAATTGTATATTGTTTTTCTTTTAATTTTCCAAAATAGTCACACATCTCTTTTCCGCCGACCTATTTGTTATATTTTACTTTTTTATTTTTGATACAACAAATCGACTAGTACTATTTAATCACCTTTAATTTAGAGGGGTAAAAGAATTAAAAAATTAGAGTATTTTTTATTATAGAAATAACATAATTTTAAACGTCACATTGACATAAAAAAAAGAAAAAGAGATTACCTTTAAAAAAAACACCTTTTGTCAAGTTCAAGCAAAAGATTAGACGGTGCATGCATGACAACTTCCCTACAATCCCATGTATTAAGCGTAGGACACCATTAATTGCGACTGGATTCATTTGTTAGTTTTAACCAATTGTAAAAAAAGGAGAGTCAAAAGGTGGCCAACCATTAATTAATTAAATTCCTAACTTTTGGCGAGGCTATTTCTCTTATATTTATTTATTTATTTTTGAAATATTCCCTGATATTTATTAAATGCTGTCATTAATAATTTGTATAATTTATGATAGATAGGTGGTGGAGTAATTCCGCGAATTTGAATGAAAATGAAAGCAAAATACAGGTAAATTGGGTTGCCAATTGCCATGAATACATATATATCCAAAAGTATAGTCTGTCCATCTCAAAAATACCCCAAAACTTTAGATAATAAAATACCCCAAAATAAAATATGAGGATATACGGAAAAATAGACTCGGTCTAATATTTTTAAAAAAATAAACCTCTCCAAATGTATTTGAAATAAACTGCATAAGGTCATTTTTTTAATAAAAAAAATAAAATGCTGTATTTCGTTTTTTCAGTTGTCCTAACTGATTCAACTTTTATATTTATTACTTCCCTCTCCTATATTAAGGTTTATATGTATGCTTTCACACAAATTATAGAACTATTTTAAAAGTAAATTTTACGAAGAGAATTATCATATTACCCTTGTTTGATGAGTTTTTTTAATAGGATAAATTTTTTTGAAGATGTTAATATATGAATGACGAAGATAGATTGATAAAATAGTAGAAAAAATAATATTAAGTACGGAAATTAGATTATATATTTGACACTGATGGAGTAGCGCATTTCTCCTTATTTTAGGCCATCTCCAACCCATTACACTATATTGGTGTAACAATAACTTCAAGATAGTGTAATTCCAACACCAAATACAAAAATCATCTCCAACTCATTAACTCTAAACTCTACACTAAAAAAAATACTCTCGAAATATTCTTTATTATTTTATTCACAACAACTAATTTATTCCATAAAATATTTTTAGACCAAATAATAAAAATATAAATAATATCTAAAATAATTTATATATAGATATTCATTAAAAATATTAATGAATTAAATTTTTTAATTAAATCTGTTTTAAAAATTATTTTAAAATATTTAATTTTATTATTTTATCAATTTATAATATAATTAAAAACATAAATTTAGTTATTTATTGAATAAATATCTTAAAATATATTATAATACATAATTAGAAAACAAAAAACAAAAAAAGAAAAAAAAGGGGGAAGGGGAAGGGGATAGCGTAGCTACAGTGTTGCACCAAATTTGGTGCAACAGACACTGTAGCTTTGCACCAACCCAACGCTGAAAATAGCGTTTGGTTGGAGCAAAGAATCCAATTGGATTGGAGTTGGCCTTAGTGAATATACCCTTATTGTATAAATCTTGAAATTCGAAAAAAATGTATAGTTCTTTTCAATGAATTAAATAAAGATAAAACAAAAAATGTCTTAAAATTTTATTTTTCAAATAATATTTTTAATACGTATAAAAAAACAACATAAATATTTGAGACAAATGGAATAATAATATGTGATAATTTAACTATATCTCGGTGTCCTAGTATTTATTTTATATATATATCGTCATTCATAATTGCAATTAATTTGGAGAGCTTACAGAACTGAAAGTGTGGCGTGTTTGTGAGAGAGCCAACATCAAGAACAGTTCTAATCACGGATTCATGCCAAAGTCCAAATAAAGTTTCGGTGGTCAAATAATGCGAATTTTTACTATTTTATTTATTACATAAATGACATCATGAGGCAAAAATACGATAAAATATATATTTGTTGTTATTTTTCCATTTTATTTGTTACATTTTGTTTTTGATAAATTTTCAGGGAGGGAAAATAAGGAGAGAGTTTATAATTATTAAGTAGATACTTGGTAATATTGATATTTAATGAGACCGGCAGGCACGCCATCTGGCACTGGCTAATAAAGTTTTAGTACTTTCTAGTTTCTACATCAACCACATTAGTTTAATTTCTTTTCTGAAGATCACATTAATTTAATTTATGATGCCAAAGTTTTTAATATTTGTAAAGTTGTCTTTAATATTGTTTCCAACATTCAAAACCAGATCCATATTCTGTGCAAAACATATAAAATATAAAACATCGATCGGATTAAGGCTTTATAATTATTGTTCTTCCACTTCAGTATAAATATATACTTAATAATCTCGTCATTGTGTATGTTTTCAAACAAATTTAAAAATTATTAGAAAATTGAATTGTACACAAAAATTTATCATTCATCCTTGTTTATAAAATTTTTAATTAATAGTATAACAAAAATATTGAAAGTAGTTGATGTATTTACTGATACGATAAATTGATAAAAGATCAGAAAAAAACAATACGACACATATAAAGTGAACTATATATTTAAAATGAATGACAAATAAAATTGTCTTTGGGACGGATTGGATAGAGTATATTTGCCTCGTGTCGATTAAACTTCCGAATCCGATGGTGTATTTATCAGTAGATGCATATTTTTGTTACTTTCTAATTAAATGCTCTTTTTGTCAGAAATAAATGTATGATTTTACACATGGTTCAGTTAAGTTCTATTAACTATATATCTTTATTTTACTTAAAAAAAATATGATAAAAAACCGTTATTTAATTACATTTAATAAAAAGATATCGAATTAGATGGAGCTCGAGGGAAAAGAAAAGGTCTCCTCTATTTTAAATTGAGTGGCCGAGATTTAAGAAACAATTTAGGCATGAGTTGACTAGACGAAGAAGATAAATATGTGGACACAACTACATTAATTTCAAAGTTTAATATATAAAGATTGAAATTGCAATCTCTCATATGTAATGATTGAAAAAAATGACATTTTCCCATAAGCTAACTCATAATAGCTAATTGGCTTCTACTAATGAATTTTTATCACGGAGTGCTACATAGTACAATCCAGATCGAAAAAAAATATATATTTAATGATCAAGGAACTACAACGAATTCTTACAACAAATATACATATTATTTTCCATACCAATCCAAGTTACGTCGTTAAATTTTTGTTATATTTAGAGTAACATTATTTCGATATTTTAATGCAATAAGTCCAATCGATCATTTGAGATCATGTTACTCTCGATGTAGCGTACTCTCAATCTGGTTGTTCTTGTATGAGTTTCATCTTGGACATGACACAAGTCAATTTCATTTTCTTTCCAACAAAATTTTATATTTTAATGTGTATGAAAGATATAGATCACATTGTAAGAGCTTATCCCCATACGAATCTAACGGATCTCAATTTTAAATTGATGTACACTTGCTATAATTTTTAAGCCCGAAATGGTACATTTGCAAGATTCAGCAACATGGCATTATGAGATAAAATAGTGCACTTCTTGACTTCACCTCCATGTCACGTAGCTAAGATACCCTTCTCCCCATATTCATCTGAACCATATTATATATTACTATCATTATTCAACACATAAACCATACTTTATTATTATAATTATTATTTTAAAGAAATGAGTGTCATATCATTAAAGAGGGAGCATTAATATCGATTTTCTTGAAGTAGCATGCCCCTTCGTTAAATTATACTATCCCCAAGGTCAGAACAGAGCATTTTTCGTAAGAAAAGTAGTGAGCTGTTACTCTTCCTTCAATATATTGCATCTTCTTTAACACTTACTCCTCCTCACATGGCCCCTTCTCTACCCTTAAATATCAGTTTTTTTAGCTGGATTTTTCTCTGAAAATCTTCCTTCTTCTCTCAATTCAGCTCTAGGGGGAAGAAATATGTGGCTTGTGGGGTGATTGACTGATTGTGGTGCAGAATCATGAGCTCTCCAAGTTTTGATATCCTCCATTTCTGGCGGTGGAGAATTCTTGCTTTCATTATGCTGCTTCGGGCTCGGTGTTTCGGGCTGAACGCTGACGGGCTGCTCTTGCTGTCGTTCAAGTACAGTATTTTGGGAGATCCTTTCGGAGTTCTGCGGAACTGGAATGAATATGATGAGACTCCATGTTCTTGGAATGGGATCAACTGCGGGATTTCGGGCTCGGCGGAAGCTTATCTTCGGGTCACGGGCTTGTCACTCCCCGGTTGCGGGCTTGTGGGATCGATCCCGTCGTCTCTGGGAATGATCGAGAATCTCAGATACCTTAATCTCTCGAGCAATTCCATGAATGGTTCCATTCCCGGCTCTCTGTTCGGAGCTTCCGAGCTTCGAATCCTCGATGTTTCGAACAACATGATCACCGGCGAGTTTCCTGAGCTAGTGGGGACGTTGAAGAATCTTCAGGTTCTCAATCTTTACGACAATGCTTTGGCGGGGAGCCTGCCGCGAAATTTGATAGCTCTTGCGAATTTAACAGTTGTTTCTTTGAAGAACAATTATTTCGTTGGTTCGATTCCTGGTGGATTTAATTCGGTTCGGATGTTAGATCTGTCTTCCAATCTGATCGATGGATCATTGCCTCCAGATTTTGGCGGGACTCGTATTGCTTATTTCAACGTTTCCTTTAACAGACTCTCCGGCGAAATCCCGCCGGAGTTTGGGACCCAAATCCCCACAAATGCCACCATAGATCTTTCGTTCAATAATTTGACAGGCCCGATTCCAAATTCCAATCTTTTTCTCAACCAAGCTGTAAATTCATACTCTGGCAACACGGGGTTGTGCGGGAAGCCATTAAACAATCTATGTTCAATTCCTTCCTCCGCTGCCACTCAGCCTAATGTTTCTTCTGCACCAGAATCTCCTCCTGCCATTGCCGCCATTCCGAAAACCATATACTCCGACCCAGAAACATCCTCACCAGGAGACGGAGACGCTGAATCTCCGCCTAAAGGCAAAAGAAGCAAGCTGAGAACTGGAGCAATATTGGGAATAGTCATAGGAGACGCAGCTGGAATTCTAATCCTGGCATCAATTTTCATCTACGCGTATCATCTGAAGAAAAAGAAGAACATGGACATCAAAAAGGGAACAGAAAGCGGAAAAGACTTCGGCTGGACTTCCTCTGAATCATCCTCGGAAGAATACAACTGGCTGAGAACATGGACATGCTTAAAGAAACAGAGACACCCCTCCGCGTTAGATGAAGAAGAGACATCCTCGGTAACCACGAATTCCTACATCAATAGCGAAGACACCGAAAACCCGCCAAGGAATCACGAAATGCACTGCCCCCGAGAACAGAAAAAAGGGTCTCTCGTAACAGTCGACGGCGAAAAAGAACTGGAGCTGGAGACACTGCTCAAAGCCTCTGCCTACATTTTGGGCGCATCGGGGTCCAGCATCATGTACAAAGCAGTGCTAGAAGACGGAACCGCATTCGCCGTCCGTCGGATTGGCGAAAACGGCGTGGAGCGGTTCAGGGACTTCGAGAACCAGATCCGAGCGATCGCGAAATTGGTGCACCCGAATTTGATCAGGATTCGAGGGTTCTACTGGGGTTCGGACGAGAAGCTGATTATCTACGACTTCGTTCCCAATGGCAGCCTGGCTAATGCGCGTTACAGTAAGTGAGATATCTACTTAATAATTTACATATTTCAAGATTTAATTTAGCAAACCGAACACATTTGTACGCTAGCATTGATTGCACAAACTCAACTACCCTTGAAATATGGATCAAGTTCACACGACTTTTGCCTCTTCCACTAAACAATTTAGACTTGCACAAAGCTCTTCAAATATATATTGTTAAATGTATAAACTTTTCAATATTTTAAGTTCCCCCTGTACTTTAGAACGATGGAGTAGGTATACCAGCTGAAATGTGTACACACACATAACATAAATGATGCCAAGTCAACCTTTGTCTTGAAGCCAGTGGACTATTAACTAATTCCCATGCGCAAGAAGTACATCTAAGTGGGCTGTAATCAGGAACAAAATTCTATTTAATCTGCATGGAAAGGGACTGTTGATAGACAAATAGAATCTTTCTACATAGTTACATGACCATTTTGGGTCTTTATTTTCAGGAAAAGCTGGCTTTTCCCCATGCCATTTGCCCTGGGAAATGCGGATCAAGATAGCGAAAGGCGTGGCCCGTGGGCTTTGTTACATCCATGAGAAGAAGCACGTGCATGGAAACTTGAAGCCCAGTAACATTCTTTTGGGCCAAGACATGGACCCTAAGATAGGAGATTTCGGGCTTGAACGGCTTGTAACGGATGATAATAGTTCCAAACTAGCCGGTGGATCGGCCCGGAACTTTGGGAGCAAGAGATCAACGGTCTCGCGAGACAGCTTCCAGGACTTCTCCGCCGGGCCTACTCCGAGCCCGAGCCCTAGTGTGATAGGCATCTCGCCTTATCACGCTCCGGAATCGTTGCGAAGCCTCAAGCCCAATCCGAAATGGGATGTGTTTGCCTTTGGCGTGGTGTTGCTGGAGCTTTTGACCGGAAAAGTCATCGTGTCCGAGGAAACAGGACACGGACTAGCGATCGGGGCACTCGCGTCAGTTGAAGAGGACAAAGAGAAGGTGTTGAGGATGGCTGACGTTGCGATCCGTGCTGACGTGGAGGGCAATGAGGATGCCTTGTTGGCACTCCTAAAGCTTGGATGTGGTTGCATATCTTGTGCGCCACAAAAGAGACCAACAATGAAAGAAGTCCTCCAATCACTTGAGAAGATCCCATGTTTTTCATTTTCTTCATCATGCATTTATAGTCAATTGTAATGATAAGATAAATAAAAAAAAATGGTCCCACATTTTTTTCTTCTGTGAATATTTGACTGACCATCCCTAGATTAACTTTTCCCTCTGTTTTCTCCGTGTGTGTGTGTGTGTGTTTTTTTTTTTTTTTACAATTTTTTTTTTAGTTTAGTTATGATTCATAGGTTCTGCTTTCTTGCGTGAGGTAGCTATTGAGCTGATTTTATTATACTATAATAATGTTATTTCAAGCTAATTAAATCGTATTAGCAATAATATCACAAAATAATTGCTACATGTATATTCCCAAATCTATTACCATCTGATAAAGTAAGAGCACAGTATAATAAGTTTAATACCTAATTTTTGGTATTTTTATGTGAATTTTCAAAAATAATTTTATCCAATAAATAAATAAAAAAACTATTAAGCAATTTCAATTTATTTTCGTACAACTTTCTCACCATCTAATACTTCACATTTGACATATTTAATTTCAAAATTAAAAAACTAACGATCACATATCTTACATGCTTGAGTTTGGTTTCTTATTTTTTTAAAAAAAAATTTAACTTTTACTCATAAATTATTTTTTAATATGATAATTTGATAAATACGCGCTTTGCATGTGCAAGACACTAGTTGTTGTTTGGCTAAGTTTATTAAAAACAACTTATAGAGCTTATAAGCTGTCAGGTCTTATTTTAAAAATAAGATGTTAAAGTGTTTGGATGAACTTATTTTAAACAACTTAACGATGCTGATGTGTTTGGTATGATAAGATCTTTTTTATTGTCGAAATTACCAAAATGAGTAAAATACTATGAAAATAATTTAAATATTAATATACATACAAAAATAGTTTTAAATTTATCATAAATGTTAAACATATATTAAAAAATAAAACTATTTTTAATTTTAATTTAGAAAAAAATTTGGTGAAATTATGTACAAAAAATGGAAGAGGGCTTGGTAAGAATTTAATAAAATATATAGGTATAATTGTAGAAGTAAAATATTAAAATAAGATCTTTTTTAAAAAAATAGTTGTCAAAAAAATCATAGGATTAAAAGTGTTTTGGAGACTAATATATTCATTTATCTTATTTATAAGCAATCGTAATTTTCCTACTATTATTATATCTTTTATAAGTGGAATTTTAGTAATCGGGTCACTGATTTTTTTTTTTGGAAACAAACTCCAAACATATATATATTACTCAAAAAGATACAATATTTAACAACCAAGTTGGAAAACCACTATACAACCAAGTAAGAGGTGTTGAAGTAAAAAGAGCTTTCCTAGCCAACATATGTGCCACTCCATTTGCGGTCCGTCTTGTAACACCCGGTATTTTAAACACGTAAATCCGCATGCATAATTAGGGTATTTAATTATTTAAATTTGTGATTTATGGGTTGAATAATTATGTGAATTATTTTTGCATGATTTAATTTATTTTTAAGCATTTAACCCATAATTAGTGATTTTTAGGATTTTTAGTATTTTAATTATTTTATCGCGTAGACGGGACCGTGAACGGACGAGATGACAATTTTCTGTCCAATTTATTTTATGAGCCTTTTAAGAGCCCAAAAATATTATTTTGAGTTTTTTTACCTCAAAAATTTTAGTATTTAATTTTATATAATTTTAGGAGTCCATTTTTATCCAAATTTAGCCATTTTAATGACTTTTAATTATTTTTAAAATTCCCTTAAATTGTAATTTCGGGATTTTTATATTTTTAATTTAAGTTATCAGATTTTAACTTTTATTTGGAGTTTTAAAATTTTATATTTTATATTTAAAACTTTTAATTATTCTTAATTACCTAAAACCTAATTTTTATTAATTAAAAATCAAAACCTATTCTACCCAAAACCTATCCCTACCCCACGTTTTTTTCCATCAGCCGCCTCACCCCCACTGTTCATCATCCTCATCGACCGAGACACCTTCAAGAACACCAAAGCCACGATCTTGAAGCTTTCGAGCGTGTTATCGTCGCCCCGTCGTCCCGGAAACGTTCTACGTACGTTGCTCTATCGATTTCCTCGGTGAAAGGCATGTATTCATTCACTTTTCCTTTACCATATCAGTATTATAGGTGAGTGTTGTGTGTGCATCAAAATTTTTTAAAGATTTTCAGAAAACCATTCGGCTTTCATGGAGTTGAGAATTTTCGTGTGGTTTGATTGATCCATGTTCATGTTTCTTAGCCATGGTTGCGTCTAGGCTGCTGGTCAGGGTTCCTAGGAGGTGTGGGGATGGCCTGGACTTGAATGGCTCGAGTGGCTCGAGCCAAACGAGCCCAGGAAGCCAACTGATGCGGATCGGGTTCCATTGTCGTGCAGTTTAGGGTTTGGGAGAAGAGGGGTCGGCTGGGGCATGCAGGGCCGTGAACCAGCCGACCCATGGTCAGGTTAGGACCGGCAGGACCTTCCCAAGGTCCTGCCGGCGGCGACCGACCAGTGGTGGCCGGGCTGGAGCGGCAGCAGCCCTTCAGCCGAGAGCAGCTGAAGGGGGGAAGGGTTCGGGTTGGGCTGGGGTGGGGTGCTGGGTCGGGTCTTGGGGTCCGGGTCGGGTTGGTGGTCCATGTCAAGTCCGTGGGTCAGTGGGTTAAGTTAGTTGGGTTCGGGTCCGGGTTAAGTTAGTTGGGCTCGGGTATTTTTATTTTTAATTTTTTAGTTTAATTAAAGGTTTAATGGGCCTAATTAAATCTCAAAATTTATTTGGGCTCCATTTAATTATTTTGGGTTGAACTTAATTATTTGGGCTTAATTAATTTAATTAAGTGAGCCCACTAATTTTTATGGGCTTTAGGGCCCATGAAAGTTATTGGGCCAGTCTTTGGGCTTTTGGGCTCATTGGGCCAGAATTGGTTGTTAATGGGCTTGAATTATTTAATTGGGCTTAGAATAATTTTATTGGGCTTAAGTATGTTAATGGGCCAGTCTCAGTGTTAATGGGCCAGATTTAAGTAATTGGGCTTGAGTGTTAGGGCCAGCAATCCAGTACAATCCATGAGAAATTGCATGTGTCCTGATTATATATTTAATTATTTTTATGCATTGAAGTTATTTTAATATGTATATGTTAGTATGAAATTAAATTAGATATATATGAAGGACACACATTTTATTTAAGTACGTGCATTCATGAAATAATTTTTATGCATGATTTAATGTTTAAGGTTGAGCAAAAGAAAATATTTTATGTTGGAAGTTGAAGTAGTGTGACAATTTGAGGGGGATTCGTCCCCATATGGGAACTATTGAAGGGCAGTTTACTGTCAATTTAAGAGGTGATTCGTCACCGCCACGTACGTTGGTTTCCACGCTGATCAGTATTTGATGTATGATTTAAGGTTACACTATGGATACA